>NC_041054.1:8762780-9460280 GCF_900634775.1 Gouania willdenowi | reverse complement strand
ACACAAATGCATTAAAAGAGCAGAATTTCATCAAAAAGTGATGAAAATAGGTTAAAATATGGTGTAGTAGCAGAAAAAGGTTAAAAAATAAGCAAATATTGGCTCAAATTGTAAAACAAAAAAAAAAATCTCAAAGGCATCTGGCGACCACATCCCAGTGTCTCGCTACCCCAAGGTTGAGAACCCCTGTCAGTACCACTAGATATGATAAAAAAAATTTAAAAAAAACTGTCAATTGACTGGAAGGAAAATTCAATTAGTTTGAAGGTGAGGGAACAAGAGAGCAAGGAAAGGAAAATGGTGTGTTTGTGTGTGAAATGAAATGAAATAGATGATATATATATATATATATATATATTGCATGGATAAGTGAGACACAAATACTACTGCTTGGCTTTGAACATTGTGCCTATTACAGATAGCTCATGTGTTAGCAAAGGGCACTGCTGTTATGATGGGAGTCCCACCGAGACATTCCACGAGAGTGACAGTTAGTGCTAAAGACTCCACTCTTACTGTACTTTTATCTTAAAAGTCAGGGTGATTTTAAAGGGTAAAATCTAAATGGCTACCTCTAACTTTTTTAGCACCAAGGTTTCAGTCTTTCTTTGACCTCAATTTCATCGCTTTTTTTTCCCCCCGAACTGTTATCTTGCTCAATATGCAAGTCCTTACACAGCAAATCCCAACTTGGTTTTGATACTGCTAAACAGATTCAGACCTGAGGGCCTCCCAGTACAACCATCACTTTCAACACTTGTAATTGGAGTGCCTCGCAAACTTTCACCGAGCTATTTGATGGTTAAGTATGAAGCGTTACGCTTTTAGGCAAACTCAAGGTGGATGTTTATCGAGTGCAGAGAATCTCACCCATCTAGACTTTCTCACCTTCTTTGAGAACTCGCAAGTTTGTTTTTTCACGCTGCCTGTTGCATTCCCTCCACATTACCACACATATGTACTATATATACACACGTACATACACAGAGCTCGTACATGAAGTACATGAGTCATGACTCATGAGGACAAAACATTATTTTACTGAGATTTGTAAAATAAATGCAGTTACTTGACAATCTGTGTACCCTTCGTTCTTTGGTTATTTTGTTTTCAAAACCAAATTAATAAAATACTAAAAACTGGTTGGCTTTTTTGTTTAATTAATTTAAAACCAGAAACAAGGAAATGGAAAAACCAAAAACCAAACAAGCAGTTTTCTGTTTTAAAATTAAATCTGGTTCTGTTTGTGTGATATTTGGATATATACGGAGAAAGTAGGATGAGAGCTTCATATGTTTTAATCTCACCACAGAATAAAAGTGCATCTGTCGGTCATTCTGTGCACAGACCGACCGACAGATGTTTTCCACCTCACACCAATGGCAGAGGCGTAATTTGTGTGTTGATGACGTTTCGTTAAAGAGTTAATGATGCTGGAATCTGCCAACTTTACCGAACCAACTTTACAGTCCAAATAGTATCCAAATAAACTGGTGACTGGGCGGACTTTTGCACCCAGTCCGGACATAAAAAGAACCAATGCATAATTCACATTACTGGTGAATAGAAATGAAATCAAAACCAAATATGTGGAACCAAAGGCAAGAACGTGTATGTGAAGTGTACATTATATCCAGGAGTGAAAACTTTGTCCACATCTGTTGTAAGCAACTCAAATTTAATGAAGCACCTCACAACACACGCATCTAAAAAAAATCGGAATTATTTGACATTTTTTTAACAGTAAAGCAAATAGTTACTTTCCTTGGTAATGAGTTACTTTTATAATAGAGTAATTCAGTTACTAACTCAGTTACTTTTTGGAACAAGTAGTGAGTCACTATAGCTAATTACTTTTTTTTTTTTTTTTTTTTTTTTTCTTCTTTTTTTTTAACCTTGTTTGCACATGCTGTTGAAGGTTAACACTACAAGAAGTGCAATCTTTTAACAGCAATGCATATTTTATTATTGCAATTAAATAAATGAATTTATTTCATTGCATAATTGTGACCATCACCAGCCCTCCCTAGGGAAGGGTAAATACTTTATTAAAGGGAGGACGTAAAAGAGAGAGGGCAGTGTTACACCAGGGTGAGGGGGGTAGGGGGGGGAGTTAACAGGGAGGAGGGATACAAGATAGGAAAACGAATGGGTGGGGAATAATCAATAAGTTTCAAGTGATGTGATGTGAAATTGTGGTTGTGTATGTTGTGCTTATTGTTGTGTTATCAAGCCAGTCTGGTGACCAGTGTGCGGCTTAGGAATAATGATGGTGGCTGTGAGCAGAGGAGGAAGTGAGTGGAAGTTACATAAAACAGGTATTTGGGAACAACGTGTCTATGGTTGAGCCCAGTATGAGTGTTATCCCGCAGCCCGAGGCCAGTGCGTCCATGACAAATGTGATTCCAAGAGCCGCTACTGCAAAACCCATAAGCCGCCCCCGGGCCCGAAGAAGCAGTCGGGCCAGCAGAAAGAGCGAGAGATCTAGGGGCCCCCGGCGACCACCCCACGGCCAAGCAGCCCCCCGAACGCCCCCAAGGTCCCAAGCCGAGAGGCTGCCATTGCCCCCCCCATACACACCCGAAAAGCCCCCAAGGAGCCAAGGACCCAGCGCACCACACCACCGACTCCAACCCCCAACCCCCAGGCCCCCCAGCCCCCCACCCCCCCACCACCACCCACACCCCCGCGCCCAGCCCCCCGAGGGGAGGGCCCAGAGAGCCCCCCGCCCGAGACCCCAGCGGAGGAGCCAAAGCCCACGCCCAGCAGACGACCAGAGCCACGCCGAACGGGCAGCCGGCGGGCCCCCGCCGGTGAGCCCAGAGCCAGCAAGGACCCGACCCCAGGCCAGGAGGACCCGGAATGGATGCAGCACCAGGAGCAGCCCGCCCAGGGCGAACGACCACACCCCAAGCCGCATACGGCACCAGGGGGCCGCTGGGAGTCCCCCCGCCGGTCCCCAGGCACCCCAACCTAGCCCCCCCGGGCGCCCCAGATGCTGATGCCGCCCGCGCCACGAGCTTCAGTTCTTTAAAGCCAGGGCCCCCTCCAGAGGCCAAGCCAGACCGCCCCGCCGGGATGTGGCCCCCTAATTTAACCCCGACACTCTGCCTCACGGGGGACTGCCCAAGCAGGGGCCGCACCAGAAGGTATGCAAGGGCGCGGCACGCGCCACCCGCCCCAGAAGACCCCCGCCAGGACCGGCCCGGCCAGCCGGCCAAGCACCCCGGGCCCCAGGAGCACCCCCAGGGACCAGGACCCCCCAAGGGCAAGCCCCCGGGCCAAGCCCCCCGGGACGCGCCCCCCACCCCAGCCCAGGTCCCGGCCACAGCCCAGCAGGACCGCACAGCCCCAGACGGCACAAGGCCAGCAGCCCAGGGCCCGCCGCCCCCCGGACAGCGCAAGCCACAGGGCAGCGCCCCCCGCCGGCCCGCGAGCAACCGGCGACCCCCACCGCGGGGACGGAGGCACCCCAACGGCACACATCCAGCGCGGGACAGCAGCCCCCAGCCAAAGATGCCCCGGACCCACCCACCAGTCCGCAGATGGCAGGACATACCCACCAGGCGGCCGAAAGCAACCTCAACCATCGGAACAGCTAACGCCGCCCCCCCAGTAAACAGCATCATCCCGAGGCGCCAAACAACCCTGCCCCAACCCCGGTGAGGACACCAGCACCCCCCCAGCACACCCACCCCCCCAAACCGGCGAGGCAGGCCGCCCTGGGCCCGCACACCGCGGGGCCCGCCCCCAAGGCCACCAGGAGACAAAGCAAGCACCAAGCCACACCCAAGGGGGAGAGGCACCCCCGCGCCCCACCCGGCCGACACAGCCCGGAAAGACCCCGCAAGGAGAGACCCCGGCAAAGCCCCCCCGAGACCCACCGCCACGCCCGACCGCACCATCTTGATGTGCTTTTACTCTATGCAGTGGCCCAGCCACCAACAGAGGGGCCAGGCCCCCACCGGAGAGGCCCAAATATGTGTACCAACCCACCACCCTGTTATGGTGCCTCTCCATTCCCCAATGGAGAGGCACTTCCCGATCCCCTGTGTGAATGTGTGTGTTTGGTGAATGTATGGGGTGTAATTAAAAGAAGGGGGATGGAGGGGAGCGGTGCTCCCCCTCCAGCCTCTGTGGATTTATGTGTATGTGGTGTAATAGGCCGGAGGGTGTAAATGATGATACACCCTCCGGGGGGTGACATGTTGAGATGCGATTAAAATTGGAGGGATTAGTAGGGCAACTAGAGGTGGGAGGGCCGCCCCCATGCCACTACATAGTAACACAGGTGGCGGCCCCCTCCACCCCCAGCCCCACCATCCAGCCCCCCAAGGGTTGGGTATTGGTGTGTGGTGCATTTTCTGAGTGAGCCAGACCAGCTGGGAGTGGGGTGAAGTGAACATGTAGGAGGCCTGTCCAGTGTGAGCCGGGCCCGTCCGCGTGGCAGGCCACGCGAGAGGGTAGATGGCGCAGACGGGCAAGTGGCACTGCGGGCCCCGGAACAGCACAGCCGGAGCTAATTACTTTTTTAAAGTAACATTCCTAACACTGGTTGCGCTATACAACAAAAATGATATATGATGTACTGTATTTAACCATTATAACCATTTTCAAAGTCAGTTTAAGGATGAAAATATTAAAATAAAGTAAAAGGAAAGGATTGTTTTTTTTTGTTTTGTTTTTTAAATGTATTGCATAGTAAACGTCTGAAGTAAAAACATCAAATGTGTTGTTGACACTTGCCCTGGAAATACCAAATGTGCACAGCAAGCTTAGTCAACTATGACTGTGTCTAGATTTACGGTGACAGTTTACGGACACTTCCCGGAGATGCACCACACGTGCACAGACACACACAAACATGCATCAATATCTAAAAAAAAAAAAAATATGTACACTGATTTGTACATAAAAAAAAGGCGGAAATTGCACCTCCCTCCAGCACCGTCCATTATAAGTCAAAACAATGTGACAGGGCTGACAGCTCGCATTAGTCCGCTCGGCCTTAAAAAGACGACGCCTGTGTGTACGTGTGCGTTTCTTCATATGTGCTCGGTCCGTGTGTCACTGTGAGTCACTCACGCTGATAAATGTCAGGGGTTGGATTAAAGTCAACAACTTCTGACTTGCGCACAGCTTACAGCTCTCTTTGACAAACATTTTACAGCTTTCTATTACAACACAGGCAGGATAAAACATTTGGATTTTCCAGTCTTTCCTCATGCAATTTAAAAAACAACATTAACACTCATTGACTTGTGAAAAATAAAATCCATTCATCACTGCTGTGATTTAAATGAGGCCCTTTTATGTTTATTTCCCAACCAGCTCTGCTCGTTGCATATTATAATCATCATTATCATCAGCACAAGAGGCAGAGCCAGCATCTCATGGATGCTATCAAAAATCACACCCGAAATAGATTACCATGTATGTACTATTTTCCTAAAACACTTATTTTTAAATACATTTGAGAGTGCTACGAAACGTAAAGCGTACTACGGGCTAAACTGCAGTAAATGGGTTGATAAAATCTATGTAATTACACACAGCAACACTAAATCAATGAAAAAGCTGTAGAGTACCTTTAAGGTCAAACAGGCTTGTAATTTGGATATAAACAATTCCAACTTACTTGTCTTACCGCAAATACAAAAAAGTCTTAAAAAAACCTTTCAAAGATTTGTCATATTTAAACCTCACAAAATCTTAAAACCAATAAATTAGAAAGGAACTGATATTGTCACACAACCGCTGGAGAGACTTTCATTTAGAAATAGACAAATAGACATTCAATTGTAAGAAAGGGGAGAAAAAAACCCCCTAATTAGACACAAATCAATCCATATATATATATTACTTTTTCCCTTTGTCTTCCATTCTGAACACATAAATACAATCTTAGCTTACAGTATAAGGCATTGAGTTTATACACATAATGCTTCTGTGTGTGTTTGTGCGTGTGTGCAGAGAAATGCCAAATGCCAATGGAAGTACTTGTAACCAATTGTTGATTTGAAGTGAAACTTTACACCCTCAAGTGTGACATACTGTACACAGGCTACCAAACACCTTAAAACCTGCCATAGCTCATGATATCCGTGAGACCAAAAATCTTTCTCAAAAATCATACTTCTATCTGTAGTAAACCATTCATTTTTCATCCAAACCATTTCAGACGTGCTTTTTGCAGATATCCGATATGTTTTTTTCCCAACAGTTAATTTCCCATTTTCAATATTAACTGATATTGATATAAGCAGAATTTCTTTCAACAACAAAAACGAATTTCAGGTCACATCATGGATCTCCTTTCCGTATGTAATGTCTTAGTTTGTTCGATAACAGTTCTTGAATTGAGAGACAACTGTTGAGTTGACTTCTTTGTTTCCTCCCACTTAAATTTTACTGTCACACTAAAATGTCAATAATGCCAATGAATAATCACTGTTACCAACATAAAGCAGGTGACATACAGTGCTGTCGACTCATTGGTCACAATACCAAAATTTGTGTGGGGAAAAAAATGGCACCAAAGTCTGCTAGCTTACGGCTAACCTACAGTAGCAGCTCATGGGAAATCACATCGACAGGCTAATGCTGGCATAGAACTAGCATTGTGCTAATAGACACTAAATATACCACAAAAATAATCATTCAAACTGCAGAACGGATGAGTGCATGGAATCGAGTGAACCAATGTCCACTACAATGCTAACTGACATAACACGATACCGCAAAAATACTCATTTGTTTCTGTAGCTCTATAAGAAATTGAAGAACCAAAAATTCTTGTGCTAAGACATCAGTTACTCTTAAAAGATTCAAATGAAACTTAAAAACTACTTGGAAATGTAACAAGTCATGCATTGAATTTTGCTGAAAACATTTACTATATTTAGTATATGTGGAATAGTTGAGACACACAAATTGTAGTTCTATAACTACCTAGCTAGCTACTGATTAGCCATTTAGCTTTACCGTAGGAAGCGACGCGTTTTTAAAAAAGAGCATATTAGAAGAACAACCTCTTATTTTTAAACACTGTCACTAGGCATATTTATTGTTCCCTTAATAATCTGTGTTGCATTTCTCTTTTGTTAGCTATCGTTGACCTGTTTGCATCTCCTGGTGCTTTTTCTTTACCTTCTGAATAGTAATGTGCTCTTTTTTTTTTTTTTTTACTTATACTTAAATCTTAATTAGGAAGGGAGCAAGGATGATAGGTAAGGAACACTGCTACCCCCTTCCTCCTTGGCTTTAGCAAGGGTATTAAAAGCTCAGTGCTCTGCCTCATGCTGATTGCAGCGATATCCACAAAAAGGCTTCACACACACACACACACACACACACACACACACACGCCCATGCACAGCCACACACACAACGTGGTTGTAAGGGTTGTTGAGCAGGAACAGAATATATTGATCAAGGACATTGTTATCTGATGGCCAAAGTGACTCTTGCTCCCAAAAGTCATCAAGAAAGCTTGTGCGGAGAAAGATGAAAAAAAAATAGAAATAAATGGATGTGAGCAAAGATGTGTTCTAAAAAAAATCAGGAATTAATAGGTGATTACAACAAGATCTACTTGAAATAAGTGGGACAACGGTCAGAGTGACATTGTTGACAAGGTATTGCAAAAAGCTGTTAGCAAAGCAAAAAAAAAAAAAAAAAGGAGAAAGATGAAGGCAGGTTGATGCCGTCAAGCATAAAACGATTTTCTCTGACATGGTTGAGAAGTGTTTGCCTGTTGTCAATCAAGACTTTACTCGGTGATTGATTGTGAAAGACTTTTAAATCTAAAATCGCAAAGAGATCGAATACAGAGACATTGCTGAAAATAACGTTTGAAGGTGACTGCAATCTTTTCCCCAAGAGTTACATGTGTCCACCCTCTGGAAATACTGAGTACAAAAGATTGTCTTCTTATGTTGACAGGTAGAGAGCTAGCTTAGTGATCTCACTTTGAACACAGACTAACTTCAAAACAAGCCTGTGACCTAACTTGTTGCTCAAAAAGCATATTGCTGTCCTTCAGAGAGATACAACTCCTTCATTTTGTCTGGTTCTGGCTCGTTTTTGTAACATTATGTTATTTCACCCACAAAAGGTTCAAATCATATGCGTTATGTCAAAATGGCACACTCCATACACACTCCATACTATACACTACAAACTCAATGAGTACATGCTGTCTACAATATACTTCAAGTATGACTAGGATGATGACCGTTCCCACTGAAGTATACTTATAAGTTTTGCAAGATGCATTTCAAACCCACAACAACAAAAATCTGAAGCACACTGAGGCTAATTCGCCACTTTTGAAAGTTCTGAAAACATTTTACACGAGAACGTGACCAAATAGAATATCAACATGTGCTCATTTGATCCATAAAACTCACAGAAACACATTTAATGCCCAAATTTCTGAGATTGTCGGGGTCCCTCCATTGTGCTACTGACAAAACTTCTGGTTAATTTCAAAACAAGAGCCCTATTTACAAAAAATGTTAAACTAATAAAAGACAAGAAGAGATGCTTTTGTTTTGAAATGCGAATGTTTGATTTTTAGCTTGAAGCTGGTCCCACGACGATTTTATGTTCCGCTCGCAATGCATCATGGGGCGGTTGAGTATGACTAGTGTGCCCGCCGTGCATACTTGAAAAATGTCCCGATACAGTATAGTACATCTGGGTATTTCTCGCATACTCAATGTTTTCATACTATCTAATGTGAAAGCACGACATACTAATCTTCACATCAAACTTAGTATGTGTCGACGTTAGTATGCGGAACACAGCCATAGTTTTGTTTTTGTCACTAATACGTAGTCGACACAATCTGACAAACGTTATTGAACAATATTAGACTGCTCGCTAGCCCATTTTAGTATTTGATTATGTTGGAATATATTCAACTATTTTAATTGATAAAAGCTCCAGAGATGCCCAAAAGTTGTGCTTGAACACTCCTCGAGAATTGTTGGATGTGATCAATAGGCTGAACCCTTTTTTA
The DNA here is from genome assembly GCF_900634775.1 of Gouania willdenowi. NCBI lineage: Eukaryota > Metazoa > Chordata > Actinopteri > Blenniiformes > Gobiesocidae > Gouania > Gouania willdenowi. The sequence continues at coordinate 9,451,255 of NC_041054.1, read as the reverse complement.
ATAAAATCTACTTTTTTTGTCAAAGCTGACAGGTTTTCCTTCATATTAGCTAAATACAAAATGCTCCGATGTGCATTCATCTTTTCTTCAACACCTGCAGAGTTTTGAACAATAACGTCCAATAAAAGCCTGGCATTGTTTTTTTTTTGGTTTTTTTTTTACACTACCCGTAGCTTGTAAACTTGGCTGATAATGACATGACAGTTGCCAGTGTTTTTTGGCAGTAATCTCACATCATGTAGGGCTTCAGTAGTTGAGACAATTATGTTTCCTTCATCACAAACAATTTTTTTTATTCAATAACAGATATGCAGCCCATAAACAAAGGTAGCAACAGCTTACATACAGTATACTTAGAGAAAATAATGATTTCATTAGGTGTCAAAATATAACTCAAACTCCATTGGTGCATTCAACTACTGAAATCATATTCCCAATGAATAAAATATATTGCCTAGCCTTGTGCTTGGACGAGAGGACATTTTTAATAATCAGATCCTAAAAATTCTGGCGAGTTCCTTTTTCAGAAAAAAAAAAAAATAAATTATTTTTGCCATTGCTTGATTTAAGATAAATTTGATGTCCTATTTAAATTCATAAACTCTCTCGAGATTGTACCTCACTAAAGCCCTTAAACTTCTTTCTGAAAATAAGAAAGACTATCGGCTAGAGTGTATTTCAGGACAAATAGATATGATACGGAGTGAGGAGGTGGAGGGGGGAGGGGTTGAGAGCCTTGAGAGTCACAGAGGGGAAGTAAAAACACCAAGTTGATAAGATAGAAAGGAGACGCTGAGATGAAAAGACAGCCGCTTTCCCAGATTGCTGATATTTCTTTGAGTTACATCATTCTGAACCCCCTCCTTCCTCAACTGCTGCACGTGCATTAGCCCTTTGCCTTGGGAAAAAGTGATAGCTCGCAATTGATTCTGAGTCTCACTTGCAAGCGTAAGACCTGTTTACGAAAACTCTGCCAGTGGCTTGAAAATATAATCAGCAATGGATCAGAAAAGGGATTTTTTATGGAGGACCATACAAAGATCTGTAGGATGACGACATTGATATGGATAAACATACATTTCAAACAGTGATCAATACAAGTACATTAGGCTATACATGTTTTCTAGGCTATTGGTTTATTAGTGAACTATAAGTGAACCTTGTATTAGTCATAAAAGAGCTGACACACTGGATGTTCCTATAGTCTATCATCTTAGCTTGTGTAGACACTTCCCAATTCACATTGGATACACAACCAGTACTCTTAAATCTATTATTATTCCTCCATTATAGCTTTTAATGCCGTCATTAATGCCGTCATATTAAATGCTTGTTTATTTTTTTATTTCATTCAAGACATACAGTATATATATATATATATATATATATATATATATATATATATATATATATATTCCTCCACAATGAACAGAGATAAATATGAATGAAAAGGAGCAGAAAGAAGTAAAACGTATAACATCTGCTCCCTCCTGAAAAAAAAAAAAAATTAAACAAAGTCAAGCTGCAACGCAGTCATTGTCAACAATACAGTTACACTTCTGTCTCATATCTCTTCAGCATATTTTTTTTGTGCCATATTTACAATATATTATTTGATATTGATGACACAAATTCCATCAATTAAATTTAGAGTGGCAATATATGAATTAACAAAAACCTTTTATTATGTTGTAACATGTTAAACATTCTTGGAAGCACTTAAAAAAGGTCTGATAGTCACCCAGAAGATGTCATGTAAATCCCAAAGACTGAAATTTAAGTGCCAGGGAATTACAAGCGGCAGTTTATGTTCGCAGCGGCTTTGGACTACAAAGTCGTCAGATAAGGTTTCACCTATTGTTCGGTGGATCTACTAATGGAGGCGTCTGTTCTTTTACGGTTCTTGTTACAAAATGCAACTCTACATAGATGTGGTCGACATTGATGTCAGTAATACGCAGTTTAATCTTATCTTCTGAGTATTGACTTTAATTTTTAATGTACTCGCTAAGTTTTGTTGTGTTTGCCCTTATTTGATTATCGGAAAGCACTTGAGGACATCTGTTTTGAAAGATCACTACCCTTTAGCTTCAAAGATAGTACATCAAGATCCATCATTTGAGGTGGGTGTGTGTGTACGACAGCGAGACGCTCGTCCTCTGAATGAACTTCGAGAAGTGCTTTGCACACTTCTTCATAAATAAGGGATAGAAATATTTCAGGGTTTGTGCCAAAAATTGAACAGGCCAACTTGCTTCAATCTCAATATTATTTGGAACCATTTAGATCAATAATGAAACTAACTGGGAGATGGGCCTTATTGTCCAATATCAAGGTGGCACCTTATTAATGTGAATTGGCGAAACTCCCTTCAGCCAATCTCAATACAGGCAATTTTAGAAAAAGGCTGTTACAGAAGCAGATGGAATAGTAAATAGGGCTCACTTACAGAGCACATTTTTACTTTAATGGTCTCAAAGGGGTTGACAATTGTTTTCAACCATCTACTCACATTAATTGAATTAAATAACTTCAAAGGCAACAACTAAAATGGCTTTGTCCAACAGCAGAATAAATAAGGAGATAATGCCTCAACTAAAAGCAATATTTGTTTTTAATTACATGGTCTTAAAATACCAAAAGAGCCAGATTATCAACTCATTTAGACTTATTTGAATTGGTAATAAACACTGGCCACATTTCTTATTCTCTCATTTCCATTCATTATTTTTTATTTATTTATAAAGTTGTGCCAAAACAATGGCAGAATTTGGTATTGGGGCTTTACACGGAAACACCCATATGACTTAACATCTCATAGAGTGATGTCATGTTACGGGAAACACCATAAACAAACCAAAACCTAAACTTGCATCAAGTGAATCACTGTCATCATTGTCTAGCAAAGAAATGCAAGAAACCATGGAAAAAATGAAGTAAAAACACTTCTTACAAAACGTTTTCGTCTTTGGAGCAGTCTTACATCCTTCTACAGGATTCCCAATCCCACAATACAAAGAACAAACATTTCCCAAAAGTTCAAGTCACATGACCATTTGTAACAAACCATAGATATATGATAGAGTCAACAACAATCTTGCAAATGGCAAATTCAACCTTTGACTCATTATCTCTGCCAAGCATTTATTATTTGTTTAGCTTTTAGCAGGATTACATCAAGTACTTAGTGGATTTTGATAAAATCCTAACGGCATGAAAGATTCCATTAAATTATAAAAGAGATCCAGATCAATATATTGATTCTGGATCAGTTTGAAAAAAAACAAAAAATCCCTTTCTTTCATCATTGGCAAAATCTCAAAAATTCATATCTTTATGAAATTTGACTCACTTATGTCGGTTTCTCAATTACCTCGCTGGGTTTCATCTGGATCAAATACCTATCACGCCATTCATAGAAATTTTTCTCAAAAATGTGGGTGCCCATACATTGGGACCTATTGTATAGTTATTAACTCATTGAGTGACATTCACGTCTATAGACGTGAATTGTGTTTTTCGGCTGGGGTTGCTTGGAGACGGTGTGACGAAGCTCTCCAGTGAATATCCAACTTGTACCATGATGTATTGACCAACTGGTGACATGTAGGTGGCAGCAGCGCACCTTTGGATGAGAGATCACCCGTGATACGCAGAGCTCAGAGGGAGAGGAAAGGAGTTTATGAGACAGAAAATAGAGCTACGAGAGTTGATGCTGAAGTTCCCACCAGCTCACAGCAGCTCACACTCGACCAGAGCATGTGTGGAACTAAGTGGACGACTGAGAGTGTGGCGATGGTGAGATAAAATGATTAAAAAAAAACGGGGGAAGTGGTGACACTCGGCATGTCCAGGATGAGGAGCAAGTTGCGTGTGTGGAAAATGACGGGGGAGAGATTTGGAGGAAGGCAAAATACAGTAAGAAATCCATTCAACTCTGACCCAGATAGCAAAATAATAATAATAATGTCATCAAAAGCCTGGTCTCAGTGTTGTTTTAGTAGTTTTATAGAAGGAAACCAATAATAAGGTGTCCCTAAAGCAAAAAAAAATAAATGCTTCAAAGTCACTAATAGGTTTTTTCAGAAAAAGCTTTTTGTCACAAACTGGCGATTTGTGTGAAACTTGCCTTTATTCAACTGCTGATTACGGAAGAATGAAACAAGCAACAAACAAAATTATTTTTTCTGAAATTAGAGAATTTAGAGACTTTAATCTTTTCAGAATTCAGATTACCATAGTACAAAATATTCTGTGGGTCTGTAAAATTAGTCAAAATGTTCTAAAACTGTTGGCACTGAGGGGGTAATTTTTTTTTAAATGGCAGGCACTGAATGAGTAAATGGGAATAGAAATTTCTCCCAAGCCTTTAAAGTGTGAAAGGATAGGAAAGGACTGATCCAGATAACTGCCAATATCTGACAGAACATATTTGGAGCTTGGTGGAGGTTTATTTGTGTTGTTTGTGGGTGAATTATCCTGTTCTTCAGAAGTATTATATTTGATTTGTTGATCTATTAGGCTTACACTATGTCTTTATGCAGTCATCGTTCCCAGAAGTTATTAGTTAAAACACAATAAAGCCCTGGCTTATCATTACAATAGCATGTAATTCACAACTGTACCACCCAAACTCTATATGTATTGATGTCCAAGCACACTGAAGAAAGGAGAAAGGAAAATGCATGCTTTCATTTTGACCTCCACCCAAGGTAAATTCCACTCTTTGCACTTTTCCTAAACATATAACTTACTTACCGTGGGTGCTTGGGGTTTACATTCCCCTTGTTCCCTGTTTATTCTATATCCCTTTCTTTTAAAACTATTAACCTCCTTTATGACTCAAATCATGATTGGCTTTTTGTGTAAGTGCTCGCCTGCTCTCCTTAGCAAGTGTCAGCTATATGCTTAGTCAATTTCTGTAGCTATCAGCAAAAGCACATTACAAGCCAAGCACAATCACCATTTCCATCATCCGCTGCTGCTGCTTGAGCCAAATGACACCTCTGATGATTGGACAATGACCCATGGATTTAATTAACAGTCCCACTGGTTGGCTGTTTTCTTCTCCCCATTCTTATTTTTTTTTTTTCTCCCATGAGGTTTCACCACCCCATGAGGATTTGTTCCCATACATATCATACTGTATAAATAAATGATGACTGCAGCCATCAGCACCGCATTCCACAAGCTTACTCTGAGCCTTAGCGCTAATTTCCCTTTCCCATCAACAGACTCCATTACATTTCTCCCTCACAAGTTTTCCCTGCGTTTGATGTGTCTGCTGGAGGGGATTACTTAAGATATGGAAGGAAATTGAGCACAAGAACCTCGTAGACTTGGCCAAATAAAACCAGGAAGCAGATCATTTGATTAATGTAATCAGAGCCTCTCTTTTTTTTTTTTTTTCAATTACTCTTGCGCCACAAGGATGCTGCTTGGCAGTCAGTGATTTCTGGTGGAACAGCAAGCACAGATGGAAGGGAGGGATGCACTTATGGCACACAGACACAAGACATTTTTAAAGATTTCATTACAGCACAAGGACTTTAGTGTTATGGCCTTGATTACAGTTTGTTTTACTTTCCCTGCAGTAAAACTGCAAGAAATAGGACATTCTCCTCCCATTTCTACATGGTTTGCTTTCCCCCCCCCCAAGTTTATTTTCTTTTTACACAGAAAATTAGCCTCAAGCCCCAAACAAAGCACACCTGGTGAGAGGAACATACGCGTGAATGAGGGGAAGAAAAGACTAAAAATGATAAGGAAATGCAAAAAATTAAAGGGCTAGAAAATTTAGGACAGAAAGAGGAGGGAGGCAGAAAGTCACACACACACACACACACACGCACGCACACACGCACACACAGGTGTGGATTTTCACACATTAGCCTGAAGCTCGGCATAGCTACACCTGGCAAGGAGCAGCAAAAGAGGCAATGGATGTGAGCTTGCCTGTGAATTGAGGTCATGCAGAGAGAGACACAGGTAATGACGATTCAAGGCAGAACAAGGGGGGGGGGGACTAGTGCAGCAGGGTGATAAGAAATAAAGTTAAAGGCTTTTCAAAATAGATTTCAACCAAAGAAAAATCACATCAAAAGTGATCACATTCAAAACCATTTTCAAAAAAAACCTGCAGTACATAAATAACTTCACATCTGGAAAAAAAAAAAAAAAAAACAGCAACCATTGAACGCTCAGACAGGTTTAGCATGCATCCGCACTGACAAAAGCAGGATCAAAGTTTGCATAAGCATGGGGGAGGTGTAAAAGAGCAGAGTGTCAGAAAAGGAACAATCCATCTCTAAATGCAGCATGAAGAGGTGCTAGAGTTATGAAAAACATCAGCATCCTGTTCAACATAAACTTAAACTACTTCAAACCACTCTCAATGCGTAAATCACAGAAGGTAGTGTCTACAGCAGTGGTTCCCAATCTGGGGTACGTGTAACCCTAGGACAGGGATGAGCAACTCTATCACAGCTGGGGCCACAAAAATGTGACTTATCTGATGTGAGGGCCACAACATCAACATTTATGTCAGCATTTGAATAATAATTTATCTAAGCGATATGTCTTTCTGTCTTTGTCATTTTCTTCATTTATGTTGTCGATTTGTGTGTTTTTGGGGTAAATTTCTGGGGTTTTGTTGTTTCTGTATTTTCCTGTCATTTTGTGTAATTTTGTTGACAGATTGTGTGTCTTTGCAGCTAATGTATAATGTGTTGTTGTTTTTTAGACCACATGTGGCCCCCGGGCCGCCCGTTGCCTATGTCTGCCCTAGGGGTACTTGAACACCTAGAGGTACACAAAAACATTTGTCAGTTTTTTTTAAACATTCTAGATTTATTTATTTATTTTTACATGCACACAGGCTTTTTTTTCTCCAAAAGGTGAAGTTAAAATTTTAAAACAAGCAAAACATCAGCAATAAATGAATAAAAAAGGCCTAATGTCAAGGTTAATGTTGGACAAGACACAGGAAAGAGTTTAGACGAGCCTGCAGACACAGGTAAATAATGTATAACATGAGCTAAGGGGTACTTGCGATATGAAATAAAGGCTAAGGGTTACATGGGGCAATGCATTTTGGGAAACACTGGTCTACAGGGTCTGGCACTTACAGAGCAACATGGAATTCACTCATTCTCTCTAAGTGTGTATTAATACTAGGGATTTCCGGATACAACTTTTTCATTTCCGATACAATTCCGATATTGCAGCCTGGAGTATTGGCCGATACCAATACAGATCCGATACGATATCAGCACGAATCATCCATACTTTTATTACTTATTTTGTAGTGTGGAATGTTAGAAAAGTCTTGATCAAGTGATATCACTCAAACAGAGAACAATAGTCAGCAACAGTAGGTATGAGGAAAAACTGACCCATTTATTATTAACCAATTGTTTACATAAATTCTAACCTGCAACATAAAATCAACACTATTCTACAATTGAATAAATAATATAATATATATTGGAGATTTTAGATGCAGTCCGATTAAATCCGATATTTGTTTTCTGGCTGAAATCAGACCGACATCCGATATCAATATTGGATCGGGGCATCGCTAATTAATACATACACGCACATATAAATACTGTATATGTATATCTGTGCATGCGTCATGAAAGTTGTGCTTCACCAGGCACAATCTTGACCCCCTTCTTTTTTTATTTTCCCCACAATCAAGAGACATTGATACCATTTGGAAAAAAAAAAAAAAAATCTTAATGAAAAAAAACATCTCAGCGGAAAAGCTGTGAATTAGTGTTAGCATGACGAGCACAGCGCTGTTGTTATCAAACGTTTAGCCTGCAGCGACTCAGTTTTTTTGTGTGCGTGTTGAGCCACTGGAGACTTGAAGCAGAAAACAGATTGAACATGTTCTCTCTGTTTTCCTCTCCAATAACATGTTGCCCAGCACCTTGGTACAACTTCTTTTTTTTTTTCTTAATTCAAAAAACATCTTTTAATATGATGAATCAAAACATTTCCCCTGTTGTCCCCCCATTTTTTAATCTACTGTATTGTTCTTGACTTTTTTTTACTCCATATTATACACCACACTAGTTTTGCTATTAGATTTATATTGTCACACATGCAAAAGCAAAACAATATTACCTTTTTGATTCAGTTTTAGTCTTAGTCTTTTCACTGAAATGCAACTTAGTTTTAGTCAAAATTTAGTCATCAGGGCTGTTTCAATTATATATTCTAGTTTTTGTTAACAAAATCAGATTTAAACATTATAGTTATGTTTTTATTAGTCGACAAAAAAAAAATCTATATAATTGTATATATTTTTTGTTCACATGTATTTTGAAAAAAAAAAAAACATTAGTGGAGTGTAAACAACACTGAATTTTGTCATACATTTAGACGTTTAAGAAGCAAGCAAGAATTTAGATTATAGTCATCAGGACTGTTTCAATTATACTGTATATTCTAGTTTTAGTTAACTAAATGAGATATACATGTTGCAGATATAGTCAACATTATAGTTTGGTTATTTATAAGTTGACGGGGGAAAAAAAAATCAACATAACTGCATATATTTTGACGAAAACTACCACGAAAATGTTTAGTCAACAAAATTAACACTGTAAATGATGTAGTTTAAAATGACGAGTTCCACTTGCACTGGGGATAAGCTAAGTCAGTGCTTTTTAACAAAATGGAACTGAAATGGTACAATTTATTTAAAAATGCACCATGTTCAAAATTCACATTTGCAAACACAAATTTATTCAGACACTAGGGGATGGGTGTGTGTGTGTGTGTGTGTGTGTGTGTGCCCATCACTTTTGGTCATGCTTTTCTGTAAAACATGTGTCTGTTGGATTGTGCATCACAACAAGCGGGTTGAGCCAAAATGAGAAACTGCATAAACTGCATGAGGTCAGCAAGTTTGACTGAGAGAGTCGTATCCTTTGTCTCTGTCCCAGAGTCACACACACGCATACCTAAATGCACGCAGCCATGCAAATAATAAGAAGGCAGCACTTTTTATACCTTCAAGATATATAAAAAAAAGGGCATGAGAGAGAGAGAGAGAGAGAGAGAGAGAGAGAGAGAGAGAGAGAGAGAGAGCGAGAGAGAGAGAGAGAGAGAGAGAGAGAGAGAGAGAGAGAGAGAGCGAGAGCGAGAGAGAGAGAGAGAGAGAGCTAATATGACAGAGGTATTGTGGGAGACACGGGGTTGGATGAATATTTTTATTTAATCTTGTTTATCCTTTCTTCTCAGATGAACGAAGGCAGACAGAGACACTTATAAATACTGACCTCTGATCTTACAAATCTTAATTAGAACAAAACTGAATTATTACTATTGATTTAAATAACATATTATAGCTTCATAGACTACTTATTAGGAGATTAAGAATCTGTCTTTCAAGAGAAGCAGTTAAGTTTAGGTTTAAGAAACTTACTCAAGATTCGAGCCATGACCACCGATTCAATTGTAGCCTCAACTATTTTGATTTGATTTATCAATGAGCCTGTTTGGTTGTGAAATAAATCCTGTGTGGAAATACTTAAAGGTTAGCAAGAAATGTGCACTGAAAATAGGCTTCAGTACATGGTATTAGCACGTAACAAATTTGAGTATCTGTATTTGTTCTCATTCTGGACAAAGTTGGTTTATGAGATTCTTAATTTATGTGTTAACATTCACGCTAAGACTGCATTTTTTTTTTAGTCATCTATCTATAAAGCAAGGAATCTCTGTCTGTCTGTCTGTCTGTTCTCAAACATCTCAGCGAATCAGGCTCAGATTGACCTGAGACTTTCAACATGGCTGCTGCTTGGGACAAAGGTGCGCAACGTCGGAATTGTTTGGACTGCAACGATACTGTTAATGAATTATTTCATAAAATTATCTTAAATGCAGCTTTGCAGAACAGCTCAATGTTGACTGGTAGTCATTTGTGACAGGTAGTTATGGTAACTCAGGATAAGTTGAAAGAGGTGTAGAATCTACAGGAGTGACTGCACAAAGGGCTTTTAAAAATGACTAAAGTGGGACTAATATCCTAAAAAAACACCCTGTAAATATTGACCAGCAGGTGTCCTCAGTGAGCAACATTTGTAACTAAGGTGATTAATAATAATAATAAAATAAAAATAGGCTTTCACTATATACAGTATATGTAGCCTATAATTACAGTGCTAAATGCAAAAATCTACTTCATGTAATTTTTTGTTCACTATATTCAAACCTCTGCATAACTGTAGGCTACCACCCAACCCCATCTTATGGGAATTGATAGGTTTCTATTAATGTCATTGTGCCAATAACTGCTTTGTCATGCCGGAGTCCTCTGCAACAGATAGATTGCCCTTTTATTTTTGCCTAATGCCACAGCTGTGTTGCATAAAATCAGCAAGGTAAGCCTGTGCGGGACAAGATGTAGTGCACAGATACAGAATAAATTATCCGGTTTCTTTTCAAAATAAAATACTCCATATTTCCATTCATTTTCCAACCCACTTGCTCCTTTTCAGGGTGGTGGGAGTCTGCTGGTGCCTATCTCCAGCTTTCTTCATGCGCTAGGCGGGGGTACAACCTGGACAGGGTGGCAGTCGATCATATTGTTACAGACTAGTCATGCATCATGTGGCAATCCAGTGTTAGTTCATGGGTTTCGTGCTGCTTTGAATCATTTTTATTCGTACGGTTACCAAAGTAAGTAACGTCTTGCGGTTAGGTTTAGAGTTAGATTTAGTCTTAGTCACGCAACCTAAACTGGCCAATGACTAACCTATCACGTGACCTAAACTGGCCAAATAGGGGCGATATCCACTGCCTAGAAAAAATTGGTTCCAGAAGCACAAAAAATATGAAAAAAATTCCCTTTGAGACTGGGCAGGCAATTGACAACAAAATAACTGGTCAGGACACCAAATCCATCCATATCGCTGTGGGTGTGCTCACTTTGCACCTCAACGTAGGCTAATTAGGGTTTTGCAAACAGATTTTTATGAACAGGTTTTAGTTTACTTAATTTGTTCAGTCTTTGTACAACATGTTAATGGTTGTAGTTTTATTTTTCAAACTCTTACAAAATTATGAACATTGGTGATGATTTATTTGGCAGTATTGCAAGTTGTTGTTTTTTGTTTGTCGTCGCAAATCTTCAAAAATCCTTCAGCGTTCAGAAAATTATGCCAAACCGAGCCTGTCGCTTTTAAATCAGCATCACACACGGCGTTTGAAAGCCAGCTCAGCCAACACAACACAAACGCATTTTTAATTGCATTTAAACAAAGCAAACATTTGTACGACTTTGATACCGAATTCAGTGCATGATGAGCTCTGCACACAACACAGAGATTAGCCCTAAAACCATTGAAACAATTCAGAATGTGTTCAAATCATTTCTCCCACTGGACCCAATCAATACATGTCCACAACTTTTTCTAATTAAATCAAGCATGGCAGACAGCTGTTATTCCCCGTGATACTTTTGAGCTTTTATTTGGAGAAAAAAAACATGTTTACTTCCAAAGTGTAGATTTTCTTTTCTTTTTTTTTTTTTTTTTTTTTAACTATGCCTTAAGGAGAAGTGGGTAGCATTTTCAAGTTAATTCAAATGTCGACACCCACCTTCCAGTCCAAAAACTCCTTTTCTTTCAAACTTTTAAAATCAGGCTGGCTTTTCTAACCTTGAGGCCACCAGTGCATGTTTTACCACAAACCTTCAGGCTGCCAAGCTTGTACTTGCAAGCTCAATAAAGCCCATTTTACACGTACCATTATTGTAAATTGTGCTAGCATCTTGAGAGTCATCCTGGACATTGCACAGCATGGCTGACATACTTTCACAGTCTGCTAGTCCTCATAACAGTTGTGTTAAATAGCTGTCTGAAATGTGCTTTGCACCGTTAGTCACATTGTCACATCAGGTCGGGATGACTCAGTTGAGGCTTAGTTTATTACAAAAGAAAAAAATGGAAATATGAAAGGGACTGTTTATTAGTTACACAAGCTTTAGAACGTGACCAAACAGAGTTGGAAGCTGAGAGCAGAGTTGTTAGTGTTACCTAATTCAGTTAAGAAGTGAAGCACACTTTGGAAAAGACATGACAAACTTAAATCTACTATTAATTTCTATATTTCATTGAAAAGTTGTTCCCATTCACTACTGACGGCGTTGTGCCAACAAAATCACTGCCAAAGTGACATTTCTTGTGTTTTCTGGTGATTTAAAACCAAAACAAAACATTTTCGAATGTTGGTAGTTTAGTTTTTAATGGAAAAACATGATTACCACCGAAATCAGAGTAAACTATTACGTAAATTATTAGATTACGGGGAAAACAATAAAAAAGCATAAACACATTTTTTTGTCGAGAAACAAAAGAAAAAGTACAAGAATCAAGTAAAAACTCTTCTAAAAGAAACTTTTCTGCTTCTTTGCATTCTTCACGAGACTTCATATCCCACAATGCAATGCGCACGGCCAGCAATGCAAGTCCCACGACCATTCGTCAACAACCCAATTGTTGATAGTGGAAACAATAAACATTTGAACAGCGACTACTTTTGTTTGTTAGCAAAATATCTTCATTGTATTTTTTTTATTTACTTTTTTTAATCTTCATTGTATTAATCTATGAGGTGTACATGTCTTTATCTGCCAAAAACAAAAAAACTAAAGAGAGTGTCATATTGAATTAGGCCAGTGTTAAGATTTTGACCAGTGAAAGTTACTGGCAAACATGCATTTTTAAAAAAACATCTTATACAGTAGCTCTTGTTTTGGCATATGTGACATTGGTAGATATTGTGTGATCTGAAATTAGTCGTAGTGTTTGAATGTTTTATAAAAGCTTTGAAAGCAGTGCTTCTCAAAGTGTGTGACGCGACAAACGGGAGGAACGTTTCACATTCATGCCAATCTTCTTAAAGTTCTAGCAACATGATAAAACAAGTTAATTTTAATGGACAATAGAGTACCCAATGATAATTTTGATATACGACATGTATGGTCAGTATAAGATGAAATATTTAAATTTTGCTTTGAAACCTTGTGTTTGCAACGTCTCTCTATCTGTGTGTACGCCACACACTCACACGAACATGGATGACATTAACACTGATTCATTTCATTCTGCTCATGAATTTCCACCTTTATTTGCGTGGGAGGGTTGACGTGTACTTTCTATGTAGGTTTTCATGCGAGTGTACGGCTCAGAGTCACGCCTTATCTCACGACATCTTAGACTCAACCACTGCTTTTGACAAAAACAGTAATTATATTAAGTTATGCCAAAACTGAATCCTTAAACAAAAAACAAGTTGTCCTGAAAACTACTGACTGAAGACTGCTATCTTGCTACGTGTACAACACAGCACTGTTTTCTGCATTAGTAAAAGCAACTAGTGTTACTTTTTTTCTAAACGTCAATTCTGGAAAATAAACATCATTCTGGCATCTTGAATGTAACACAAATAAAACAGCACAGAGAATGCGTATGTGTTGAAAGACTTGTGCCTTGTGGTTAAGGATGTCTGGCTTGTAATTGGAAGGTTGCCGGTTCGAGACTCACCCGGGCCACCACTGTGGGATGTTGAGCAAGTCCCTTAACCCACTGCTACCCCTCAGGGAAAATTGGTTAAATGCAGAGAAATAATTTCACTGCGGTGGTTAACAGCTTTATTTGATATACAACAATGTTGGTTTGCTGGATGCAGAAGTAGCTTCAAGAGGCTATATGGGCTGCCAGCCTACAAGTGTACACACATAGGGAACGTGTGCTGGGTTTAGACTATCACGACACGATAGGTTTTGGTTTTACCCTACTGATAATGTGCTCGTACATAAGTGATCTTGCAACAGGCTCAATAAGAAGAAAACTGAGGAGTGTACAAAAAACCCCTTCATATGCTTAAAGAACTTATGTAATGTAAGGAAGCTAAATTAGGATACGTTTAAAACAGACAGCTAGGTCGTCCGAGGAGGTGGGACTTCAAGTGCCATCTTATGAAAAACACAGTTAATGTAAAGACGTGAGGAGGTTTAAAAGGGGTGAGCAAAGCAATCAATAATAATGTGAGTGGTTGGAATAGCCATTAAAAAGAAATAGTGTTGAATATTGCCAAAAAACAATTCAGCAATGGCACCTAACACCGCTTTTTGTATTTCTGTGCTAATTTGTTCAGAGGACATCTTCTACATGTGTCTTTATTTGATTTTTTTTAAAAATTGCAATTCACTTTCAAAAAATAAAATATTTAATTTTGGATCCCTTATGGATCCTAATCTACCAGAGGCCAGGCCTCAACCTTTCTGCACGTGCATCGTGAAACAAAACAAGGTCGCATCCGTGCACAGTTCCGCATTCACTCTCAAAAACACAAAGTTAATATTATGTACATGTCATATACATTCATGTGTATGTATGCATACTGTATGTGTGTACGTAATGTATATATGTTTGATGTGAATGTATAAACTGTATATACAAAACTTGTGCAGACTATATATTGAATGTATGTTGTGAAAATAGTAATATAAGTTAAATATTTTTTGTCTGTGATATTATGTAGAGAACCTTGTTTTGTTTTGTTATGATGGGGTAGGTACGTATAAGCTTTGCTTCAACCTTTCGGCTTAAGAATTGGACACCCGAGTGTTTGTTCTGTACTTTTTTTTTTTTTTGTGAAGACCGCCAAAATAAAATTCAAATTCAAATTCAAGTCAAAGCCTATTGGCTGGGTGCACTCGGCGATCGTTTCCATCTGTAAAGGGGTCTATAGGACGAAAGGCGGGACTTATATACATTAATGTATATTAATGGCCACCGGCAGTAGACCATAGTAAATGACTAGTTATGTATTTTTTTTCGCATTTCAAAAGAATCACACATAAACGTAGATTTCTCAGAAGCAAGGTTAAAACCTTATCTCCATTGTCAATCCACAGAAAGGGAATAGCAGTTACTTTTTGATTACAACTTTCCTTTTCACAAGCTTGTAAACAGTTCCCATTCAGCCACCAGTGAACAAAGTGCGGTACACAGACAAATATTGTCTGAAATCAAGCTGTGCGAGATCTGGTGCCTTGGGCATTTCAATAACAGGCTCGTGGAGAATTTACATTTTGAACTGGAGCACAAAACTGGAATTTGTGCAATATCGTATCAGAGTCGGTAAAACACTCGTGGACATTGCAAGAAAGAAGACGAGTCAGAAGATTCACGACTGAGGGCTGTGCTTGTTTTTCAACCTTTACATTCTATAACAAACATCTCTACCCCATCAATGATTATTGTGGATAAAACTATTATTCAAGTCAACTAGCAGACTGCAAAGTGTACTTAAGTGTCCTTCGCTCCTTTGCACCCATAAAAAAGAGCCTGTAGCTCTGGAGCGGAACGGCATAATCCAACAATAATGAAGACTGGTAATTAGCGCGCTGTTGTGCACGTCTGTGTGTGGATGTCTCTTTGTGTGTCTGTGTGTTGATGTGAGCTCATCAAGAGGCGGGTGGTATGATTCCAGTTGTCAGGGGGTAAGTGAGTGTGAATCAACCCCGCTGACATCAAATACTCACACACACACACACACACAAAATTCAGTGCACATACACACACACAACATGGCACAAACTGTACACACTTTTAATTTTGTTGGGAAGTTATGCAGTGAGTGAGTGAGTGAGTGAGTGAGTGAGTGAGTGAGTGAGCGAGTGAGCGAGTGAGTTTTGCTGAGTCATGCGGCCCATTTAATCTACTCCTCTTTGGAAAACAGCTGCTGTGACATTGTAACCTTGACTGAACTTTATTGGCTGGCAGAATCATTTAGAGACGCACAAGTAACCAATGAGATGTGACGGATGAATGAACTTCTTGTGATAAATCTAAATGGAGACTGCAACATTCAGCGTGAAGAAGAAGAAAAAAAAGATTGGCAATAGAGAATTTGTGGGGTTGCATTCCGAGTTGCATATATACTTTTTGATACTCTGTTAAATGGTCCACTACAATTAGCTACTGGAAATGTCGTTTTATAGTTGAAAAAATGTCTGTTTTAATGATACTGAATTATTCTAATTGAGCAAATGTCATATTTTTGTAAAATAGTAAAATGTGGACAGGCTAAATGTGTTCCATTAATGGATAAATGTCTGATTAAACCAAAGATAATTACTTTAGACATAGCAATATTGAAAAATAAATTACAATAGATTTTTTAATTTTTTTTTTGAGAAAAGTTAAATTACCTTTGCTTCTTCACTGGTGGGGTAGGATTAATCAATTCCAGACCACACATCGCACATCACTCTGTAATTGTTCTCCATTTTCTTGCAAAAGAAAATCTGTGTTATTAAATCTATCTCAGTGCAACTTTTGATCAATTGAAAAAACAGAGAGATTTACAGCATTACACCTCTCATCACCTTTACCCTTGAAACATCGAATCACTTCTTTTTCTCATTTCTCAAAATTTGTATTTCCTTTGTTTGTGTTTTTTGTTTGTTTTTTAAATGTTTGTGACTTAACACTAGTGTATTTTTAATAATGTATGAAGCAGTAACAGCTGCTTTGTGATTTTCAAGTTCATTGACCAATTAAATTCAACTTGCGTAAATTAAAACAATAGTCAATAGCAATTTCAAGGAGGACCCATATGCAAAGGGAGAAGTAGCACAGCAAAAGCTACAACATTTGAATAAAAACTAATAATCTCAAGACAACGTACAAAATCAACAAAGTCTGTAAAAAAATGCTAACAGTGAGAATGTAACAAGACCATTAGATAATTGGAACATAAGGAGCAATTAGAAATATGAGGAAGGAAAATCCAAGGAATCGAAGACAACCCACACACCTTACATAGTGAGGGTAATCAGTGAATGAGAAACACCTGGGTGGAAACAAGAGGGACTTGTCAATATCTCTGCACCTACTCACCAACAAGACAAGGGGGCAATACACAAGAAAGGTCTATCAACAGAAAACATTTCACTTCCAAACTGAAACATAAACCAAATCCACATAAAAAAAAAGGCAGTTGCTAACCAAACGATTGCCGTATCAATATACCAACATTATATCCTTACGCCGCGCCCCTATTTGGCCAGGTTAGGTCACGTGATAGGTCAGTCATTGGCCAGTTTAGGTCGAGTGGCTAAAACTAAACCTTACGCTAAACCGAACCCTAAAAACATTGCGATATTGGGATATAATCTAACCCTAACCCAAAGATGCTACGTACGTGTACTTTGGTAACCGTAACAATAGCACCGGGGGTTGTCCGTACAGCAACCGTACAAATAGACGCTTTCTAAAAAAAAAAGCACACAACAAAATATGAAACAAAAAACAAAAAGGCAAACAAACTCACAATTGCCAGCTTGTGACAGTTAGCGTACATATTGTATAACATACTGAGAGTACATACAAATGTATGTCAAAGGCATTAATGGCATTCAATAAATAAATACAACAAATTACCGAGAGTAATCGCAGACCTTTTGACCAACTAACTATAATTGGGATGTTCTTACAACTATCAGTTTTTTGGATCTTGCAGGCAAACAGAATTAAAAAATCATTCATAAAAAAAAACATTTTATTATCATTCATAAAAAATATTCCATCATATAGTTTTAATGTGAAGGCAACAATACAATCATTATGTACGAAAGACCATTTGAAGAAATTATTCATTTTGAAGCATTTGGGCACTTACTTTAGTGAAAACAATTAAGCTAATGTCACTACAATGAGATAAAATGTGTTGATAACTGCTTACGTTAATGGTGCTATTTACTTTGACATTTCAAGAACAACTAAACAATCTTACCCTCAGAAGAAGAAGCATTTCTGTAGATGACCTGAAACTGATAGACTTCAGATCATGACTATTATCTTTGTAGACAGAATCTTATTTTTAATGTCTCCACACAAATAGAATGCTCTTTATCAACCCAACCCACAGTGGAATTGAGTTTTTTTGTACCTTGCATGATATGTGAAATTTATCTTGACGTGACTGCTTTCATCCTGTTTTCTGCCGAGTGGTAAAAAGATCTGTAGGATCTGACTTTATATCCGTAGAGGATTCATTTCTAACTGGTATAAGTATTTTTTTTTTTTACTTCAGAGTAATCTAATCAAGGAAGATTAGAAATATAGACGGAGGTTCATAAAGTTATCGGACTTGATATGACATTATTATAGCGAGAAGAAAGTTACGCTTTGCCAACTCAGGTGGCAAAGCAGGTGTGAAAAATAGATTATTTTTACATATTGGCAATGAATCTTTCTTTGGGGAAACAACGCCTTATTAAAGATGCAATAAAGTTATTCACAGCTGGCAAGGGAAAAGGGGCATAGTGAACTGGGAACGAAGGATCATAAAAGGGCCACAAGTGTAGAGGGAAAGACTAAGTCATCGTATGGAAAAAAAGAGAGAGATTGGCAGACAGTGATTAGAACCGAGCTCGACAGAGACACACAAAAACAAGAAGGTTGCAGTGAATGAAGTCAGAACATAGGAACATAGAAAAAGGAATGAAAAAAGTAAAAGGCACAAAAAAACAGAGAGACACAGAGGAAACAACAGAGGCTCTTATCAGTGTACTGCAGGAGGCATGAGATGTAACCGGGGGAATCTGAGCGTTATTGAAGTGACTTTGGTCAAGTTGAAAACTGCAAAGTCCAGTCCGCCATTAGAAACAGCCAAAAAACAGGGACTTATAGAGAAGTGGTTCCTAAACTTCTCTCAGTCCCATACCCCTTCCAAAATTAGAACCTGAAGCCATGTACCCCCTACTCCTGCACACGTAAAAAAACATAATAATGTCAATGTAGCCCAATAGTGAAATTTGTCCCTAATATTTACCTATCCTAATGTGGAATTATATATAATAAAAAAAAATTATCTTATTCAGAATGATCACATTATTCAATTAATTAGCCTATTGGCATTTTAAGTGATGAACCATCTCTTTTTTTGGAATATAAATCTACCAAACCTTTGTTGATTGAACATATAACAGTAATACAACATATTCATTACCCTGAAAGTGTGAAATACAACTTGCTACAACTTGAATGAGAAGGGTGAGGTTGAGAGGATGCACAGGGCTCTGCAATGTTTGGCTGATTTTCACATTTGCACTTTTTTGATGAAATTGTTTCTCTGCGTGAGAGGGCTCTGCATGTGTCATTTGTGGCAATGCATGGAGGCTCCTGACTGCTAGTTTCTAACGTCGCGCTGTTTTAAATTTCTATTCACGTACCCTCTATGACCCCTGAGGGTACCCGTACCCCACTTTGGGAATGTAGGCTGTAGAATGTATGTGGCTGAGTCAAGGTGCGTGCACTATTGAAATAATTTTAAAATCATTTGAATGTATTTACAGCTATTTGGAAGTAGAAAGTAAAGTATTTTTAAAGTCATCCATTTTTGTCCAACTACTGGAAACTTAATGGATCAGTCATATGTTACCAGTTTACAAATCATTTACCGTATCATATATGTCATTAAAGCTATTTTAATCATGTTTTGTTCCTCCTCTCTTATTTATTCAGTTATGTCTTTTTGTGTGCTTCCTGTTTCCCTTCACACATACCATTTCCTTAATTCATTATTAGCTGTTGTTGCAGACCTTTATCGCCATTTGACATTTATCAAGGTTATCTCTTCTTTTTGGTAAAATGGCAGTGGGAAATGGGGGATTGTAAAGCACATTATGCAACAATGTGAATAAAATATAGTAGAAGCTCTGGTAGTCCCATAATACCTTTGTTTATTAGGTTATTTTTTAATCTAATAGCAAAAATCATGGGTTTTATACTTGTCCTGATTAATAATTGGGGTATTTGCCATTGGCGCTTACAGAAAAACTGTCCAAAATATAAATCTTATCCAAAAGTGTTGGTATATCTTAGTTTTTGCTGTAATTATTTTGTGATGAACAGAGCCTCAAGCATCTTCTAGATACTGGATAACACAAAATCAGGGAAATCTCTGTTCGTCCAATAGATGATAACAAGATGATAACACCTGTAACAAAATTATACTGAGAGACATCGACTTACATCAAATCAAACAATTGTATTAAAATAATATTAAAAGAGGGATACACTGATTTAAATTACATGGGTAGTGCAATAAACTTATTAAAGTGCAAATGGCGGAGTATACAGATCTAAAATGTATTGCAGACAACGACTGTAAGTCGAAGGCTTATTAAAATGTCAGAGAGAAAATACAGGCACTCAGACTCTCATAGTCTCAGGGAACATGTCAACCTGTTATTTCTTCTTTAGAGTTTGCGTTGACAGAGTGACTTTGAAACCATCATAAATGCCTTGTCTCACTGGTTTGATGAAATACACACTGAACTTTGTCTTTTTGTGTTAAGATTGAAAAACATCCCCATTTTCTGTGTCTTATCGGCTGCATTGCTGGGTGAACGTATGCCTTTGTTTACATGCATGGATGTGTTGGTGAACCTAGCATCGGTCAGGGTGGAGGTCTGTGTGTCAGTATATGTTAAATAACAGACCACTTCAAATCCCCAGGTCTAGCGTGCGTGTGTGCGTGTGTGTACTGTGTGTGTGTGTGTGTGTGTGTGTGTGTGTGTGTACTGTGTATATCCCAGGATAATTTGTATTGAAGCTGTTGTCAGATTGACAAAATGTATAACAGCTTTCAAATCTTTAGACGTAAATTGCCACAACACAAATATAAACACAATGTGTGTGTGTGTGTGTGTGTGTGTGTGTGTGTGTGTGTGTGTGTGTGTGTGTGTGTGCGTGCGTGTGTGCGTGTGTGTAAAAATGTAATTGCATTAAGATACACAATACATGTTAAAAAAACATTGTTTTTCTTTAAGTCAATTCCAGATCCATGGTACAGAGTGTGAAGTCATGTAACATTTACTGTATATCTGTGTGTGTGTGTGTGTGTGTGCGTGTGTGCGTGCTTCTAATTGATCATTCTGACAGACAATTACTGACACTTTCATTCACGCCTACGGGCAATTTAAAGACTTCAACTAACTCACAAGTCAAACTCAAGGCCTGGTTCCCAAACAGGGGTACAGGAGCACATTTCAGGGGATACTAGGAAAGACTCAACAATAATTAAAAATAAGAAGGAATTGTTGCTAGTTGCTTTTTAGGCTTCTTTTGTTTTTTGTTTTTTTTTACAAATTCACCACAAACAAAAGAGTAAAATTGCTCAATAAAATACGATACTTTCTTGTAATTCATTGAAACAGGATTATTTTATACTGTAGAGCAGGCAAGTACGGGGGGCTGAGCACCTGGCCCTTTGTCCCCTTGATGCCCAAAGTGCCCTTTTGTCTTTTTTTTTTTCTGTGTGTGTGTGTGTGTGTGTGTGTGTGTGTGTGTGTGTGTGTGTGTGTGTGTGTGTGTGTGTGTGTGTGTGTGTGTGTGCGCGTGTGTGTGTGTGTGTGTGTTTAGACAAAGTCTGGTCACAGCTATTTTGAATAAATTGGTTGCACGTTCGCCGGGGCAGGATAAAGAGGGGTTTCATATGCTTTGACAAAAATGTGAAGGGGGTACACGGGAGAAAAAAAATTGGGAACCACTGCTTTAGAGCATCAAATTTGGTCCGATCAAGAAATTAAAATGATAGATATCTCAGCCCCTCCAAACACAAACATTTTATTTAAATCCAAATTATTTACAGAGCTCAGTTTCTAAGTTCTTATATCACATGACGGCAGTCTTTTTTTTTTTTTTTAAAGTATTATTATTATCTCAAATTGTTGAAAAAACTCTTTTTTCAAAATCTGGCCCATTTTCCTCAAATTATTCCACAAAATTTCCTCAAATTATTCCACAAAATTTCCTCAAATTCCCAAAATCAGGGAAATTTAAGTGAAGATACTGCAGAGACTGATATACAAATTAATACAATACTTACATACTTAAACATTTTTATATCATTTATATGTGGAAGTGCAAACCAGGACACATTAATGTTGAATTTTCTTGATTTCCCACCTAATATCTGTGGCACACTTCAGCTAAAACTGGTCCTTATTTGACCCCTGAACTAAAATGATTTTCACACCCCTGAATTAACCTAACACCCAAGTTTTTTGAAAGCAGGAGAAAACTGAAGTACCTGGAGAAAACCCACACCAGCATGGGGAGTGTGCGTGCGTGCGTGCGTGTGTGTCAGGAAATGTCCTGACTCAAAGATTTGTCAACAAAATAAGACGAGAATGAAATCTGTTGAACTAATAGACACTAATAAACTGAACTCAACAAACTACATTTCCCTAAGAAAACAAAAATGAGCATGCATAGGCTGAACCCCTCGGAGTCAGTATAACGCTTTAGAGTCAGCACATTATTACAGGAACCTGTATTATGATGACTACAGCAGGGGGTGCTGGGTTTGATTTCCAATAGGAAATAAGGATAGGTACATTTTATTTAGCCAATTGATCAATAACCATTAAGCTTACAAAAACGCAAGAAGATAGTAGGAGTGTCCTTAGTATTCTGTACACGATTCTATAATAATGATAATAAAGGACACATAATAATAGTGATAATAAAACAATGCATTTAAAAGCAATAAAATATATAAGATTATATAATTAATAGGCCTAAGCTACATTGTTATCTCATCTTCTAAGCCAAGTTGTCCTTTGCAAACAATGTGGTGAATATTAATCAGATTTTAATTAGAAACCAGTAATAAATCAGTAATAAACCATGATCCAGAAAAACAAGCCCCCTTGAAAGCAGTCTTTAAACACTTTTATATATAACACTTCAGATTAGAATGAAATAATAGCCGGTGGGTACAGACAGTACTTGTAAGGTGTTAATAATACACTGACAAAATACTGGACTGAGGATCAAAGAAGTCTACAAAAAAAAACAATTACTCCGACAACCAAAAAGCTGATTTGTTTATCATCTTCTTGGCCTTTCTTTTATTGCATCGATGAGTCAGCAGATCAAAGCCCCATCTGTCCCTCAGTCAGTCTTCTATAGAACACTTAATGCCCACGTCACGAGTGACGTCACAACTCTAGCTGGAGGCATAAACAGGAAACGCTGCTGGCTAAAGACTGTGGAGGCTAGTAATGTTATAGCTTTAGCATGTTGTTTTGTTGTGTGTTTGGGTGTAAAGTCAAGTTTTATAGGATTCCTGCGGACACTCGTGCTCAGTAAAAACAAAGACAATTGTGGTTTTGCCTCTAGACTAAGCCCCGCCCAACAAAATATGTCACAATGTTGAAAAAACAATCAAAGGGTCTATAGTGACTCATCCAGTCAGACAGTGAATGAACATAACACCTGTGCTACTGCTACCCTATATACTAAAGCCCCTTTCTCTTCCAGCCGTTAAATGACATTGGGCTAATTGCTGTGATAAAGGGCTTAGCATAGGGATCACTATATATTAGCAGTGCTTTGTGTATAGATACTAAGCCAGGTCCTTGGGAGCCTTTACAGCTGACAGACAGCCAGTGCATGAGGACAGGCATAGACGATAGGATTGTTTCACAGTAGCTCCATCTCATGTAGACAAAGAGATATTATCTAAATTTAAATAGAAATCAACAACATGCAGAAAAGATAATACTAATGATTTTGTTTTAATAAAAGTCCATAAAAAGTCTAAAGAAGAAAGCTTGAATTGAAATGTAGTTCTTGTTTTCCCTGAAAACAGAAATGCATGCATTTTATTGTACCATTTGATTTTTAAAAGGTAAATATAATATCCTGCCTGCTTTAAATACAATTGTGTCACCATGCATCGCTACAGTATAAAGTAACCATATTTAGATTTCCAAAAAAGAGGACACTTGGGCCAAACATGGCAGTATTCAACGTTTTCTTGAATCTACCTTATAACGGCGAAATACAATAGACTTGATAAATAAGTAGTTTAAAAATCCATTTATCTCTTTATAACAAAAGACTTCAAAACAACCTGAAATCAGTGGTGACTCAAGTCAATCACCTTTATTATGATTAAAGGTCCCATGTCATGCTATTTTTCTCCATTTGTTATAAGACCTCTAAAAACATAGTATTTGAAGTTTATTTTCCCAAACTCGCCTGTTTTCCAGTGTTTTAGCCTCTGAAAAGTCACTGTCTGAGCAACTCTACACAAACAGGCTGATTTGCGGCCTACTTATGCATATTCATGAGTGGGCGTGTCTACAGACAGGACACTGACTTCCTCCTCCTCGCAACCAAGCGTGGTAGAACAGGATCGCACCTAAAACATGCAAGATAAGAACTCTCCCGGTACATGGACCCCCTCCTGAATAAAGCATGCAAAATTAGTGAAGTATCGAACTACTCTCGTTTTGCAAAGTGCCCACACATTGTGGAATTCAGCTGACGTTGCATTCTACGAGATCAAATAAAATACATAAATCCAGATCAGATCAGGGGTCAGAGCCAAGAAAGCATGCAGCAGACAATCCGAAACGACAGACTGTGACAAGAGTCGGGAGGAAAGACACGGGTCGATACACGAGGGAACAAGAGTATCAGTCAAGCTAGTACGAAACGGGATTACACGAGACGAACTGGCAACAGGTAGAAACTATAGCAGTGAGAATAAGGCACGCGTGACACGGATATGAGGACGGGGGTGTAACCAGGAAGGAGAGGCACAAAATCAAAGCAAAACATTTTTTACTAACCCTTACCACGCTACAAAAATCCTCCCTGACATTAGCACTGACAGATACGAAAGCAATACAGCAGTGAGGCTAAGTGAGTTATGAGCTGTGTGAAAGCTGCTTTGTCTTGACCAAAGAACAAAAAGGCTTACTTTATCTTTTCACTTCATACACAAAAGGAACTAGATGGCTAGAGAAAGCTCAAATATTGGTCGGGAAACCCTTTGAGTCGTTACTCATTCTGTAACATACAGTACTTAAAATTGCCAATAGCTTTTTAGTTTTACAGTAGCATTTTGCTAAGACTAAACATAAACGTGACCAAAATATTTCTTTAGGCAATCTCTAACCTACAACTGCTGTTTGTTACTACTGTAACTGTGGACATTAAGTTTTACACGTGTGTCATATATGATATAGATTGTTTTCAACC
The DNA here is from genome assembly GCF_900634775.1 of Gouania willdenowi. NCBI lineage: Eukaryota > Metazoa > Chordata > Actinopteri > Blenniiformes > Gobiesocidae > Gouania > Gouania willdenowi. Next base: position 9,426,161 of record NC_041054.1, on the reverse strand, counting down.
CTTCTCCATCGTTGCATATAAATTACTTGTCATTGCCTGGCATGTTTCCTTCCACTACTTTATCGTTTTGGTGACAGCAAGTGACAACCTGAAAATTCCATAACACTGGTTTATTGTAATCTTATTAAAATGACATTTTTTCTTGATTTATGGTAATCTTGTGTAGTGGCATAAAATGTCAGACACGTTATTTATACCACTTATGCCACAGATCTAATATAGTCCTGTTGCAGTGTTTTAAGAAAACTGTTCAACCTGAAACATCAGGTACCTTTATTTCATTAACAGATGCTGTTATTGATTGTACTATTAACTATAGACACATTGTTTGTTTTCATTAAATTAGTGGAAATAGTTTTATGTCACGTTGGTTTCCAAGAGTACGTACAATGAACATGTTTGGAGAATGTGTTGCATCAGATGTATGCAATGATGTTGCATTGCCACACATCAGAAAATGATCACTGGGGGTTAGAAATATAGAGTAATCTTTGAGGGAAAAGATCAAATCGTCTTTTCTTTGTTCAACTGCAGGTTAAGTGTAAGAGCAAGAATAAATGACAAACAAATAATTATGTTGGATAGTCCCATTCATCCACTTTAAGGTTGTGTGTGCATGTAGTTGTCTCTCTTTATGTTGGATCAATAATAAGTTACTGTTAGCATGTAGCATAAATTAGCTAGACACTGACTTGCACCCAGAGTTGCCAGCTTGGGCAGTTTTATACGTTTTGGGTAGTTTTTCACTGAACTTTTCAGGCAATAAAGTCGTGAGTACAGGTTATTATAGCTAAATAGTCGTAGCTTCATAATGTTGTCCGTCGTTGAAAAAATGTGTGCGACTTTCCGAGGTCCTATCTTATACTAAAAAAAAACATTATCAAAGGTACAGGTTATAAAGGACTGCAATGTATTATGTACGGAGAATATAGCCACCAAAATAAACACCACAATGCAGTATAGGAGACTTTAAATATATTTATCTCTGCTGTGGTTGGATAGAGTGTGGCAGAGTCAATCTGTCATTGATGATTCTGAAGCTTTGTATAGGTCAGCTTATATAGCCTAATTATTACATAGCATATATATATATTAGCCATTTTAATTTAGTAATTTTACAAGTCTCCTGTGACAGCACACAGTCCACAGGCATAATGAGGTGGAGCAGAGTTTTGTGATTTTCATTAACTTCACCTTGATATTCAGTGAAAAGTCTGTCTGTGTGTGTGTGCATCTGTCTGTGTGTGTGTGTGTGTGTGTGCGCGTGTGCGTGTGCGTGCGTGTGTGTGTGTGTTTGGATAGACAAGTAAACAGCTGTAAGCCTGGAAGAAAAAGAGCAAGATGTTTTCTGAGAGTGAAATGTGCAGCACAGAAAGACTGACAGACACACAGACAAACACACAGACACACACACACACACACACACACACACACAAAGAATGAGAGGTAATGGAGTGAGCACGAAACGCTGCTGCCTGACCCAAAAATCAACATAGCATGACACGATAATTATATACTGTACACGCACAAAGATAAACAGATATCAATAGAACTCTTTCTGTGCCTCGGCAAAATGATTATTCATAATATGAATAATATATGCAATTACCATGACTTAAGCAACTGATAATTAGACATTCCCTTTAATTCATGTTCTCTGTGCAAAAAAAATGTAAAATATTTGACATGCAAGCCTTAGTTTTAGAACAAAGGTCAACATATAAACATACAGACACAAGTTATGTTTAATTTGCTTAAGTCTCTTGTGTCATACTCTGCATGAGTAATCATCATAGGCAACTGGCGGCCCTCGGTCCCCAAAACAAAACTGTAATTCATGAAGTTGGAAACTATGTGATGTGAAGCTCAACATAATATACACAATGACAGCACAATGCATACAATTTCAATTAAGTACACAAAGTAACAACAAAAAACAATACAAAAAATGACTAATAAAACACACAAAATGACAACAAAGAAACACTAAACAGCCACTTGAACACACAAAGTGACAACAAAAACAACAGCATACACAAAAGGACTTCAAAGACAAACAGAATTACACAAAATGACAACAATAACAAAAAACTATAACAAAACCATACATAATGACTGGAAAGATACATATAGACAATAACAATTTGACATACCGTCTAGAAAATAGACAACATTAATTAAAAAACAAACAAAATGTCTAAAAAAACATTTAAAACCCACGAAAGGACTTCAAAGACTTCCCTGTATTAATGTTCAGATTGGTCATTCTTCTAAATGCTGACATCAATGTTGATTCAGAATCAGATTTAGAATACAGTAGTCCCTCGCTGTATCGCGGTTCACCTTTCGCGGCCTCTGTTTCGCTGATTTTTTTACAGTGCAATTTTGGATGCATTTTTTTACAGCGTATGAACGGGCATTGTGTTCTGCGTTCTGATTGCCTAATGCTGCGTTCACCCACCAGCGACACATCCGACTCGGTGAGTTTCACTGCCTGTTGAAGAGAGGAGCTGCGCTCCTTTTTCTCCTCTCATAAACATAAACCACCAGTGAAAAAAGCTGGTGTGATTAGCGGCTAATGCTATCCTAGCTCAGTGCTACAGAGAGAACTTTTACCTGCTTCTTGTGGCCCCTGCTGCGATAGAAGTTGCCCATTTCTGATTTATGCATTAGAACCAGGGCTCTGTGTTCATTTTGACAGTTAAACTGTCAATGTGTTCGAATCCCCTTAGAAAAAATAAGTAAATTATGTTTTTCCTCGTCATGTAATCCCAGCATGTCTCTGTATTGGCTGCTTATCTACTTGACCTTTTGAGGGAGAGTTTAAGAACCCTCCAGAGGCCATTGAAGGAGGGCGGTGAGATGGATGAACATGGCATTATACGTACATCCCAGTCATGTGAACAAACTCACTCCCACACGCGCACACAATAAAAGTTAGTGATGCTGTTTTGAGGTGATAAAAGCAATGTAGCAGTGGTGACATTTAGCCCAGGGAGAAACAACATTCTTTACGTTCAAATGGGTATTCCTCTGTCGAAAATGTGTCTCTTCTTCTTTACAATCTGTCCCTCTAGCAGTGCTATTCTAAGTCCGCCATGTGATAAAGGACTTTGTTGTATCCAATTGAATGTATAGCAATAGCTCATTTAAAGCTGCTGGCAAAGATAATTTTTTAACAGATGAAGACATAATGTAGGCCTCATAGCTCAATAAACCGAAGATAATTAACTCACAAATGTCAAACGTTGAAAAAAGTTTTTTATCTCCACCGTTCACAATGGGTTTACTGACAAATGATCGTGTGACTTGAACTTCGGAACAGTTTTGTGCACAGTGCATTGTGGGATTTGGAACCCCTCAGACCTTTATTCTTACCGCAGTTTGTTGTATTGGTTTGCCAGGGAAGGAAAAAAAGGGAACCGCTGGACGCCATTTTTGTTCAACTTTAAACTTTTTTCAAGGTATTCGCCGTGACGTGACATCATTCCACATTCGGCCATATTTGATTGTTTCCATATGTTTACGATGGAGTTTAGAACAAACTTTCAATCAGTATATCAAATATGAACTCTGTTTCTGAGTAAATGATCCTTGATTTATTGACATACGAGGCCTACACTATGTCTTTACTGGTTCAGATTGCTTGCAACTTTGTGTAGCCTATTATATAACCTAACATGGCACTTTTACAATAGCATGTATATAATAAAAGATTTATTCTTAATTCACCAAGACTTACACTCTGCACATTCAAGACATTTGAATTAAAGAGCTTAAATGTCAAATTGTTCATCCTGCCATACATTTTTGAACAAGTTGCATCATTCATAATTATTTCAAAAATTAACAAAGTTTGAGCATAGGTTAAAACATCTAAGATTTTGACGTCTGTATGCTAATCTGTATGCTAAGGAAGAATAATATCATAATATAAACAACATTAATGAATAGCAAACAGTGGCACAATCTGTTAAAAAAAAATCATATCTATACATTTTATTATCTAATTTTTACAGAGCCTTCTCTAAAGCCACCCCCTCATTCTGGAATTCACTACCTCAAGACATTTGATACTGTACCACTCTGGACTCTTTCAAATTACGCCTCAATACTCATCTATTCACACTTGCTAAAACTACTTATCATATGACTTTCAATGTTACAATGGCTGTTAAAACTTAAATTATTACATGTACTATTTTGTTTTTAGCATCTGCACATTCATTATAAAGTATTTTGTGAAAAGCGTTATATAAAATAAAGATTATATTGTTATTTTCTTCCTAAAGCACCCTGTTTCAGAGAGCTAATGTTGATGGAATTTGCTCATTCTGCCCTTCCTCCAGAGTGTCTGATTCTCTGTCGGCTGCCTCTTTCACACTCGCTCTCTGACAGCTATAGTAGGCCAGTTAGCTGTAATTATGAGGTTTCTCGTTAATTAGCTAGGAACACCCAGCTGTTTCAGCCTCACAAGACAAAAAGCCTTCCTCACGCACACACACACGCTCCACACATGCACATTCAGACACAGACACCAAGTCTGTCACACACCTGGGGAGTCTTGGTAAAATGTCGTGTCTGCTCAGATTGTAATTACAGGGAGATTTGCAGCCTCTCTCACAAAGCTGAGATAAACCACCTGACTGACAGGCTCAGACTATAGCACTCATTTAACACGTGCAGCAAAAGAACAACTTCTACATAATCAATCCGGAACTGTTCTTTCCATTCTTGGAAAGGTGACATAATGTTAAAGCTAATAAGTAGACTTGTGCTAGCTTAGGTTTGCTCTCTATTAGCACTACCTCACAGCAATGAGGCCCTGGGTTTCGAGTTTAAAACATCACTAGCTGTGTTTGCATAACAGATTTTTTCGCAAAAATAAAAGCAATATTTCTAAATGTCGACAAAGTGTAATTGCGCTTTGAACGTGTTTCCATTGAATGTTGCTTTGGGGGGAGCCTTACAACTCCCGTGAAATCTCATCCAGCGAGACTTTGCTGCAGAAAGACGGACACTCAAAACCTCCTTATAAAACTCTGCATTCCTTTGTTGTTTCATGTCACATTTTGCCCTTTCTGCGCTATTGTTTGCCACATTATACCAATTTAAGCTACCCTTTGCTATCGTGTACCACTTGGTTCCTCTTTATTTGCTCATTTTTTGGTCACTCTTGACTGCTTTTGGCCCATTTTAGTCACTTTTCACTCTTTTCTTGCCACGCCACTTTTGGACCATTATTGGCCACCTGTTACCATGTCAGCCTCCACTCGCTCATCAAAAAAACAACACAGCAGACCAGACCAGCCCTCTTTGAGTCGACGGACCACTGGGACGATGCCTGGAATGCCGGTCCACACTTGCCCCAAACACACTGCCAATTACTTCCCAACACATTTCTGGTCTTATCACGTATTGAAAGTTCTGCCAAAACAATGGCGGATGTTGACTTTGTGTCTTTCCACAGAAACTTGTCTTGCAGAGTGACATATCACGAGGTACACCATAATCAAACCAGAACAAAAGAATGGCATCAAGGGAATAACTGTCTTTCTTGTCTGGCAAAGAAACGCAAGAAATCACAGTAAGGCAAGGCCAGGGCAAATTTATTTGTATAGCGCATACAAGAAAGAATGAATTAAAAACAATTCTTAAATATCAGAAATGTAACTTTGAACATCACAGGCCAACCTCGTATTGTAAAAGTTGTGACAAAATGTTGAAAAAGGATGATGCTTCTTTGCATTATTCCCCTCTTTTTCGTACCAAATCCGTCATGAAACCTTTTCACTTTTGTGCCATCTTTGTATTCTTCCAAACCCACACTGCCATATGCGAAGCTTTTCCACAGTTCAAGTCTCATAATCATTTGTCAACAAATCCTTCATTTTTGATGGAGTCAAAAACAAACTTATGAGTGGCAATTCAAACCATTGACATTTGTTTGCAAGTAAATTATCTGGTTTTGTCGAAGAAATGCTTTCAATTTATTGATCTATGAGGCCCAGACTATGGTCTTTATCTGTGTTCAAAGAGGTGATACGGATCGACAATGGCAGCTTTAAGACTACACAAACCTTCCAAGCAAAAAGGGATTATAAAACAACAAAGAATGATTTCAATACATTGTCACAGGACTTGCAAAGCGCTCTTTCGTAAAGGTTACCTGAGGTCGTCTTTGACAACACGTATATGGTAAATGTGTTATTAGCTTTCTTAAGCAATTTTCTTTGATATGTTTTTTCATTTTTTTAAAAACTGTCACAAAGCCACAAACGCCAGCAGGCTCCGTCTGCCACTTTGTACAATACCAGTCTTTCTTCCTGATGGAGGCAGTTTCCAGAAAGCCAACTGAGCTGTGAAACAGAGGTGAAATGATAATTTCAGCACCCTGTTGTTTTAACTATGGTTACATCAATACTTGGAGTACGTGCTACCACAATCTTCTGATGCTCTTATTCATAGCACTTATCTCTAAAAGGAACAGAAATCAACATAAAATTAGAGTGGGCAACATTGGCAGTCATTGGCAGTCGACGTTTGTTGTCCCATGGCAGCCCTGAATGGTTTGCAACCTTGTGTTTAGGTAAAAGGCAGCGGAGCATTATTCCACTTCCCTTACGGGGTTTCCAAGGTGCCCTTACCTCAATAAGACATTGAGATGATTGAGAGATGATTTACAAGCATTTCTCAATTACTATGATGTTGAACAAACCATGGTGCCAAATGCAGATCAGTCAGAAATTGCTTAAATCTTGCATCCCTTGCAAATATCTCTTTGACTTTAAAGGTCCCATATCATGCTATTTTTTACGCATCTCTATTTGTTCAAAAAACATAGTATTTGAGGTTTATTTTCCCAAATTCGTCATTTTTCCAGAGTTTTAGCCTCTGAAAAGTCACTTTCTGAGCAACTCTACAAACAGGCGGATTTGCGGCCTACTTGTGCATATTCATGAGTGGGCGTGTCTATAGACAGGACACTGACTTCCTCCTCCCCGCACGGTGACGTAGGGCCAGAGGACGGCCCGTCCTCCTCCCACCCACTCCGTAGCCAGGCTCATGCTGCTTTATAAACAAGAGAGTGTGGGGGCGGGGTGTTTGCCAGTACATACATAGACTGTAGAAAATACATACATAGCACTGCGCGAAGGATGCTGATATGTTCACCTTCGTGGGCGTGTCTGTTTACATGTCAATCATGGCAGAGAGCTTCCTGGAGGCGCGGTTTCTCCAGCTCAGTGCGTCAACGCGTCATCAAATTGGAGTGAGTTGTTTGGGCTCGCCTTGCATTAAGAAAGGAGCAAATCACCCTCTAACTAACGATTGAGGGAATCAATAAAAAAACACTTGTGTATGAAGCCCATATAGCACTTTTATGATGTTTAAAGCACATAAAAGTTGATTTAGCTTAACATGGGCCCTTTAATGTTAATTTTTCAATCGCAGTGACCAGGGATAAAAGTCAACATTTTTTCCCAAACCTGCCACAGTAGCTGGTAAATTGTAAATAGTTAAATGGTAAAAAATGGACTTGATTTATATAGCGCTTTATCACCACACTGAAGCAGTCTCAAAGCGCTTTACATATCAGCTCATTCACCCAATCACTCTCACATTCACACACCAGTGGGACAGGACTGCCATGCAAGGCGCTAGTCGACCACTGGGAGCAACTTAGGGTTCAGTGTCTTGCCCAAGGACACTTCGACACATAGTCAGGTACTGGGATCGAACCCCCAACCTCTCGATCAGAAGACGACCCTCTACCACCTGAGCCACGGTCGCCCGCAGTGATGTGTACAGTTACAGTACGATGCATAGAAACACATTTTCCCTGAACTTATTTTCTTATAATTGAAAGTTCAACCTACTCTGCTAAGCATTAACAAAAAACAAAAATGAACTATTTCATGGGAGTCATTAATTAGCATTTCACTAGTACAAAATGAAAATTTGGGATGACATGCTGGCTTATCTTGACTAATTATTCAAAAAGGCACGAAACTTCCATTAGCAGAGTATTAGATATTAAATATTTGAAGGACAATTGAGAAAATTAAGATATACAATCCGTGTAAGCATTTTGGTTTTTATCATGTGGGAAACCACTTACTGTAGTTTAATCTGCAAAGACATCATTCATATGTCGAATATGTCAGCGTTTTAGGCGTTTCCTTTAGTTGTCCGACTTCAATAAAGTTCCAGTGTCTTTTTTATGTTTCAAAACAAAATCTATGTAACTTCTTTAATGTATTAATTATATGCAGGTTATTGCCTCTGGCTTTACAGTCGAAAATGCAGCATTGCAATGTTTACTTGAATGTTATTTAACTGTAAATTGTCAATAAAATTCTGATGGAATTTCGAGGAGATTAGTTTTGTGCTTTGTAAGACCGCACTATTTTTTTTTTTTAAGAAAAGCTTTTAGCTGATTAAGTGTACAGTTGACGTGGATATAGGATCAGAACAAAAAGAGCTCTTGGCTTGTTTTCTCTTCTTTGCAGGCAGAATTTACTGACATTTGGCTCAAAGCTAATGTTACAGCCAAACACTTGATGTCAGGAGGCAGGCTAAACAAATAGTTCAACCAAGGCCCATAAATTTATAGAAAAAATAAGAGTATAAATGTTAGTTCTTTTTAATTTGGTGAATAAATGATTTAAAATATATCCGTACTGAACAAACACAAAAAGTTGAAGACTGAGAATTGACTGTTCCTCAGTTCGAGCAATACGAAGTTACCTGAGAAAATGTCTTGTATCGACTGAGTCTAATAAGTTGCAGGAAGTCAAGGGAGAGATCTTTGGAACACTGTGACCTTGGTGATATTACACTGGCACCATGTTCCGCATGGTTGAATGGATTGTGGCGTCGTTGACTTTTGCTCTATAAAGGCACCATTCATGATCCACTGACTCAATTCTTTTTTAACATTTAATCCCTTTTATGCTTTTGCTTCTTTTGATGTTAGAAACTCATTTCAGCCCAATCCCGACTGAGCGTTTGGTGCTCTGAGTACTCTTTCGCTCACAAAGTTCGCAAAACAGCCTTTGTATGTTCATATAATAATGCATCATCGTTAAAGTAGCTGCAACACTCCAAAAGTTACGAGGAACAAACAATGTATGTGTGTATCTTTGTTTGGGATAACTGGGTCATGCCTAACTCCGAGGTGTTGAGGCAATAATAGGCAAATAAATTGTTTTCTGAATAGCTTTTAGGCACTTGGGGTGAAACATTCTGTTCTAATGGATGAGCAAATAAGCCACCACAACGATGTACGCCATCAGCAAGAGAAGCTGGTGGTCGTTTGCATTGTTATTGCATGTTTCAGAAATTCAAACACCACCAGGGATTGAGCTAACATTCTCTTTAGTTCATCTGGCTTTTGCTCAGATACTGAGAATGATCTTCACAGTGAGTTGAAATTACTCAGAATGGTTTAATCCAGGGGTGGTTAAACTCTTGCCGACTCTGAACGTGAATTTAAAGCACAACCTCTTTATTTATCTTTACTACATCAAGTGTCATTCATCATCAATAATGCTAGAGTTTAACTAAACCCCCGAGGTTTTGGTTGTCATGTGTCTCGGCTGGAAATTTTAAAAATGCTTTGATTATGGGTGGGGAACAGTGGTGATTCATGACGAAAGCTGCCTCCAAAACGTAATCGGCTTCCAACTCAACCAAAAACAAAATGTCTACATTTCTACAAAGAAAATATGCCAAATTGAAAAACTTAATGTCAAGAGTTGGACCAGGATTGTTCAACAATACTTCACACCCAAACACAGCAGGTAAAAAATGGTTTGGCGTTTAGTTACATGTGAAGTTCAGATCGACTGATGGTGTAGCCTCAAACAGTTATACGTTCAACTTTAATAATCAAATAGTGTCATCTATGTGTTATCCATGTGTGTTTGGCCACCACAAGACTGCCATCAATAGTGGAACAGCAGAAACAAATCCAGCTCATCTTTACTACTCTTTTTTCATTTTCACCAAAAAGCCTCAACCACATCTGCAACCCCTAGTCAACACTTGTTATCCATTCTGATACTTCTCTGCAGGGTCCAATATCATTCTGGTGCTTGTCAGGAGGTACAAACTCTCCAGTAGCTTCTGCCCTGACCTTTGGGTCTCCTCCCATTAGGCTCGACCTCGCACCTCAAAGCATATGACCAGTCGAGTAGTGTCAATTGGCTTCTTTCAATGTTGGGGAGTAGCAGGTCAAATGTGCGTTCCAGCCAAAGGACTTAACTCCTCGCCCTTTTATCAAGAGGGTGAAGCCCACCTGCCTACAAAAGGTACTCACTAGGGCCACCAGTTACAGGGATCTCAATCTAATGGGCAATGGATTTTAGTTCATCACAACAAGTTAAAGCAGAAAGTGAACTGAGAATAAAAAGGCACAAGAAAACTTTGACTATTTTACCAAGAGTAATACATTTTGAAAGCGCTGCTATTACTGACTCATATACAACAAATTGCACTGCACTCTAGCTGAAGAGTCCACTTTCTCACTGTACCTTGTTTACCAATAACCCTTTTCGCCTTTATGCTACTATCTCTTCATTTCATTTCCTCGACTTTTGCCTCATTATCCTAGAGAACGAAAGGTGAAACTTGCTTAGTGTGTTCAGGAGCATCACAATGAGATTATCAAGGGTATTTACTTCAGTTGTCCAATTCATGATTGGAGCATTTTGTTCTGCATGTGGTTGGATAAAGGCAGTTTTTTTATGTTTGTGATGAAAAACATTTCTTTCCATGTGCTGCACTCATTGGCATTAAATTACCGAAGTAAAGACAATAGATCGAGCTGTTCTTCACGGGAATCCACAAATAACAATTACACAGGTGAGAAATGTCTTCAGCTGGGACGAATACATTTCACACGAGGAGGTGACAGAGAGAGAGAGCGCGAGCTGTGATGTCAGATTGGATGTGGTCATGCGGTGAGCATCTGCTCTCTGTCTGACCCACTGACCCTGAGAGAGAGATATGCAGGGAGGCAATGAAAGAGAGAGAGAGAGAGAGAGAGGTCAGGGTGCTATAAAAACAGATGGCAGGGTCAAACATCGAAACGTTTACAGTTGTCTGCTGCAACACCCTGTTGAGTTTTTGTTAGCGAGCTGGAAAAGCCAGCATGCCATCACTTTTTGGGTCTGTGCAACTACTTGCTCACCTCAATGAATATATCTACATATAATATTGCGTTGTTTCATGTTTTACATTATAGTAAAAGTAGTCCCTTCTGTAGTTGCAATCTGCACATTGTGTTCGATCGCAGCAGTTTGTGACCAAAAAAGCAATCTTGTATGAAATGTATGGATTTTAGTCCTTAAAACACAAGAAAATTCATATCTAGGTAAGTTTGCAATGCAACGGAACTTGTTTTGCTATACGTGTTGTTCATTACCCTAAACCTAACCCTTTGTTATCCTAACCCTAACCCAAAGGTGTCATAATTTAGCAAACAACACTTAATGACAGCCTTAATGACACCTTATTCATGCTAATGACAAAATTTTGTCAGCCGTATGTATAAAACTTTAAGTAGTTATGAAATATCCTATGTGTAAAATACCCAATCTTCTACAGCAACAACCATTACTATATATTTACTGTTTTTATCTTTTTTGTGTGAAGATTGTTTGTGAGAATCTATACTCTGGCATGATAAAGTAATTTACCAAAAACTTGCATTAACTACTGCTGGCCTTTTGGACTCCCAGTTGAATCATTTTACTGTGTGGACTTTTTAGGATCATCTCATTTTGAACAAATCTTGCTTTAAATGTACTTATAGACCCAATTCAATGTGGACAAACATGAGACATGTGACTGACGTGCACACTGATAGAAAAACCCAGTGTATATGCAAAAGAAAACCTAAAAGCATACAAGTCTCTAGATATTTGTAACACTTGTTATGAAAGGGAAGGTAGGCGGGATGCTGTACTCCCATTATCGAAGGCTTCCATGTATTTCCGCGTATTCTGATCAGTTTCAAAGGACAAGTTTCCATATCTACATTAAGTCTCCTCCTCACTGTCCCACGTCTGCATATTCGTCCATTTACAGCTTTTTATGTTAACTTTTTACTGGATCCAGACTGAGATGGCGCTACGTTCGCTCCCGTGCACCAATGCCACAGCAGCTATTACGTTAACACGATCACTTCTGAACAAACGTAACGTGGTTATTTGGCAACTTTATGCTGTTTATTTCTATCATAAACCGGCTGATTTTTACTTTATCCGGAATGTTTCAGTGCTCTCTCCGTGTGTGTGTGTGTCAGATATGTCAGCCTCTGTTTGATAGCACGCAACCCTAAGTATTGTTCATTCTTCTGAAAAGGGTGCCCACCAGCCAGTATGTTGTGAAATTTAAGTCCTGGATTGTTGGTACTCCTATTTGTGCAATCAACAACTCAACACGATGGCATTGTGTTGTTTTTCTATGAAAACAAATGTGTTTAATCGCGTCGATGCTAGTACAATGCAGTTTTCCGGTTGTTTTGCACCGAGCCTGCGCTCGCATGCACCTAATTTAGTATGCATACATCACATGAAATGGGTCTATTTGGTAAAAAAGAAAACGCATTATTTACAAAAGTCACTAATGAGTGACGATAATCCAAATGTAAAGTGAGGGGAGCTGAGAGCAGAGGAGAGGAGAGGTGTTCAGTAAGCAGTTGACAGCAGTGTCCTCCAGCTGTGAACTGAGTGTGCCCGGAAACAGCCTGACAGAGCCTGCTGGGGAAATGAGTCTTTTCTTGGAATAAATCCACCAAGGCAAGCAAACACACACACACACACTTGTGGAAAAGCATGATAAGCACAGGGAGACACACACCCACCTAGACATAATTAACAACAGTACAAAAAAGCTCTCAAGGCGAAAGACTCAGACAGGAAATACATCAGAACTCAGGAAGAGGTGCATCACCTGCAGAGCTGAGAGTCTCCCAGCTAGAATGGAAATAGTGAGGATGCTTATGCATGCATATTCAACTTTTCGGAATAATAACGATCTGAATTTTACAAAATTAAAAATAAACCAGGTCTTGCATATAAAAACACTTATCACATCTGTAATTATACAGTGCCATCACCAGGAAAGAGACAACTGTATTACTGGTGCTGCGTACACCAACAGTTCTCTGATGATTGAGGCTTGTGTGTATATAAGTGAAGTCTGCTGACCACTAAGTTACTGTGGGTTTGAAGCACATGGGCATAACTGTCATTACACACCAGGTCTGAACACACACACACACACACACACACACACACACACACACACACACACACACACACACACACACACACACACACACACACACACACACACACACACACACACACACACACACACACACACACACACACACACACACACACAACTATCTGGCACCTTTTCTCTTTTGATTTAATTTTGTCCCATATGACAGAATCATAGTGTCTTTTTTTATTAGTCGACAAAAATATAAATATATTTTGACAGTTTTTGTCAACATTTGTTTTTTTTAAATTAATCATAGTCTAGTAATTGTCACTTTAAAACAATAATTTGTCGACAAAAACTATGATGGAAACTTTTAGTCGACAAAATGAACAAAATGTTTTAATTATTCATCAAAGTTTCTGATACAACGGTTGAACAGGGCAGGTTGTGTAGATATCTGATATAACTTTGGTTCTAGTGGAGGGTCCGATAGTCTGATTTTCAACACATTCAATTCAAATTAGAATTTTTCTTTTGTTAAAAAAACATTTCTTCAGACGCTTTAATAGAAAAAGCCCTTTTTATTATTATTGCAAAGGAAAATAAGACACACAAGGCGTCAAGATACCTACAATGATCAAAATGTAAATGGTATGTTATATTAATTAACATAAGAAATTAAATGTTTGGACAAATATGCATGAAAATATAAGTATACAGGATATGCATAAGCTGTTAGGAAGAGGGCCAATCTCCCATGTAAAACCATTAAACCATTTAAAGCCATTATGTTTGTGTGGGCCTTTCTAATGTAACTTTGTATTCAACATTCAGTCACCATAGCAACGTTTTTTTGTTAAGTCGTCAGATACCGATGCAGTCACTTCAGCTTTTTCAATAATAAGCATCTAAGTAAAATATAACCGACATGGCTGAGTAAAAACGCACCAAGTATGATGTCCTCATCATACGAAACCCGAGAGTTTATTCAACTGAGCAGCGATAAATGAAATATAAAGTCAATTATGAATTTAATTACAAATAAAAATTCCAAATCAGATGCTCCACAGATGGGATTTAAATAAGCCATCATTAGCGATGCAATAATCAAAGCTGTATATTCATGAGCGTGAGTTACGCATTACTAACTCCGGCAGTGCTTGATAAGTCGTGCAATGCACCTTCCAAAACCAACGACCTAAAGTAACCTGATTATATTTCAACTAAGGCTATTTGTGTTTTATTATCAATTACATCATGCAAGTGGTTCTCCTTACATTTTTATGGTCAAAATATTTAATTCATTGAATAAAAAAAAAGTGAAATTGTGTTTTTCTTCTGGTTTCCTTTAGTTACAAGTTGGCTTGAATGGTTATTTAGTTGCCATGGCACCAACAAGACTTAGTTTGCTGGAGAGTCTGTAGAAAAAGGCAGCTGGGTTTTGTGACGATAACAAATGACCCAATTATTTGTATATTTTCAGTCTGCCAGTGTTGTGCTCATGGTTTGGGAGGAATCGTATGTCAGCTGTTGGATGTATTTTCCCCTCAGAGCAACAACAACAGTCATTAAGGGCATCAGTATTTTCCTCAAGGACGACCTGCCAGGAACGGACTCAAGGTGTCACAGGGGACTCAGCCTTTGACCAACTCTGCTGTTCAGGGCTCCATTGTTCCATTTTCATTCCCTACCTGAACTTTGAAGATTTTTCCATTTTAGCGTTACTTGTTTCAGTCTCGGGTGAAATACCTCCCTGTATACTGGTCGTCTTGCATGTTTCCTTACACACATTAGAATATCTCACACGCACCCACGCATGGAGCACCAGCTGGAGAGAAGTCTATCTGTCTTGGTTAATTTTTGATCTGCCTTTCTCATAACACATCAGAGAAATGGGTGTGCTCATGCATGAGCCTCTGTCTGTCATTCTCCTGTCCTCACCCCGGTGCGTGTTTGTGGTCACATCCTGAGGGTAACACATGCTATCAGAACATATTTATGTTTAGAAGTTTCTGTGTGTGTATCGGCACTTTTATAACATGTTCACGTGATGGATTTTCTCATCATTTTTGAAATGGGATTACATAAAATTACTTAAACAAAATATTCTGATTCTCGACCCGTTTAAAAAATGAAAATTTCTCTTATCATTAGCAACATTTTCTAAGCTCAAATCTTGATCTATAATGGACCGATCTTTATGAAATTTGACTAAGTTACGTTTGGTTAGTTCCTTAATTACCCCACCATCTACTGCGTGTGATTGAGAGGGAGATTTTTGGTCATGTTGTTTGTTGATGATTTTAAATGTTTTTAATGATGCTTTTAAATGTTTTGTTGCTGACTTTAATGTTCTTATTGATTTTAAGCTGTTGTCTGTTGCACTTTTTGATCATGTAAAGCACATTGAGTTGCCTTGTGTATGAAATGCGCTATACAAATAAATTTGCCTTACCAAGTTTTACCCAGATCGGATCTGGATTGCACATTATATCGTAATTTTTTATATATATATTTTTAATGGGCGTGTCCATACATTTGGACCAACTGTATTAATAAAGAATAATTTCTTATAAGCTTTACAAGTGTAAATGATCATTGTACCATATTCAAGATCTATGTACCATATTCAAGATCATTGGTCCAGATAACTGCCAATATCTGGCAAAGAGGATATTTGGCGCTTGTCAGAGATTTGTGCTCTCGCAGTGCTTCTGTTTCTAAATATATTTACTGTAATTAAAATAATTCCCATAATATTTCATGCCTTATGGGTATCAGATATAATGCAGAGATACATAAGGAACAATCTGCCATTTTTTTTTTAAATAAATTGTCTGTATAAAGATCTGTAGATTACTTCAGCAGAAAGCCACATCTCCTTTTTCAATTAAGACAAATGATTTAACAAATCACATTAATGACACTTTTCTCTGCATACACATTTGTAACAGACCTGAGAGGATATCAGTAATTGTATAACAAAGCTGTACTGGATACACAAAGCCCCAAAACAACTGGAACATTTAACCAGACTCTAGTCACACTTAATTTTAATTTGCAGGAAAGTTCAACATTTCCAATCTACACAGAGATGCAGATGACAGAGAAAGCTCAATGCGATAAAGTCTCTAAATGCGTATCCCAAACCTGCAATATTGACGTCATTTGGAGCCAGAGTCTGCGCAGTGATCCTGATCTTGGGACCATATTTCACTTAAAAAAAATCATAAAGAAATGCTCAATCCATATCCGATCCGATGAAACTCTCTGGGGTATTTGAGGAACTAACCCGACATGACAGTCATAATTTATAAAGATCGGTCATTTATCAACCGAGAAAGGAATTTTTTTAATTTAACCAATCATGAGAGATAGGGATTTTCTGATATTTCAAACAGATCCAGAATCTGTATATTGATCCGGATCACCTCCAAGATTTCATGGAATCTTTCATGGCGTAAGGTCTACCTTTGGGTAAAATTTGTCAAAATCCATTAAGTAATTCTGACATAAGACATATGAGTCATCCTAATGAGTAGCAGGTGTCTCCTTAAACACCACATGTGCACCTCTGGCCTGGTCTGCTAGAGATAATTCTGGTCAAGCCAGATCTAGCCTAGTTTGGTCCATGCAAGCCATTTCAATCTAATATGAAGATTATTCAAGTTATACGTTTAATTCACCTTGTGTTACCAGTAGTTGTGTTTGACAAAATCAGAAATGCACCATAAAACCACTTTATCATTAAGAATAAAAAGATGGAGCTCTCCCTTAAATATGGTAACAAGTGTTTGAAGTGAGGTGTGACAGCATGCTTGACGTCAAATCCAAATTGACACGCTCGAGCTTCTCTTCGCTGCATGACTGTCGCACTAATTTTGGCAATGTTGTTAAAGGTTGTCAAGAGGTTGGAAGAGGATGCTGCACTCTCATCACACCACACGGCTGCTTTACATTCTTGTCGTTTGTCTCCCTCTCTGCCTTTGCCTCTGCTCTCTCTGTCAGAACTGTTTATACCATCAAGAATATGTATCTGCGACAAAGACCTTCCTACCTGAGAAGTCCGCCATTAGCCACAGGATTCAGTGTGTGTGTGAAAGTTCTCAATCTTGGGGTAGGGACCCCATTTGCATCAGCAAGACACCGGGAGCGGGTCGTCAGATGCACTTCAAGAAACTACTAATATTTTCTGAACAATTTGAGCCAATTTTTGGTTTTTTAAAACCATTTCTGCAACTACACCAAACTTACCATATTTTAACCTATTTTCATCACTTTTTTGCCATATTATTTATTTTTTATTTAAACGCTTTTTTGCTACATTACTCCTATTTCTTCCACTTTCAAGACATTTGCGGCACTTAGTAACCCTTTCCACCACATATGTTAACCCATTATTGTCATTTTAACCACTTTTCATCATATTTCATGCTTATTTTTGACAGCTTAAAGTAATTGTTCCAATACAGACACTTTGAACCCTTTTTACCACTTTTTCTGTCCGTTTTTGGCCACTCTAATTCGCAACTTTTCACCAATTTCTATGGTTTTTAAAATCCCATTTCACCACCTTTTCCACCATTTTTGGTCACTCTTACATTTTATTTCTGATTAAAACAAGGATTTACATCTTTTAAGATGACTATATACTATGGTGCAAATAATATTAAACTTCCTGTATAACAGTGGATATTATTCAGATAAATAAATAAATGTGGTTATCACAGATTCATAGAACGGACCATCATTTTGCTGACTATATGGATGTGCCCCAAAAAGCTCTCCCCTTTATTCCCCCTTATAGATGGCCCTGTCTCCATATGACTGTTCTTTAATGTTCATGTCTGTGTTCAAACACCTTCAGGTACAGTGGGGGTCTCTGGGACCTTTATTTTGGGGGTTGAAAAGGTTGAGAACCACTGTGCTAGCGGTCCAAATACAGATAAGAGAAGGAAAGACATTTCCCACACATCACACAAAATATCAACTGATAACCATGACCAAAATATTCAACCAGTAACCAACACTGATAAATGGCATATTAATGGACAACATCCATCAATGCTTTATAATCAGCATCAGCGCTGCAGACTGCTCCATTCAATCTCCAATATCCTGTGATGGGTTATGGTTATAAAACCAGCTTGGAGGACCACTTTAGTGTGTCTGACAGCCTGCGCAATTTAACACTGATGACCAGCATTAAATTAGTAGATGCTACTACAGGATGACTGATACATTTCAATCTAGCTGTGTTGCAGGAACAAAGCACTACACTCCCGACGAGCGTCTATATAAATTAAATTAGCTATTTTTAGCCTGTGGGTTAATTGCATGGTCACATGCTGTGGACTAGCCTTTAGCAGAGCCAGTTGTAATTCCTTCACCCCACCCATGACCAGGAGTCGATTACCTCTGCTTTCTAATTAATAATTAGGCTGAGATGACTGATTTGGCATTCCCTTCTGATTGAGTGTCATTGAAATCTAGAAACTAGTCACTAAATAAACCTGTGATCACACCAAGGACACCTTCAACTTCCTAATAGTGCGGAGAACAGAAGAGATCAAATGTAGGCTGGGGTAAAAATAATAAGGGAAGACTTTGCCATGACTGTGACCATGACTTTTTTTTGGTTCTATACATGTACAATTTAGCATGTGGGGTGAGTAAATGAAACATCTGGAGCCTCAGAACCAATCTGGCAGATGAAAGGAGGAGAGAAGGTCTGGAGGAGAGAGAGAAATGGAAGGGAGGAGCAGCGAAAGGAGTGAGGCGGAGAGAAGGGAAGGAGTTAATGCAAGAGGAGGGAATCAAGGTCAGCAGTCATCTTTAGCATAAACTTCACATTTGAAAAATAATGTCATTAATGTGCTTTTGAAGAAGAATGCTGACAATAAATAACTAATTTACGATATGCTTAAATCTGCTGCCCCTGATACCTCATAATGGCCCTCAAAGAGCAATAAATCAAAGATTATTTGCTCCAAAAAAGGTTATAAATTTAAATTGATGCTTGGAAGTTTGTGTAAACACATCAATATTGGTGGAAAAGATTTGCGCCGCATTGCATTGTGGGATGTGGAGTCCCATAATCGGATTCATAGAAGTGTTTTTACATCATTCTTACCTTGATTTCTTGTGTTGGCCGCCCAAATAACTCTGGCAAAGTGAAAATGGTGCATGTTTTTTGGGGACTTACACGAAACAACCAGAATTTGGTTGAAATGCAATGTCTGGCGGAATGAGGCGATATCATGGGAAATACTGGGAACAAACCATTTTTAGCATCCGTCTACAGGACTCCAAATCCCACAATGCAATGAACAAAACCTTTCCGACAATGCCAATAAGAGAGTGTTTATGGTGGAGATCAAAACAAACCTTTGTTGCAATGTCAACTTTTAACATCTTTTTTCAAACAAATGATGTCCGATTTATTGATCTACGAGGCCTACACTGTCTTTATCTGATTAAAAAGAATTATTGTTTCCTCCATGGGTCAAGGAAATGTGTGCATTCAATTATGGCTTTGTTCATTACATTCACCCAATTGCTTTCAAGCACAGTAGTGCAGGTTCTTTCAATGATTGGTAATCTACCAATGGCCATTGTAATAATTCACAGGAACTAACCCAAATGCAAAAGGTGGCAGGTTTATTTATCTCATATTTTATAATGTGCTCAACTTTGATTCTAACAATTGGGTCTTCAGCTTAAAAGTTTAGCAACTCCTGGATGATATAATTCATTAAATTAAAATATTTAGCAAGACTTGAATGTTGAACCAAGAACTTAAACATCAGATCTTCTCTGCTGTAGAAAAACTGTTTTTTTTTGACTAAAGGTCATTTAACGCCAAATCTCAATCTGTCTTCAGCCAAAATGGGAACAAACTCTTTGAATTATGTTTCCAGAACAGCTGGAGAATGCTGTTTTGTGTATAACTGCATTCTTGCAAGTAGGTAATGGTGCCAAGTTGTGCATCTGGGCACTCCTGATGTCAATTTGTTTAATCCGTGTAGAAATCCATAGCATTTCTGCTCAGTCAGCCTCCATGCGATCTCTCTACAGGGGAGGATCATGCAGACTTACAATGTCAATGACAAATGATTCTCAATGAAGCCGCTGCATTTTCTTTTTACATTTGCTTTGCCTTTGTAAGCAGTTTTCTCTCCATGGCAGCCAATTTTTAGCTAATGTTTCCAGGGTAAAAATCAGCATGTCTGGCATTAGAAGAAGATTTTTTAGCTCAGCTTGTATTCCCTAAATCCTTTTGCTCATTATTTGGTATTTTGTGACTCAGGTTTTCTTCTGTCTATGGTTCTTTCACACAAATGATTCAAAAATTCAAAAAGACCTGACAAGACAGTAAAAATATGAAAATTGCTTTATTATGACATTAAAAGACAATTATTCACCATATTCATGGTGTCTGTGCCTATGTAAGTATACCATGTAACGGTGCTGTGTGAGAGGAGTTTTAAAGGGTTACGGAACCTTTCACCTAAGCCTTCAAGTTCCAGGGATTCAAACTCAAATTATAGAGCAAAATATGAGGCGGCGTCTGTGTGTGTGTGTGTGTGTGTGTGTGTGTGTGTGTGTGTGTGCGTGAATGAGTGGGAGAGAGGGAAAGAGAACGCTCACTGCAAAGATCAAAAGTGTTTTCCTTCAGTATTTCTCGAAAGAATCGAGAAATGAATGGAAGCCGAGAGACAAGGGGAAAAAGACAGAGACAGGGAGGAAGCGTCGGGAAATAAGAAAGTATGGGTGGCAAGAACAAAAAAAGAGTGTTTACAGATAGGAGATGGAAGCTGAAGCGGATACAGTAACATCAGTGTGTTATATATACAGTATATATAAATATATATAACACGCTGCATTATATAAGACTTTTGAAGCTGAAGTGTTGTTTAAAATAAATGAAAGGCAACAGCATGATGGGCTGTGGTAGTAAAATGCTGTGTAAGGCTTGGTCCTCATCACTCGAAACAACTCACGTTCTCACAATAGACACACACACACACACAACTAACGCTCTCCCGCACACACTAAGGTATAAGCAACTCACGTTCACTGCCACTGCCCAAGAGCTACCGCAAGAATATTTATTGGCTACCAGCTCAATGGCTGTATTGAAGAGGAGGATGGGGAGGAATGGGAAGAGGGGGGTGAGGATGAAGAGGAGGAGGAGAGGGAGAGGAGGATGCAGAAAGGGGAGAGAAAGGATGAAGAGGGAAAGAAGAAGAGGAGGAGGAGGATGGAGAGAGCAAAGTGATGAAAAGCTGGAGGAGAGAGGGAAAGAGCTTTGGCTGTTGCGCTTGTTTCCTCATCTTTCTCTTCATCCAGCCTGGAAGACAATTTATAGTTCTTCTCTTTTGCGGCGCGCGCACACACACACACACACACACTCACACACACGCACACACACACACACACACACCTATTCCCTCCCACTGACGCCTCGCAGACACCCTGACGCGCACGCAGACAGCTTCACACGCACGCGCCCACTCTCACGCACACAGGACTGAATATCCAGCGCATTCCCAACAACTGCAGTGGTGGGGGGGCAAAAAACACGCAAAAACTATTTGCACCAGGATGAGTGAGGAGGACAAGTCATGTCCGTGCGTGTGTGCATGTGTCGCATCCCTTTACCTTGCGCGCCAGAGGAGAGCGAGCAGCACAGAACGAGAGTCCACAGAAAACAGCGCATCATCATCATCATCCCCATCTCCGTCATCCCTCTCATCCTCCTCTGCGTCGTCACCCTCTCCATCCTCCCCGGAGCCGACCGAGGCTGTGCGGGGCAGCGTTCCCAGCAAGTGTCGGTGGTTTCATGAACATCTTTAATACATCTTCTGTGAGCTGAACGCGAGCCCCGTGAGCTCTCACCGGGCCGCATGCTGCTTCACATCCAGAAACAGAGGGACAGAGAGAGGGAGAGAGAGGGATAGGAGAGAGAGAAGGAGAAGCGTGCGTGTTCTTCGCCTCTTCCTTCTATCATGGACCAGATACATCCATCACATCAAAGAAAACAGGGAAACCAGTCGAAATCCACAGAAGGAAAATCAGAGGCGCAGGCAGGTGGTGCGCTCTAGCTTTAATAATAAATCCAAAAGGCTTTTATCGTCAGTGCCTCTCTGTTGTGTCCCGTTCCATGACGAAAAAAAGTGACAGAGAAGGAGCAGAGGTTTAAATTCACACTTCCTCCAGCATGCATCCCCTCTTCATTCCCAAATATCCTCCTCTTTTTCTCTCTCTACGCCTCTCCTCTCTTCTCTTTGATGTGCAAAAAATAAAAATAAAATAAAAAATCCCTCTTTGGTTCCTCTCCTCTTCTGTCTTCTGGTGTCTCGAGGTGGACACGGACACCTCCTTGTGTCCGGATAATCCTGTGCGTCAGACCATGAGCCAATCTCCAATGTTCTTCTTTTCAGCAAACATAGGAAAGATTAAGAAGCTCTCCTTCCTATACAATGAGAGCGCGCACCATTCCAATCACGTTCTCACTACAGGATGAGACTTTTCACCTTTAAAGGACTCCAAACTGAGCAACGCACTCAAACCAGATGTTGCTCGGTGATCTGATGAAGTCCAGTGAGCAAAAGGATGCTGTGAAATGTCTGAAAGCAGAGGAGACAAACGCAGTCTGTGCCGCTTGGTGCGCGCCGGTCTGTCTCTGCCGGTGCGTCTCTGCCGGTACAGCAGAGATGCTGCCTTCAGGAACTCCTCGTATTCGCTCCCGCCTCTACTTTAGTCTATTCACGTACTTTTGGTCAGAAATAATGGAGTGAAATTGACTCTTATGAACTACACTACTCATTTTTTTATAGTTTTTGTGGGGCGGATAAGGGGTTAGTTTTTGCCTTTGCAGCTGAGTAAAAGGATGAGGCAAAAAAAGCAGTTGTGAAAGTAATGGATTACAAGTACTCACGTTACTGTAATTGAGTTGATTTTATGGGTACTTGTACTTTTTTGGAGTATATTTCTAAATCAGTAATTGTACTTGTACTTAAGTACGTTTTAAAATGAGTAAAGTAATTCGCTGCATTTCTACATCGAACCGTTACGAAGTAAATATTTATTTATTTTGGTTTAAAATGATCAACGGACATTGTGAAACGACAAAAAATAAAATGACCAGACAACAATTAAATACATCACATCACAGCCGACCAATCAATTTAAACGTAAAACATCTGTTTTAAAGTTAATATATGTAGATGTACTTTTTTTCATTCTGAATTTCATTCATGTGTGTTATTTTATTGGCAGTGGCTATCCGTACAGTTTCCATAACATTATACCGACATTCTATCCGTATACGCAGCGCCCCTATTTGGCCAGTTTAGGTCACGTGATAGGTCAGTCATTGGCCAGTTTAGGTCTTGTGATAGGTCAGTCATTGGCCAGTTTAGGTCGCGTGACTAAGACTAAACCTTACCCTAAACCTAACCCTAAAAACTGCGATACTGGGCTATAACCTAACCCTAACCCTATGATGTTACTTACTTGTACTTCAGTAACCGTACCAGAAGCACAGGGGGTTGTACGTATGACAACCGTACAAATAGACACTTTATATTTTATTTAAAAAAACATTGTACATTTTGACAAACCTTTTATTTTATCCAGATGCCTTTGTGGAAAATAAATTAAGGAAAATTGTGGAAGATGTTGTGTTTTCCTTTTTAAGTTTATACATGAGAATTTTACTTTATGCAATGGAACCGTGGCAAGATTTATTACCAAAAATCAACGTGGGAGAGTAAAGTAAGTGACTAGTAACTTTTACTTTGAGTACTTTTTAATTGAGCTAATTTTTATTTGTACTTGAATATCTACATACGACCAATTACTTCTACTTGAGTATATTTATAATCAAGTAACATACTTCTACTTGAGTAGGATATACTGTATCGGTACTCTTTATACCTCTGGAAAAAAGTTTGATTACCCCCTGCTAACAGGCATCAGTTGTCAAACGTTAACAGTGTGCCGTATTTTCTCAATTTAGGCACAAAAAATAAAATAAAGAAGTCTGGGATATAAACCGTAGATGGAATAAAGCATCTTTACTGCCATTGATTTGCACACTGACCTACCCATGTTGGCTTGCCAGTCATCAGTCATTGCCCCACTTGTCTTTTGAAACTAAATCAATACCAGACAGGAAGTGTTTGGGATTTGTTGGCCTTGTGATAGATACAAACACTTATCTACTGGCTTAAGAGATCCATTGAGGTGATCCTTTATACAATGCCATGTATGTGTGAGAGTCATACAGGTATTTTTACTCAATAAAAGTATAAGGTTTATACATTTTTGCTGAATCGTTGCAGTCACAGAGCACTGAGTCAATACAGTGAACACAGAGCACAAAGCTAAGGTACACCTGTTGTATATCCATGCCCTCCAACAGCTGAGACACCCAATACTGACAGTTTTTGAAGACTTGTTGGAAATTACAGGAAGCTTTCTGCCATGTTCAAAAAGATTCTTTACAACAGTGATTCCCAACCAAGGGGGACGTAGATATTACTTTACGTAATGTGTCCACAGGACAGTTATTCCACCAAATTACATTAAATGCCATCAATGGAAAAAAAAAACTATAATATGTCTTTTCCTACCTAATATGTTGAAGGTTATTAAACTACCAAATATTTAAGCAAATGTATTTCCGCATATACAATATGAATACACACCAGGAAAGAGCTTAAGTTTTAGAAGTTGCATCTCTGAAGATGATTTTAGTCAAATGTCAGGGGAAGAAAACAGACCAACTGGGAATGGCAAAAAAGTCTGTTCTAAATCAAAGTAAATTGTACAAGTTGATGTGTATAAGCCACTGTTGCTCTAGCTGCAGAAGAGAGTTCAGATGCCAACGTGTAAATAAAACAAGGCGGTACTAATTGAGCGATCGGGGGTACTTGTCATTTGAAGAGAGGCTTTGGGGGGGCACATACTGTACAACAGAAACAGTTGTGAAACACTTCTTTACAGTGACACTACAGCTGCTATATAAACCAATAGTTAAATTTGCTATTTTGCCTGAAAACAGAGTTTTCTGCAAGAACATACAATGCATTGCAGTTCCGTCTCCATCATCCAAACGAGCACAAATGGCCACAAAAGCAATGGAACAGGACCAAGAAGACTTGACATTAAGCATAAATTGTTTCACTAGCTTCAATAAGTCAGATCCATTAAATTCCTACTTGAGAAATTACAGGACATTAATGGCCTCTTGTCATTGTCTTGGTGTCAGATAGCTCTGAACACTCTCAGGATTCTGTACGTGAATAAATCTTGGTGGTTTTAAAAGAATAGAGGGGATGGACACATTACAGTTGTGGCAATATTTTAACAGATCATCAATGTAATTTAACAAAAAAAATAATCAATTCCTAATGTTCCAGCCTGTCTTTTTTCAAACGAACATGTGCGTTCTAGAGAACAGTTTCATCCCTGCATTCATTTTTCAGCTACTCCCTTGGAAGAGACAGTCGCATCAGAACCAATCTCCACCCATCCGTTTCCTCCAGGGTGGCATGTGGTTTTCCTCCAAGGTTAGGAATGAGTTTTGTTCAGACGTGAGATGATGTCAAGTCCTTGATCTCGAGGCCATGAGAGTCGAGCAAGTCGGCAAAAAGTGGGTGCAGTTCTTTGGATGATCAAACTCTGCACTGTGCAGGTCGTGGGCTGACTTTGACTTACTTTTACAGAATGTCTTTAATATAGAAGGCAACAGTTATAACTGTGCAGACAAATCTCTGTGTAAAGTATGAAACGGCAATACCACCAAGTCTAGGAATTTTCATAACGAAGGCCTTAACTCAGTCTATTGGATAATTTCTTTCCCACTTATGAAGTGTTTCCCATTGCAAAAAATCCTTTTAGAGTCCAAATGCAAAATTAATGTAATCGACAGTGCTTGTGTGTAAGCTGGAGAGATGGAGTCTGAATGTGTGTGAGTGTTTTCTTTCAATTAGGAGGAAAATCTGTCAGCTACAGGTATATCCTCACAGGTGCAGCTTTAATTATGTGCTTATGTAAGTGTTAATGGGGATATTTTCAATACCCATGTGTATGTGTAAAATCTACACCCACATGTTCCCATGCAGCACTCTTCTGCCATCTACAGGCACATTTTACCTTCCTCCTCCTCCTCATCCTCACTCATTTCCTCCTCATCTCAGGCTCCTAGTGTTAATCATTTTGGCATCATTGAAATATTCACTGCACAACTGCCATCCTCAGGAGTGCGCCTGCATTCTGCAAACGCCGCCTATACACAAAGTGCACGTGTCTCAAATCCTCTGTGTGCGCATTTCTGTGCTACACTTCAGCTATACGGGCTTGTGTTGCTTTCACAAATCAATAAGCCATGTGTGAGGTTCATGTCCTGCGAGAGAGTGAAAAGAAGAGAAGAAACAAGAAAGGGGAGTGAAATGAAAATGGAGAACCAAAGGGGAGTGGACAAAGGGAGGCAAGTGAGGTGGGAGATGTACAGTGGGGTGTGATAGGGAAAAATAAGTCTGAACAAAGCCTAGGAAAGGCAGCCAAAGAGTGAAAGAATGCATTACTAAGAGCAAAAGGACAAGAAAAAGAAAGACAACAAAAGAAAGTTGAAGAAAAAGACAAAAATAAGACGGAAGGAGTGAGCGTGGATAATCTCCAGCTACAAGCTGTTATAAAAATGTGTGACAGAAAGTGAGAAGATATGAGGGGGATGGGTTCTATGTCTAAATAATAAAATAAGTGAGAAGATAGAAAAGAGGGACACTGTGGAAGCATAATGACGCATGGAATCTACAAAAAAAGCTAAAAAACATTTCTTAACAGTTAGATTTATTATATTCCAGCATGTTCTAGAAACCCAGCAAACTGAGATTCACAACGCACACCTTTGTTGTTTCATTAAGCTTCATCCACAATAGCTTATACTGTAGCACGCAGGTAGATGTCAATAACTTGTTCAAAGCGATACAACTGACAGATCTGAACTTGTCAACTTGTCCTGGTTTATTCCTGTTGTTTTCTGGTTCAAACAAGGTTACATTTGTTTGTTGTTCTGTATTTCCCATTTATTTATATCCATTAGTGTGCACTGGTTATAAAGCACACAAAAAAATCTGTTGTATTCATTGAGGAGAAGACAAACACGGCCCTTGAGGGTCTTTATACCAATGATTGACATCCGCTTGAATCACACTGTAATTTCTCCTCAGAAGATAATCCATGTTGCAGTAATTGAGGACAACAGCGTGGAGCATGCCGATTCTTTAACAAGCCCTTTTACAGAAATCCTGCTTCTTCTTTTGTATCGTGTTTGTTCTGACTGCATTTTCCTGAAGCAATAGCCCACAGTGCAGTAGCAAGAAACCCTGCAAGGAAAGCATTAGTAAACTACAAAAGGACTCGCTGTTATGTTTCCAATGCCAAGAATGATATAATTTTCAGTCAAGCACTTTAGTTTCAAAAGGCTAACAGACTTTTACAGCGTGAGGTAATGGATATTTAAGTAATAACAGCAGATATATCAAAGTTTTTAAAGTAATCTCATCAAATCATGTCTTTAAAACAAAAGTAAAAACTGAAAAGTAGTACAAAAGAAATGCTCTTTTGAGTTATAAACTCAAACATCACAGAACAGTTTCTTTTCCCAATTGTTTTGCATTTATTGGAAACATTCAGCTGTACTCAACATCAAGGTTACTATTATGTTCAATAAGTGCTTCACTTAAAACAATGTTTGATTAAAAAGACTGTAAAACTGATCTCCATCATGTATCATCGCTACATAATGAGGTAAAATAGGTGATTTTTGAATATTTTAAAATAGTAAACCTCGGGACGTTCTCGTTATATTTGCATGCACATTTCTACAAACACCAGTCCATTAACCGATTCTTTGGAGAGCACAGTTTTAATGTCAAAGGGTGTAAATGTCAAAGCAGAGGGCACATTATGATTATTACTAATTGAAGAAGATTCTAATTCTAGTTTTGCTCTCTTAGGTAAGAACCTTTTTATTTGAACCGTCTCTGTTTGGGAAATGGTTTGTTACTAATGTGAAACCTGATATGAACCAAACATATATTATTCTTTGGTATAACATGACATTAATCAACCAACTTCCATTTTTGTGGCACAAAAAAGCAAATTGAAAAATTGTCAAAAAGTCTGCGAAAGACTAACAGACGCAACAGACTGCCACAATCCCCATGTCCGTCCATGTTGTTCCCAGTCACTCGATCAAGGTTTTTCTGAGCAAATATGACAGCTGATAAGTTGCCCCCTTTAACATTTTGGAAAAACCTGAACAGCCCAACATAATGGGGCAGAATGATAGTGTTCAATGTATGCCTCGCAAAGAGAATGTGACAATGTGTGCACGAAGCAGAAGGTCGGAAACATGTTTTCTTTTGCATTTTGGCAAAAACAGGCTCCTCTACAAAGTATTTCACAATTTATTGATGAATTCTGCAATGCAATATACCTACCCTTACCACAAAGCATTACACATAGTACGTTTTTACCACAGAAGTGAACAATATTTATGACAAAATTGTCCCAAAAAATATTCAAACAGAGCAACTCATTTCTCAACAATGGCCACTCGTTTGTGCATTGTTTCGGTTTTGCTGCATCTTGGTACAGAGATGGTGGCTTCAAGTCCTGCTGGTGGCCAGGGGCTAGTCCATGTCTGCTAGCCCTGCAAATACCAAAGTCCTACTCTGCTTTGTCCAAAGTTAGCTAAGATTTGCTCCATCAATGATGAACACGTGCCAACGACAAGGCTTTGACTTTCAGATTAGAGGTTAGATACGATAGAGTCGGGCCCCATCGGGTTTGGACATATTTCGAAATGATGCACCGTCAACTGTCGGATTGAATCACATCGGCGCGCCTGTGTTAGCATCTGCTTGTTGCCCTGTGTACGATGGTGATCTGTTAATGTTTCCGGAAGCTTTCGTAGTAGGAAGTTGAAAGGATTTTAACTGTGGCTCGGCTTGGAAAAAAAACTGCAGCCCGATCTGCACTTTATTAACACAGACTACTGGTATTCAACACCAAATTACCAACAATTTAATTTGAGGACAATGTACAAATCTGCTTGACCCAAGGTAGAGTGAATTAGGTCTGTTTTTGACAAAGACATTTGCTTCGTTTAAAAGATTAATTGTTTTTTTAGATACCACTTAGGTATTTCTCATAAAACATTTTCACCATTGTATCTTAATTACACTGTATGTCAAATACATACTACTCTATTCCAGAATAAATAAGTATCACCCTAATTGGTGTAAATCGTTGAAGCAATGATGAGGAAAAGCGATCAGGTTATACTCGACATGGGATTCCTTGTGATATTTGCATCAATATTCTTCCTATAGAGAAGAAAACAAAGGGTGGAAGGTTTACTGTGATTACTACCTCCTTTTTTCAGTTGGTGGATCATATGGTCAAAGAAAAAAGCAAGTCTTTGAGGTACATTTTAGTTCATCTTTGAACTGGAGGAAAAAACGATTACGTGCACCAGCTATACTCTGCTACATACTGTACATCTTGCGCAGGGCTTTGACATTGTACATGGTTAGGTGGCACAAAGAGGCTGTCAGATATGCGTTGTTGGTATTTGACTGCAGCGTTTAATAAGCATATAACCTGTCACATCTGTATGAGAGAAGACCGTTAAGCTACAATTTGTAATGTAGAATTCCCTCAATGAAGGACATGAAATGGATAAACTGCAACAAGCTAAACATTAGGCAGTATATCCATTTTTGCCAGTGTAGCGTGGTACCTTAATGGGACATCCAGTAATTAGGTAATTGACGAACGAGTTTTCCAATCATATTTACAGTGCTGCAGGCGGGGGAAGTGGCTACTGCAAACACTACCAAACATTGCTGTTGGTCGTGTGTGTAGATCAGAGACGGACAACTTCTATCACAGCGGGGGCCACAAGAATGTGATTGTTGATAATTTGTCACCCTCAGATTAGACATTCATGTTTGTATTTCCAATCTGAACAATAATACAGGAAAGAAAAAAAATAGTGATTTGTGGTTTTCGTCATTATGTATATTTTTCTGTCCTTTTCTTAATTTTTTATTTTTTTTAATTTAATTAATTTTAGTTATTAAATGTGTTTTTGGAGTTTGGAGATTTTTGTTGACGTTATTTACATTTTTCAGTTATGTTGTGCATATTTGTAATCTTCGAGGATTACAGTCTTGTTGATGTTTCATGAATTTTACAACTACTTTTGTGTATAATTGCTGTCATTTTATAGAATTTTGTGTGTTTTTGATGTCATCTTGGGCGTTCACTTTGAGGGGCCACACAAAATTAAACCAAGGGCTCCAATTGGCCCCCAGGCTGCCAGTTGCTCATATTTAGTGTAGGGGGTTGGCAGTTGAGTCTGTCTCAGCTGCCAGAGGCTATTGCAAAAGGATGCATTCACTCCAATAAACACACATGTTTAATGAAACATCAGGGGCGTTACAGAATGTTGCAGTGAGGCTACAGATGCCATGTTAAAAAGGAAAAATAAATGGAATGGCATTACTGTCGCTGCCCTGCAGAAAGAATGTATGCCTGCCAGGCAGCCAGTGTCGATCTGACTTATCCCTGAGAGCTAGGCAGCATTTTTCTATATTGTGTTTGTCTGAAGCTCAAGACTAACCAAATACTTTCTGTGTAGAAAAACTCCAGGGAACACAATGTAAGCTGGATGTGTGTGTGCAAAAAGTGGTTTAGACATTTAGAATGACAGTTCAAAGCTAAATCACTAGAGTTTATAAAAAAAAACCCTTCATTCTGCAGCTGAAAATTTTACATTTGATTACAAAAGGAGAAACATTCATATTTGAGTGTTAAACTCTCCAGCAGTGACGGGCATGACCACTAGGGTTGGGTAGGCACATTGCAAATCGAGACCACCAATGACAATTTCATTTGTTTCTGCTGGTAAGTATTAAACAAAATCAACATTGTAAAACACCATTAAAGAAACAAACAGTTATTTAATATAGCCTCCATACTCTCCCAACAACATATATCTCATGAAACGACAGCGCATCTGTTGTTTGTGTTGGAAACACAGAAACATGGAGAAAATGACAACTCAGAACAGCCTCAGTGAGGCGCATCCACAAAGCCAATCCTTCCATTCACTGTGAAAAGGATGAAACATTTTCTGACCTTACTGGTAGCTCAGGTGTTGGTCTCCCATCTTTTAAAAGGTTTGGTTTTTCCTCAGAAGAAATTTTCTTTATCGTCTCTATCGCTGTCTTCCTGCCTGTAGTGTTATCCCACCCACTAGCTAGAGAACGTAGCAGCGGTCACGCTGGATCAATTCACTAATGCACTGTGAACGTACGTATAGCATTTAGCGTACACGGTTACGTCCAAAGGCAGCGTAGAGAACTGCCTTTTTACTGTAAGTAAATGGTTTTCATTCTTGGGGAACTGACTGCGCATGCGCAAACACATAAAAACACGCTATGAGAACAAAGGCAGAGCAGCAATGTGCTTTTGGGAGGGGGCGTGGCCTCTTCCTGCATTACAGTGGAGTGAGACTGTGCAGCCATACCAGGAAATAGCTCTGTTCAGTCATTTGGTCTATGAAATGCACAAAATGCTGACACTTTCAAACTTATAGGTACTGTAGGCTTTCGGAAATGGAAAAATAAATCATTGATAATTATATTTGAATTAGGTAGGCACTGCCTACCTTGCCTACCCTGCCTGCACGTCACTGCTCTCCAGCCTTGCCTGAAAGTAACCCTCTGGATTTTATTGCACATTTTGAGGTGAAGTATTGATGTGGTGTCTTGTTTTTAAAGGGTTAAGCAGACATGGCCCTCAGCCACCTGTTCCGATTACTTTGAGAAAATGGTGATTTGTGCTCTGGTGCACTGTTAGTGCGTGTGTGTGTGTGTGTGTGTGTGTGTGTGTGATCACCTCTGTATTCTGAGTGATTTCTAATAAACCACTGATAAATTGTGCTGCACAGCCATTTTGAGAGAGATGGACTGAATCTAGGTATTGTCCTGCCATCTCTCATACATCCCCCCCCCACCTTCCCCCACAACCACACACCCTTTTTTCCCCTCACACTCTCTCTTCTTCTCTACCTCTATCTTTGTACTCTGCTCTTTTTCCCCCGTTTCCCACACTGCCAGCCGAGGAAGAGGAAT
Organism: Gouania willdenowi; assembly: GCF_900634775.1. NCBI lineage: Eukaryota > Metazoa > Chordata > Actinopteri > Blenniiformes > Gobiesocidae > Gouania > Gouania willdenowi. Next base: position 9,393,699 of record NC_041054.1, on the reverse strand, counting down.
CTTCTAAAACAGTTATTTATCTACATCTCATTCCCTCTCCTCACTGGCTTTTTCCTCTCCACCCTATCAGGGCGGGACACAAACACACACTCAATCACACACACTTGCAAACTTGCACACAGAAGCAGGTCGTTTTAAGGCTGTAAATTTAGCTCCAACCGAGAAGCTGTCACAAGCCACACTAGATAAATAATGAATGCTTGTGAGTGTGGGCATGTGCATGTGTAGAAACAATTGTGTGGTTTTATGTTTGGGATGAGAGTGATTGAAGTGATAGTCTTTAATTTAATGGCCTGAAGAATGAGGTCACGCTTTGGAAATTGATGAGAATGGGTGGTGAAGTTTGGTGTAATCAAGCAAAAGGAGGAGGGAAATTTGGAATTGTGATGCAAATCCAACATGTAAATTCATATTCTAATCTAGACAGTTGTGAATCTGATTGACTTGAGTTTTATGCAGTAGCTCGCTTAGTGTTATGGGTTTATAGTTCAGTTTAGGCTCAGTTAAGTCTGCTTACTCCATCTTTGAGTTTAGTTTCCCATATGTTTTTGCCCCACCCTATGTGTTATTTGTTACTCCTGTGCCCATCTTTTTCGTTTTTCTTTCTTGGTTATTGGCGTGCGGCAACCACCTTGAATAGGGGCATATCACCACCTACTGTACTGGAGTGTATAAAATCAACAGAACACCCATATCTTATCCTTCCTTCACTTATAGCGTGTTTGGTCATTCAAAGAACATTAGTTCAAGTAAGTTTTTGTCATTTTCCCTCAGTCTCTCCACTCTATGGTGCACATCTTAGGTTAGTTTTGGATATATTTTTTTTCATTCTGCCAGACCCTTGAAATATATACAAATTCTTCACCACAAAGAATTTCTCATCTGTATCAGGATGCTTACTCCCCCTGTACACTACCAATAAGTGGTAATGGAGGTCAAAGATGCTAGGAAAGACTGCCAGCTGTCAAGTGCATCCTTCCAGTTGCAGAAGTATTGCACTTGCCCATTAATGACAGGGGAAACTTACATTATGTTCTGATACAAGGCTATACTAAGCTCTTGAGATTCTAAGTGTCACTCAGGGATTGATTTTAATGCTTGCCCATTTGCCAGGTTAAAGTTATTGTGTGACAAGACCAACGGAAACCCGTCCGGAGCAAAGCCAATAGGCCCACTTCAACTGAACCAATGTCTGCGGCTGCGGCTGGCATCGCCCGTGTTTCGAGAGGCGCTTGTTCTGTTTATTTAGATGTAGTGCAGCCAGATGGTTATCGAGAGAGCACTTGCAAACATACTAATGGACTAAAGCAAGGGTCCCCAGCCTTATGTACCACAGACAAAAGGGACAAAAGGGAGGGTCTGAGCCAAGAGTGGAGAGCGCTTCCATACACTGTATTTATTCATAATGTTTTTTTGAATTTGGTCATTTCTGCAGTGTAGAAGGCAGTTGTATCAAAACTTGTCACTTCTGAGAAGAAGACTGTACTCGGGGCTTTCCCAATTATTTTCAACCCAGAGCAGAGCATAAATAGTTAATGCAAAATACTCAAGAAAGGTGGTGAAAAACTAGGAATTACTTGAATAAAGTCAAGAGTATTTTACATCATACATTCACCTTTGGTTTCTGGGTTGACTGCATTAACTGTATGGTCAAACTGAATGTTTGTTTGTTTTTATATCTCTTTAACTGTCACTTGGTGATCCAAACGTGTCTGTCTTTATATGTTAACCCTATGATACTCTTTCCAGGCTGCGTCAAGCATTGTCAGTTGTTACCCTGTACAATGAGATAAATGGGTTGTTGTTTTTTTACACTTGTATAGCTGTTTTTTCTCTGGCGATTGTATTTGGCACTAAGCAATGCCATCTTTCACTTTACTGTAACCAATGAAGCACATTTTTCATTTTCGCAGTACAATTTTCTGTTTAGGAATGCAAATTACAATTTCCACAGAAGCTAGTAGGTTTATAATTTAAAACAGGACATGATTAATCAATCAAACAAACAAAAAAAGAGAAAACAAATCAATGCGGCCATCAGAGAAACAGCTTGCACAGCAGTGGTCTCTGGTGGCAGCAGTTCTTATACAGACACTCCCCGCAGAGAAAACAAATTTATCAGTAAGTGCTGCATACAAACAAAAAGCATGCTGAGAGGATGAGACCAATGAAGAGGTTTGACAAACCGGAGAATGCAAGAAACTAGGTCTAAATAAATTACCAAATTGCAAAAAGCAAAAAATGAACATCCTCAATTCAACAAGCACATCTTGCTTTCATATTTATTCATAGGTCAACTTTTCTAATGGTTGAAATAACCTCAAAGTGGACCAAGTTTAGAGCTCCAGAAAAGAAAGCCAAGAGATTCTTTACACCCGGCTCTTATGGCCCTATGACATTGATCAGAGTGGTGTCCAATCACGTCTGCTGTAGAAGCAGGTTGAGTTGGGGTTGGAATAAAATCTCTAGCCTCAGGCACATTTCCCCAAAGAGCAAATCAAAATAATTATCAACGAGGACAGTTACCATCTCTTGTTTTGAGTGTTGGCTTGTAAATTCAACTTAAAGTATGTCATGTATAACTGCTGTGACTAAATAACATGTAATGTCACATTTGGTTAGGTGTTATATAAAAAAAAAATAAAAATTCTCGTATGAAGTGTAAATGTGGTGTTCCCAAATATCTAAATATCTTGATCAATGTTCTGGTTCAGTTTCAAAATACAGATGAAAATGATTGCAATAGAGGAGGCTTATTTCAATAGAGTGCAACAATGCATGAATCAACAGTACTAATATCTTTTCAGGCAAAAGACTCACAGCAGGTGTAAACAATGGTCCACCTGCTGTAGCTGGAGAGAACCACATCTTCTCAGTCTTTCAGGTGTGCAATTTTAGCCCCCCAGGGTTCACCATGTTGAGGCAACTTATGGCAGGAAGTTACCTACCAACAACAATAATGTAGTTAGCTGAACATTGCTGCATTCTCCATTACATCTGTAGGTTTATTTCCAGCTTCATCATCAGTGTTTTTAGATATTTCACATATTATATAGAAAAGAAATGAATCCCTTTTTGTTATAAGAGGACTATATTTGCGCTAGTGAACTGTAGCCTATTGTTTCTGGTCAAAAGGCCTCAACAATCACATTCCCACCAATTACCTCCCCAGGGAACTAATTACACCATCCCACACATCTTAACACTGAGTAATGTTGTTTCTTTTTTTTTTTTAAATCTCACATTTAAAAATATCTCTCCTAAGCCATTGAAACATTTTTTTTTTATGGTTGTTGATTTGTACACATAATTTCACAATACTCCTGCAAGATCAAATGATAAAAGAGCGTTTTACAAAAAGACAAGTTCCCCCCGCCGCCCCCACCCCCCCTTGGCCTGGACACTCAACTGTTGGTCAGTATAAAACATTCTAAATATTCTTGCGAGACATACTTTAAAGGGGTGCCCTTTAAACCTAAATTTTTTTAAATGTATTACCAAGAGAAAAAAAAAAAAATCACGCTGAAATATACGAAATCATGCTGCGCGAAACAAGTGAGTCAGAGATTCTGGGAGGACAATGAAGGCATTAGAGAAGAAATAGTGTCTTACAGATAAGTAAGTTTTTTTCTCCTCCTAGCTGCATTAAAATTACTTAAAAAGATGTATGATTTAACACTAGATTTTGACAGTGTGTTAGTCTTTTTATGATACTCATTGTTTTATTTAAATTAAGATGACCATTTCATCATTGTTTCCTTCATCTCGCATTTGCTTGACATTAGGCGTTTTTGTTCATTAGAAGAAAACCTCAGATTTGTTTTGAATAATAATGAAACAATTTAATCCACCACTAAATTAATACTGCAGGCATATTGTAAATCACAAAGCGATTACACTTCAAATAGCTGAAAAAGTACACAGTAGAAACCTTACCTCAGATTCAGTGTATTACTCGAAAAAAACAAAACATTTAAAAAGGTGAAGAGTCACTAACAGACTCAACAAAAAGTAGATCATCTAATTATTGACTTGGGACCCTATCGCACAGAGAGGACACTAGAGGAAAAGAAAAGATACCAAAGGTACAGGGAGTATTCTCACAGCATTGGAAAGGCAACCTGGTGCCTTGAGGTATCATCCAATTACTTAAAGGTCATGGTTTTGATCACAGAAAAAGCCAGTGAGGGTCTATCAGCAACCATGTATCATGTCAAAGGGTCCTTGAGATTGACACTGAATGCTAGTCGTCTTACACAGTTCAAGTTCATAAATGGTAAACACAAGGGTGTTTTCAATTTAAAATGTAGACGGGAGAAGTACAGTAAAACTGCTTTGTCCTAGATTTCATTGTTTAAAGTCTAATAATATAATATCAAAATATCTTTGAGAGAATGTAGTCCCTTGAAACGCAAATAAACTGTATTTAAGTAACTTTATCTGGATTTACTTTCAATCTGAACTCACCCTGATTGACAGCAACTACCATTTCCTAATTGGTCGCTTATTTTCTACGTTAAGAGGTACTTTGCCCTTTGATCACAACAATTTGATCCGATCACTTTTCAGCAATAGTCAAATTGATTATTATGGAATCTGAAATGTCATTGAAACACAAAGGAAAAAAAAACTTTATGTGTGAACAAAATGTTATGAATCCCCCCTGGGACATTGCTGAACTGTGCCAAGAAGGATTTTGACGAATCAGCATCCCAGAAATATAACACCGCTAGCCAAAAGCTGTTTATAATGCATGCGAAAGAGAACACTGCTTTCTCTGCTTTTCAAATGAAAATTACACAATGTGTAACACTTAATAGGCTAGGAGGCCTGACTGCAGCAGGCTACCAAATTAATAGCACACTGAATCACAAGACATATTCATCTCGCTCAGAGTCTGAGGTGTGTGAGTTATTACAGACGAAGATTATTTTGCAAATCCTTATATTATAATTTTTTGAAGATATACATTTAATAAATGTATAATATACAGTAATCGATACAAAATGTAAAAAGAGGGAAAAAATTTCAGCTCATTGATAAGTTAATGCATCATTACATGATTGATTGTCCTTTGATTGTAAGATAACAGTTCCAAGATCCAGCAGAAAAAAACAATAAGTGTTCAGTTTCCTACCACAATGTGGTTGGTAGCTCACCATCTGCTGGTTTTTTTTGTAGGCAGGTAAAAACCTGGCATTGATTGAACTTTGTGTCAAAGTATATTGTAGAGTCACGCTCGGATCGCAGGGCATTTAAAAAGGCACTAGCACCTCAATCAGCGTCCATGTGTGGGACTCCATTTAGGACATGTACAGGTTCAAGCGAGGAGCTGAGACAAATGCAGCAAGATGCCGGTCACCCGAACTTAAAATTCAATGGCCCATCTTGGGGGCGGAAACAGCAGTACAGCCCGAAGGTTACCACAATAAAAGAGTATCAAGTAACACGTGTTACAAATGCCAAAAGGTAAACTGCAGATACATTTGTATATCATTCAGTTTTGACTAACTGTAATCTATAAAATAGACAGCTATGGCCATACGTGTGAGGGGTGAAGGATTAAGGGCCTAAACTTCTGTTAAGTATTACAGCTGGTAAACGCATTCAGCAACACAAAGCACAGGTGATTGTTTTATCAGATTATTTGGTCAAACACACAGGCTCTGAATAAAAAAGTTCTGTTGCCAATTGGGAACGACTTGTTACTGGGATAAATGACCCTTTTCTTTATTCAAGACAAGCTAGAAAAAAATGTAGGAAAGTGAAGTTGAGTAAAAGATCTAATATGGATTGTCACAGGTTAACTCAATCCTGAACACCCATTTTGATGTCCAATAGAGAAAGATGGTGGGTGTGCATGTGTTTAGTGGTTGGTTATGCGTCATAGTGGCCACATTTACATGGGAGCTTTAATTCCTCTTTAATTCAGAATAAAAGTTAAATCTTGTAAACACTTAATTCCCAATGAAAATGTAATTCCGAACTAGGTAGCTGGTTTATTCCAATTTTTAATTCCAAATTAGATAATTCCTCTTTCTTGTAAACACTAAATTCTGCTTTAATTCCGGTTGTTCTGCAAATGTGCGACTTGCCGCGATGACATGCTGTAGGAAGGTGAGATGAGTTATTATTAATGGGTTATATAACTAAGAATATTAATTATGATTATTAATATTACTTCAAATTTGCGGGGTGCCACTCCTTTTAACAGGAGAAATATGTCTAAGTTTTTAGACTAAACTCATCAATGTGAAACCAGGGAAAAGTGAATTCTACCAGACATCTACACCATCATCACAGCTTTAATGAATCAGAGGAATCAAATATTATGTTTAACCTTTTATTCAAAAGTCAACAATTAACACAGTCAAAATATCAATTGAAATGGGATAATTAAATCATGATAAAATGCATTTCTAGGCTAATAAAAGTGAGGATTATACGTAATAAAGTGAAATCACTAATCTAGAAGGATGCTAATCTACCAAATATTGAATAAAAATGCAGGATTCAATAATAAAATCATAAAATCAAAGAATAAAATAAAGAGAGCTCATAACAAAGAGAGGAGGACGGACAAGGGGGAGACGAACAAACATGAATGAGATGTACTGTGTGTGTAGCATGTTGTTAATGCGTGTAAGTTTGTAGTTATGGAAATATGTATGTGATCTATTGTAGATGAAAGTTGCTGATGAGAGTTCATTCTTGTACCTTGAAGATGTCAGGGTTGGACCTGGAGGTGCTGTTTGAGCAATGCAGCAGGACGTGCCACCGTTGGTTCTGTTTCGGTTCAACAGAGTGTAGCCCCTTCAGCCGATCCGGGCGGTTAGGCCTTCGCAGCTGGCTTAGAGAATGGCTCTTGGCTAACCCCAACGGGTCGCGGGCCGGGCTTCCTTTCGGCTGTTACGCACGTCACTAGATGCTGTATTCGTCCGAACCAAGCAGCTGTGGTTTCCAAAATCTAACTGTTTCAACTAAAAATAAAATGAAATAAATGAAAAGACTGGAAACATGAGGGAACACGTGTGAGCATGAACGCCCGCGTCCAAAACCGTTGTTTCTGGTCGCGCGTCTTTTTTTAAAGGGCGTTTGACGACGCCTTTTGGAGGAGGCGTCTTCGTTGATTATTCTGTGATCATGTCGGTGATTGGTCAATGTCTCTGCTTTCAGCTTGTGGGTGTGTCTTGGGTGTGTGTAAGTGTAAGACAGAGACAGACAACAAGGGATGATTCTAAACATAAAAGAATGCCTAATAATTAATTCCACATATTTCAAAACATCTTTTCAACATCATATCCTGAAATATCATGTATTACGAAAGAGTTTGATACCAAACACGACTAGGAAATAGCCTCGAATCACTTTAGGAACTAATTAATGCATTTTACCTGTACTTACTCATAACATAAATGTCAAAAATCATGTTATGCCTCCTCTTAACTATACGGTTGCAGTAAATACCTCAAACTAACTTTTGTGATGTTTTTCTGGTAATTTTAAGCACTTTTAAATGATGAACACTTTAAAATAGCTTTCTGTTGTTATTAAATTACATGACACGAGTGCAGACACATTTGCAATTTCAATTACAGTAGAAATCATTCCAAAAATGTTTTCATTTGTAACTTTTCAGTCCAGCACATGTCCTTTGTTCTCATTTGAGCAGGAGAACTGGGGTTATTCCATTGTCCTGTGTAACCATTGGTTTGGGTTCGGGAGGTGACAACATCTGCAGGGGGTCAAAGGGGTCATTGGGACAGTTCTTTGATGTTACAGCATCCAGAGGTATCTGTTTGAAAAAGGGGGAAGGAGAGGGGTGTTCTTCTTTTGATTGTAATGTAGCAGGGAGATGATAACAGGAGACGACTGGTCTGGGATCCTTCTATCTTTTTGTTCGGCAGGAAGGGAAGAAGACCCCCCCTTGGGGCACGTTTGCATTTCACAGCAAGAGGTAGACACTCTGACTCCACGGACTGGTGAAGCCGGTGTTCTAAGTCAGGTCAACTTGGGGGTTTAGTTCCCTACATAATCCCCCTGTTGATAAGGTTTCAATGCTTTGAAGCTCTTATCAAAAAGTTCTTTTGAGGAAACAAAAGAGGGAACGAACCTTCAAGTTGAAGAAAACTGGAAACAGGTAAAGGTGTGTTGAGGTCCTCACACACCCTGACGAAAGTTCAGGAGTGACAAAAGTCCAACGTCCTTGTTGGAACTTGGAGGTGTTTCCCCCTGTAGGGTAGGGAAATCACTCTCACCTTGACGTGGAGATGAGCAGCATTGCCAGGAAGTCAATACTGGAGGCAACGCTGGGAGGTTGAAGCTAGAGCCCCTGGTGGTTGAGGATGGAGCCCCGGAGGTTGAAGACTGTAGCCCTGGCGGTTGAAGACTGGAGCCCCTGGAGGTTGAAGACTGGAGCCCCGGAGGTTTGAGGCTGGAGCCCCGGAGGTTGACGCCTGGAGTTAATGCCCGTGGACCCTGGAGGTAGGAGTTGGGCGACCATGGAGTCGATTCTGAGGTGCCGCTTGGCAGTGGGCACCCGTAGACCAGGAGGCAGACTAGGTGTGTGTACTATATGTTGCTATGTGTCCCTCAACAATGCTCGGTGCGAACATGTAATTTGGGATCAGCAGGATGGGGTAACATAAAAGTGTACACATAACACATAGATAGCGTGGTATCGGTCAGTTACTCCTGGTGCACATCAATAAGACAAAGACAAAGCATGCAGGGTGTAAAAGAATCAAATCTAAACACACAAAGGTAAGTCCCTAAGGGAGCTTAAACTAAATGAGAGAAAAAGAAGAGCTTTCTTTTGCTCTAACTAAATTTGGCCTGTGCCTATATAATGAGACGAGTTGGTGGTCTCAGTTACAGGGTGTTAGATATGCTAATGTCTGGGGCCTGATCAATGGGATGGCTGATTGGAAGTTTACGGATCAACCAGCACGGTTAAATCCTGACCCTCGGGTGTGTCCTCGGTGGGACCAGATAGCGTAGTGGATTCTAGTTCCTAGGTCTGAGTTTATGTCGTCCTTGAGGTGGTAGATGTTATTGAACGTGACGACTGGTAGGTTAATTAGGAATGCTATCTCTTGGCTCGTAGGGTTTATTCAGCTCGCGGTTGATGGCTTGTCTGTTGATTTTGGTGTTCTGTATAGCTTAATTTGGTTTTCGGTGGACCCATTTGAGCTTTGATTTGGTTTTTGTGCTCGGAATCTTTATTTGGTACACCACTGGAGACAGTTTATCGGTGACCAGGTAGGGTCCTGTTCATTTGGGAAGAAATTTCTTCTATTTATTTATTTATTTTTTCAGTTTGGTTGCATGATGATTGGTTTTGCCGGCGGGCGGAGCAATGCTATAATACCAGACGCGGTCTCCCACCTGTAGTTCCTCTTGTGAGGCTTTTTGGTCGTAGTAGGTTTTACGGCCCTTCGCGCTCTCTTTGAGGTGTTTTTGAGCAAACGCGAACGTAGCTCGAAGGTGGTTCTCAAGATCGGTCGTGTATTGGTGGGTGGTGTAAGCGGTAGCGGTGTCAGCTTGGTTTTGGTTTTGACTCCTCTGTGTCTGGCGTAGGGCATGTCATGGGCATGTGCCAATATCACCCCCCTTTGGTTCTGTGGGACAACGAACGCATGCGTTTGGGAGTCCGCAGAAACATGGACCAAGGTGCCCTTGACTGTCTGTAATGAGCGACGGGCAGCGAACAGATGGCTGGGTGTGGAGGCAGAGTCAGAGGAGACTTTTAACGTCATTGGGCCATTGTCGATGAAAGCGGGTTTTATCGGTGCGATGACCTGCGAAGACGATGGGGCGATGGTTTCGGCAGCCGCACGAGAGCTCGTAATCGAATTCACTGAGAACGGGTGGGGCTCAGCGAGCTGGGTGGGGTCAAAGGACCAGGGTGTTCCTGATAGCGCCCTTTCTTTGGCGAGAGCATCGTTGATGTGTCGGTTCTGAAACGCAAGACCATCGGTAGCGAGGGGGTTGTTGGTTAACGAGCACAGGGAGGTACTTCTGGTCGTTAGAGTACGGTCTACGGTTTTAGTAGCCGGACGCATTTGGGCCGGAGACCGGCTTGGGGTCTCCTTTAGAGCCCGAGAGTGGTTCAGTTGGTAGCACTGAACTCCGTCGGGTGAGTCATGCTGCAGCGGCAGTGGCTGCCTGACTTGGGCCCAGATTTTCAGGTTCCGAAAGTCGATCAGGGGCTCAAATCGGTTGAGCAGATCGATACCTATGAGAAGAGGAATCTGGTTGTGGTCTGAGATGTAAAACGGGTGCACCAGAGTCAGCTGACCTATGGTGACTTGAACGAGAGCCTTCTTCGTGATAACGGTGGCGTTGTCGCCATAAGGTTCGATGTCAATGTGGCAGTCTTGGAGTATCAACCGTAGGTTGGCCTCCTTGGCTAGGCTGCGCAGCTCGTTGAATAGTTGGGCTGACATGAGGGATATGTCTGCTCCTGTGTCAAGTAAGGCTTCGTTAGTGAGCACACCTTCAAAAGTGGCTGATATATAAAACTTTCGGGCGATTCCTCTTCCGTAGAGGTCGCACAAGAATTGGTGAATTGGTGGTTCACCCTCAATGGACTGATGTCCTCCGGAAAGGAGGCGGTCTGGTGAATGTGTTTGCACCAACAAGACAGCACTAGGCGGATCATCGTCATCTTTTCGTTTTGATTGTTTTGGTTTTTCATTGGTTTTGTCATCTATCATTTGTGCAAACATCTGTTTCACAATAGATACCATATCGTTAGCCATTTTGTTAGACAACTTTGTTTTTAAGTTTTCTGTTTTATTAGATTCATCGTCTGATTTTGACCTGTTCGGTGACTGGCTGTAGGACCGTTTCTGATTCTTGTGGTACCGAGGTTTTGAGTGTTGGTTTCTGGGCGGAGGTGTTCGGCGGTCGTTGTCATGTCTTTTCCACTCTTCAGAACGGTCGTAATCATACCACGGTGGTCGCGATCGGCGGTCCGGATGGTGTTGGTCGGGGCGAGAATTTTGGTGTCGAAAGTTTTGCCTTGGAGCGTAGTCGCGGTTATTGGCTCTATTTTGGTAACGTTTTGGTCTCGTACCGTGGTACGTTTGCTGGGTGTGTGGTGGAGGAGGTTGTGGCGCTTGCGGTGGAGGCATTGGAGGACTGTCGGGTGTTCTTTTTGTGCCTTCCAATTGTAGCGAGTGAGAGTTATTCTTTACCGGGAACATTTCGTGAGATGTGGATTTTGTCGAATTTTGTTTGTACAAGAGGAAGCCTCTGATTGCAAGATCGCGAAGTTTCTTACTGGACATGGTAGAGGGATCTGCCGCGACGCCGAGATGGGTGCTCGTGCTGTGGTGAAGGTTTCTGAGGAACAGTTTTTTGAACTGCTGTTCTTCCTCCATACCTGGGTCGTTGCGATTACCAAAGTATGCCTGTAGCAAGGTGTGGTAATATTGTTGGGGTGATTCGTTCTTCCCCTGTTTAACGGTGTGGGCATAGTCGAAACCTGTTTGGTGAAGTGCGTCAGAAAATTCATCCACCAGGAGGCGGCACAGTGTTGTGTAATCATTTCTGATCTGAGGTAGTTGACGTTCAATGAAATCATTGACAAGCCTGCTCGAGGTTGCTTTGATTAGGTAGATTTTATCTTCAACATTAGCCATTGGATAACTTTTTAGATAAAAATCAATGTCTCTCAAAAATGCTCTAGCATTTTGGGGTTCGTCGAACTTTGGTTCGAATCTCGGAATGTTTCTGGCGATTTTATCCAGGTCGCGGTTGGACGGTCGATTGCTATTCGGGGGCCTGGCGGGCGTCGGTCCGCCGTCAATAGGAGGGTCCGCGGAGGCATCCCGGGGCCTCCTTAAGCGACGCGGACGTACCGGTGGGTCGGTGGTGCGCAGGACTTGTCGAGTTGCGTCTTCACCGTCGGAGTCAGGATCGCCATCAGCCTCCGACATTGACAATGATGAGAGAGCGTGCCCGAGCTCACGTCTTGCGTCTAGGAGCTCTCTCCTGGTGAGGTTCAATTGTCGTTGAACCTTAGCAGTAGCTACTTTACCGTCAGCTACTTGTTGTAATAAGTCATTAACCCTCTCTCGTTCTGCGTCTAATTCTCTAGAGAGCAGTTTAGTTTTGGCTTTTGAGGCTTTGATCGCCCCTTCTGCCTCAAGGAGGAGTTTCTTCCCATCATTTGACTCGTGTAGTTGTGCGTCTAATTCCCGGGTGGTGGTGTCGAAATCATGTTCGAGGACGCGTATTTTATCACCGAGTAGCACTTTGGATTTTTCTAATTCTTTATTCTCAGTGATTAATTGATTAACCTGATCTTCTGCTTCTTCTAGGTAAGTCACACGCATTTGGAGAAGTCCATTTTCTTCACGTGTTTCGTCATACTGGACCGTGAGGTTCGCGCAGCGGGCTTCGCGTTCCTCGATGGCTTCGAGTTGAGCGTCTCGTTCGCGCTCGAGGGTTTTAACCCGATCCTGTTCGTATTTTAACTGGGCGGAGAATGCTGATATTACAAAGCCGAGCTGTTTAACCAGCTCCTTATCTTTCAGCTTTTTTGAAACGGCTGCAGTGACGCAATCGGCCACAAGGTCTCCTAATTCTTGAGGGGGAGATTCTCGGATTTTGGCATCAATTGTGGATTTTCCGTCCCCTAAAATTTCTGTGAGGAGGAATTCTAAGTTCTCGGCTGGATGGTCTTCTGAGGAGACAGACATGTTGATTTGTTGTGGGTCAAAATCGTAAGAAGAAATCTAAAGAATTTCAAAATTTCAACTAATTTTTCAAATAAAGTTCAAAAATTACAATGGTAGTAAATTGTTTTATCTTATTTTGTTTGTTCTTAGCAATTCACTGTTTGGTAAATAAAAACTGAGTGGTAAGCTTGAAAAAGTTTGGTGTGGTTTGTTTAATTTAAACAATTGTTCTTACTCATTTAAGACTTGTTCTTACTGATTTAAGACTTTTATTTAAATTAACTTTACTTTAATTCAATTTCGTTGAATTAATCAACAGGTATTTTTAATCAATTAAAAAAAATGTTTTTATTGAAATTAAATTCAAATCTTATTGAATTTATTTTAATCAATAAATGTTTTTCCTCAATTAATTCAAACTTTAGTTTAAATTAGCTTTACTTTGATTCAGTTTCCTTAGATTAATCAGGTGTTTAATCAATTGGAAAAAGAAAGAAGAGAAAGAGAGAGAGAAAAAAAAAAAAAAAAAAAAAAAAAAATTTTTTTTTTTTTTTTTTTTGAAATTAAATTCAAATTCTAATGAATTTATTGTAATCAATAAATGTTATTTTTAATTAATTAAATTCTGTTTTAATTTATCAGTTTTTATTTCAGTTGTAATTTTCTTTAGGTTGATTTTTAAGAATGGTTTGTGTTTAAATTCGGTTGTGTTGAATTTAATTACCTTAATTAAAACTGGTTTAACTTTATTAAACTTATTTTAATTAATAAATCCTTCTTAAATTAGTTGCTTTCATTTAATTAACTTCCTATTCAATTTAATTGTTTTTAATCAAATTGATTTGATTTTAATCACACTGGATTAATCATTTAGTAAAATGTGTATTTTACTTTAATCATTAGTTTATTTATTTAAACTGTTTTAGTTTAATTATTTTTCAAATTGGTTTAAATCTTGTTAAACCTTGATTTTAGTGCGTCACTTGTATTTAAATGAGTTACCTTAGTTTTAATAAGATTACCCTTTTAATGGCTTAACTTCCGTTTAGTTATGGGCCTTGTGTGTGCGTGCGCGTGCGTGCGCGCGTGCTTTTCTGAGAGATGACAAAATCAAATCGAGCACATTTAAAACCACACGATTTCAGCAAAGTGACGGTAAAGACAGCTGTATCGATGCACAGTTGTCAAGCAAAACGTGTCTAAAGACACGCTGTAACTTAGATGTGTTTAAAGTCTCACTGGGCACGATAGGTTAGCTTGATGCTAACCGCTTAGTAGCAGGCTGCTGCTGCTAGGCTGAGGCTCTCGTTAGCCTGTTATTCGCGAGCTCGCCACGAGGGGCAGTCGCGTCTCAAAAAGGGACAGGAAGGCCTGTCTTTGTGTATGAGCGATGGCTTGACACACTTGCTTCCGGTTTCCGGAGCGTTACCCACGTGTTCCAACCACAATGAGCTAACATGAGCTAATACAACGATAGCTTGTCCGTTTTAAGGAACGGAAGATTCAGACGACTTACTCTTTGTTTGCGTCGGTAGATACCAGAGTTTCAGAGCTCTTCGGGGTAGCAAAGTCCTAGTTTGCACTGTCTGCGTATCTTTTCCTTTTATACGGGGTTTTCCCGGTTCTGGCAACTTACTGTTTACCTCTGACGTCACAGTCACTGACGGCGCAGTGATTAATTTTAACTTTTTCTTTTGGCGCGGCGGCCTTTCATAACATTAGCGCTTTAAACACAGAGACACGGCGGTCTTATTTATTCAGTTTCTAAGCATTAGCGCGGCGGCTTTGCTTAGAATACAACATTGGTCGGGGCGCAGCGGCTTCCGAACCAATCTGGCAACACGAGTGTTCAGTTTTTAGACCGGCTTTTGATTCCAATGATTATTCATTAACGCTGTGTTTATGGCTTCAGCTGGTCCCATCTGGGGTGCCAGAAATTATGTAGGAAGGTGAGATGAGTTATTATTAATGGGTTATATAACTAAGAATATTAATTATGATTATTAATATTACTTCAAATTTGCGGGGTGCCACTCCTTTTAACAGGAGAAATATGTCTAAGTTTTTAGACTAAACTCATCAATGTGAAACCAGGGAAAAGTGAATTCTACCAGACATCTACACCATCATCACAGCTTTAATGAATCAGAGGAATCAAATATTATGTTTAACCTTTTATTCAAAAGTCAACAATTAACACAGTCAAAATATCAATTGAAATGGGATAATTAAATCATGATAAAATGCATTTCTAGGCTAATAAAAGTGAGGATTATACGTAATAAAGTGAAATCACTAATCTAGAAGGATGCTAATCTACCAAATATTGAATAAAAATGCAGGATTCAATAATAAAATCATAAAATCAAAGAATAAAATAAAGAGAGCTCATAACAAAGAGAGGAGGACGGACAAGGGGGAGACGAACAAACATGAATGAGATGTACTGTGTGTGTAGCATGTTGTTAATGCGTGTAAGTTTGTAGTTATGGAAATATGTATGTGATCTATTGTAGATGAAAGTTGCTGATGAGAGTTCATTCTTGTACCTTGAAGATGTCAGGGTTGGACCTGGAGGTGCTGTTTGAGCAATGCAGCAGGACGTGCCACCGTTGGTTCTGTTTCGGTTCAACAGAGTGTAGCCCCTTCAGCCGATCCGGGCGGTTAGGCCTTCGCAGCTGGCTTAGAGAATGGCTCTTGGCTAACCCCAACGGGTCGCGGGCCGGGCTTCCTTTCGGCTGTTACGCACGTCACTAGATGCTGTATTCGTCCGAACCAAGCAGCTGTGGTTTCCAAAATCTAACTGTTTCAACTAAAAATAAAATGAAATAAATGAAAAGACTGGAAACATGAGGGAACACGTGTGAGCATGAACACCCGCGTCCAAAACCGTTGTTTCTGGTCGCGCGTCTTTTTTTAAAGGGCGTTTGACGACGCCTTTTGGAGGAGGCGTCTTCGTTGATTATTCTGTGATCATGTCGGTGATTGGTCAATGTCTCTGCTTTCAGCTTGTGGGTGTGTCTTGGGTGTGTGTAAGTGTAAGACAGAGACAGACAACAAGGGATGATTCTAAACATAAAAGAATGCCTAATAATTAATTCCACATATTTCAAAACATCTTTTCAACATCATATCCTGAAATATCATGTATTACGAAAGAGTTTGATACCAAACACGACTAGGAAATAGCCTCGAATCACTTTAGGAACTAATTAATGCATTTTACCTGTACTTACTCATAACATAAATGTCAAAAATCATGTTATGCCTCCTCTTAACTATACGGTTGCAGTAAATACCTCAAACTAACTTTTGTGATGTTTTTCTGGTAATTTTAAGCACTTTTAAATGATGAACACTTTAAAATAGCTTTCTGTTGTTATTAAATTACATGACACGAGTGCAGACACATTTGCAATTTCAATTACAGTAGAAATCATTCCAAAAATGTTTTCATTTGTAACTTTTCAGTCCAGCACATGTCCTTTGTTCTCATTTGAGCAGGAGAACTGGGGTTATTCCATTGTCCTGTGTAACCATTGGTTTGGGTTCGGGAGGTGACAACATCTGCAGGGGGTCAAAGGGGTCATTGGGACAGTTCTTTGATGTTACAGCATCCAGAGGTATCTGTTTGAAAAAGGGGGAAGGAGAGGGGTGTTCTTCTTTTGATTGTAATGTAGCAGGGAGATGATAACAGGAGACGACTGGTCTGGGATCCTTCTATCTTTTTGTTCGGCAGGAAGGGAAGAAGACCCCCCTTGGGGCACGTTTGCATTTCACAGCAAGAGGTAGACACTCTGACTCCACGGACTGGTGAAGCCGGTGTTCTAAGTCAGGTCAACTTGGGGGTTTAGTTCCCTACAATGCTGATGACGACATAATCCAGGATGGCCACCCAGACTTAAAAGAGCCTTACAAGACATGAGTATAATGAAAAGAGTGAATGAACGGATGGACATTTACACAGACTTATTACACACACACACAGACACACAGACTTATTATACACACAAGGAACGTTGGCAAATGGAACAGGCTTCATCACCAGCACCAGAAGCACCAGAGTTTAACTAATGATGCGCGAATTATTCTAAAGTTATTTTCACTCATCGTCCTGTATAGTAGAGATAAAACAGTTGTAGCCTGAACCGCTGGCTTTGCTTGACCAAAGTACAGACTTCTATCTCCCTTTTTCCACTGCTCTCTCTCTTTTCTACAATGCAAAACAAAGTCAAACCATGGGTTATTGTCAAGCTGCTGCTTCAAAACTACAGTGAAAATAAAAGAGAAAATATTTCTCATGTGGTTTTCTATGTTGTAGCCTAAAAAAAATTTTGTTGTGTGTTTTATCTAGATAAACATGCTCCTGTCCAATCAGAACCCTTCCCAACCCCCAGACCTAAAGCGGAATTGAATAAAGCCATCAATTCGGGAATTACTATTTCCATGTAAACACCAAGCAGAACACTTTAATTCGGAATACTGTAACTACTTCCAAATTAAAAAAAAAAAACATCATGTAACCTTGGCCAGTTTGAAATGGTTTAAACTTTAGCAAGAGAATCCCTGTAATGCTGCATGTCATCATAGGTAAGTATCCATCTTGAGGAAAAAAAACTATTTGATAGATCCTACTTTAGAAAGTCGCCTTGCTCCAGTTCTTGCCAGTGCACAGTTTAAAGGGCGAATGTTTATACACCAAAGAATCAGATTCTGACTTGTTCTACAATTCTGGACTGCCCTGATGCAAAAACATCTTGGCAAAATGTCAATGCATGTCTGATATGAAACAAATATGCATTACGTCAAGTCATTTCATTGTTTTATACAAATGAAGTCAAAATCAACTTTTAAAGACTTTAGACAATTCCTCTAAAATGTTTATTTATTCCACAGTGCACAGATGAAGACAACTTCTGGCAGAGATATGAACATTGTCAGGGGCTTTGAGATCACATCGGAGTATTTAAAGTTAAATGAATCATTAGGTGATAACTCTAAGCTATGTGGATAAGTACCTCACAGGTACAAATGGATATAAGGTGTATTGAACAACTTAAAGCTGCCTCGTTGGTAGGGGATTTGTTTCTTTAGGGCTGGCGTTATGTTTCAAGGTAAGAAAGTTGTCATTGTTCTATGTTGCTGTTCTGGATGAAAGATCCGGAGATGGAGATGGAGAGGCATGGTTGCTCAGCCAGTAAGCTGGCAGCTGAAGACGTAATAGAGTCAGAACGACAGCCCTCACCACACAAAGATTGAGCAACAGCCCATAAACAAAGATGCTGTTTTGATCAAGCTTTTTAGTTTAAATATAATTCAAGCAAATACAGCATGAAGCTGCTCTGGTGTGTGAAGAACTTGCTGGTTTGTCCCCGAGCCAACACAAAACTTCCATGTTGTTCGATCGTTCCAAGAGAAAAGTGTTGGGCTTTGTTCTCACCATGCTGACCTGCTTTTTTTTTTTTTTTTAGCATAGTCACTCCTGCCTTCTACCGTTTTTTCTCCAGTTGTCAGGTCTTGATCGCACATCACTGTTTGAGTGCTAGAACAATTTGTCCCACCTCTATTGCACTTGGGATATAACCTTTGGTTCTGGTGTAAGTACAATAAAGGTGGAAGTCTCAGGGGTGAATAGATAGACCATGTACTTACACTATTGATTCATGTACAGTATGACTCACCTGTTACAGAAATTTTCTAACAATAAGATGAGCACTTTTTTGTAGGTGCGCTTTTTTTTCTAGACGCAGCTACTCTGAATCAGTATGGCTTTTATTGACAAATATACATTTTTCAAGGAATTCGCTTTTTTGCAAGTGAAGGATCTACAATTTAAAAAAAAAATACCCAAAATAATTCCTAGAGCATAATAAAATATAATTAGTACATTTCTTGATAATGTGGAAAAAGAAGAAATAAGGAAAACTGTTAGGGAAAAAAAAACAAATAAAATTGTGCAGTGTAAAATCGTAATCAACGTTGAATTGCCTTTGAAACGATATATCACATGACTATGTTCCAATAAATTTAGAACTTAGCGGAAAAGGGGGTGTGCCCCCGGGCCCCATTTTAAAAAAAGGGCTCCAAGCGTCTCATCATATTCATTTATAGAGTATTCATACCAAACCGAACTAACGGCGCCCTCGTGACACGTACGGGTTAATGGGCCCCATTTATATAATGGTATGTGACAAGGATTTGGTACCACCAACTGTCGTAATATTTGACTCGCAAATAAATGGGAAATCATCTTTCATTTTGGCTTTTTTGGGGGCCCCCCTGGGCCCCAAATCGAAAATAGGGCTCCGAGCGTTGATGCGTACACGTCCATAGATTATAAGTCAGCCCGATTTATTCACAAATAACAGAGGAGTAAGGATTTGAACTAATGTACACAACAACATGAAGAAGAAGAACAAAGTGAGTGGCGTTTTGAGTCCGGTAGTCCGGCCAAAAATTGGGCTCTGAAAACTATAGATAACATTAGGTACAGAGATCCATCAAACCCACTATTTATCAAATGTAATTCACAAAAATGTAATTATATTGTCGATTATAATATTCTTCAGATTTTGTATGAAGCCAATAAAAAACTTTGCCAAAGAACATCAAAGAAATGGTTTAAAAAAAAAAGAAAGTCACTATTATTTAAAAGGAACAGACATCTTTAAAAAGCTCAGCTTTAACTCAAAAACAATGGAACAAACTGTCACAGTGACAGGAATTTGTTTATGGAATGCACTTCAGAAAGAAATAAAAGAGTCAGGAACTCTCCTAAAATTTAAGAAACACATCAAATCTGCAATGTTAAATAAGTATGAAAATTAGATTTGAATATAAATAATATGAGATGTTAGATATTTGATTTGCGCAAACATGAAAACGATGGTTTTATTTTTGTTTTTCTCTTTTTTTCTTCTCTTTCCTTTTTGTGAATATTGTAAATATGGCACCTAAAAAACATGTATTACGCTGAATAAGAGATAAGAGACAGAAGTGTAACTGTATTGTTGACAATTACTGCGTTGCATGACTTTGTTTGTAATGTAATTATTATTTAAATTTTTTTAAGAAGGGGCAGATGTTATTAGTTTTTGCTTCTTTCTGCTCCTTTTCATTGATATATTTTTCTTTTTTTAATGTGGAGGAGAAAGACATTCAATGACTTGAATGAAATAAATAAACAAACAAAAAAATATATATATATATATATATATATATATATATATATACATGAAGTGATAGAGCAGACAACTAAAGAAAAATAGAGGACACAAAAAAAGGAGGAGGTGAGACTGGGTCGTCAGTAAGAAACTTTTCCTATAAAGGTTTGCTGTGATGTAAAAGGAGTCTTTGTGTCAGAGGATTCAGTCATGATGGGTTGCAACCTTCTGTAGTAAAGTAGTGGTGAGTCCTTGAGGTGTGAAAGACCTGGAGAGATGACAGAGTGCAGCTGATCAGTTTCTCTGCAGAGCGAATGACGTGCACCAGTCTGACCTTGATTTTTTATTATTTTTTATTTTACTTTGATAATAAAGTTAAAAATGGCCTATTCGTCAATGAACCTAAAAGTTCAATTCTGCACTGTCTACATATAAAGCATTTACACTATAAGGAAAACTGTGATATCATTTTACAGCTATTTTAAACCAAAATGCATTATAATACACATTTTAACTAGCCAACTGAAATTATTTCAAGAAAAGATCAAATGCCCCCATCATATCCACTTGAATAATACAATACTCGACTTGCTACAAACTCCAACTAAAGACCCATTCGCACAGGATATATATTATCTGGAGACCCCATGTAATAAATAAATGACCGCGAGATAACCGAACCCTGAGATTTTGCTGAAATTTACTGACACTAACATTTGCTCACATTGTTTTCAACATGGCGGGCGCTAAGGACAAAAGTAGGCACTAGACGCCAGAAGAAACCTTAAGATTAATAGAAAATAATTAAACATGTGTCCCGGAAACAAAACAAAGCGTAATCACGCATCATATCCCGCCCATTTCTGCCCAAATCACAGAGAGGCCTATTAACGTTGGATTAGTATTATCACAGGACCTCCGAGTTCAGTAAAATATAGTAGGTAATTTGCGGGGGAATTTTTACTATACATTTTACTGACATGGCCGATTCGCACGGGATTAACATCACAGACATTCTCCGCAGTTATTATAAATGTTAAATTAAATATGTGGTCCCTCGGTAAAACTAATCCTGTGCGAATAGGGCTTTCGTCATCAATTGTACTAATACCAACTATTTACAAATGTCAGTTTTTTTTTTTTTTAGAGCTTTTCACTTATGGAACAAATTTCCTAAAGACATATTTAAAAATGCTTAAAAATCCTATTTTTTTTTTTTTTTTTTAACCAATCTTAATGCTTATATTGTGTCTTGATTTACCCCAATATGTAATCTTTCTATATATATTTTACAGTCTAATTTTTTTCTGTTCTTATATGTACTAGAATCTTGTTTTTTTTTTTGTTTTTTTTCCATAGACCCCAGGAAAATTAGCAATTAGTTAATGGGGATCAAATGAAGAAATAAACAGCTGTGGATAGTTCTGGACACATACCTTTTGCCACTAATTTGCATTGAAATAAAATAAATGCCTATCCTTGGCTTGATATGAAATAACCATTCATATATACAATCAACAGTCTGCACTCACACATAGTCAATCACTATTTTAAATCCAATCCCAAAACTACTACAACCAGTGTAATTCTTCATTGCTTTAATGAAGAATTACAAATCCAATGTCAAAGTCACATAAAAGCATCCAAACCAGTGAAACATGATGACTGCAGTCGTCTCAGAGATTTAAAAGTAAGATGTTAATGGACCACTCACAGAACACAACAATATAGAGCATTCATTTCATAGTAAAAAGACTCTTTTTAAACGGCCTTGTCAAAATAGAGCCCTCACACTTTAGATTGACATCTAAATAGTTTTAGACAGATAATCCCATGGTACTGTTAAACTTTAAACTACAATGTGGAAGTCCTTTGTATGCAAGATATATGTACTTTATCAGCATAATCAATCAAACTTGGTAATTATATATTCTGACAGTGTGCTTGGCCTGGGCAAAAATCATTTGAACTTATGTCGAAAAAATTTTGATTGAGCTCTTGTTAGCAATTTTACTAAAACGCTTGAGCAATTTTCAGCTGTCACATGACAAAGGGTTTATTCAAAAGAAACGGAGGTAGTTATTAGAGGTGAACAAAAAAAAAAAAAAAAAAAGAAAAGAAGAGTCAGGTACTTACACTGAGGAGATGATTAGCCTTGGTTAGCCTGTTGTGTGACTCATTAGAATACCAAAGAGCCCTTGGTATCTTTTGACTCTGGTCGATTGTTGTTGAGTCATTGGTAGAAGGGGATGATGTGATAATAGATATTGAAAAGGTTGTGTTTCAACTCCCTTTCTCAGTTCAAAATCTTTAATATCTTAGTTAGATTTCAAAAGGAACCTTATTTTGGAAACTACAGCTTGAAATAAAGAGAAAAGAAATATGCTTGAATCTTTAAAAAACAAACACTATTTTATATCCACTTGCATAAAGGATATACATTATACATCAACTCGAATGGCCTTTTGGCATTATTTGAATGGCTCATCAAACGCTCAGTGCTTCGGGCTATGCTAACGGCAAGCAAGTGGGCCAAGTAAATTGGAATGAAAACATCTCGATCACAGCCCGACAATGTGAAGCAGTATCACATTTGCATAGTTTTTATTTCCCGTGTGTGAATCTGCATGCGTTTGTGTACATAGTTGTGTTTACTACGTAGTATCCCACAAAAGATAATAGTGTTAGATGTTTTATACAATCTTATAATGGTTTATTGTTAGAAAATGCTCACCGTCTCCCATGCATCTTTTATTGCACAGTTTAAGGTACAATGTCGTTGTTAAGAACATCAAACTGAATAAATGGAGACTAACTGCCATCTTAAATGTAACAATACATCACTTAATTTCTTCTCTTCAGTTTAAAATGGTATCTGGAGTGAATTTTAATTGTAAGCTCTAACAAAAGGTCATACACTTGATGTTTATTTAGGTAACTTGAAGAGCAGTTACCGGTGGCTACGCTAATGGACATTTATTTAGCAGATTTTCTTCCTCTAAATCTCACTGCCAGTTGTGGCTGCTTCAATGCACAACAAGAGTTCACAGCTTGTGTTGTCCGTAGTAATGAATAAAACAGTAATTAAAGAAACCCGGTGGGACCTAATGAAAACCGCACCAAAATCAACAACTTAACGTCACATCCAGTCAAACTTTTTATTTATTTATTTTAAATTAGCAGGGAAAATGTATTTTATTTAATATTATAGCTGACCATTTAAGTCACATGTGTCAACCTCAAGACTCGGGGGCCAAATCCAGTCCTTTGGAGCATCCAATTCGGCCAGCAGAAGACAGTAATGAAATGATGCATGTGCACAGTTTTCTATGTGCTTATAAAGCATGCTTGCAGTCATTCTTTAATGTTAAACTGTTTCAAAAACTCAAAATTCTTACAAAATCCTTGATTTTTCCTCAAATGATGACATAATATTTACTTTAATTAAATATAATTTGGCTACAAAATCTAGGAAATCTAAAGTGAGGAACCTGTTGGGACTGATATCTGTCACTTACTGCTTGAATATGGTCCTTTCGTATATATTGTGTCATTTATGTATACGTAGAAGTGCAAACTAGGGCACAATTATGTTGAAATTACACATTTACTAGTATCTGTGGCCCGCTAGAAATAAACCGCTCCGTATTTGGCCCCTGAACTAAAATGAGTTTGACACCCCTGAATTAATAGAATGTGCAAAGTTTCAGATCCCATTAGTCTCTTTCTGTATAATTATAGGAAGATATATCAGATGTTTGGAAAACACACACACTAACTTATAATTCCCAAACACAATGCAAAATATCACTATCCAAATGTTGTACTTTAACCCCAATGTGTCCATTGTTTAAAACTGACATTCCCCATTGGATTAATTGTAATATTCACATGCAACAGAACACTTTAACAGGGATGCCATCTCTCTCCCTGTCAGAAAGGTTAAATCAGTCTCACTATCATCGAACTGTCCTTCAGTAAAGTGGCTAACCCTTATTCCTCAAGTCAAGCCATTACTGGCAAAGTCACACATTCATATTTGTCCTGAGGCTGCACTAAGTAAACTTTCCTCCAAGTGTTTGCATTCGAGTTTTGAATAATGCAATGCAACGTCTTGCATATATAACACACCTTCGGACAAATTCACATAACAAATCAATCCATCTGAGGGTGAACAATGTAAGAAAATCCTAAAACTTATTTATTAGCATTTCCTTTAGTTTCCTCTATCGTTCTGAATAAAACATTGCTTCATTCCTGGTTTGGATACAAAGTGTGTGTGTGTGTGTGTGTGTGTGTGTGTGTGTGTGTGTGTGTGTACACTTTTATTCCAATCTATTGAAATTCATTGCTCCAGGCTGCATGTCCTTTACTTGTTCTCACACACGCAAATACACACCTACGGACAAACACACTCACAGCATTGCCTGAACGTGACCCCGCATATCTGTGTCTATGTCAAGTCAAGGGCTGTGTGTGTGTGTGTGTCTGTGTGTGTGTGTGTGTCCAATCATACGCTTTTAAACTATTATCCATCCATCCATTTTCTTCCGCTTTATCCGGGGCCACGTCGCGGAGGCAGCAGTCTCAGCAGAGATGCCCAGACCTCCCGATCCACGCACACATCCTGCAGCTGTTCTGGGGGAACCCTGAGAAGACACCAGGCCAGCTCAGAGACATAGTGTGTCCTGGGCCTTCCATGAGGCCTCTTCCCAATAGGACATGCCTGAAACACCTCCCGAGTGAGGCGACCAGTAGGCATCCGAAACAGATGTCCGAGCCACCTCAGCTGGCTCCTTTCGACGTGAAGAAGCAGCGACTCTACTCCGAGCTCCTCCCGGGTGACTGAGCTTCTCACCCTATCTCGAAGGTCCCAGCCACCCTGCGAAGAAAACTAATTTCGGCCGCCTGTATCCACGATCTTGTCCTTTCGGTCATTACCCAAATCTCATGACCATAGGTGAGGGTAGGAACGTAGATCGATCGGTAAATTGAGAGCTTTGTCCCCCGACTCAGCTCCCTCTTCACCACAACAGTCCGATACAGCGACCGCATCACGACGCTCCATCCGACCCTCACTCGTGAACAAGACCCCAAGATACTTGAACTCCTTCACTTGAGGCAAGAACTCTCCACCAACCCAGAGAGGGGAAGCCACCTCTCTTTCCGGTGGAGAACCATGGCCTCAGATTTGGAGGTGCTGATCCTCATCCCGGCCGCTTCATACTCGGCTGCAAACCGCCCCAGAGCACGCTGAAGGTCCTGATTTGATGAAGCCAACAGAATAACAGCTTCTGTTGGCTTTCAAACAATTAGTGAATATTTATTTAAAAATTAATAATAAGGAGAAAATGTTATCAAAAAGAAAAGGTAAAATAAAACGTTAAAATAAATATAGAAACATTTTTTTTTCTCTTTCTTTTCAATCATTGATAAGCATAAGCTTAAGATTAATCCCCAACCTCCTATAGTTACTATTCTTATAAAAGCAAATACTGATGTTCAAAATGAAGTGAATATATTATCTAAAAGTTCATGGGGTATGATTCCAAATACATTTCACCTGGTTTGACTCATGCTGGGGGCAATATCGCTACTGTAGAATGTATTCGTATTGTCAAAGTTTTTGTGCAAACCCAATAAAAAGAACAAAAATAAATACCAAAACTTAGGGAAAAAATGTGTTGTTGGGCTGGAAATGTGGTTTCAGCAGCAAAATAGGCTTCTCTTCCCAAGAAAGCTCCCGTGTCTTAACTTGTCCAACAGATTGCTTCACTTGCCGTATCTCACTGCCGCAGCCACGTCCTGTAAGTGCAGTTGTCTGCAACATTGGCCACCAACTCCTGGGACACAAGAAGTCAATGAAAGGCCACAGTAATTCTGACACTGGACCGAGTCTGTTTGAGAGAAGGATGATCGCAAAGCTGTGTGTTTGAAAAGCCAGTAACCTATAGTCCTCACTATAACTGGCTGCCATTCCAGCCAACGACCTCTAGTCTATTCATAACCCAATTCAAAGAGCCCATCAGGTGCAAAGTGCCAACGGCCAGCAACCGAACAATATCTGTTCACAGAATACAATCAAAAGCAGCATTAGCTGCTGCCAACTGGGAGACAGCACATAAGCCGTTTGAATGCACAGTCTACATCAAGCCTTTTCTTTTATAGACATTTTTTCATTGGGATGTGCCAAATAAGCACAGTCTAACCTTCAATAATTCAGGTACAAACAGAGGGAAACATAGCTTAGCAACATAATTTTAACACTTGCAAGGTCATGATAGACACCTCGCCCTAGAGGTGCTTGAAGTCATTGGAGGAGACCGCGTGACCAACGATGGACACGCTGCAGAGAATATATCTCCCAGCTAATCTGGGAATGTCTTGGGGTTCCCTCAGTAGAGCAGGGGGAAGCGCTGGGGGGAGGGATGTCCAGGCTGTCCTTTTCTGACAAGGATGCTGCAGCAACACGGATCCAGATAAGTAGTGGATGAGTATGGGAATACAAGCAAGCCTATTCTCTAATTTCAAACCATGTTCAACATATAATCCTGAACAGATCTTAACTAGCAGTTTTAATTATCTTTTAGGACTTTTAAATAATTGTTTATTGCAGCAAAAAAAAAAAAATCTGGCAAGCTAAAACATTAGTATTCTTGCAAAGTTTGAGTGTTTATTATGAGCAGTAAAAGACTCAAAATGTTGATTTAAAAGTCTTTAGACAAACCTCTTCTTAATACTTCATCAGAAATTCACTGGGTCATCTTCTTTGTCTGCGCTACTTTATGTAATTGAAGAAAATAGTTTATCAGTCTCACAATAAGAAAATGTAGCTGTTACAGCAGCGATGATATACATTTTTTTGTTAATTGCCTTATCATTTATCATCTTATCTGTTTATTCTCTCATAAGCTAGATAATTGATTATATATGTGAAAGATTTGTTGTCGAGGTCACCTACACGGCCATCCTTTCCAAACCCCACTTATCATTTTGCCTGTGAAGGTGAGTCACTGTACAGTCGTAAACATAAACTACAATATTTGAGATTGTGATTGAAGTGAGAGGAGTAGGAAATAGGTGAGCGAAATGGTTAGAGGACTAAAAGAGTAGGCCAGATAGAGACTTTAATGCAGAAAGGGCTAGTTTGACTGTTTCTCCAACTTATCCTACCAATTTTCTAAAAATCACAAGATACTATATATATTTTAAAAGTCCTTAAAGCTGATATCCAAAGTTTCTGAGAAATCTATGTCTATGTATGATTCTTTTGAAATTCATAAACATATCTAACTAGTCTTTTACTATGGTCTACTGCCAGTGGTCATTCATATATATTAATGTATATAAGTCACTCCTTCGTCCTATAGACCCCTATACAAATGGAAATAATCGCTGACTGTGGCCAGCCAATAGGCTTTGACTTTGTGTTTTTGAGACTGTCAGTCAAAGTGAATGCGGAACTGTGCACGGAAACAAGGCTGCGCGTCACAACAGGAAAACGCAAACAGGTATATATGATTTTGGCTCTACCAGACCCATAAACCTATATCAATGCGACCCGATGAAACCTTGTTATGTTCCGCGATGCGTGTGCAGAAAAGTAGAGGCGTGGCTTCTGGGAGATTGCAGAGGCAGGGGGAAGAACGGGCGCTGTTGATGGCGGGACATCGAGACGTCCTCTCAGAAACTCCAGATATCAGCTTTACCACTTTGTTTTATATATATATATTTATGAACAAGTCTTAAATATTGTTAAATGTCACAAATCCATTTACCATTGTAATGGATGATACTGTATGCTCCTCCTGTTTATTTACATAAACAGAAGTTAGCTGCTGTGTGCGTTAGCCCCCAGGAAGGTAGCGTTTTCACACTATTCAGAACAACGGCCATATATCAACCACATCCTGTATCCTTTTTTGTATCTATGCATTCGTTGTGATGGGCTGCTCGATCCCAGAGCCAATGGTTGTCAGTCGTGGCCCTGTGAGTACATGTGACTTCTCTGCTGTATGCAGAGACTTTCATGAACAAAATTATTCAAATAACACATGCAAACTATAGGTTACTTTTGTAATCCCGGTTCTATGAGAAATATGAGTGAGATGTCGCCTCTGCTACATTCCTCAGAATAGCTAATTCACTTTGCCAATCCTGATTGGCCGGTGAAGCACGTCAGTTCGATGGGAGAACCTCCCACCTCCTATAAACGTAGGGGACAAACAGGTGCGCGTCATTCTTAGTAAGCAAACCTCTTCTCCTCATTCGAGAAAGAAAGGCAAAGTGAAATAGGTATTCTGAGAAATGTAGCAGAGGCGACATCACACAGTGAGACATCTAATGTAATATAATGAAATAGAACAACAAAGGCTTGAGTGTTCAAAACGTTTTAGGAGGTGTTTTTATGTAATCCCAGATACACACTGGAGTTGATCTCGAGCTGAGAAATAACTTAATGTTAAAGAATCTATGAGATACAGTACTCCATTCTACAAACAGTATTTTTAGTACTTTGATGCATTAAAAATTAATTATAGCCTTGGGTCATGTGCACACAAACATCCAGGTTTTGTTATAGTGCAGGCAACACAAAAGGCTAATGTCACAATATTTGGATTATGGTTTTGTTTCTTGAGGCACTCAGTGTTTGAATGACTCATTAAAGTTAATAAAATCTCCATGAGAACAGCTGTGCAAGCACATTTCAACAACCCTCTTAAGCTGTTTTCACCTGGCATGAAGAGCTGAGCTTGGCGTGGTTTGATAAACACCTGGTTTCACTCTTTTGAATAAATCCAATCAGAAACTTTGAGCTCATTTGTCATTTTAACTTCTCAGGCAATATGGGTAATGCACCGTTCAGCAAAAATATGGTTCTACGAATACAGTAGGATCATTATAGGCATAGATAAAACAGAAAATAAACCATATAGCTTGAGAGGGGGCTATGTGAAACAATAAATGTTTTTGGAGGTGAGCAAAATCTGCCAAATGATTGACAGCTCACTTTACATTTGAGACTTGTTAATATTCAACAAACAGAAAAAGGTTTTTAGCAAAGCATTACAGAATTTGTTTCCTTGCTTCTTCGACCCTTCGTTCTTTCCTCTTGAAGAAAATTATTTTACTGAGGAATATTGTATCAAGGTACTATCATAAAACCTGTGTTCTAAAAACAAAGCAGTGTGAATTACAGAAGGAATCAATGACTCGGCTATATCATGGCATGTGCAACCCTAATAGTGACTGGAAGTTAATCATTAGGAGGATCTGTATCTGACAAGTTTTGAAACATTTTGTTTGGGATTTCCGTAAATATGATGTAAAGTTGTGGCAACAAGACAAAAGTTATTCATATTTTTACTGGAGATGCTACTGGAGACAGTGGCATCTACCGGTATATGGTGAATTATATGATTATTGGTATGGGTGTCCCGATACAAATGAAACTGAAATGTTATGTTCCGTTTCTATTGAATCCAAAAAATAAATCAAAATATTCAGAAAATTGAACATATATATTTTTTAATTTTATTATAGAGTATCAGTCCTGCAGAAAATAATTTAATCTAAATTAATTTTGTTGTATTTTCAGTGCTTCCCCTACCAAATAATGATAGTCAAAAATGTCATTAAAATAAATAGTTTTAAGTAAAAAATGACCCAGTAATATTTCTTTTCATGGGGCCCAAAAACCCTGGCAGCACCCCTGGGTGTGATTCAAATAAAAGTGTTGGTCAATAGATGAAAGTCACTTAAAACAATATGCGGAGTATGCGGGGGGCAGGGATTGCCACCCATAGTGGTCAAAAGTTTTCATGACAGTTTTTCTAAATTCATTTGAAAATATACAATTCTTAATATAATGTAAGTAACATAAAAATATTTTAAGTGCCATAAGACACAGTAACTGTACAAAATATATATTCAATGTGTTCACTAGCATAAGTTTTCAGTGAAAACCTTTGAGACTTTAGGTTGGTTCTTCTTTTGTTGCGCAATTCTTCTTCACAATGTAAATGGTGAAGCAACACTGCTGCCAGCAGTTCATGTATGGTACTATAGCAAAAATGAAGCAGAAAGCGGATTTTTATCATGAACTTACAACATTAAACGATGCATCAAAGCAAATTTTTGCACACAGTGTGGTTGGCACGAATCTCGAGACGGTCAATATATTCAATTCTATTTTTTACTTTTGCCCCCTGGCAAGAATCTCAAACTCCACCTATGCCTAAAACAAAAAAATTGTGTCACAGATGCATTTTATAGGAGCTTTACCTAAAGTAAAACCAATCACAAGAACTTCTCAAAAGTAACATTTGCTAATAGTAACTACAACAAAACGAACAAGGGTTGGAATACATGGGACTGAACAGTAGGTCAGCTTGCTAAAAATGAACTAGCATGTCTGCTGGGTGGATTGATCAGACATGCATAGTGCCTTCATCCAAGCACAGGATAACAGCTTTCTAAGGGAAACTCAGTTTGTGTGATGAAAGTGTATCTGCAGGGCAGAAAGCAATATTCAGATTGCTGCCCAGTTTTGACCCCAAAAGGAGGAAATCTTCACTGCCAATGAATTTGCACATTTGTCTTTTACTCTTGTGTTTATCAAACAGAGAGAGAAAGTAAGGAGAGATGTAGGCCTGGCAGATTTTCAGCATCCTTGTTTGATACATATAATATACATATATGATTTTCTTGGCTGGTGGTGACAAACATTATCCAATCTTTGTGTTTTCACCCATCTTATATTTTAAGAGTAACTAAACCCCAAGATGTTTTGGCTGATGTGAGTCTAGGCTGGAAATAAATAAATAAAAATGTCTTGATTATGGGCGCGGCTCCAGGAGCAGTTAACACACCAAAACGTGTCAAAGCACCATTCTCCGCCAATAGCAACATTCATTTGTAATAACTGAGTTTCCACCCATAGAGGGCAACCAATCTCATTATTTTATTTTTTTTTTTTACAACAAAACACACCAATTTCAATATTTTGACTTAAATGTCAAGAGTTGGAAAATAATCAATCAGCAACACTATTTCATATCCAAATACATTTATTTTTTCGCATAAAAAAAGTGGTTTTAGGTTGTTTTTCTCATCTTTAAAAGACTCTCTTGAACGTTCATGGTACTTTTAAAATGTACCACAACCTTTATTAGTAAAGTGTCATAATGTCACCTGAGAATGCATAAACAAACAGAATACAATTACATATACACAATAATAAAGTTGCTGTTTTTAACTTCACTGTAAGACAACAAATGTGATTATAAATCTAAATGAACCTAAAACAAATCGTGTGATTTAAATAATAATACTAATAAAGACTATGAAACTCATTTGTCTTTTACGTTAAGACTGATATTATGACAAATTGTTGTTGCATTTCTCTCTGTAATATTTTTATTAAAATACTACCAAGGCATCATGATATTCATTTAAAAAAAACTGAATGCTTTACATAAATAAATTCCATTTGGCCTGTAAACAATTTATTTAATCACAACTAGCTTGTTGAATGATACATGTTCATGCAAGGCACTGTATAATATAGAAAGCACTTGTATTTGATAAGCAATATCTGTCCAAATTGTCTATAATCATCTACAGGTATATGCATGGCCCTTGACATTAGACATTGACATTAGTGATGGGCTTCAGAAGGTTTAAGTTGGCAGAGTGGAGGCGACGGGTGGTGCTGTAGGAGGTCTGTGAGGTACAGAGGGGCCAGTTTAATGAGGGCTTTGTAAGTGATGAGCAGAACTTTGTAATGGATGCGCTTTTGTACGGGGAACCAGTGAAGCTGTTGGACGACAGGGGTGATGTGGTCTCGGGAGCGGGAGTGGGTGAGGAGGTGGGCGGCGGAGTTTTGAACATATTGCAGTTTTTGTAAATTAAAGAAAGGGAAACCATAGAGCAGGCTATTGCAGTAGTCGAGTCTTGATGTGATAAATGCATGAATCAGAGTTTCAGCAGCAGATTTGGAGAGGGTGGGGCAGAGGTGGAAAAAGGCAGTTTTGGTGACCTGACAAATGTGGGGCTTAAATGTGAGTGTGGGGTCAAAAATTAAACAAAGATTTTGGATCTGGGGAGAGGTGGTGTATGGCCATCGACGGAAAAAGTGAAATCCTGAGAGGAGGGAAGGAGGAATTTGGGACCAATGACAATGATTTCCGATTTATTGCAGTTGAGTTTAATGAAATCAACGTTCATCCAGGATTTTATTGCAGAGAGAGAGTTTGTGATGGTGGATACTGTGGCAGGAGTGATGGATCTGGTGCTGAGAGAGAGTTGCGTGTCAACTGAGTAACTAGAATTGTAGTCCGTGATTATGAATGATAAGTCTAAGGGGAAGCATGTACAGAAGAAAGAGAAGGGGACCAAGCACCAAGCCTTGAGGGACTCAATGGTTGGCAGGTATGGTGTGAGACGTGCAGTTGTTGATGGATATGAATTGAGATGTATTGGTGGAATAGGAGGTGAACCAGGAGAAAATAAATAACTCCTTAAATCAGACTCCATAGTGATACCACAGTGGTTAGCCACCGTGAAAACGCACATCTGATATTTGTTCATCAACGGAGCTGATACTGTGGATGGAGGATGAACACCGACCTAACCCTGACGGGACCTGACGGCACCGGACGGGTAAAGTTCAGACAGATATTAAGAACTGGTTGTAGAGTTTGGTCACAGTGTAGTTTGCGCACAGTCTGAAGTGAGTGCAGTAACAGCCACAGCTGATGAGAGCAGTGATCCGCGGGGCACGGAGAATGGAGCAAAGAACATTTTTAAAGGAATACATCGTTGAAACAATCCTTTTACTGCATAATAACATGGATTATCCTTATCTTTGTTACATGGATTATGTAAATAGATCCGATTGGTCTCTTGCGTGTCTCTTGTTTGTGTTTGACTTTCGCTTGTTACCCGTGCATTGATCTGATGTTGACATTTAACAGTTGTTTGTTAACCACTAAAACAAACGTACATATGTCATTTCTTCGAGGAAAAAAATGAGGTTCTCACTGTCTAGTCGGACTCGGACGGGAAAATGCGGCCCGATCCACACTAACTGCGGTTATTTATTTACTCGCCGTTCATTGACTGTTTACTGCAAGACCTGTGCACATGCATCTGTGGAACCAAACAGTAGTTTTGGGCCGCCTCTCCAAGTCATCGTGAAAGCGCACCAGCGTCATTTGACCTCACCATCAGCATCATTTGGCTTCACGTTCGCAGTGTTTGGACCATAACAAGCAGTACAAAATGTATCACAAAATCTTTTCACGGCCATAGGTAGAAATATGTGTGGACTCTTTGGTTTAGAGCGCTTCATCACCCATTAGCATTAAAAACACTTAAAATGAATGATTATTTTTTCTCAAATCCTGCCCTATGCTGCTTTAAAGCAAACATTTCATATGATGGGCATGCTTAATGACACCATGCTGCTCAGCTCCAACATGAGTGTATTGCTAATATGATAAGTCAATGCAAACAAACCTTTTTAAATTACAGATATGGAGTTAATCATTAAAATAGCTTCAAGCATTAAAAAGTATTTGTATTACAACTACCTGTAGATGTGAGTAGTGTATGGAGGTTTTTGACAGGTACATGCACATTTAGGCCTTTTAGCCAGTGTTGGCTCTCCTTAATCCTGATCTCTTAAGCATCTTTTGTTTTGCAGTCCATTTATCCCTCTTCAATTCCTACTTGATCCATGCTGGGTTTGGGGGATCTAGGCCTGTCTTACACACTGGACCAGAGGCCAGGGACACCAGGCATTGATAGCTTGACTACTAAAAAAAAAAAAGAGAGAGAATCCATTTTTTTTTGTAACTTTGTTAACATCTACAAAGTGTGAATAAGTGTCCACGGGTGGTTGTAGGTAGGTATGCAATGATCCAGATTTGAGCCATCTTGCTTAGAGAGCAGTTCCTAAATGTCAGCCTGGACCCTGCAGGGCTTAACTTTCTTGTACTGAAGGATTATGGGAAAAATGTCATGAAGAATCTGAGGTACTGACGAGAGCAAATGAGTGCAAAATAGAGAAAGAAACTGAGAGAGAGAGAGAGACATGACAGCAGATAAAAAGCCAGGCGTGGAGAATGGGTTTAGGGAATACGAGGGAATAACAGGAATTAATTATAAGGCATACATTTGCAAAGGGCGCACTCACATGGGAAAATACACAACCACATGGGTACACACTCGCAGGTGGCACATTACATAGCCCTTGGCAAAATTAGTAATAAAGAGACCAATGGGTATGTTACTTGTCTGGGTGAGTATGGGTTTATCTGCGTGTGCATTTGTAACATGTGGCTTTACTTAACAGCGTTGGCTTGTACCTTACCTTGCAGACATTTCGTATTGTCAAGAAAAACATTGGATTGAAAGAACAGATGAGTCAGGGAAGAAAAAGTGACCAATTAGTAAAAACCAAATAAAACTACAACTTTGCTAAAAGAAACAATCCTGATTTTTGTATGTGGAATTTGCGTAATGTATAATGCACATAATATACAAAATATTTTAAGTGCCATAAAACACAATCTGTACAATATATATATATGAATTCATTTGTTGTTCTTTTCAAAATACTAGTATAAGTTTTCAGTGAAATGGTACAAAAATTTTTTGACTTTAGGTTGGTTCTTCTTCTGTTCCGCATTTCTTCTTCACAATGTAAATGGTGAAGCGACACTGCCCAGCAGTTCATGTGTGGTGCTGCAGCAAAACACAAAGCAGAAAGCAGCCGCCACCCTGATATTATTATGAATTTACAACATTAAACAGTGTGTCAACACACATTTTTCTCATCAACATTATCAAATGTATTATTAATAATTTTTGCATCATTGTATATGTTACACACATTGTAGTTGGCACGAATCTTGAGCATACGCAGAGTTTGCGTGTGGGCGGGGCGGAAAATTTTAAGAATGCACCATGTTCCTCAAAATCTTTGAAAAAGCAAGAATTAGATTCAAAAACAGCATCCAAAAAATATGCAGCAAAATAGTCAAATTAGGGAATGTCAATAAAAACACTGTTGGATCGGATGTAAAAACGAGACACTGATACACAAACAGAGAAATGCTCGCTTTCATGTGCACAGTCGAACATTCACACTTGTGAAGCACCATTTTGCCCACCATTTTTCACCAAATTTAAAACAAATTTGGTTCTAATGAACTTTGAAATTAGTGAAAGGGGTAAGCCTACACATTGATCGACAAACAATCCGTCGATCAAGTGTCCAAAACTTTTAAAATTGGTGTCAGATGCAATAGGAAATTATGTTTAAGTGAAAAGAAGAAGGATAAGAATAAAGCTAAAAGTTTGTCATAATGTACCACTTCAAATATCATTGACAAGGCTTTTATATTTAAATAGCCACATCAAAACTTGATTTGACCCTCAGTGTAAAAACTCTGTTAACACTTTAAGGTGCTTGTATTACGCCTTTAAACGTTAATACACTTCTTATTAATGCCATAATAAATTATTATTACCATAAGGCTATATAACTGTTTAACATATTCATTAAAATGCATTTTTAATGTTCTTAACACACTGAATCTGCTTGTAATAAAAAGTAATTATAAGTTATTTGAGCTTCTTAAGATGGTCTTATTAAATGCTTATTTATGAATAAGGCTATACAGGTGTTAATACGCAAGCTTGTTACTTATTAATGCTATTCAAGCAGTAATTATGTTGATAAGCCACTTGATAAGTGCATAATAATGACTGTACTAATCCTTATAAAGCAGCGTTAACAATGATTATATTATTGAAGCTTTTTAGTGTGTTTAACAATTTATTAGAAAGCTTCAAAACTGCTTATTAAGGCTTAATGCATGCAACTTAATAAAAAGTATTAGTACAACTCTATGCAAAATAACGTGATTTTCACCAATGTTAAAAATGGTCAGCTAATAATAAACAGGTCTATTTTTTCTCCAATTACAAAAACTAAAACCAGATGATGTACAAAATAAAAATAACCAAAAGTACAAACCAAAACCTATGGAAAGGAAAGGCAAATAGAGTATTTGGCGCTCATGAGTAGAAACAGAAGGAGGCCTAATCACTCTCAGCGCACACATAAGATAGGTTGTGTTGGAATCCCTGGCCTACACACACAAACAGGATTAATTTAATTCCCAACCGAAAGAAGAATGGAATAACTAAAACAGGACAAACTACTCCAAATAATTCACTTTTTGGAATGTCTCAACTAAAAGGCATTTTAGAATAGGAACACATGCATTCTACGTCTGTTTTAACTCCAACACACAAAGGTCTTTCCTGAAGCAGCCTCACATTAACAAAGCTCCGAATCCAACTCAACCCTCCTACTATCCTTGCGGTCAATTTGTCCCCATTCAGTGTTTATCATTCAAAAAAATAACAGTTGACTTTTTTGCTTCATATTCAATGACTGTTCCTAATCTGATGAGTACAACTGATTAAGCCTAAAATTTTCATAATTATTTTTTTTTTTTCAATGTGCTGAACACACGTGTTCCTCTGGCGTCAATTTGACCCCACGCTGTTTTAGCCGTCAAGTAAAATGTGTTATATTTGAGGATAAAAGGAGGGTAAAATATGGATTTAGCAGCTTATGTGCATGCTTTTTCTGACTGTGACTGTGTTGAACGTCAAATGTTAGACACTTTATCCACATTAATGCACTTAACTAAGGTAAACCTTACTTAGTAGCCTCACATAGAGGTCACAGCAGAGAGTACTAATATATTCTACTCAAGTAGATCAGTAATGTTACATGATTCAAATTGTACTCAACTACTAATAGAATTAAGTCATGCATAAAATACTCAAGTACAAGTAAAAAGTAGCACAATTAAATAGTACTCAAAGTAAAAGTTAGTAGTTACTTTCACCTCCATGTTTATTTTTGGTAATAAATCTTGCCACGGTTCCCTTACATACAGTAAACATCTCATGTATAAACATAAAAAGTTAGATACACAATTGGAACTTAATTTATTTTCCACAAAAGCATCTGTATAAAATAAAAGGTTTGTCAAAATGTGCAATTGTTTTTTTCAAATAAAAAAAACTGCATAAATAACTGGCATTCAATGCCGTTTTGGCGCAGCGCGTTACGTTTCATCTGATCGGTCAGCTATGATGTGATGCATTTGATTGTTGTCTGTTCATTTCATTGTTTGTAGTTTCACAATGTCCATTGATCATTTTATAACCACACAATAATAATTTACTCAGTAACGATTGGGTGTAGAAATGTAACAAATTACTTATTTTAAAACATAATTAAAGGTGCAGTCTGCAACTCTTATAAAAGTAACTTTTTGTCATATTTGCTAAAGCTGTCACTATGTAAGGACATCTTTACATCAAACTAGTAGTTTGCGTGAAAAAACAGGCTCACTGAGCCCCCCAAAAAGAACTAATCAGAGCCAGGATTATGTTTGATGGATTGGCTGACAGCTGTTGCTCACAGGCCCCGTCCCTTTCCCGGAGCTAGAGCGCCGTCCTTTTTTACAGTGTATGGTCTGGAGGAGTAGTAGATGGAATTGGTGACTTTTCTGGTTGAAAGATAATTACTGCTGCTTGATTTACGTTATGTTGGATTTGTAATTGTTACACTAGAACTCTGTAGTGCATGTGTTTGTTCATGCGTGCGCAGCAACCTCCGTGTGGGCTGCTGTAAGTGACACTGAGTTGTTGCGGCTGCTGCTGAGGTTTGTGAACATAGAGAGAAAGAAGCGCTGCAGTAATATACTTTTAACAGAGCATGTTATATTACTGTGATGTTGCTGTCAGGCTAACGTTAGGTTGTTAGCTCCTCTGAGGGAGGGACTTTGGAAAGTTTGGAGGCAGGGCAAGAGAGCAGCAGGGAGGGAGGGGGAGAGAGGGATCTGGGAGTCGCGGACTGCACCTTTAAGTATAAGTAAAATTACTGATTTAGAAATACAAAAGCAACTCACCGTAATGTAAGTACTTGCAATTAGTTACTTTCACCTCTGGGTGACATTCATTTTGAGCTGCATTTCTGTAGGCGTTTTATGTTGTCATCTACATTAGCTTCGGTATTATTAAGATGGAATACTGTGTACACCATTAAAAACACCATTGTTTTTACTTAAAATAGTGATTACTTTTTGGAATAATGAACCAATTATCTCGTCCTCATCCTCTAGCATTGATTCAGTTGTATGTATTTGAGTGTTCTATTGTTTTAAAGTCCTGGGTCATCTATCACCATTAGGCTGAATCCAAGCATGTGACTCACATTCAAGAACAATATAGTTCCTTTCAAAACACTTTCCCGTCTCTCCACCACTCTCCTCTTCGCTTACTTCATTGTCAGGTTTCTCTGCATCACCTCCATGTTTTCTTCCGTCTTTTCCGGGATTTAAGAAACAGACTCGAGCAGATGAAATCCTCCCAAGCAAGCATGTCTGCAGTAATACCTCAGAGACACACTTTGTGTGCTATACACACAAAAGGACACATTCTCCCAGTTAGTTTATGGTCCTAAATCCGCATTGGTAAAGACTGTTTGTGTGTATCTGTGTACGCAGTCATTGTTCTGTAAAGAAGAGCCAAATGTGTGACAAACATCCTTTAAATATAGTCTGGGACAGAGAGAAGAAAAATATTCTGCAGCAAATAAAATATATCCATAAGATGTAAAATATTTGAGACATCACTGTGAGCACAAACAGTTAAAAAAATAAAAATAAGACCTTAGTCCTGATATCATCATTAGTATCTCAGGTTTTTTTTCTAAATCTATTTGTCACTAATGTAAAACTGCACTATATTTCCTACTGGGATTGATTTTAAGTACCCAATACAATCCTTTTACTTATGTTGATATTGAAAACTTCATTTTTTGCAGAACAAATGTCCTGATCTCTAGATCTAGAATGCAAACATCATTTTCAACACACTTTTAAATGTTAAGTTTTCCATTATTTACGACTTTGTTTTACTCAGTGGTTCATTGAATGCATTTCTTTTGATTTTACTGGTGGAGTTGCGATTAGATTAGATGCTTTTAGAGAATTGTACGCATTCAGTCTTCATTATAACTTCAGCCGAGCTGTGGGAAGATGAAGAGTTTTTTTTTTCTCACTAAGATTTACACATGAAGGTTTTTGACAGATTTAAATATGAAATACCAGCTTATTTTTTCTTTGCAGCTTTTTTTTCCCCATACATTTAAAAAAAAAAAATTAAAGAGATGTTGATATGCATATTTTGTTCCCTTTAATGTTTTGCAACTTCCATGAATTAACTCTAATGATACTCTGCTTTAGGCTTAATAAAAAAATGAATAAAAGAGTTCAATGGAATAATCTTGAATAGTAAAAGCACTTTTCAGGTGTTGTGTACAACCATTCATCCTGGTTAAAAACACTCTGCAGGTCCCTGGCAAAACAGCCACAGATCACAAGTTAAAGGGTAATGTACTCATATTTAAACGACAGTCGTGTTTTATCTAATTCAAATAAACAAAACGCAAGAAATACGCTGGATGTATCAACATAGGAGATGAGAGGATGTTATAGTGATTCCGAGGAGAAAAAAAAACCCATGGATCCATTAGAACATTTTTGCAACACTACCAGCTACTTCCCAAGGAGCAGATGTTTAGTACGTAGTCTGCCCTGCTTTACAAGGATGAATGTTACGTAAATTGAGCATCGCATTAGTTCAGGCAAGCACGGAAGTCAAGCTAGCTCATCCCAATCAGCTGACAGGTGCCGTTAACAACTGACAGCATCCATCCCCTATTTCAGTTAATCATCCAGCTGATCATATTCCATGCTCCCCAGTGGTTAGACTTAGTCTCAGTACAGCATTTAAACCATGGCAACACGGCTACTTCTGCACCTCGAAACCCACACCATCCCTCCTCTTCTGTCTAATTAAACAGTGTCTTCTGCATCTTTAGCATCTAAACGCCTGTGCTTCTGTTCCAGGGGGTCATGATGACCGCTCTCTCTGCTTATGCCTTTAAAGTGTAGTTCATGGAAGAGCGAAGGGGAACTCCTTTTGCTTCTGGCTTTCCATGCA
This sequence comes from Gouania willdenowi, assembly GCF_900634775.1. Classification (NCBI taxonomy): domain Eukaryota; kingdom Metazoa; phylum Chordata; class Actinopteri; order Blenniiformes; family Gobiesocidae; genus Gouania; species Gouania willdenowi. Next base: position 9,353,744 of record NC_041054.1, on the reverse strand, counting down.
GTTGCTGACAAGCCCAAAGCAATCACTAAAGTTATTCTAACTGACTAAACTTTTCATATCATATATTGTCTTTGGAAAAACATGCATTTTATGGTCTCTACGGGTGCCCGTTAAACTGCAGATAGAGGAAAATAGGGTTATGCAAACTGTAAATATGGATGTGGCGTATATGTTTAGGGGAAGTCTGTAAATAGCTTCAGCCTTGTAATATGCAAGCTCACTGCCCAAGCCGTACGCAGCCACAGATAAAAGTGGACTTATCCACAAAAACTCTTGCAGACTGGGCCATCTCGGTCAAACTACTCCCCAGGTGTCATCTCTTGTTAATATTGTTGGATTTGCCCTTAAATCATCAGGTTCATGAGTAGGCCTTTTACCTTCAGGCTATTCTGTGAATCAATACAAACATATGATCTCAGCTGGTGTCCTGAGTCTTATATAAAACTACTTTGAAAGACAGAAAACATAAATAAATACATCAGATTTATTTCCCTTCTTCTGTTTAATGATGGTAATGGCAACTCAATACACTTTAGTTTGCTAAAAGATGAAAAAAATGCAAAATTTGCACAAAATCATTCCAATTGTCACTTAATCCTCCATTTCTCTCTGCTCCTAAATGTTCATTAGAATTCATAGAGAGCGATATAACACGTGGGCTAAGTTAAAGATGAATGGAAAAGGGAAGGTGATTGGGGTGAGAAAGACTACTCTGATAAAGGATAATAAAATATTTTTTAGCTCTAGAGACGACCTCAGCTGTCAACTGAAGGTGGGAAAAAAGCAAAGGGTTATTCTAGAGAACAAGAACATTATAAAAAAAATATGATTTGTGTTTTTACATTTCATTCAAGTATTGACCGTTGCTAGTGGAGTTGATTTAAACAAGCTCTGATTTGGCTTCTTGCCTGTGAGCCTGGTGAAAAAAGATAAAAGACAGCAGTGGTTAAAAAGAGTTTCCAGTGTGTGGGTAGTGCTCATTTGCAGTGATGACGGCACAGGTTAAAACCTCTTTAAATCTGACTACAGAAAGACCAACACAAACCAACAAAACACTCCTGCCCACAGGGCGGGGGCAATGGGAGCACTGACCGTTGACACACACAGCAAGCAACAAACAGAAGTGCAACTAAACATTAAAAATGATCTGATGAATACTCCAACACTTCAAGTTGTGAAGAACTGGTTTACCCTGATCAGGATTATGGACTCTCACACTGTCATAACATTTTTTTTTATAAATTATAGCAATTTACAAAATAGTAACTTCCAAATGTACATTGAATTTCAAAACACAATTTTAAAATGCATTTAGATACCTCCTAATAACCCTTGAGGCTGAAAATGTACATGAGTGCCAATCAAAAAGGTAAATTAAAGAGATGATAAACCTAACTGACCTGATAAAAAGAGAAATCTAAAATATACATTTAAGGCTCCGCCGGACAGCGGGAATTGCAAAGACTCAGGAGATCTCCCTAATTCATGCGTAATAGTACAATATAATGAGTTTTAGTGTCTATAAGAAAAACCTCAAAACCATATATACAGTTTGTTGTGTCCTCCGAGAGGAGCAGAAGGAAATCGACTTGGTCCTGCCATGTAGATCTTCCGCTTTTGTGAAGATTTTTGTGATTCAACCATAAATAAGTGCAAGAGTTATATGTGAAATATGATCCACTGTCGCCCTGTCCATGTTCTACCATGGGTCGGAAAATGGATGGAAATACAATCCGCATTGAACCCGTTCAATTACTCCAACTGGTTTAGTAAAGTCTATCATAATCCCCAAAGTTCAGTTGAAACTGCAAGCTCAGTAGGGCAACAAATGCACAAGAACATTTGTTTGAACTTGTTAGTATCCTTCCCATGTACGTTATACTTTATTTGACGGTAGTTTGTAAACAGTTTCAGCTTTCCAATAATCCCAAGAAGAAGGAAAATCAAAAGCTGCACTGATTCTGCAAGCACACAGTGTTAAGATGGGCTATTGCACATGGATACTATAAGTAAACCTGATCCCGGGACTGAATATCTGATCTCCTGATAAATGTTGTTTATTTTTCTGCAGGCAAAAGTGTTTAGTGTATGGAAGACTATCTGAAAGTCATCTACAGCAGAAGACTAGTGTGTGTGTGTGTGTGTGTGTGTGTGTGTGTGTGTGTGTGTGTGTGTGTGTGTGTGTGTGTGTGTGTGTGTGTGTGAGAGAGAGAGAGAGAAAAAAACTAAAGAGATAAAGAGAGAAATAATGTACAACCAAACCAAAGAAAGTATAGAAACAACTCTGGTAGAGTTGTCTTAAATTCTAGGACAGTCCAGGAAATGTCATATATGTTCTGTGTAAACAATATATTATATCTAGCCACAATAAAAATATCAAAAAAAACTTCCAATATCCTTGTAACTAGGGGTGTTGAAAAAAATTGATTTGGCGATATATGGCAATATTACGTTGCGTGATTCTCGGATCTATTCAAAATGCATCCATATTGATTTTTCATTTCTTTTTTAACCATTATTTAACCAGGAAAGTCTTTTCCACTGCAGGAGACATTGAAACTGCACAAAGAAGTGCTAAAACCCGGACATGTTGACCAGCTTGTGTGCATTCTTTCAAACCCTGCAATAAACTACTGGTACTTTCTGTTGTGGCTTTGCAATGCACAGCCATTGATCATAGGTGCTTTTAGAGGAACCCACAAGTTGGAGGAAACAATAATTAGACTGTTGCTCCACAGAGCACACTGTGATTCAGTGTGTTTTGATATACTTCCTCCTGTTTTCACAGCACACAGATCGGATTCTGTTGAACACAGACATCAGTGACTCAGCATTAATGTTGTCATTCATTCCTATTTGAGATATTTCAATCTCAGAATAAATTGCAGTTTAGTTTGCCTTCCCCCTCTCATCGAGCAGAAAAAATTATATATTGACTGGCCAACTGTTTACAACCCTAACCCATGAACACAGCCATCCATTTCCTGTTCAGAGCCCCATAAATTGGCACAATCAAGGATGAGACCTACAAACAAAATAACAATGGAGCCTCTTCAGCTAGCCTTTCAAACATTTTTTCCAAAAAAAACAACAAAGATTTTGGGAAAAAAAAAACAAACTACGATAAACACTTCCTTATTGACATTGTCGAAAAGGTGTTGCGCATTGCATTGTGGGATGTGGAGTACTGTAGACGGATGAGCACAAGTGTTTTACTTCATTCTTACTTTGATTTTTTGTGTTTGCTGCAAAAACTCTGCCAAAGTGACACATTTACAGTGTTTTCACGGACTGAAAGTAGATTTGAAAGAGGAATAATGAACATGAAAACAACTAAATGGTTTACAATCAAAGATGACAAGAAACGAAGTAGAAATACTTAGTTACTGTTTAGTACAAATACTTTGTTACTGTATTCAAGCAGTTTTTTTCTGGTAACTGTACTTTACTTGAGTATTAATTTTTTGGGGACATATTACTTTTACTCCTTACTTTTTTAAACAAATGTCTGTACTTTCTATTCCTTACATTTTAAAATGAACTTGTTACTTTTAAGCAGTGTTGAGCCCGTAACGCGTTTCAAATAACGCGTTACCGCCCCAATGTTACTTTTGACAGTAACTAGTACTCTAACGCAATATTTTTTAAAGAAATAAACTCAGTTATCGTTACAATATGGTGCATTTGTCCGTTACTTAACTAGCTGCAGTATACTTCCTGTTTACTGTGGAGCTACATATTTTTGCGCGATGCCGTGCAAACCACAAAAAAAAAAAAGAAGAAGCAGCAGCATTGTGGGCGTGCCTCTGTTTACTATAGCGTGCGCTAATCATGGCGAGTCAATGCGAGAGCAGAACAAGCTTCTCAGAGTGGAAATACGCGCATTATTTTACAAACCTGCCTCTAAAAGACACATGCATTGGTGAAGTTTTAAGCTAACCCTCAGCTCAGGAAAATGCTGTGATTTGTTTTTTCCATATTTATTTTTATAAGCATATACAACAGCAGAATCTGCACAGCTTACTTTACTATTTTAAGGTGCAACTATTAACTTGTGCTAAGGTTGAACAATTGCTCAGTAGTTTTAATTTTGGAGCAGATGTTTAGTGCTTTATATGCACATAATTTATGGTCGTTTTATAGCAGTTTTTGCAAAGCAGAGTTGATCAAAATGTATTCCAAATGTTAATTCAGATTGCTTTTATTTATTTTAGAAGGTTTTTCGTGTTTATGGTGTATGATGTTGCTAGTGTCTGTACTTAAGCTGTAAGGGAACATTCGAAGGGCTAAACACAACTGCTTTTATAATGCTGAAGGCACTTACATTTTTTTAATCTTTGATTCTGAATAATATTCAGGTTATTTTGTTTTATTTATTTCAGAATTCCTTGGAACTTGACTCTCTGATTACAAGCTAACTTCTTTAACCACTATTCCAACAGTTAATTATTTTCTGATTGATATGAAGCTGTACTAACACAAATGACCCAAAAAATTGTAAATTCTTTAATTCTAAGTAACTTAAAAGTTACTTTATCCATAACTCATTAGCTTTTGGTGTAAGTAATCAAAATAGTAACAGTTACTTTGTGAATGAAGTAACTAGTAACGGTAACTAGTTATGTTTTTTTTTTTTTTTTAAAAATTAGCACAACACTGCTTTTAAGACCTTCGAAGATGACGCCACAACCTAAAAATACAACATTTTGGTAGTTTGAGCTTATTTCTGTTAAGCAGGTTCCTTAGTTTTATGGTTAACATTTTGTTCAACTTTTTTTTTTTTCATGACACATATTTACAAATTGTATTTATTATGAGTGGTAAATTATAGGGATAATAGGGATTTTTTTTCCCCCACTAAATCATGTCCATGTGGATATTGTTGGGTTCTTTCTTTCATACTATGGACTTTATATTTTGTTAAGCGCACTGAGGTGACTTTGTTGTAATTTGCGCTATATAAATAAAGTTGAATTGAATGAAATTATCCAGGTGTTGAAAACAGATTTAACTTGTTTCCATGTACCAGTATTTAACAAGTTCAACAAAAATTATATGGAATTTGAGGGTTTAAAAACACTGTTATTATTGAAGGAACTTTTGTTTTACTTTTTCTCTTAAGTACATTTAGTACCATGTCCGTTTACGTTTACGCAAGTTAAGGGAGCAACTTCAATATTTTTACCAGTCATTTTTCATTCAAGTTTCTATACTTTTTCTTGAGCACTGAAGATTAGTACTTTTGCCACCTCTTGACAATTGAGACCAGTAGCTAATTTTTCATGAATGGACTCATTAATATTTAAATCAATCCCATAAATGTTAGCGATTGCTACATACTTTCTTTTCCACAAGATTGGCAGCCTAAAACAATAATGAAGTGGTCAAACTATTAAGCCTTTCCCTGTGATACCCATGAAGTCTGTTTTGCATCCGTGGTTGCTCCATTGACTGTAATAGTAATGTATTCTCGACAAAAAGCCTCTAACAGACAATGTTATCAGGTGCTGTTATGCTGCATGTAAACAGCACGCTTCAGTGTTTTTTTCAGTCAAGACGTGCACGATGTGCGTGTGTCTGTTTAGTGTGTTTAAAACCATATTTCTGCCTCTCTCCTCAGCTGTAGCCAATTCATTTTACTGCACACGCACACAAACATGCTCCTGGATGTAATTTCGGAAGTTGCTTTTCAGAGTTCTGTGATAAAGATGAGCAGACAGTATTAGAATTTTTTTTTCAGATTTTTTAGCAGAAAAGAAATAGATGAACAATCTGTTGCTAGGATACAATGAGAATATTGCTGGTAAAATATCTTTTTCAAGCTTTCAGTTTGAGATCACTCTGACTTGCTTAAAAGAGAAGATAGTTTCTGAAAGTCTATTCTTATTACCTAATTATATAGGCAGTATTGTTGAACAGCTATAAAAGAACATATTAAAAAAATCCAAAATCCAATTAGCTTGAACTCCTAAAAATATGTTCCTGCGATACAAACCCACTTATGATGAGGCAAAGTGTGAATCATGTACGAGTCACTGTAATAGTTAGAGTTTATCACAAGTAAACTAAATTATTTAAATTTCTGTCCATTATTGGACGGGCCACAGATGGTGGCCAATTTGGAGGGAAAGGGGAATGTGATCTAACATGCAATTATTATCACCAGCTGTTGGAGAGCAGGGAGATTAAACTTTGGGTAATTCCCGAATGGAAAGGCAGATCATCTATGGATATTTCTCAGGGAAACATCTTGCTCCGTTTGCATTTCGTTTTTGAGTGTAGCTTGTTAAGAGTGTACAAAACTTGTTACCAGGCTCAGGTGGTAGCGGGGTCATCCTCTGATCAAGAGGTTGGGGGTTCGATCCCAGTTTATACCAGTCTATGTGTTCCTTGGGCAAGACACTGAACCCCAAGTTGTTCCCAGTGGTTGACTAGCGCCTTGCATGGCAGCTCTGTCCCATTGGTGTGTGAATGTGAGTGTGAATGAGTGGAAATGTAAAGCACTTTGTGACCTCTGTCTGTGAAAGGTGCTATATAAATAAAACATTACAAAACATTTCAAACTTAAAAACAGACACAAGATCATCATTAGTCCACATTATTTTTTTACATTGGTGCAGAGGTGTAAAGAGTACTAATATATCCTACTCCAGTAGAAGTCTGTTACTTCATTGAAATTGTACTCGAGTACAAGTAAGTCATACATAAAATACTGAAGTACAAGTAAAAAGTAGCTCAATTAAATAAGTTACTAGTTACTTTCACCCCCCACGGTCATTTTGGTAATAGATCTTGCCACAGTTCCCTTACATACAGTAAACATATCATGTATAAACCTAAAAAGGAAGAGACCAAATTTTTCACAATTGAAACTTAATTTATTTCCACAAATGCATCTGTACAAAATAAAAGGTTTGTCAAAATGAACCATTCTTTTTAAAATAAAATAACACCAATGAATTTAATTCAAAATGAAAAAAATATCAGGCTGTAAGTAAATAGCTACATTTATGAACTCTAAAACTGAGAAAATAAACTCCATTTAATGCCATTTTAGCGCAGTGCATTACGTTTTATCCGATTGGTCGGCTATGATATGAGGCATTTGACCGGTGTCTGATCATTTAATTTTTAGAACATTTCAGAAGAAAACATAATTGTTTACCCAGTAACGGTTGGGTGTGGCAATGTAACAAATTACTTAAAATTAAAACATACTTAAGTACAAGTAAAATTATTGATTTAGAAATACTTATATATATAATATAATATATAATCAGTTACTTTCACCTCTGCATTGATGTCATGTTTGACGTACTGTATCTTCGCAAGGTTTGTAAAGGTAAAAGCATGCGCAGTGTCGCATTTAATGAGATTTGGCACAGGGTTGCATTTGCCAGAGTTATAAGCCATCGCCACTGGTCAGCTTACATCGTTAGTTATGCATCTACATGCCTGCAAAATTTGAAATTTCTACACCAAGCACTGATTGTGTAAAAATTACTTTTTTATTGGAATTCTATCAACAAAGTGTAGCTTTTTTGTTAGACAGGCAGCAATGAAAATGCTCAGCTAACAATAAGGTTTAGTTTTAAACAGGGAAGACGAAGCACATTGTGTTGCCTTGTGTGTGAAATGCGCTACACAAAAAAAATTGCCTTGCCTGGCCCTAATAGCTGCTGTAGGCAAATTCACACGAGTTGTGTTGACATCTGACAAATAATAAAGTCTCACACTAAATCTAATCAAATACATGGCATGAAAAGGCAGAAAGAAAGAGAGTCCAAAGAAAACAGAATCCTTCTGATATTTTATGTTGTGCATATTATGAGTGCAATCTTATCAAAGTGTATCCAAGATGCTGACTTTTGCAACACCTACCGAATTTGCAGATACACACTTCTTATTGTACTTGAGCCGAATGTGCCACGGTCCCATTATTTTCTAGGTGTGACAGTTTTTTCCACTGTTATCTTATTCCTAGTAGAAAATTCAGTAATAATACTTACATTTTTCCTTAATCCTACAGCATATGTGCCAACTTTATGTTACATAAATCTTATTTAACATGAAGGATGCTCATTACACTTAATGACATCTAACCTTTGCATTTCATGCCGATTGCGTTACCCTGTTCTTCTGCTGACAGCATGAGGAAGGGTCAACCTGTGGGTGTATGTTATGATAAGCTCTTATTGTGAAAAGGAAGAGACAGTTCCTGTCCTCCACTAATAAGCAATATTCCAGGTCCAAACCTGTGTTAATGGACAATTTCTACAGTAGTAAACAAATATTTAGAAATAAAGAAAAGCACTTGATTTTCTGCAGGGGGCTCGACCTCAATCTCTTGTGGTAAAAGGCCAGACATCACAACCTTGAGTTTAAAAAAACAACTATTAGTGTCTGATTCATTTTGTTCCCCTGCAATACAGGGTTTCAAATGGGAAAAATGTTACTTGATAGTGTAATAGACCTAAACTGCCAGTGTTGAACCAGTCATTTCAGGCGGCATTAGTCATTTTATTTCTTGTTTTAATACCTGGCAATTTTGCTACATCTCAATTTTCCAAGCTGAACCATTGCTTCAAAACACTGCAGACAGTAATCAACTCACCCTGAAGCACTTTTACAATTAACGGCTGGATCTGGCAGTTTTCACCAAGAATATGTGACCATGCCATTAAATAAGTGGCAGCTGAATAAATGATACTGACAAGTCATGTCAGGTTAAATAAACCACATTGCAGAAGGCTTTTTAAGAACCCCCGCATTCTTCACACGTATTGAAACTAGAGTAGTAAAACTAAAAAAATGACTAAAAAAGCATTTTAAAGTAGCAGTTTGTCTATACTTGGATAAAGATGTAAAGCGTTTGCTGAAATGACACCTAAGGTAAACATAGATCTATCAAACTCAAGGCCCGGGGGCCAAATCAGGCCCATTAGAGCATCAAATTTGGCCCGCCCAGGAAAAGTCAATTGTAAATTATCAATTCAGTTGTCAAGATCTCAGCCCCTCCGAATACAGAAGTTCAATTAAAATCCACAATATTTGCAAAGCTCAGTTTTCCAGTTCTTATCACATGACAGCAGTCATTTTTAATCTAAAACTCTCAATCTCTCCAAAATCTGGCAAATTTTCATCAAACTATTCCACAAAAAGTCCGTTAATTCCCAAAATCAGGTAAATTTAAGTAAAGATCCTGCAGGGACTGATATACTTGCAAACTTTATACATGGAAGTGCAAACGAGGGCACATTAATGTTGACTTTGCTCTTATCCCCATCTAAAATCTGTGGCCCACTTAAACTCAAACTGGTCCGTATTAGGCCCCTGAACTAGAATGAGAATGACACCCCTGGATTAGGGTGTCTTAGATTCAAAATAATTTACATTTCTTCAAAAGAAACACCAGTGTCAACAACACAAAGCAGTTTGACAAAGGGTTGAAACAAAAGTTCAAATGGACATTAAGACAAAATCAGTCAATCACTATGGTAGCGAACCAGTGCACTTGATGAAAAGTGTGACACGTAATCTCTGTGGGTACGGTGGGGTCACATCATTCATGTCTCAGTGAGTGAGAAAAGAGCGAACACATTGATTGATTTCTTTGATCTGTTGTCATCATCTGATGGTGAAACGGCCATCTTCCCCTTTCTGAGCATTTTTGGCGTCACTGCTGCCTACTAGACCATAATACAATTGCGTCTCTGTCTGCTATCCAGACAGGTGAGATTATACTTGTTCTTCCCGAGTAGAGATCATGACAGGCACGGCAAAATTATTTTTAGGTTGCAACTTAAGTGAAAAAAAAGTAAATGAAGTAACCAAATCTCAGTGATAGAGCTCATGTAGAATAAGTCAAATAAGGAAAAGAGGATTGAGTCTGACGAAAAAACTAAGCACAGGTTATTTTCCTTTATTGACCTCACTTATTGCATGCTTTAATGGAAAATTTATGATTGAAGACTTATTAAAAAAATATTTTCCATCTTTTAATACCAAGCACTACCAACGGCAGCTGTCAACACACAGATGTTGATCACAAGATATGAGGTGCACCAGTAGATACATAACACCCACTCTGGTTCCTTTAATCAGATATTTTCAAGTGTTTTTTGCAATCTCTAAATTAATTTTGATTCATTTACGTAGTCATAACGTTCCACTAGTCATGTGACTTTACGTTTATCTCCTATTGGCCAACGAGCTATTCTACAACATGATTATTAGAAACGATCTGAGAGAAAGTCTGCACTAATTATCAGTCACCCTTTATCAATGACATTTGGATTCAAACCAGGAAAATAAAATGCTTACCATGATCTACCAGACCAACAACATTTGTTCATTGGGTTTAACAATCTGTTTCATTTGTTTGTTTTTTGTCTCTGAGTGAGTGCATAAACAGCAGTGCAGTGCAGATGGGAGTTTATATCGTCTCTAGTTGTCATAGCAACTTTTAATGCCCTCTATTCATCTCAATAAATTCATATTTACAATACACATGCATTAAGCCATCTTTAAAATCAGGTTTGCAATATATCCACATGCATTGTTTGAAACTCAACCAAACCGATCATAAGCAGCTGAACACTAAGGCAGTGGTTTTTTATGGGTTTTTCCAACTTTGAACGAAGGTGAACTTTCAAGCCCCACCTGTGCCTATTGCCCCCAAATAATCCTGATAAAAAACATACTTTCAAATGTAAGGAAACAAATTACCTACATGAAAACAAAAAAAGTGCAGTAGTCAAAAATACAGATGACATTGTTTGCCATTTGTGCGAAAAAGCTTAAAAAATAAAAAAAGGAAATTCAGTTTCCGTTCGCATATCTAATGTAATCTAATAATTTAATACTCTTATTTTCTGCTACATTTTTAGGCTACTCATTGTTACTTTTTTTGTGCGTAGGCATTGTTTTTAGTGTTCATTCTTTTTATTAATGAAGAAACGCATTCAAGAAGATTGGCATGATGAATCAATTAAAAATGTCCTGTTTGTCACGCCCAACCTGTCATTTCTCCATTCCCCACCAGGGGGTCATGCCACACACTTTGAGAAACAGTCAAAAGTTAGTCACTAGTTTATTTAGTTAGTACTTAAACTATAACACTGCAAAATGAAACCAGATGAAATCAGAAAACTGCTCGTAGAATTCACGTGGGATACCATCTGAAATAAAGTTTAGGACAAGGACACTCATTTGATCTCAGCCACAGATGCACAGATTAAAGACTGGAATGTATTGACCCCCTCCCCCAGCCAACCTCCCACCCAACCCTTCCTACATGCTTTGTCTCGAGTTGTTTGACTGTGTCATGCTTACATTTATGTTTGCAGAGGCAGTTTTTTTTCCTGGTTTCACACTGCTTTCTCTGTTTAGGGAAATCAGTTTCAAACTGGCAGTTTTTTTCCCCTCACCCCTCCTCTCCTCCTGTTATTGATCCCTTTTTTCACCTAAATATGTGGGCGCCGCAAATGGCTGCTCCGGTGTGTTGATGTGTCTCCTTTCACTGCAACTACCTAGTCAAATTCCTCGTATTGTTCTAAACTGTACCTGGTCAATAAAGCTGATTCTGATTCTGATTCGTATTCATACTTGTGATATTTGTAATGAAATAATGAGAATTGTGCATGTCTAATGTTAACATCTCCTATAGATAGCAAATACCAATAAAAAAAATGGATAAGAAAGCTGCAATTTGCTGCCAGTGTAAATTTAGGAGGTAAAGTGTTCAAAGACAACCAGATGAAAGTACAGTATATCCTGCCTCTTTCCTCTGGGTATCAAGGTTTACCTTTGTGGTTTTAGGTTACAACCTGAAACCCGTCTCCTCTTGTATCATCAGTCCAGGGAATCTGACCAAAAAGAATTATTTATGTACTGTATTTAGCAGCAGACTGAGGAGATGGACACATGACGAGAGACCATTAAGCCAAGAAAGAATTAATGGCGAGACAAAAAGAATAGTCATTTATTAATGTATGCCTTCTTGTGAAAGACAGAGGGGGGGGAAATGAGTGTGAAAAGGAGAGAAGGGGCAAGATTGGTGTAAGGGAGTCAATTCTGTGACCTTCTGCCTTGAAAAGCCCCATCTGACTAAGAAATGAGGTGGGATGGAGTGATGGGGGAAAGAGAAAGGAGACTGCTAATGAGAGGGAGTGAAGATAAAGGGGGGGGGAGATGGAGAGATGGAAGGGTGGGATTTGGCTATATGTGCTGAATATTTGACATTTATCTGAATGATAACACTATCCTTTTGTCTTTTAAAAAAGCTGCTCATCAGGGACAGGCAGGGAAAACATTCAGTGGACACACAGAAAGAGCTGCCAGAAATAAACTTCATGTCTGAATCAGACATTGCTTTTGTATGTTTAGCCTAAAAACATTTGGTCGTGTTGACTTTAAGATGAATATGTCAATCAGCTTCATTAAAACACTGCTGTGGCTCAATTCTCGCCTGCAGCTAACAAAGCAAAACACTTGTGTAAAGCTGGCACTTCTGAATCTCCTCAGAGACAAAGATAATTATGATGCCACCATTTCTGGAAATGTACATCTGCCTTCATTAACTAAAGGCTTATCAAAGGGTTCCTATAGCAACGTATTTAAAATGTCTTGCCCGACAATTTAAATAAAGACAAGTGTTGCACTCAAGACCACTATCTGAGACCAAAATGGACGAGAGCAAAAAGCACCAAGACAAGACCAAGACTTTTGGGAGTCAAGACCAGTGGGTGTGTACTGTTTCGACTCAACGTTCTCTAAGCCAAAATACAGAGCTTAGGAGCGCTGTCATCTTGCAAATTGGACGTCAGTCTGCGCAGTAGGGTCCGGCGGGAGAAGCCCTAGTAATACGCCCCCGCCCATTTAGCGTACTGCGTTACGCAGCCCAGCTACACCACAAACTTAAGTATCTTTCCCACTGGAAATTCTACCAAAGATGATCAGATCATAGAAGTTAGTACTCGTAGCTCAAAAAAGACAAAAAAACTGAAAGTTTAATCGTGTCTCTGCTTTCCTTCATGACGTAACTGCTTATGCTACTCACAAAGAGTCAATCATTGTGATATATGATGTCAAATCCCGTTTTTCAACCTCAAATAACTTATTTAAAAACAAATTTCACAGAAAAACACACTTGAACACAATGTAGGGTGATAATAACTAATGACCACAGCAGAGTTTAGGATTGTAAAAAAATGATGTGACGAGTATTTTAACTTTACAGTTTGACCCACATCCCATCTGTTATCATTGAGGAGGCGGGGTTTATTACCTATACTGCAGCCAGTCAGCAGGGGAAGCTCAAAAAAAAAGAAGCTTCACTTACTTGTGAGCGTGCGTTGTCCATTCTTTTTACAGTCTATGGTAAAGGCCTAGACCAAAGAAAATCATTTCTTATTTTAAATACATTTGACAGCAAAAAACAACATGTCTGCAACTCTTTCAAAGCACAACATGCAAAAATGTCAAATCTTGAAAAAAAAAATATCTGAAAATAAGATTATTTGTCAGAGGAATGGGGCCAAAAGTTAGTTGTAGTTGTTTCTGACTAGAAATAAGATGGATTGATGTCTGACCTTTTGCAGGTGTCTGACACATAAGACTGGAAAAGATTACCAAAGAAGCAGAACAATCAGTGAGCAAACGGTAAATGTTTGAAGTCAAATTACAAGATTAATCAATGAGGAACACTTCCAAGTGCTTCTCATTACCACATTAATGAAGTTTAAGAATAGCAGATCAGTGCTGGTTTTGATAGAAAAGCCAGAGTCCAGTCAGTTCGAGACAAATAAAGACTGCAGTGGGCTCTTGGTGGTTTCTCTAGCTTTATTTGTTTTCATGCTGTTAAAGAATAAGCTTTAGATTTACATCGAAGATCTTTTTACAAATGCATCTTTGAAACCTGACAGTTTTCCCACATCTGACCTGATGTTTTCAACACCAACATCAAAAGGGCTCACTGGTACTGCGTACCAATACGAGTACCTGATAATCTAAATACTGTTTTCAGGGATCCAGATGTTGGACTTTATCGCAGTTTAAAATATCAAGTAAAATCTCTGCAAGGAGTCTGTTTTAGAAAAACAAGGGCAATCTGAAACTTTGAACACACACACACGCTCGCTCGCTTGCTTGCATGGTCATACATTAGCCTGAAGGAGGAACAAAGCTTTAAGCTCTGCATCATACCAGACACTTTGAGTGCATTGTTCTAAGGCCTGGCCGGGATGAGGAGTGGGCTTGTGTTAACGTATTTCTTTTTTCATAGAAAGCAGCTAAGTTTGTCTTAGGGCTGGTTTCTTTCAACAGGAGGGTCGCAGAACACATCTCCTCCTTATGAACCCAAAATGTTCTCTTAATGCATGTTAGAGCCAACAATGATACCTTTACAGAGCAGAAAGTGTCGAGTTCACGGGGCTCCCCAATGGGTTGATTTCTACACATGCAAGCTTGAACACTGGGGAAGCAAATGGTGAAGCTTTCATATCTCACAGCTTGCTACTCCACTCCCCACAAGCAGAGTTGTCGACAAAATCAGGTAACAGTTAATCGAGGTTTGCTTTGTAATGCTAGCAAAGCAGTAGAGCCTCTCTCCTGGAAAAAACAGATAATACTTTTGAGACTTCAGCAATCTTTTAGCTTACAATTGGAAAATGCAAGGTCAATGTAAAAACAGTCGTAAAAACATGTATTTTATTTTCCATTCAATCTGGTATTTATCAAACGAATTCAGTCAGAATGAATTTTGAAATAGAGTGACAGATCTTAAAAGGCTATTGTACATTTAGCAATGCAACTACACTTGTACACACCTAATAGTCTCGGTATCTACCTCTTCAATCTGCAATTTGGAGTGAAAAAAAGCTCTTTAAATATAACATTTTAAAAGAAAGAGGCTATGGAACTACTATGGTATGTGAACGAATGAGTAATAGTTTCTTGATGTGTTAATAGCAACCAGTGAGATTAGGAAACAAGCCGATCTGCATCGTAAAATGTATACAACACAATCAAAAAGCATGTGCTGCATTGTAAATCCTGTACATACAGATATATAGATTTGACAGGCTCTGCATGAAGACATAGGGCCTGTTTAGATATCTGTGAGTTTAAGCCCCAGGTGGCCTGTTCCAGACCTACATACCACCATCAGACTACCAAACGATCTGAGGTAACAGATCAGAATAAATATTGATTCGATCAGAATTACTATGTTTCCAAGCAAGAAAGTGAAACCTCTGATACTGCACAGTTGACCAAAAACTGTGCAGTATCAGAAGATTAAGATTGATTACATTTTTTAAGTGACAATAACGAGACTACGACTGATAAAAAAATAAATAAAAAATACATGTGAACAAAATCTAAATACCAATATTAGATATTTTCATCAACTAATAAAAACGAAACTGTAATGTTTAAATGGAATGAAATCAAGACTTAATTTAGCTTCTTTTTTTTTGAGAAAGTATCCAATCAAAACTACTTTTTTGCACAGAAGGTGAGACAAGCCAAATAGGAAGTAAGATAATTGTGCTTACAGATGACAGATGAATTGATCACATCAAATCTGCCTATATGTAACTACAAACATTAATACCATCCCATATCATGTTGATAAAAGGTATATAAATCTTTAATAATGCATAAACGCTCATATTTTAGTCTGCTATATCTGTAACCAATTAGGTCGACTAAATTGCTCGACTGAGTACAGTATATATCCTTTAATGGTACGCTGAGCACTTAGCATTTTTTTTTTTTTTTTTTTTCCAGTAAGCTGAAGTAGATGGCACCAATATTTACACACTCCAGTACAGTAGGTGGCAATATGCACCTATTCAAGTTGGTTGCAACGCGCCAATAACCAAGCAGTCCCTGGCTGGGATGAGGGGTGGGTTTGTGTTCTATTTTTTTTGGCAGTGGCTATCTGTACGGTTGCCGTATCAATATATCGACATTCTATCCGTACACAGTGCTCGTTTTTGGCCAGTTTAGGTCACGTGATAGGTCAGTCATTGGCTAGTGGTTGGCAACCTAACCTAACCCTAAGCCTTACCCTAACCCTAAGATGCTACGTACTTGTACTTCAGTAACCTTACATAAAACACCGGGGGTTGTCCGTATGGCAACCGTACGCTTTAATTTTTTTTCCCATAGAAAGCAGCTAGGTTTGTCTAGGGGCTGGTTTCTTTCAACAGGAGGGTCACAGAACGCATATCCTCCTTATGAACCCAAATTGTTCTCTTAATACATGTTAGAGCCAACAATGCACGCACTAGATCAATTATACCTTTACAGAGCAGAAAGAGTCTCGTACACGCCGCTCCCCAATGGGTTACTTTCTACACATGCAAGCTTGAACACCGGGGAAGCAAATGGTGGTACAGTAGGTGGCGATATGCAACTATTGAAGTTGGTTGCAACACGCCAATAACCAAGTAAGAAAGAAAGTCGACTAAAATCTTAATGTCATTTAGTTGACCAAAACTAGACACCAACTGAAATAGTCCTGTGACTACAAGTTTACTTTTTTAAACCAAATTGAAATCATACATATAGATATGTTTTTGCGTGCACTTTATCGTTCTGATAAAAAGTAAAAGCTGCCCCGATAGTAACTCTAATGTTGGGGTTCCAGTCCCTGATGAATGAGTATATGAAGTTAAATGTAACTAGACACAGCTTGTGGGTATTTACATTGATGAGGCTGCTGCCATCACCAAGTAAACAGAGTGCTGGTGCTTATCAGGCTGAAAACTGGAGCAGAAAGTCTGATAAATCTGACAAACTGTGCAAGCAACAGTAAACCTACAGCTCCAATTAAAAGGGCTTTCCATAATCATATTATGAGCTCTACCCCAGTCACCATCCAGCTCATTTAAACTTTGATTTTTGTCATATATTCTAACACAGATGCAACCTTTATAATTGGGGACCATCATGGTCGTAGATGGAGGAGTGTGAGAGTGACAGTCTTCTACAAGCTGGTGTGTTACACAGCTTAGTGTTGGGGCTCATCTCATGGCAGGGGGTGTAGCCATCAGACTCTTTGCAGAGCTGTCGAACAAGTGGCCCTGCTGCTTCACTGGTCTCTGAGGACACAACGAACGGATAAGAGCTAAGCTTGTTTGCTTTCAACGAGGGCAGCAACCATTAGTTGAATGGGTTGATCTTATGAATGCTAAATGTATGATATTGAAAGCTGACTTTACAAAAGTTTCTTTGCAAATTGCAATTATAATGTCACATTCTGTCACATAGATCACTTTTTATTCCACAGACAAATGAATGCAAATATATTATGACTGAAACACACTTTTCACATTTGAATGTGCTTTTTTTTTTAACCTAGCTATGGGAACAATTTTTCATTACACCTACAATATAAAAAGAGCCTGAATGAAAGCAGTCACAATGATGGATAACTAAGCTCCCAGAAAGCTGCAACCAAATCTGATTCTATTCAGATGTACGAGAAAAGAAATTAAACAAAGCAAGATCTTTCAGTCTCAAAAATGTCAAAATAGAAATATTGGAAGGGGGTGGATTTTATATTTTCCTAAATGGAGCCATATTGAAGGGATATCCTAGCATTAGACCGTCACATGACCTGGACTACCTTACTTTAATACGCATTTTCAAGGTTGTTTGTCTGCATAATTAAGTCAAAAGTAATTACCAGATTTTGACAGCATTTACCCAAATATCAACCTCACACCATGAAAGATCCCATTGCATTTTGGAGGGAGATCAATATACCGATTCTGTTTCAAAAATGGGAAAATCCCTAGTAAAAAGGAAACCCATTAACTTAAAGTGTAATTAAACCCCCTGGTTTTGGCTGATCTGGCACGAGGGGGAACATTCGAAAAATGCCTTGAGAATGGGCGTGGCTCCTGGAGCAGTTAAAGCTGCTAGCCGGAGTTTCTAAGACGACGTCTTGATGTCACGCCCTCAACAGCTCCACTTCCTCCCACTGCCTCTGCAATCTACCAGAAGCCACGCCTTTACTTTTCTGCACGTGCATCGCAGAACATAAGGTCGCATTAATATAAGTCTATGGGTCAGGTAAGAGTCAAAATCATATTTACCTGTTTGCTGTTGTGACGCGCAGTCTTGTTTCCGTGCACAGTTCCGCATTCACTTGATCGACAGTCTCAAAAACAGGAAGTCGACGCCTATTGGCTGGGCGCAGTCGGTGATCATTTCCATTTGAATCGGGGTTTATAGGACGAAGGAGGGACTTATATACATTGATGTATATGAATGACCATCGGCAGTAGACCATAGTAAGGGACGATTTAGGTGTTTTTATGAATTTCAAAAGAATCATACATGAACATATTTCTCAGAAACTCTGGATATCAGCTTTAAGACACACGCCCAGTCTATACTATAAAATCTCCAAAGAACAATCTATGCTACGATAACTAGCTATAGCTCAATACTCACTTTACCTCTCTATTTACAATTCTCTCAATCCAACCTACTTACCACAGATTGTAGAGTCTACAGGTGCTAGTTTTTAGAGAAGGGGCGGTGCTTATATGTGACACAAAATGGTCCAATGATGTCACAGAATCTCATTCTCAGTGAATAGCAAAATTCCATTCTAATAGCTGACAAAATAGGGCAAATTTCAATATGTTGACTAAAATATTGAAAGTTGGACCAGGATCAATCAACAGCACTAATACCCAAATACATATATTTGTTTTCAGCATAAAAAAGTCATTTTGGGGTTTTGTTACTCTTTAAAGACAACACGCAATAACATCTCAAAAAGACCAGGGCTTGTAACCAAAGCTTTTGAGCCAGATGATGCAATCGCCAAATTAGGTTTTACCTTTTAACCCTCCAAAATGTCTGATAATAGATGTACTGAAAAGATTAGAAAAGAGTGCATTACTTATTACATTTCACCACAAAGAACTAAACTTGAGCGCCACACCACAAAGTCATTGAACACATGCAAGCAACCGTAACAGCAAAGTGAAATTAGAGCTCATGGTGTGCAAGAAAGCTGCAGGCTCAATTGTGGGTGTCAAAAACTACATAATTGTGGGTATTTAGATTTGTGTGGGTGTACCTGAGAATTTGTTAATTATACCGTTATTCTGAGTACAACGCTAACTCCTAAGTACTGTTACCGTCACTTTTCGAGGCAGCCTATATCGTTAAGATATTAAAATAAAAATTAGCAACATCCCACCACTCAATTTCCATATGCTCCAGCCTTTACTCTCCATCACCTGAGGCGTGGCAGTGCTGACGTTGATAAATCCCTTATTAGCATCTCTTTCCCATGTAACGCACGTCACACTACTGTAACACTTTTTCATCTGCATACCATCAATATTCATCACAGCGGGCCGTCAGAATTACCTGTGCATGTGTGTATGTGTAGGTGTACTTGTCCTTTGTCATGTGTGCCTGTTAAATGTTTCTTCTTCTAGCATTTCTGCAGTAAGTGCTGTAAACAAATCAGCTTTAATAGCACATAACTCTGCTATTTGCATTGCTGTGAGTAAACTTTTGTGTATCATTCTAATAGATTTTGTCCAGCAAATACAAAACTTTAGTAGTAACACTTTACTTCAAGTTGTATACATGAGACTGACATTACGCTGTCATTATCATGACTAAGGTGTCATGAAGGCTGTCATTAAGTGTTGTTCACTAAATTCTGACATCTTTGGAGCTTTGGCATGGTAGGGTTAGGGCAGGGTTCATCAAGCTTTCTGAAACTGTGAGCTACTTTGTAGGTACTAAATAGTCCAAAGGGCTACTAGTTTGAAACGCACTTCTTAAATACTAAACGTTCACAGTTCACTTTAATCAGAGGGTAAGAAAATAAGTTAGGCTAGTAGTAACTTCAAAAAGGTATTTATGTGATTGTTTCACTTTCATTACATAGAAAATTATCATATTCCTATTTTACTAGCAACTACCAAACTAACTAATCTTATAACATGTAACATTTGTCAAATTAAACAATTATATCATATTTTACTAAAATCTTATTTCTTATTTCATATTATATATAACATACCACTGACCATACACCAGATCTGCAACACTTTAAAACATTTGTCACAATGTTTCAATGAAAATAAACATTTAAAGATGGAAATTGAATGCTAAAACTTCAGGTGCAGCAGTATTTACTCTTCTAATAACTACATCTGTCATATGTATTTATCTTTGTAAGTCTGAATCCTGGAAAGTAAATCAGATTTTAGATGGAACTCATTGGTGACTAGAGCTCCTGAGGGCACCTCACATGGTCCATGCGGGCTACCTGGTGCCCGCGAGCACCGTGTTAGTGACCCTAATTTCAGTCAGGTTTTCGTTCTCATCACAGCACTGAAACTGCTCTTATCAAAGTGATCAATGACATAAGGTTGAACACTGATTCAGGAAAAGTATCTGTTCTCATTCTGTTGGATCTAAGTGCTGCATTTGACACTGTAGATCATACAATTTTGTTGCACAGATTGCAAACATGGGTTGGACTAAATGGAAAAGTAATGCAATGGTTTAAGTCATACTTGGAGGAGCGAAGCTATTTTG
Organism: Gouania willdenowi; assembly: GCF_900634775.1. Classification (NCBI taxonomy): domain Eukaryota; kingdom Metazoa; phylum Chordata; class Actinopteri; order Blenniiformes; family Gobiesocidae; genus Gouania; species Gouania willdenowi. Next base: position 9,333,152 of record NC_041054.1, on the reverse strand, counting down.
TAAGCATTGGAAACTTTGAATCTGACAGATTACCAATGTCCTGTGGGGTTCCTCAGGGATCTGTTCTTGGACCCCTTCTGTTTAACCTTTACATGCTTCCTTTAGGACAAATTTTACAGAACTGTAAGGTTGATTATCAGAGCTATGCAGATGACACACAACTATATCTATCACTGAACCCAGATGACCATGGTCCCATTGAGGTGTTGTGTGACTGTTTAGAAAAAGTAAACTGCTGGATGAGTGAAAACTTCCTTCAACTAAACCATGACAAGACGGAGGTGATTGTCTTTGGTAACAAGGAAAAGAGGACTGCTGTCAGCAATTATCTTGAGTCTCGATCTTTAAAAGCTAAAGACCAAGTCAAAAACCTTGGTGTTCTGATTGACTCAGATCTTACATTCAGCAGTCAGATCAAATCTATCACAAAAACAGCCTTCTACCACCTAAAGAACATCTCCAGAGTGAAAGGTTTAATGGCTCAGAAAGATCAGGAGAAACTGGTCCATGCTTTTATCTCCAGCAGACTGGACTATTGTAATGGTCTTCTGACAGGAATCCCCCAAAAGAGCATCAAACAGCTACAGCTGGTTCAGAACGCTGCAGCTCGGGTCTTAACCAGAACAAAGAGGTCAGAGCACATTACTCCAGTTTTAAAGTCTTTACACTGGCTCCCAGTCAGCCTCAGAATAGACTTTAAAGTTCTGCTGCTGGTGTATAAATCTGTGAATGGGTTTGGTCCAGAATACATCAGTGACATGTTAGTCAGGTATGAACCCAGCAGGTCTCTCAGATCTATGGACACAGATCAGATAGTGGAGCCCAGAGTTCACAGTAAACATGGTGATGCTGCTTTTAGTTGTTATGCTGCAAAGAAGTGGAACAAACTGCCAGCGGAGCTGAAGTCAGCATCCAATGTGAACATTTTTAAATCAAAGTTAAAGGCACTTTTTTTCTCTACTGCATATGATTGAGAGAGAGATTTTTTGTCATGTTGTTGATGTAATGATGATTTTACTGATGATTTTACTGATGATTTTGAATGTTCTTATTGATTTAAATGTTCTTATTGATTTTAAACAATTGAATGTTTTATCATGTAAAGCACATTGAGTTGCCTTGAGTATGAAATGCGCTATATAAATAAATTTGCCTTGCCTTGCCTTGCCTTGCCTTGGGTTAGGGCAACGAGCGACACTTGATGACAGCCTTCATGACACCTTTTTCATGCTAATGACAGATAATTGCAGCATAATGTCAGCCCTATGTATAAAACTTCAAGTAAAGTGTAATCTATATATCACTAAATCTCTTCAATTTACAACAAAGTTGGTTAAAATTTTGTGAAATTACAGATTGCAGAGCCTCGTCTTTTAGTTTCCAGCAATTCAAGTTTTTTCTGTTAAATTAGACATTTTTTGGCCAATGCCTTAACCAATTCTTTGGCCAATCTAGACGATGCCAAATAAATAACTTGTGCAACAGGTGGTGTTTTCCCAGGGGATATAAAACTTTAATAAGGCATAAAAAATACAACAATTTTGGCATATGGTGTGTAGATACAGAAGCCCTTATTGTGCAGTGGTGCCCATACTTGCTTTAAAACTATTTATGATGTTTTAATCAAGAGGAGCTGATTCAGAAGCCACCTCTGCTGTGGGGTCATCAGGCTGAAAGAGTTGTCATCATTTCCACCTTCAAAGTTGTCAGTCCTTGCTGAACTATTGACCCACCCTTGAAGTGCGAAAGAGAAATCGCAAGGCTCTGCTGCCTTTTAATAAGTGGGATGCAAGTTATGCCTGACTCCTTTCCATTAGACCGAGATGCATTTCCATAAAGCTAAATTATCCTGTCACATTGTTCAATCTAGATAACAAAGTCTAGTGTGAGGCAGGAGATTTCTATCTGGAGATGAATTCTAAGGAGCAACTCAGTTGTCATGGCTGACGTGAGTTGTTTTGGAGCATTTCAACAACACATGCACACCTGCATGGTCACTGTCAAAAATTTGGTCATTGGTGTCATTGCAAAAGCCCCAAAAAGTGACAGAGACTGATGTGTTGCTAACACCTCACAATACCCGACTGTCAATCTTGTTTTTTTCACACATTCTGCTCCAAAAGACAAATTAAGACACTACAGCTTTTGAGGGAAAATAAAAGAATTTGTTTTCTGTGACGTCAATAGGAGGTCAAACACACTACACCGGGCTAGTCCCGCATGTAATACAAGTCATTTTAATTCTCAGATTCCTTTTTATTAAAACAGATCTACAGTATAGAAATAAAGGTCAACAAAGTCTGGTTTAGTTGTTTGTACAGGATCTATATCTATAGTCATCATGTGTATCCGTGCGTGGTCTTTCTTTTCCTCTTCCAAATGACTGCCCTTTCTCTAAAGGTCAGCGTGTGATGCTACTCACATGCACAATACAATCACGGATGCTCAGAAACAGAGAGCAAGCATTTGAAGGTAGATATGTTGCAAAATGTGAGAGCTTGCAGAAAAATGAGTGTTTTGGTCATATCACTCACGGTGCACTAAAAAGACAGTGATCTGTCCCCAATTCCTCCCATCTGATTGGTCAAACACACACACACGGGAGGAGGGGGGGGGGGGGGGGGGGGTGACGTTTCTATAAGCACAAATCTGTTTTGCTACAGATGTCTCGCAAAAAGTGTTGCAAAACTCAAGCAGCGCAGATTCACGCGAGAAGTTGTAACTGGAGAGTTGTGGTTGTAAACAATATTTGACGTAAGTAATTAAAAAACATCACATTCTACAAGCGCTCACATTTTGCAACTTATCTACCTTCATACAAGCAGGCTCAAATACTGGAACTACACCGGGATGATGATACACTCCTTGAGCCATTTTCTCTGTTTTAAAATTTCTGGATGTCTCTTCCATGAGAGTGTGGCATCCACGGTTGACCTCATTATTTCAAGGCGTGATAACTGCTATTGTTGTTCTCATCTTGTACCAGCGATGTGTGAAACATGAAATTAGGATGACAAAGCAGTTAAATCATCTAAAAGATAGCTTGTTGGAGAATGTGTATGTTGGTGTTGATAATATCTCTTTTTCTTTGAAAATACAAAAGAACAGAACCAATGCAACTCCAAATATAATATTGTGTAAATGCAATTTCATGATATTTCATCATGATTATATTTACAACTCTTTTTTTACCCAGGAAAACTACATTGAGATGAATAATCTCTTGCTTTTTAATGAATATTCCAGGCATATTATTAGGAACAATCACCACTTCCTGTTGTACGCACATTTCACATTTCTGTTTGCAAAGGTGTGATGATTTCATTGACTTGATCCATTAATTCCAAAAATGATAACTCAAGCAGGAAAGATCCTCCCTTTCTTTTGCCTTTTATTTTACCCACGTCTTTTCCTCAAAACAGCCATCTGTGAGTAAAGCTGTGACTATAAGTTTTCGGACTTTATTTTATATGCTTCAGATGGTTTACAAAAATAGTTATGCTGAAATTAAATCACACGAGAATATTACTTGGAGGTGCAATGCTTCTACCGTGACGTGTCACTATGTAAACATATCACCATTTGTATTAAATCACCGCTGAATGTTGTTTAGTTTTTAATATCTGGCCATAATAATCTTAACTACTTGTTCATCACGGCACAATTAAAACATGCTTAAGATGACACTTTGCAATTGCACGATAACATGATCACTTCTCAAAACATAACATGTAGCGTGAGATTTTAAACTGGATTATGGGCGGAACTTCATTGGTCCATTTGGCACATTTTCTAGACATTCAATTACCATGAGGCCCTAAATTTGTGGGTCAGTCAAGGGTTGCCAGGTTTTTATAATTTTTTACTCGCTTCCATTCTGCTAAAATCTTACAAAAAAAGTTGACCATGAACTAAGGCTGAACGATTTATCACAGGTTGATAAACCATTGTTACTTCTGTAATAAGAGGCCTGTTCTTTAACATTTGTTTTATACACTTGAGTCTGTTGAAGAGGAATAAATGTAAACAAATGAAAGAAGGCAATTCCTATTGAAAATTCACAAGTTAAACACTCGATCAAGTGCATTTGGATATAAAATGAGTTTAGTTTCACGCTGAGGTAACATATGAAGACATTAATGAGACTTCAACAGTAAACCCATGGAGATGGATTGATTGTGTTAGATTTAAATGATGGCTGCTGCTTCCAAAAAAAAAGTCACAGAACAGGTGTTTGTCTGGCTGTGCGGGGTTGAAATGGGTGACTGCCAGCCAATCAAGTGCCCAGCAGGGTGAATAAAGTTGGTCGTCATCAATTTAAAAAAAAAAAAAAAAGAAGGTAAAGAAGAAGAAGGTTGCAGCAAAGTGACAGGCTGTGTGCAAAGACTGTGTTGTTAGTGGTTTAGGATAAAACTTTATAGTGTAGCCATTTTTTAATTGTGAGTAAATGTGAGCTGTAAATAGGACAGATAAGGAGACTTCACCAACTACAGTTTACAAACCAGAAAACATTCAGCCAACCAATTTAGAAAAAGGGGAGTTTATTTAAAACACTTTGCTCCATATTTTTCATTTATTTTACAACACCATGTGTTTAAATGTATTTTCAATTCACAAAACATTCATTTTCAGCTATTTGGTTTTTGTCTTTGTTTACAGAAAAGCTTTCAAATTAAATGCAGGAGATCCTTAATCCTAAATTATTTTATTACATTTATAACCATTGATAGTTATTTCCCTATATTCAATAATTTAATGGCCACCATAAAAAGAAGCCCATGCTTTTTTATTCATGTTCATTCATTTTCACTTAGGATTTTTGACCGAACACACATTAAGTCCTTCTTTTAATCTGGTGTAGCTCCTCTATGTCTTAATGATGGATTAGACTTCTCACCGTATGACTGCACATCCAAGAAAGACCCAAGGAGTCTTTCAGCTCATAAAAGCTGCAGTACATACAAAGAGGGGGATTGGTGGAGGTGGTGGTGGAGGCCAAACTGTACAGAAGCCCTGACTAGCCAAGGAGGAAACGTTATGAATGAAATCATGCCTGGAGATCCAACAGGACCTTTTATTGGTCAGCAAAACATCTCTTCATTTTTTTTTTTTTTGTTTTGAAAGAATTTCTTTTCAAAATGCCTTCATTTGTTATTGTTTCATTGCTTAAAGAAGTAAAATAAAAGTTAAAAAAAAAACTGTCACAATACCCAGGTGCAAAAACATCATCACTTTCATTAATAAACCTAATAACACAACATAACTGCACCTCAAATCCCTGGAGTAACATGAGCAATGAGCATGCCTTAACTTCAGCAAAACATCAACAAAGATTACACCTGCGGTATCTTCAGGGTAACCAAGTAAAACACAGACATAATGAATTCACTGACAGCAAAGAGTAACAAAAAACAAAACAGAATGTGTAAATCATGTTATGCTGGTCCAATTGTGCAGATGTGCCCAGATGTGTGGGCTTTATTCCAACATAGAATGAGTTGTTTCCTCCATCAAGGAGGTAATATTCTCACCAGAGTCTGTTAGCAGGATTACATCAAAAGTACATCACAGATTTTGACAAAAATGTAATCAATGACAGACCTTACGCCATGGAAGATTCCATTAAGATTCCATTAAATTAAACTGATTCTGTATTACTGTAAAAGAAAATCAAAAAACCCCAATATCACATCAAAAATTCACATATCTGTTCATAATTGACTTATCTTGATGAAATCTCATCCACATATTTTGAAAAAAAAATGGGCGTGGCCATACATTTGAATGGGCATAGAACTTTCTTCCAAGCCTTTAAAGCGTGAATCGTCAAGGTACGGTGACTAGGATCATTGATACAAATAACTGGCGATATCTGGAAAAGAGAATATTTGTCACTTGGTAGAGGTTTGCGCTCTCTGAGGGCTCTTGTTTTAAATAAAACGGGTAAAAAACTTTTTGATGCCCAACTGTAATAGTCACAGGAATTTTAATCGCAATTTGTCCAACAATAATTTACCTCTTTTTACACTTTGAGACATTATCTCACAGGGATGACTGCCAACATTTAAATCTTATGGGACTGTGGCTACACAGCACTATTTAGCTTAAACTGGACTTTTTTGTGATACTGTATATTCATATAACACAAATTGAGGAAACTGGTGCCCCTGCTAACATCAAACTTTTTTAAATTGTTGTTCTAGCATTGTTTCTGACATTGTATGGGGATGCTGACACTTGGATTTGATCAGTGTAGTGTGACCGTAAGGATGACTTTAGGTGGTTATTGTTGCAGAGTCCACTCTGAGCCTGCAGGATTTAATCGGATTTGTTGGGACCATTAAAATACTCCTCTTAACCCATCTTGGGACTGAGCTTGCATTACATTCAAGCCTCATGCACAGGTGAATAAACTGTACACTCACACACACAAACACACTGCTCTGCTGAGTTGACGGAGGATATAGAAAGAAAGATTGCTGTCCCTATCTAGATGGTCACATATGTTACACTACTAGGTAAAATTAGGGTTGCAATTACACACAGTGATCCAAAAACCATGAAAAAATACACAAAAGAAAAACAAACAGATGGATGCACATAGCTCTTTCACATCCGCTCAATGCCTCTGTAATCACCAATGATGTGTTGCAGTAAAAATTTAGCAGCACAACAAAAAAAGCAACCATTTATTGCATAATTGACTGTAAACTAAAGAAGAAAAACAATCACCTAAAATACGCTTTTTTCTTGCTGGACACTGATTAGTGTAGTTCAATTTCAGCAACACTGCAGCAATTAAAAAGCCCTAATTGTGTTCTCAAGCCATCCTCTCAACAATAGCGTCATCTAAATTGGGTTTTACCGATTAATCTCAGAAATGAGTTGACTCGTTCAAGCTGAGGGAGTCACGTTTGATATCACTCTCTCACGGAAAGCGAAACATTTGCTTCATACAATGTAAAAAAGTTTTAATGTCCTGTAAATTGCAGACCGTGGACATGTGTGAGGCATTGTTAAAGACAGATGGATGGGCACACAGGCAGGTGTTCAGGCGCAGGGGGAGTTTTGTACTATGGAAAGCAATTTATTTTTCTCCAAGCCTTGTATGGTGACTTTCACAAGCCTTCTTTAAAACTCCAGTGGCCGGTGCTGATGTAACCCTGGTAACAGCAGAAATCAAGCCACCTGCTTCTATTCAAGCCCATATCTGGCAGGTACACGCTAACTAACAGGCAGACACATGCAATGCACACAATACTTTGAAGTATTTCAGGAACTACAATAACAGTACTACACTTTGAAGTTTTAAATACAGACTTAGTCTTTAAATCATGTATGATATAGTTATTAATAGGGTTGGGCACCGAGAAATAGTCTAGGCTGGAGTTCAGGCCTCCTCCATCTTGGATTATGTCGTCCCCAACATGTCATCGCCGCAAGTCGCGCAAGCACAGACTGCTGACAACTTGTTTGTAGTGTTATTTCAGCAAGTTTCACTTTACAGTTAGTTTTGGGGACGTTGTAATTAAATACCCTAGTTACATTACAGCAACCAAATTAAACTGAATCAACTAAGTGAATTAATAAAAATGACCTGTGTAAAGGCTTTTTCAAATGAAAAAAATATCCTGTGAAATCTGTGACCTGTTTAGCTAAACAACTCAAAGAATCGCAATCAAGAATCGTTTAGAACAGTAATCTAAATTGAGAATCGGAATCAGAATTGTTAAAATCCAAACGATACCCAACCCTAGTTATTAAGGTAAGTTATTTGGACGCTGAATTCTCCTTTCAAACGATAAACTGGATTTAGATCATTTGGAACGTAAATGTTTCTTTTTTACTTTACCAAACAAAAGTTAACTGGTTGGTTTGGCATCATTGCTAATTTTTGAGGGCATATTTTCATTTAGTTTAAAGGGCTTATATCATGCTAAATCAACTTTTCAAAATGTTTGTAAATACACAGATTTTATATGATTAATGTGAAATCAGCTTATTTCTTATTGAATCACTTACCGGCTGATGTTGAAAATGACACTTTCATTTTTATTAGTTGACAAAAATATCAATATATTCTGATATGGTTTTTGTTCCTATGTATTTTTTTTTAATCAGTCAGTTATTGTCACTTAAATAATGTGGTCTGCAAAAACTATGACAAACAACTGTTACTGTTGGGCATAAATACCTAGATTAAGTAAAGGATGATATAGTAGTTTAAGAGCCATACACAAAAGCCAGAAGTGGAATGAATAACTTTTTAAGATGAATCAGGGAAATATAGTTACTAACTACTTAACTAAACATTGAAATATTACCAACATAACATATCCTGCCTTCTTTTGAGGTTAGAATAAAAAGCCAACAGCTTCTTGAACTAAGTGTGTTGTGTGTATTTTCAGGAAGAGAAAGATACAAAGCTGTGTGTTTTGTGTTACCCCTCACACCTGCATGCCAGTTTCTCTTGACATATTACTGATAACATTTACTGTCTCAGGTGCACGCACCTGATAGCTTATGCAAATGGTTTTCAAAATGCTCCCAGGATTTCCAGCACCACTGAACTGTGCAATTATTTCCCCATTGTAAGCCTGGTGGCTACAATTTCATGCACTACGCTGTGCACCAAAGCAACCGCAGATTCATTTCCTAAAGCTTTTTGTCATTGTATCACCGTTTTGTATGTGTATATACTGTCAGACCTTGCTGTTCCACACCTGTCCACTAGGGAACCTGTTGTACCAGTGCGCCTTAACCAGGGGATTATTGACCACTTGTTCCAACTGTTGAATGCCAATATTCCGATCCATCCATATTGATAACACTCAACTTGTTTTCAAACTCTAATTCTACCTAGCAATATTTATGTTGATAATTATTAAACCAAACAGAGGTTCACCAAAAGAACGGTGGGGAAAAAAGAGCACTCTGATCAAATCTCCACTGAACGCCAAATTTTATTATCTGGATCAGTGACTCTGATCAAAGTACCATGAACATTCACACTTTAAAAGCCTGGAAGAAATCCCCATCCTCATTAATAGTCATACAGTAGGTCCAAAAGTATGGGCAACCCCATTTTCTTCGGAAAATCTCAATGAAATGCGCAATCCATATCCAATGTGGATAAAACTCAGAGGGGTAATTGAGGAACCAATCTGACATAACTGAGTCAATTTTCGTACAAATCTGTCAGTTATGAGCCGAAACATGATTTTTTTGAAATTTCACCATTAATGAGGGATTTTTTCATCATTGAAACTGATCCAGAATCAATCCGCGTAGCACTTTTCACGTAATCCTACAAAAAAATAAACGCTAGTAAGAAAATATGACCTCCTTGGTGAAGGTGATGATAAAACGTTGAGTGGAACATCTAATTGTCTTTCCACAATGTAGAGCTACAGTGAGCTACTGACTTTTAACGTTCCAACATGCACGGTGTAGAGTTCTGTCTCTGACATTTATAAAGTGTTGCTGTGCTTGTTTAAATATTTTTCAAAATGTTAAACACAAAGTTTTTGTTTTTTTAACTATTTCTATCATTTGCTGATCTCCACTATTATTTACCATCTTCAGTATGTGTAAATATGTCATCTTTTAATGATGTGTTTCTGTCATTGTTTCAATACTGCTCTATTGGCAGTCATTGCATGATCATTTGCCATCTTGATTCAATGCATGATTGAAAAATGATTCATGCATTTGGATTTTTTTTCTCTGCAACAATTTTGCATTCATTCACTTTGTGCACTTTTGTGTGATCTCATAAAAACTCAATTTTCTTGAGTTTCTGCTCGCTAAATGTTAATCCAAAAACTAAAAAGTGAAAAAAAAAATGAAACTTCCAAAAACAAAATGCTATTCCAAAACAAGTGTTAATAATTTCTTGTTCTGATACAGGGCTTTGAAATGAGATAAGAGTGAAATAGAAAACATTTGTTTGGATTCCACTTACAAAATACAACTTTGTGATATTAGAGGAATGTGGTTTAGTCATGAATTTAAAAAGAAAACATGTTTTTTACTAAACACCCCACGTTTTGCTACTGGCTGCTAATCTGAAGTGCAAAACATTTTGCTTTTTAATTTTAAGGTAGTTTTCTTCACACCCTGTGAGTTCATTGGTGCTTTTCTGCAGTGTGTGAAAAAAAAATATCCACCAGGCCCTTGACTTGTGGCCCTTGACAGTGTTATATATTTATAAAATATATGAGGACTGACTGGTGGGTGGTTACATGCACATCAATGTCATGCTATCATTAAAGATAATTACTGTACGAGGATCTCTTTATCCGGCATCTAAAAAAAACTAAATGCAATTCAGATTGCCGAATGACTCTTGCATAAAACATTCAAATTAGCACATTTACACAAACATTAATAGGTCAATGTTTTTCAAATGCCTTAAATCGATTAACATAATACATTAACCTGCATAAGATCAGCTTGAGTCGTGCAGCAGAAGAAATCCAGCTGATTGTGCCTTTTTTGTACACACAATGTGCTGCAGTGATAGTTTAATGTGATCCGCCCACTCCGTGTGAAGATAAAGTAAGTAATAAAAAGAAAATGTTAACCTTTTACTAAAAATCCATATTTGTTCCTTAAGGGGTGAAAGATCAGCGTGCGAGCCTGTGAATTTGCGTGACTGTCTTGATACTATGTACAATTTAAAGGTCAACTATCAAGTCAAATGAAGATTTTCAAAGCAGGCAACTTTAGGATGTTATAGCAGCAAGTAAAAAAAAAGGGCCAAGAATACTATAGGAAGCAAAAAATCAGTGATGATACTTTGACTTATAGCTGTAATGAGCACCAGTAATTGTTTTGTTTGTTTAGCATCCATTAATGGATAGATTACATTATGCAGCAAATGGACGTGTTGGATGTAGAAAAAAAAAAGAGGATACCATATTAAATAATTTGTTTAAATATATTGCTTTAATCTGTTTGTGGCTTATATAAACCCTTCTCATGTAATTTTGCTTACATATGACCATAATGCAGCTCAATAGCCCCAGAGTAAACAAAATACTGCACATTATCCGAAAATATTGAAAATTGCATCCTTATCTCTTGTTCGCAATGTCACGTTGTGGAAACAGGGGCACAAACAAATCGCCCTCGCATAAACAACTACATTTTAATATGGGGACATGTTTTCAGGTTAGCGGAAGGTTAGATGGGGTCATCTGCTTGATTTGCAAGCAACAGCTTTGTGGAGAGGTGATGACTTTCCCGACTAGCGATCCAGCGTGTCATATTCTGAATGCCAAGGACCTGGAGGGATTGAGGCGCTCGCAGGGTTGACTATATGCTCCGTAGCTGCCGCATACCTCGAACCATTTGGAGGCATATTGGATGTGCCCTGCCCTCACCCGGGTCAGCTGCAATCTGGGACCTTGTTGGGATGGAGCATAAAGGGTGAATGTGGTAATGTGCAGCAGAGGCACGTGCTCTCTCTACTGACCTCACAAGCAGGGGCAATTTTAGGATGACCTCAGGAAAAGAGAGAAAAGGCCAATCTAGTTGATATATAATAGGTTTTTGAGAAATAAATATGTTGATATAGTATTCATTGTTTTCTGGAAAAACAACTGTTTTTTTTATAGAGAAAACATATTTTTACTATAAAGCTGCAAGCTTTTTTCATCAGATAAAGACTGTGCTAGCTCACAAATCAATAGATCAGAGATAATTTGCTTGAAAAAAAGACGTAAAAGATTGAAATTGCCGCTCAAACATTTGTTTGCTGACACTTTACTTGAAGTCTTATAATAAGGGTGACATTACGGTGTCATTATCTGTCATTAGCATGAATAAGGTGTTGTGAAGGCTGTCAATAAGTGTCTTTCACTAAACTTTCTAGCTACGTTGGCATTTTTTAGGTTAGGTGGAGGAATTGAGTGGGGTTAGGTCGGAATCGGGACAAGTTAGGGTCTGGTAAGATTATGGTTAGGGGTTAGGATAACGAACGACAGTTAATGACACCTTATTCATGCTAATGACAGGTGTCATGTGATAATGACAGCGTAATGTCAGCCTTAGGTATAAAACTTTAAGTAAAGTGTTACCATTTGTTTTTATCTCCACCGTAAACACTCTTATTGATGGTTAGAAAAGTTTCAGATGGATACAAATCAGGAATGTAACAAAATGTTGTACATATAAAAAAAACGGTGAAATAAAATTCCAAGGTTCACAAAATAAAATGTGAAAATCAAAGTTTACTGTTATGCAAAGGGGCGCGATGGCCTTTGTCCCTCTTGCTTGCTGTAGTAGCTTACACACTGCAGTGTTTATAAGGTGGATTCTTCGTTGACTTGGTTGCGTGTAGTGATGAAACGTGGAGGAGACGGACCAACGTTTCCATGGAGTGATCGTATTGCAACACATCTGAGCACTAAAGCGTTTTCTAAGCAGCGGAGATTACGCATTTGTTATACAGTTCATTTGGACTTCTTTTCATTTTTTAATATATCGTGAGTGTTTCGTATCCTGAGCCCTATGTGGTATTTAATGTCGTATAGTGAGTTGACTATTTCGTTACACCCCTTATACTGTAGAAGTATTCCATGATTTCTTGTTTCTTCGCGAGACAAGGTGGTCAGTGATATATTGACAAAATTTTTGTTCTAGTTTGTGCCTGGTATTCCCCGTGACATCACCTCACTCCGATAGATATTCAATATCGGCTAAATTCAGTGCGTGTAGGCCCCAAGATAACCATCTGCCATTGTTTTACCACAACCTTTAGTCGGTGAAAACACCACAACTGTGTTGGGAAGTCACTTTGGCAGTTTTAAAAAATCAAGGTAAGAATGAAGTAAAATCACTTCTATGCAACCTTCTATGGGACTCCACATCCCACAATGCAATGCATAAAAGTTTTTAAAAAAAAGTGTGGAAGTTGCAAAATGTGACATTAAAAAAATTGTTGTTTGAACCAGATGCAAGAGTACATCATTTCCTTTTTTTAGATTTCATTTTAAATTTAAAAGTACAGTAAATATGCAACCATGGATTTAAGCTCTGAGATGGACACATTGGGTCCTTTCTGTGAGGAGATTGCATGTTCTCTCCGTGTTTGCATTGGTTTTCCAATTTCCTCCCACCACACAAATCAAGTATGGTAGGTTAGGCTTTGCAAGTTGTTTTCTGTTTATTTGTGTTGCCCAGTTATGGACTGGTGCCCAGTCAAGGGTGTACCATAAGCTTGGCACCCATTGAAAGTTGGGGAAAGTCCCCAGGAGAACCACACAACATCTGAGCAGGTCAGAAGATGAAGAAATCAGTTTTCAAAGCTTCATCCATAACTTTATACAGTTAAGGTTATTTCAAATAAAACATGTTAGAATGGAGGTGCAACGTTACAAAAAAGATAAGAGATTTAAAAAGCTCCAGATGTGGGATGCATTGACAAATCCACCATATGCAGTGGATTAAAGTAGCCTAACTTTAGGGAAGCTAAAAAGCCAAATAAATAATGTCAATATTGAGTAATACTGCACTTGACTATAGTGTTTAATTCACTCCCATTTTCTTTTCAGCCCAAGACAACAACACATCATAGCCATCAGGATATATCTTGATTTTTTTGCATGTGTTTTGCATGCGTTAAAGATTGCCAACTGAATACACCTCGTTTTAAAATCCTCACCAATAACTGGTGTGCATTTAAAAACAAAAAAGCAGTCCCTAAACAGCATTTCCATAATCATTCTTGCCAAGTTTGCGCTGTTATGAGCTGCATACTTTACATAATGAGCCTGTTATAAAAGATGCCTTGGAGGCCGTTTTACATTGTAGTGTTCTGCAAGATGACATTTATACGCATTTCTATTCTTAACTGTGGCCTTCACACACTTGCTGCTCCGCTGCTACTTTGATGGCACCAGAACACGCCAACCTACAAACTTAGTGACACCTTGCCACCCAAACACCCTTCCAAAGACAACCTGCAAAAACACTTTTATACTTCTGAATGCGAGGAATAATGCTTGCATGATAACCTACTATGTCATAGTCAAGGTCAATTACTTTCTGTTTATGAAGCTGATAAGGGAAACGCAAATTGCTAATACTTTAACTCGCACTCTTGACATTCCAATTTAAAACATCAATATTACAATGTACATCAGGGACCTACAATAACACACAAAATATAAACCTTGTTTGTACTTTAACTAGTTTGTTATAAATTCAGCCGAAAGAAAAAAAGACTAACATTTGGAAATGTTAGTAGTTAATTGCTAAATGGAAATTGTATCATTTCCATAAAAAACAAAATGCAATTATTGAGGCCAGGCAAGGCAAATGTATTTGTACAGCACATTCATACAGAAGGCAACTCAATGTGCTTTACATGATCAAAAAGTGCAACAGAAAACATTCAACAGTGTAATACCAATAAGAACAATAAAATTGACAGAAAAAAGACATTTAAAAATAATCAGTAAAAACATTTAAAATGATCAACAAACACATTGCATCAACAACAACATGATTAAAAATCTCCCTCTCAATCATACGCAGTAGAGAAAAAAAGTGCCTTTAACTTTGAGCTGCAGCGTTTTGGACCAGCTGTAGATGTTTGATGCGCTTTTGGGGGATTCCTGTCAGAAGACCATTACAATAGTCCAGTCTGCTGGAGATAAAAGCATTAACCAGTTTCTCCTGATCTTTCTGAGTCATTAAACCTTTCACTCTGGAGATGTTCTTTAGGTGGTAGAAGCTGTTTCTTGCTATCAGACTCAAAATGGCACTCGCTTTGTTCTTGTTGTTCTTGTTGTGTACACTAGTTAGAATCACAGTTATATGGCAGCTAGTGATGTCACTGATCCAAAAAGATGTCACTGATCTAATCACAACCAATAGCAAAATTGAATTGTAATAGCTGGCATTCAACCCATAAAGGGCAGTCACTCTGACAATTTACAACTAAAAACACTAAATTTAAATACTTCATACCTAATCATATACAGTAGTTATTCAGCATAAAAATGACTTGTAAAAATACTAAGGAACTAGTAGTAAAAAATGAGATATTTCCAAATGTCTCTCGTCACTGCTTTGATCACATTTGTATGAGATGACAGAACTTTAGAGCACCAACTGTATTGTGTCTAATGTTAACCCATGACACTGAAGTGAGGGTGTCATTTATTGGACTGAAGGTTAGCCTTTTCTTGCATGATTGCGTTCACCAAGCTGCATTTTACAGCCACAATCCCAACTGCCCATTAAACGTTTAGCATGTCACCCAGCCGCCCTGTTAATCATATGCCCATAGACATGCTTACCCTGCCTTAATTACATCTACATTCCTCCCTGCAGTCGTCTGTCCTTTAGCATTAAATGTTTCAGTAACATTAATATTCATCGCAACAAAAAAAAATCCTGATGTCACAAAACTGTCAGTATAGAGCTGCCCCATCTCATTTTCCAGGAAATAATTACACCATTTCTGGTGACAAACGACGTGCTCCTTTTTCTTCATCTTTCCTCTCCGCCTTCTCCTCCTCGACGCCCATTTCTTCAGCTCTTAACTTTTAAAGCTATTGAACAAAAACTCGAGAGCAATAAGAAACTAAAAGATTGAGAGATGGCTTTGACAGGTTATGAATAAGAAATTAAGCTGGTAATGGAAGCTTTAGTTGGATTATTTTTGTTAAATGTGAACACTTTTAACCACGTCGGCTCTATTTAATGTTTTTTCTGAATTCATGTGTATTTTCGATTAATCATTTTTACACTTTGACGACTCAAACTACCTTCCTCACATCCTTATATAATTTTTCTTCCACCATATTTCTTCCATTTTCTTCACCTTAACTGTAAATTACAACACAGGGCATTTTTCCATGTGACGTTTCCTCTTCCTGGTGCTGTGACACATGGAAGCTTCACTTCCACACATTAGATGTGAAAGCTCAGGCATATAAAATCGCCTCTTTTATCTCATTCCTTTCCTTATCGCTTAACCCACTTTAATTTCACAACTCCGCTCTGAAGCTTTTAGTGACACCATCTATGTGACGTCATCTCTCATCTCTTCATGTTTTCTAATGTGTTTTCACTTGTTCTGACAGCCTCATCCTCAATCAGCTCATCATCCGTCTCCATTTTCTCTCTTCTCATCTGCTCAGCCTAATCTCCTTTGTGATGCTGAATATTCCCATTTCCTCATCCTCGCCCATTAAGCCACGATTACTCTTAATTTCTTCCAATCATTTGTTGTTGGGGTTTTTTTTTTCTCTCTCTCCAATGATGGGAGTAAATATCGTTTTTGGGTATTTTTGCACAAGACAGGTTTATGAAAATATATTTCAATGATAGTATTTAGATGGAGCAAAACTCTCTTTACCTCCAAAATTACTAATAACAAATGTGACAAAATGTACTGTCTGCTTCCTAGGTGTAACTGCAAAACTAACCAAAAAGTGCAAATGGATAGATTTTTAATGGGGAAAATGTATTTGTTTTAATGAAAAGTGTGGCAAGAAAAAAATGAATACAGTGTGTTCTTGTGTGTTGCTTTTTGTTACCTTGACTTTGAGTGCTGAAACCTCATTACTTTATTTCCAATGAACAATTAAAAAAATAGATGAAAATGAATAGATAGATCTCAACAAAAATCTCTACAAAATAACAATGAAAAGTCAATTTCAATAGAATACAAACATTACCCACAATCAAAGTGGAAAGTGTCAAATCAAGGTCCAGGGGCCAAATATGGCCCTCTAGACTAGAGCATCCTATTCATCCCAACGAGAAAGTAAAAATAAGAGAAAACATGAGTCATTGTATAAATTACCAAACTATCCAGTTGTAGATATCTTAATCCCTTTAAATGCACAAATTAAAATAATCTTTACAATCATTTCCAGGGATCACAATTTTCTTGTGCTTATATCACATGATGGCAGTCATTTTGAATCTCAAATTATTGAAGAAACCAAAATTCGGCAATTTTCCTCAAAATATTCCATAAAAATGATCCTAATTTTATGAAAATTGGTTACAAAATCAAGGAAATTAAAGGGAAGATCCTGCAGGGACTAATATCTGTCACTTATTGCTTGGGTGCCTCACATACAATAACATTAACATATCATTAATAAGTGGAAGTGCCAAATAGGGCACATTAATGTTGAAATTGCTTGATTCCCTGTCCCGATTTGGCCCATGAACTAGAATGAGTTTGACATCACTTATTGACCATTTATCGTCAACAGCAAACCTATTTCAATACCAGTATGTAAAATGCCTTTCATTCCTGATTTGACTATCTGAAGGTCATTGTAAATTCCCTCAAATTATACTATTTTATGTCAAATCAGAATGATAAAAAAAATGTGGAAAAAAAAAAAAATCTGCTTTTTCTCTTGTTGCTCCTTCTTATCCTAAAACATTACCAAACACTCCCACATCAATTAATCTTGCAAACTTGTGTCGAGCTGCTGGGAACAAATTACAAACTCATGTCAATGAGATTTATCAAATTAACCCTTAACCCTGAATAAAATGTAATAAGCCACACCCTTCCTTATCAGGACCTCCCCTATTGTTGATACTTTGAAAACTTGTTTAAAAACCCATTTATATGCTGTGGCTTTTAAACAGGACTGAGAACTGGTATTATTGGTTTTGTATTTTTTATTTATCATATCTAATTTTCTTTTACTTGTGTCAACTTTTATAACTATAACCCGAAAATGCACAAAAAATACTAAAAATAGAAAAATTGATTTTCGTGACATTGTCACATTTCCCGTTGAGACTGTTGGAAATTCACATTCCACATTTTTAAAATTTAAAAAAAACACAAAACATGGCACCTCCTTAAAATGTAGTTTTCCAAATAAATAAGTCAATTTAATTATTTTGATGTGAAAATTTCCAGGAATATACAGCAATTTATTAGAAATATTAGTATATTTTTCATAATTTTGCTTTAATAACAGGGACACAGTAACAAGTTAAGAAAAAACCCAGTGCTTGAATATGCCTGTGGGCCAGTTTTCATATTGAGGAGTTTCATCTGACCACCGGTAATAATAATATGGTTTCAATATGCAGATCATATGCCATCCAATCTGCAGCAGACTTTAATAGAACTGTGAGTTGACGTGTCGCTCATGAAGAAAAGGGCACAGGAAGCTTCAATCACCATCTCACACACACACACACACACACCACTGCTGCACAATGACACAACAGAAGTGTGTACGAGAAGAAAAAAAAACCTTATACACCAACATTTATGGTAGAAGCACGGACGGACCTGCGGGTGAACTAAGACTGATCGCAGTTGTCCGTCTGTAACTACATTTCTCATAAAACCCCGACATGGTGATTAATGATGAAGAGTGAGACGCTTTGAAGGAAATGGAGGATGGGAGACGCTGTTGAGTTGTAACCATAAAGTGAGGGAGGGGAAATGTGAGAAAGGTAGAAAATGAAAATGTAAAGAAATGGGAGAAAAGACAAAAATAATCAGGCAAGAAGTCATGGGAGAAAAATATCATTAGGAAAAATAAGGAAAGAAGAAGAGAATAAAAATCCTCCTTCTCTCAGCGTTAGATGCAGATTGGTGGAGTCATCTCATGGTCAATCCTGTCCTTGCATCAGAATGAAGATTAGGGGAAAATATATTCCAATGTGTATCAAAGGAAGGGGCTGTCAGGGTCAGTTTATAAACCAGAAAAACAAAGAATATACTTGACTAAAGTTTGTTGTCCTGGGTACGGATGTACTTGTAGTGGGCTTCCACATACAGGTCTGTATTGCTGAGTCTGACCCAAAGGTTTGGCAAAAAATTGATTTAATCAATTTTCATTTTGCAAATTCAATTTTTATTTTTTTTCCACCACAGTTTTTTCAGACTTCTTTGCGTTCTGTCCTTGTGGGTTACCGTAGCCAGAAATGTCCAAATTGCAGTGAGGAACACAAGTTGGAGGAATATAGTGAAGAAGTGCAGCCCAAATGTAACAACTGTGGAGGGGAGCACCGAGTTATGGACAGAAAATGTGAAATAAGGAAGAAAGCAGAGGAAGTGGAGAAAGTAAAAAGGTTTAATGACATCAGTTATGCTGAAGCAGTGAAAAGAGTACAGTAGGAAAAAGAAGAGAGAGGGGTAATGGGAAAGATTGTAACTGAAGCAAACAGTGCAGGAGCAGAGAGAGGAGAGGGAAAAACTAACAATGGGAATCAATCAGAACAAGGAGGATATCATGAAAAATTAGAATTAGAATATCATGAAAAAAAAATTTCATTTCTGTAATCCCATTCAAAAAGTGAAACTTATTTTATATTGCCTTAAGTAATATTGTTATTTTCTGAGGTACTGAATTCAGGATTTTCATTAGTTGTCAGTTATAATCATCAAAATTGAAAGAAATAAACATTTGAAATATATCAGTCTGTGTGTAATGAATGAATATATTATACAAGTTTCACTTTTTGAATAGAATTACTAAAATAAATCAACTTTTTCATGATACTCTAATTTTATAACCAGCACCTGTATGTGATCAACTTGCACTGACCAGGCCAAACAGAAGACAAAAAATATTAAGATAATCGTGAAAGGGGCAGAGAAATTCTTAAATATGAAGGAGCCGTCATGTCATGTTGGAGAGTGACAACAAAGCTAGTAGAGGGAAGGTGTAGAGCCCTGTTGAACTCCTGAAGTTTCAGTGCATCTCTGTGGTGGATTTACAGAAGTCTTATGGGAGTTGGGGAGGTTATTTACTTATTTTTTTATTTGTTGAGTTAGTTGGTCCTTAAATCCTAAAGCTTGAAATTGTTGTACGACGGAGCCTCATTTACTTTTTATTTTGAGCTGCATTTTAACTCTAGAGGACAATCACAGCAATAAAGTTGCACTTTTGACAATATATCTGATGTCTGCAGTCATTTTTAAGTGCATTGAAAAAAAAAAAAATCGAATCTTAAATTTTTCTTTATATAATGCGATTTTTTTTTTTTTTAAATTCTATCGATTTTGGGACCAATTTTTATTTAATTTTTAGCGCAATTATGTGAAGTAATTTGAGGAAAATTGAGTTCTTTGAACAATTTGAGATTTAAATTGACTGCAGTCATGCACAAAGAAAATTACCATCTTTCAAATATTGAGGAGTTTCATTAAATTTGTGTTAAGGCTGAGAAATCTATAGCGGAAATATTTGGTAACTTACAAAATAATTCATGTTTTTTTCCATCTGTTTTTACTTTCTCCTGTGGGCCAAATTGGCTGGTCTAAAGGGCCAGATTTGGCCCCCGGGCCTCGACTTTGACAAGTGCTATAGGAGGAAACATTGTCCAAGTGTATTTGACAGTGGTGACTTTGTCTGAATCGTTTCATTTGGAAACACCAAAATAAGTTGGGTTCTAATGAGTTTAATGAATAAGTTAGATTTAATACAATTAATTTAATTGACATGGACCTAATCATGTAAGTGTTAAACGTCAAATCAATGTTTTTTTTTAGGCAAGTCAACTTTAAGTTTTTAGTTATTTTAACTTAATAATTTACGGTAGCTGTTACAAGTTGGTTTAATGGAAATTACTTTTTGTAGTAACCTTTAAATTAACTTTTAATTTGCTTAATAACTAAAATTACAATTTTAACTTGGCAGAAAATATAATTTTTGTGTATGTGTAATGTTACATCTCAAATCTGTAGTGTTGACTATTAAAGCTCTATATTCAAGTCCAATAATACATCGTACAAAGGAAGTAGTGTCCCTTTTATGCAGGGTAGCCTAGCTTTCACATATCCATAATCAAATGCAAAACTGTGGCCAACCTCACAGAATCTGGGAAATTATTACAAGGCAAGAAGCCTAGAGTTAAAAGCATCTATAATAATGTGCCTGTGTATGAGGAAAAAAAACGTTTTTTCACTACATTACATTACATATTGGATAAGGATGAGTTTTAATGCATTGTTCTGTTGAATGCAATTCATTTTGGCTTAAAATTGCAACTAGAAAGGTTTAATTTTCCAGCAGGACAGTCGTTCTTAACCTGCAGTGATCCCACGCCATGCCTGTTTGAAGTCTGTTACAGCGTACAGAGCCGAGATGCCTGACTTTCCTCTCACAGTATCGAGATGTCAGCCTCACAGAAAGTCTTAGGGAATATTTAAAAAGGCAAAAAGCAAAAGCTACTCAGACATCAGAAGCACCCAACGCAGACGTGCTCAGAAAGAGGAATAGATTAGGACTCCTGTGTTTCTTTAAGAGCTAGTATCACCAACACAGTCAGAGGGGAAGCTGTGAAAAATCAAAAGGTAATGGTAATTTTATGCTGGCACTTTTCAAAAATGAAACCGTGTTGTTTATCACACAAAAAGAAGAAAGATCCCTCAATATTTTCTTTTACCTGCTGAATAAAAATACATACATTTCATACCTAAAAATGTACATCATGTATCCATGTAAAAATTCATAGACTAAAACTAAATTATAGTGTTTTCACAATACAGTAGTTCGACTTCAAACATTTAGCATTGGCTCACTGATTGTTTTGCCTCCTTGGAAATCTTTTCAAGTGCCTTGTGTGTCAGACATCTGCAAAAAGTTGGACGTCAGTCCATCTTATTTCTAGTCAGAAACTCTTAGTTTAGGCCTCATTCACTTGACAAATAAACATCTTATTTTCAGATATTTAAAGTAATTCTGGACTCAGTGGTTTTTGAATGCATACAGTTTTGTTTATATACAAGAATTTAGTTGAAAAAAAGTGTTAATATTTGAGATTTTTGCATGATGTGCTTTAAAAGAACACAACGTGTTACTCAAATTAAATTGAGAATGCTAAATGTTCAACTTTGTCATGGTTTTTAAAATTGATTTTTATGGTTTTGGTCTCGACTCTGTCTTGACTTCCAAAAGTCTTGGTCTTGTCTTAGTCTCAGATTGTGTTGTGGAGTACAACACTAA
This sequence comes from Gouania willdenowi, assembly GCF_900634775.1. NCBI lineage: Eukaryota > Metazoa > Chordata > Actinopteri > Blenniiformes > Gobiesocidae > Gouania > Gouania willdenowi. The sequence goes on along the minus strand of NC_041054.1, from coordinate 9,311,190 downwards.
TAGGCAAACCATGCACCAGTAGGATGTCCCTATTCTGAGTCCTTTCTTTATGTGTGCTAAAATGTAGGCTATAAGAATAAAAATAAAGCACTATCATAAGATATGGGTAGTGTTTTCCAAGTGATTTGGTCAAAATTGGTCAACTCTAAAGTCACAAAGTGTGTAATACCATCAGGTATTGTGTAAATAATTGACAGGTATCCAAAATTCATCAATTTATACAAAGAATCTCATGTATAAAATCAAAAATCAGGTCCATTCCTACCCATTCCCTTAATGATACGCGATAACTCACTTATGATTTTTAATGGGACACAGATGCAGTTGTTTGGAGACTTAACAGAGTGGATGGCTGCTGCTGCTAGTTGTTTTGACCTGAGCTTTAGCATGACAAGTTCATAGAGAACAGGCAGGCAGAGTGATGGGGTGATGGGATTCATGCAAAGATATTTTGTCTTGCAGGTATTCCACTGTGGGTTCATGACATGAATATATTCACAAACCTTCACACACACACACACGAGAAAATCACTTGGAGTATTGGGAGTAATTCCCCACACATCCACTGTGTGACATCTCTGTCGAGATTGGAACCAAACTCCATGAAAATTGCTCACACATACACACAGTGAGTTACAATGACAGACTGCTAAAGATTACCTCATGTGCTACATACGTCGTATATATCTCTGTTGTTGGTGGAGCCCACATCTTGAAACATTTGTTACAAAAGAAGTGAGCATTTTCATTAATTAGTAATGCTTCAAGAACTGAGTCGACCACATTTACACCTTGGCAAAAAACAATGTGCATCATCTTGCTGAGGTTTTCTCGTGCTTGTCTTTCGTTTATCAAGTGTGATACTGTATATTTGTGATATTGAGGTTTGTTGTACAAAGCAAATTATGTAAAAATGCACTGCTAAAAATACCTCTCTCATTTATGTGTTAAAATACAAAAAACTGTCCCCTTAAAAGTCACCAGAAGTGGCTTGGGGAAAAGTAGAATAATAAAAATGAAAAATCGGAGTGTGTACCTGTTTACAAACTTAGGATCCCATTAGAGATCCAAATCTTATTCATAATTTACGTGTTGTTGACTGGTAATGATATAATCCCAGAGGCACATTTCCCTGTTTTCGAGACACACAAAAAATTCAAACTTTGATCTAATATTGACAGAGCTTTTTATAATATATTGTTTTGAAAAAGTTTGTGGATCATTGTTCAGGGCATTGGGTCGAAAACAACAGAAACTACAATCGAAAGTCAATCTTTCCACGTAAAATGACATCTACGCAGAACAAAACATGCTCTCAGGCTCTCATCTGTCTCCGGTTAGTGCTTTTTTTTTCGTTATTCTTGTCTGCACATGCTGTCAATGGTCAACACTACAAGAAGTGCAATCATTATGAGACAGCAATGCATGTTTTGTTATTGCAATAAAATAAATACATTTATTTTATTGCTTAATTGTGACCATCACCAGCCCTCCCTAAGGAAGGGTAAGAAATATTTTATTATAGGGAGGATACAAAAAGGGAGAGCAGTGTTACACCTAGGCGGGGGGGGGGGGGGGGGGGGGGGGGGGGAGCAGGGAGGAGATACTCAAGGTAGGAAATAGAAAGAGTGGGGAAGAATAGATTATTTTACAGTGAGGGTGAGATGTGAAGTTGTAGAACATGTGCTTATTATGTTGTGTAATCAAGCCAGTATAGTGACAAGTGTGAAGCTTAGCTATAAAGTTGGTGGCTGCGAACAGGGGGAATGAGTGAGTGGTAGTACCTAAAGCAGGTATTTGGGATTAACGTGTCTAAAGTTAAGCCGAGTATGAGTTTTATCCCACATCCCAAGGCGTGCCAGCGCATCGTAGACCAGTATATGTGCAAAAAACGCTAACGCAAACCCAGGAACTGTCCCGGGCCCGCAGATGCAGCCAGGCCAGCAGATTTTTTTTCGCTATTCTAAATTCCTCACAGTTGGGGAAAGCTCCTGATTGGTTGACGCGCCGCGATATGCCTCAAAAGTTCAACAATCACAACTTTAGCGTTGGCTGCGTTGGAGGCGCAATATAAATAAATGGTTGAAATCGCCTCTTTGTTTGATTTAGAGTATAAACACTGTTTACTGACATTGTTGGAAAAGTTTTGTGCATTGCATTGTGGGATGTGGAATCCCATAGATGGATGCATAAAAATGTTTTTACTTCTTTCCCTCATTAATTCAAATTTGCACAGATTAGGATCTTTCCATGGTTGTAACTTACAGTCTGTGAAAACACTTGCATTGACAGTTTCCTTCTCTTTTTAATATGAACCCACACTGCTTTGATTCTTCAGCTTTGCTTTATTCAGCATCACTTGTCCCAGGCTCATATACTGGGAACATGATTATTTAACAAGAATGGAACGAGAATAATGAAAGCGAGATAATTACAAGGTTGCACTGGCTAATGGATTTTCCAAGAATCGTTCAGTAAATGACAGATTGATGTTGTAATATTTATCAAACGCTTGAATTAAACATTCACTGAATTGTACAACAAAGTGTCTGTAGATGCTTGTGATGATGGGATGTTTTGATGGAATAAAGAAAGGGCAGAAGAGCAAGCAGGAGAAAACGGAGCGCTTTACTAAATAATCTATGGCAAACTCGGCAGTTATCATTGCTGCCATGTCAAATTATATGGAGAGAGAGGAAAGGAGGGAATGAGACGGAGAGAAGAGGCAGAGGTGTTAGTGGAGAAGCGGAAATGGAGAAAATGTAATTGGGCCATCATGAACGTCAATGAAAGCAAATGACGGTTATAATCACACAATAGATTGTGTGTGTGTGTGTGTGTGTGTGTGTGTGTGTGTGTGTGTAGGGGCATCGGACAAGGGGGGTAAATGGGTTTGGGAGTCTGTTTTACATATGTACAAAAATGCATTTCACACATTTCAGATAATTTATATTGGAATGAAAATGGCTCTGTGTGAAAATAAACTGTTTTTTTAATGACAGTTTTGCATAAAAACAATTATTCATGCAGCATGCTGCATTAGGGCCCTAGCTACAACCCCGCTTAAAACAGTGCAAATGGTACGACCTGCAAGTGCTTCTGCTGAGCTGTGGCAGGTCGTCTGAACTGTGGATGTGACGTGAAGCGGGAGATCGACAGCGACAGGAAACCATGTCTTTCCTCAAGAAAGTAAAACGAGGCCAAAAACTCAAGAAAAGGAGAGAAGGTGAAAAGAGGGAAAGCAAACGCTTACTCAATTCTTCAGAGGTGAACTTTAAAACTCTCACATCTTTTTTAGGCAATATATTGTTTTGTTTGAAAGCAACTACGTGCACTCTCGCGCATTTAAATGCTGGAAGATTCTTTTTACACGTCAATTCTTAATTGGAAATATAGTTATTTTAAAAAAATATATATTCTCAAGACTAAATTTTGCTGCCACCAACTCTTAAGTAGGAGTGTCCCCATGATTCTAATCATTCTATATTTACCTTTTATTAACCTTTGTACATGTTTGCTTGGTGTATATATAAAAAGTCTGCCTTTAAATATGTAAAAATAAAAGAAAAAAAACACTAATTTGTCCCTCTGCAGTGATGCAATTTTTGTAGTTTTGCATAATTCAAAAGATAAACTGAAGAACAAACCAAACCATGCATGGTCCTTATTTTTACTCCCTAGAATCTTGTCTCCTGTGCCTGTTTATCCAAAAGGGTTCCATGTGATGCTGGAGCATTATCCAGCTGACACGGGGTAAAAAGTTTAATAAACCCTCCTTAATAGGAAGACAATCTCATGCAATATCTTCACAGGGAGGCTGCAATGCTCACCGGTGCACCAGAACAACTCCACACAAGAAGCAAAAAATACGTCTTTTCATCAGCTAATTGCAGAGTATGTGTGTAGATTGTGAGCACGCACTAACCTACAGGATGTGGACACACATTTCTTGATAATTTTTTCCCTTGCTTTCTCTGATTTCAAAGACATTTCCAGGATTGATGAGGTATGTTAATATTGTTGCGTGTATGTGTGCAAACCTCTCCTAATTGTACTTTTGTGTGCGAGAGAGAAACAATCCCATGCCAACTGGGCTGTGAAAGTGATTGCAAATGAAAATAACAGAAGGAGATGCACACAACGGTTCATAGAGTAATGTTAAATCTAAGATTGTGATTTAAAGGAAGTAGTTTTAATTTGGTAGATTCTCATTATTAAATAGCAATCAGATCTACTTCATTAGTTGCAGAGCAATAAAACACATCCTAGACTAACATTGCCATTAACTATTAACCACATCTTTTTTTTTTTCTTTTGGAATGTATTTTATAACCTAAATGAACATCTAATATGTAACTGAAATAGTTTGCTTTTGTAGTATTGTTTAACTTTAATAAAATGACAGACCCCACAAACTTTGTAGGACAATGTGCATCAACCTGAGGTTATTTATTATTTACCACAGTTTCTTATCAGCATTCTCTCTCTGGAAGTCTCAGTTTTCCTGATGCCCTTTTGCCCATTTTGTCTCCTCTTCCTTGATTTGATTCTTAATTCTGTGTCTCGAATTTTATTTGCACTCACCTCTAGACTTGGCCCACATATTGATGCTCATTTGTGCCTATGTGTGCATGCGTGTAGGTTGGGAATCTCTGCTGGCTGTTCTTGTGCGTGATTGATCCAGAATGACAGTTGAGTTTAGTAACAGCCAAGCAAAGATCTCAGCTCAGTGGATTTACTATTCGTACATGTTGTGTTATGTGGGTCAATTAGCATGAGTGTGTTTGTGTGTGTTGAAGAGTTTTCTTTTAGCTTGTCCGTGTGTGTGTGTGTGTTCCTCTGACACGAGTACGAAATGCGTTTATGATGCAAAACAAATTTGAATTTAAAACAAAGTGCCACTACATTCCATCAATATCCATGTGATATCATGTGTAATAATATTCACATTACATTGTATTAACAGATTATTTCAACTGCAAAGTTGATTCTCCATTGTTCCAACTAGTTTGCTAGTGTTTGACTGTGGCTCAGGTGGTAGAGGGTTCATCCCAGGGCCTAACCTCATTCATCTTACACATTAAATCTAACTTCTATCATTTTTGTGAATGAACTCAATGTGACCCTGAATGTACAATGGCAACATCACATTATACTTTCTGCACAACCAAAACGGCTTCACTCTAATCCTTCCTTTTTATGTCCTCCCAACTTCCCCTCCCTTAATTCCGCCCCTTCACTTGGGTTTAACACTGCCCTCGCCTTTTTTTACCCCTCTGGTAAAGTTTAGCTCAAACTTCCTTAGGGAGGGCTGGCAATGGTCACAACTAAGCAACATGATCAATTTTTTGATTTTTTGCAACATACAAGACAAAGGACAGGAACAACAATGCGATAACCCGACAGCATACACCCAGAGAACAACATTTACAAATTCTTGCAGTACAGTAAACAGTGTGTGTGCGTGCGTGCGTGCGTGCGTGTTGGGAGGAGACCTACTCTCCAGCTTCATGGTTGACCCACACAGTGGAGATCTATAACTGTATGTATTTTTAACTTTTGACAACATGCAGACTAAGAAGGAATAAAAAAAAAAAAATCTAAATGCAACCCTGAAATGACCTGCATGCACTGAAGAGGTCTGAGGTAATACGTGACTGTGCATGCATGCACTGTGTTTATGGAAGTAAATATGGAGGCATCTCGTCTCAGCGTCTGTAGCACTAATAACATTTCTGTAACAATCGAAGTCAGCATCATAAGACCTCATCCTCCTTCCACTCTCCAATTTCTTTTTTTCTGTCCTCATGGGACACAGAATTGTGACATTTATTGCATTTCAATGATGTAAAGGTTGGATAAATGAAACCTGCCCCTTAAGACAGCAGCCACATTGCAAAATATCAGAAAAGTATTGGATTTAGGACCACATATGAAAGTGACCTGGGATGGATTTTAAAATAAAAAATAAAATCTGATTTGTTTCTGATTCGTTTCTGTTGAAACAGTCTCTGACAGATTGAATAAAGATCGGGCAAAAACATCAGAATAGCGCTACATTTGCCTGCGGTCTGAACATAGCCTAAGATAAGTCTCTTTGTGTTGATAAAACAAACATGGCTGACAAAAACAACAACTAAACATCTATGTAGCAGGAAGAGCCTAGGCTTTTCAAGCTCAAAATTCCAAAATCATTGCATTTTGATGATCCCGGACAAGCCCCCCGTCTAGGAGGGAGGTATTTAACACCTGGCTTGCCCGTTTTTCTTTTTTTCTCGATATTGTGAGCACTGTACATACAACTGGCCAATGAGGCAATGTTACATGAAGCAATGGTGAATTAGGTATGAGTCAATGAAATGGGCCACTTTATTCTATTGTTCTGTGATACAGTTTTTCACACCTAAAAGCTCATTAATAACACATTCAAGGTTCAGTCCAGCAGCTGACAGGTTTAAAAAAAAAAAACTACTTCCACCAGACATGGAATATAAAATTCATAGTGTATTTTTAGGTATTAAATCATCTATTCCAATCAGAGTGGCAGGTTATTTCTCTTCCCAATAGGGAGCTGATTTGAAGGTTCATAGGTTGTACGGTGTACTGTGTTTTGTAACTTTTTCCTTTCAAAGCTTCACCCAGAGTTTGACATTATATTGTTTTAAAACTTACATCACAATAAAAAACTAAGAGCACTCAGAACGTAAACCTCCTGTCTGCTCGCTAAATTTCTTTTAAATCAGTTAATAACTTTTCGAAATATCCTTACTCAAAAACTTCTTCTGAATACTACATTTACAGTACCTACTAGATCATCTTCAAAATTAAACTCCTTTATCCTTCATAACTTTTTTTCTTCGTAAGGTCACGTTCAAAACTTTACGAAATACCCTTACTTGAAAACTTCTTTTGAATACTGTATCTATAGTACGTTCTGGATCATCTCCAAAATGGAACTCCTTTGTCCTTTTGACATTGTCTATTGGCTCACCAAATTTCATTTAACTCTTTTTGACGTGTCATGCTAACAAACATCCACCATAACAGACGGAAGGACAAATGTTGGTGAAAACATTACCTCCATTGTGGAGGAAATTAGACCATACTGAGGTCCCCTTTGACCATACCTAATGCATAATTACACACGCACGCACACACACACACACACAACTTTACACTCAAATATACTCACACACACTCACACAAGGGAGATATAACACCCACAGTAACATTTCACGCACAAAACTCAGCAACGCTCCAGGAAACAACCACTCAGAGCCCAGATGGCCTTTTCCTCTCCCATTACCCCAACTCATTAAATATCAAGTATCTTAGGAAGAACACACGCTCACACACACATGAACCATAACATGTCATCAGGATTTAAACCTGTTATACACTTCCATAGGCAAACAAGGCCATTTAAATGTTGATGCCCAAATCTCATTCCTTCAACCTGTGTCCAGAAACTCCCAAATAATGTTTACTAATGGTTTTTCTTACTTAAATTCCCCTGGTATGCTCTGAATGCCGTCAAGGAAATTAGACAGCAAATCATATAAGAAGTGTAAAAGGTCAGAAATAAACCTCTCCAAGAACTACCACACCCTGACGTTCATCTGCTCTGAAAGGTTTGAAAATGAGCTGCAGTTAACATGGTTTGAATGTGAATATTAAATATATTTCAGAGATTTGCACTATCGAAGCCACTCAGTGTGCAACAGAAACCTGCAAAATGGCCTCTCTTTGAAGCAGCAGAGAATCTTCTGATCACGTATTATCCATCTTACATGAGCTGTGCACATGAACCCTTTGAACACCTTAATAGGAAACTGAAAACTCTGAAGCATTTTAGAGGAAATGGAGTATATTGTAGCCTACAGAATATCATTGGCTGTTTCCATGTCTCTCACGTTGTTCCATTGCCATAAAGCACATTCAAAGCCAGAAGGACTTTCCCTTTTTTCCCCCCAGAGACGCATTGAGAAGCTGCCATAACAAACGCTGGGCTGATTGGTCATGCAGTATGTTGAGTTTTAGCTCTCTTCCAGGGGAAAAATGACAGGGTTTCTAATCTTTCTGACATGGGAGGGAGTGGTAATAAACGCTTTTGACTGATTGATTTCTTTGGAACAAGTTACTTTGACTGCAACAGTGGCTGGTGCAATGCAATGTTATGATCACAACAATTTCTGTGCATGTTGCGGATTGTGGAAAATGTAGTGTAGAAGAGCACTCAGATAAGGAGACGAGCATTAAAAAATATACCAGAATGCCTTGCATGACAGATCAACGATAACCGATTTGTGTGGTTCATGTCCACAGTGAGTGGAGATGTTTTCTTTTCGGCTGTGACCACATTAGTCTTAAGGAAGTGGTAATTGACCAGAAAAGCTGGTGCATTGGAAATTTGATTTGATATAGATGTTTCAAAGCAATTACTTCCCAGTGAAATGGAAAATGTGCACCAAACTGCATTCTTTGGTTACTCTCACAGTGAAAGTCTGTGTACATTGCATTGCTACAGGCTAACTTGTTACAGTCTTGGCTCTTTCACTGTGACATGTCTAATGCTGGACTAGGTTACCTTGAAGTTAAGCTGCAACAGTTCAGGAGCTACATGCAATCTTAGGATGACCATACGTCCGGTTTTACCCAGACATGTACGTGGAGTTTGCAGGGGGGGGCAGGTCCTTTAAAAAAAGTTTTAAAGGACCAGCAGGCGATGACATGTGACTCTCCTACTTCCCGTAGCAGCTGAGTACTTCGTTTACAACATGGAGGACACTGCGGGTGCTCCATAGACCCATAAGTCTGTTGTTTGTAGTGATGCACTGAAAAAACAAGCCGGTTGGAACAGAGAACGAGCAAACCCTGCGCTCAGTGTCTAGATATAAAGCGGTAGATTGAGCGGTGTTGTGATAACCTACTCGCCCTACTCCCCTGCGACAAAACCGGCATCAAACGGCCACGGAAGCAAATAGAAAATCAGCGAATGCGGACGGCGGAGGAACGTTGTTAGAGACTTTTAATGCCATATTTTACGTTGATGGATTTTTAAATGCTTTTAATCCATATGGATCCTTTTATTCTCTCCTACCTGTTTAACTTAATGATTTACAACTGCCAGCAAGTCTTTCCCTCCATGTTAAAGTTGATCTCTCCTATTAAAGCACGTGTATCGAGTGTTGTATGATATATGTAGTACAATATAAATAATAACACTGCTTAATTTGAGCAACTTCACTCTCTCCTTTAAGTTACAGGGGGGGGTGAACATTTCAAGCTGCATTTTGGATTTATTTTGGCTGGTTTATAATACAACTATCAAAACTTATGTTATATTAATGATGATAATAAAAACAGTTAGATTGGTAAAACTGTTTTCATTCCTTATTTGTGAGACGAAACTTGAGATGTTCTATATATATATATATATATATATATATATATATACACACATACATTTTTTTTTTTGCTGCCCCCCCGGCAAGTATCTTAAACCCTATAACCAGACATGTCCTCTTTCATGTCTTGTCCGAACAGTCTGGCTGTATTTTACATACTCATCAAATTGTCCGGGTTTCCCGACGGACCCTGAACACATCTAGGGAACACGTTAATTTAAATGACAGTAACTTTGCTAATATTTGCTCTATCGTAGAAATTTTCTGGAAGCTAAGGAGTTTCTCTTTACAGTCGGTATCACACGTGACGGAATCATTAAAGATATCACTTTGTTTTGAATTCAAGGACAGATTGTTATAATGCATAATAAAGGTGATTGACTTCAGTTATATTTTTGAGTTTTTATTTTAAAGAGAGACTTTGATTTTGAAGCCTTATGGACAATAACAACTTATGTATCTACTTTATTGTATTTTGCCATTACAAGGTAGATTAAAAAAAATGCAGAGTACTTTGGGTATGCCGAGGTCGGCACGAGTGTCTTCTTTTTTGAAAATCAAAATATGGTCACCCAAGCTATCTACTTTAAAAATGTTGAGGCATCAAATCACTCCACTTTTGTCTGGTGACACAGCACCTTCTTCTTAGTCAGGAATTTCTATTTGACAAGGAAAATGTTTGAGTTTTTCCCTCTTCTAAGGCGTCATTAACTGACGCAACCCGCAGGTGGTCCCCATCACACACATGCTTCGTTATCCTCCTCCATAATTGACCTTTGCTCATTATCTCCTCCAAATTGAGGACCTTTAAACCAGTGTTTAACGAGGAGAGGGAGCGAGGACAGAGGAAAGGGGCAGAGGGTGCAACCTCTGGTGTGTCAGCTCCCTGTGGGGGTTCAAGTGATCAGACAACACACACGCAGATTCCAGGGGAAAAGCATGACAGAGGATGAATATGACAGTTTTACGCAGGCACACACATGCCTGCATACAAATATACGTATAAGAGTGCAATGTCTCTCTATATAGCACTGGCTACAGAGGCTAACCTGCAGTTGTCTGTGGGTACTACTGCTACACTACTAGTTTTTCCTCTTTAAAGAATGACTAAACCCTAAAACTAAAACTTTTTCTCCCACTGATAACAAATGTATTTTGTTATAAATTATAGTGTTGATTGATTGATCCTTGTCCTACTCTTGACAATTCAGTAAACATTTTTTAATTTCGTATTGTTCTAAAACTTTAGAAGTTACTGCCATCTAGAGGTTGAAATCTGGGTATTACAAACTCATTTTGCTATTGGCTGAAAATTGTGGTTCGTGACGTTTGGCTTCTTATGTTAGCACTGTTGGCCCCGCCCTTCCTATAAAAACTAGCACCTGTGCAATCTGTGTTGAGTAGGTTGGATTGAGAGAATTACCAATAGAGAGGTATAGTGTGTATTGTGTAGCTATTTAGCGTAGCATACAGTAGGCAATTGGCGGCCACATGTGGCCCTTGGTTCTAATTTTGTGCGGCCCCCAAAACAAATCCCCAAAAGTTGTATTTGAAGAAGTTGGAAGGACTTTAAAGCCCAACATAATACACAAAATAACTCCTAAAACACACAAAGCACAGAAAAAAAAACACAAAAATAAACCAATCATTAACCATTAGTAAAGTATTAATTAAATATCTAAAACATGTGTATAGATAGATTGAAAATAAGAATAGTACTTCGTACTTTTGTTTAACGTTTTCTCAACAACAGTACGAATCACTTTTTTCCCCACTGTCTAGTGCAGACGTGCAACTGGCGCACCCCCAAAGTAAACACACTAAAATACATAAACTGACAGTAAAATACACAAAAAAAAGACAGACTAAAATAATCAAATTCAGTCAAGATGACAAAAAAATTAGCCAGAAATCCATAAAACAACAAAAAACACAAAAAATAAAAACTATTAAGAAAAGCCATTGAGAAAAATCTTATTTAAAAAATAAAAAATGACAATCATAAATTCATATTTATGTGTTAAAATGTAAGACTTTTGAATCATTGATTAAAGACATTTTATTGACAATAATGGCCTTATTTTTAGATTCATTAATTTAATGCCTAAGACTTTTTAAGGATCCGTGGGAACCCTGAAGATTATACATGTTTTAAACAGCTATTTTTGAAAAAATAAACAGTTGGTTGAATTCTAAAAAAAGTGGGTCGTGATTTAATGACCGTGGCAAAATGTGGGTCCCAGGGTGAGACCAGTTGAGAACCCCTGATCTAATAAAGCATTTGACTCTCTGCGATTAAATCCTGCTTCTGGTTTTGCAGAAAAATAAGCTTGAGAGATAAAAGTGAAATGATGTTTTTATTCTCAATCAGACTAAAGCCACGGACTGATCAGTGCTGTGTTTCATCAGCCGCTCAGCAGTGGAAACCTAAAATATTCATACCACACACATGATTTAACAGTGGTGTATGAAAGGAAGTGAAAGAAGTGGACATGGACATGGACGGCCACCAACTCACTCCTGCCTGAAAAACCATGAATATCGTTTTTCAAGCCAACAATATCATTAGGTCAGCAGTTGTGGTGTGTGTCAAAACACGAATAAACCGGAGCTTAAGCAGAACACAATCAGTGAGGCCGTGCGGTTCGTGTCGCTTCTTTGTAACCAGCCTCGGACATCAATCACAAAAAAACAGCTTGTGCTATCAGGAGAAATAAAAATACTTCTTTCTCCCCTGTGAAATTGTTCTCAGGTGGTGCATTTGTAGAAACATGTTCTAAGGCCTGGGGTAAAACCTCTCATATAAACTCAGCCACTGAAACTAATTCTGCTCACAGGGCCTGGATTTTGAATTGTATTCACAGCAGGTGCATCGCACACAGACTTTTTTTTTTTTAAGAAACTGTGTCCTCTCTCGCCTTGAGTACTGTGACATACCAAGTGAGGGTGACGTGGTTTGCACTACTTACAAACTCCAAATGTGTGTTTTTGAAAAGCAAAAGGAGTTACTGAACAACATCCAATTTCCTACTTGTATTCACTAGGGGTGTGAAAAAAAAAATCGATTTCACAATACATCACAATTTTTAGTTTAAAAAAATCTTTTTTTTTTTTAGTTAAAATAATTTTTTATTTTAAAAAAATTATATTTTTGTGTATTTGTGCAATATTTCAGTGGTTAGAATGCTTTCAATGTGTTGCAATGGTTACTTGATGCACTTTTTTCAGTGAAAATGTGCAAAAACACTAATAATAAATAATAAATAGGATGTTTTGAAGCAAATAGTTTCGACTCAATTTGTCCTCTGAATGATCAATATCTTCTAGATGAACATATACAGCAACTTGATTTTTCATCTCTACATTTAATTCTGATATTAACTGGGTAGAATATCACAAAATCTCAACTTTTGTAATTTATATCAAGTACTGATTGAAACATTAAACTCAACTCCACGTTAAAACTCCAAAATTAATCATACGGCTCAATTATCATGACAAATATTAAAACAATCAAAAACCTTTCAACAATTTGACAATAATGGCTTGGATTTATATAGTTTTTTTTGTTGTTTTTTTTTTTTTTAATCTACAGAAGCACAATCCCACACACCCTAAACGCATCATCCAGCTTTGGTTGACGCCGTCTGCTGTTTGTTCCTTATGGAGTCACCTTAAAGAACACAGATTGCCACAGAAACACCCGACATAGACAAAACTATCCTTTTATGGGCCTGATTTACTAAGATCCCAATTACAGAGCCATAAATTAGTTGTGTACACAAAAAGACTGCACGAACTGTTACGTGAACTGAATGTGAGCAGGAGAAACCCAGAGGCTGTCTGTACGGGAAAACAAGAACAGCAGGTGAAGTCAAGTAAGGATGGGCAGATGAAGAAAAAGAAAAACAAATAGGTCATAAGGAATGCTGATCAAGCATAAAACATCACTTATTTCCCCACCGATGACTCGAATTGTTATAAAGATAAATTTAATAAAACCCAAAATGTTACAACTGGTCAATATTAATATAACACAATGCTGAGCTCAAAACGTGCTTGCCAATCACGCTCAATAAATGTGCAAAACAGTCAATGCAATTCCAAATAAATAAGTAAATCTTATTGCGTGTGCCACATTTAGGGCCCTATAAAAACTGTTTTATTTTTTGCCAAATTCCATTTTTTTCCACTTTCATTTTTTTAATTACGGTTTTTTAGAATATTTATAATTTTTTAAAGAAAACAAAAAAAGATACAATTAAAAGGTAGATATAAGTTGAAGTGACATGGATTATTGTGACTGCTTCTTTTTAATTATTTATAGGTTTAAGTGGTCCCCTCAACCATTTCCCCATAAAAAACGTTCTTTGTCCCACGGTGACAGCGTTTCATGCCGATTTTGTCCATTTCCGCGTTTAACCGTTTTCATTGGTCAATTCCGTGATTCCGTCCGCGATTTCATTAACGCGGATTTTTAGGGCCCGGGGGCCACATGTGGCCGTCAGTTAAACTTTTTGTAGCCCAAAAACAAATCCCCAAAAATTTTAATTCAAATAGTTGGAAGGAACATGAAACCCAAAACGATACACAAAGTACACAAAAACACACAAAAAATTACCAAAATACACAAAATGACTCAAAACAAAAACATGTTACAAAATAGCTGTAAAGACACACAAACTGTTAACAAATTGACACAAAATAACAGGAAAAACAACAACAAAATACAGAAAGTGACTCCAAAAACACACAAATCGACAACAAAAATGCAGAAAATGACAGAAAAATGTACAAAATAACAACAAGAACACAAAAAATAAAATAAAAAACATACATAAGTCTCCAAAACCCCACAAAATGACTAATAACTGACAAAACATCAAAACCAAAGACAAAATAAAGTCAATAAGCTTTTTCCCCCAGTATTAATGGTGATTATTCTAAATGCTGACATGAATATTTATCATGCGGCTCTCGGATCAGATACAATCACATTTTAGTGGCCCCCGCTGTAACAGAATACTTTGCTATAGTAGATCTGATAGCTCAGAATGCTATAAACACTCCACTTATCAATGGTATAAATATGCTTTAAAAGTGCATACAAGATAAAACTTTATATATAAATGTTAACCAAAAATTGCCACTCCAACAGGCTTAGCCTCCACACAATCAAACCCAATGTTTTAATTAAACCTAAGACCTTATTTATTTGTAGTAATTTATCATGTCTGACATAGACCAGAGTGTACAACTCTGACAGAACAGGACACACACAAGTCTGATTACTGCAGTTTTGATTGTTATGGCCAAAACAACATTGGCTAGTTTTTGCCCAGGCCTTCATTAGTGCCTGCATGGAAGAACCCACATACACAACCGACAGACCGGAGGTCATCAAACTGCCTTTATGCAGCACAATTAACCCTGGAGTACTTCCTTCAGATGGCAAAAGAAGACCTTGAAGACCTTAATATGTGAAAGTCACTGAAGTAGCAGCTAACACATTCTCTACGCTTTGATAATAATAAGTGGAATAATAAATGTTCAAGCCTTATACACACGAGGCAGTCCCCGGGTGAGGGAACAGAACCTGCTCGACCTTCATTTCTGATTAACTGGGAAGATGTGAAACAGCACATCATCAACACTGTTAACCTCACTAATCCAGCATTTGACTGGAAACGCTCTCATTAAAGCTGTGTGGATAATTCAGTTTGTTTTTTTACCTTGTATTTGTTATCGCAAACAACTCTTAAGGGCAGACAGGAGAAAATAAGGCTGTTTACCAACAGTGGGAAAAATTACAAAGTAAGAATTACCAAGTAGGAAAGCCTGGGGTGAAACAAAATCACAGATTCTAATAGTTTTGTGTTTCATCCATTTATCACACAAACTGAGTTTAATACAAACTCTGTAACTAGAAGGTTACTATTTGTACTGTGTATGCTGCAACTTTTAATAAAAAGACATCCCAATTAATCATTGGACGGATCACCAGCCAATCACACAACCAAAGCAGACGGAGCGCACACACTAGCTGCGTTTCCATCTCCCTTGGAAATGCACAAAATCTAAATAGCGCATTAACAGCTGGCAATGGAAACACCTGATTTTCAAAAAAAAAAAAAAAAAAAAAAAACACTCAAATATCAATAAAAAGCTTTGACGTTTTCATGAGGAGGAATTTCAGACGTTTCGAAATTGAAACATGTCGCAAAAGCGCGATGGAAACACTTTTTCCACAATTACACATCACAGAACGTGACGTCGCTGGTCACTAGGGACGTCCTGATGCAACTTTTTCACTTCCGATACGATACCATTATTGCAGCCTTGCGTGATGGTCGATACCGATATCAATCCGATACAATAGCATGAATCATACATACTTTTATTACTTGGTTTGTAGTGTGGAATGTTAGAAAAGGCTTGATCAAATGATGTCAGTATATGGTGGGAACAACTGAGGGCGGGGATCAAAAACAACTAAAACTTATCAGAGCACTTATATCAAAGATTTTATATGCAGTCCAATAAAATCCGATATTTCTCGTCTGGCTGATATTGGACCGGGACACCCCTACTGGTCACATGACCACCTCTCCCCAAAAAAACGTGGCGCAGTACGTGTGGACAGAAGAGGAGGTTGAGACATTTGTGAGCATTATACTTTAGAATTATTCCTGCCAAACAAAAAAGGAATACAGAGTGTATAAGGAGCTTTGGAGCATCCATTTTCCTGCAGCAAAGTCTCGCGGGATGAGATTTCACAAAAGTTGCAAAGCTCCTCCCCAAAACAACCTTCAATGGAAACACGTTCAAAGCACAATCACTGAATGCTTCGTCGACATTTTGAAAATCTGTAATGGAAACCAAGCTATTGACTCATTCCCGCCACATGACAACGATGAGTGCAGAAATAACATGAGAATCTCAACCCAGTAAGGGTAAAAATACAGTTTAACACCCTGCTGTCCTCACTCAACCACTGACAGGGCTGAAATGGCCGGGTCAATTTACTGGGCTGCAGTGAACCAGGTTGGCTAATGGAGCCTATAATCACCTTCATTAATCCAACCTGATGTGAAAAACACACCAACTTCTTTGTCCAGAAACATATATACCCACCAAGCCCAGTTAATTCTACATTCAATTGGAAATAAACAAGATTTGCTCGTGACTAATGCAGTGTGAGCCTATAAAAAAATGCTGCTTCTGCTTAAATGTAATGTTTGTAAATCAAACGACTTCCTGTGTGTGTGTGTGCGCACGTCACACATTAATTATTTTACCACACAAGCTGGATGTATAATTGAAAACTCTAATGGCACGCAATAATTTTCAATCAAGAAAAACATGCAAATAAGTGTGCACGTGTGAATGTGCAGGGAATTATTTACACGGCCCCAGGCTTACGCCTGAAGACGATGGTTTAAATTTAAATTAAATGAGAGTTGAAGCCTGTATATTAGATATCCTGGTTTTTTAGATCAACTTGTTGTGGAAGTATCAGCTTCAATAAAGGATTTGTATTTAAACCAGACAATCAACCTTAAACAATCACAATTCAAATGTCAACTTAGAATCCAACAGACAAACTTCATGTTAATTCACATTATAGTTTTCAAAGTGTGAGTAAATTGAGATTGTGTTTAAGTTAGGACATTTAGAAAAAATCTAAATTGGTAGGACTACATAAGTATACACTTCTTCTTACTCCTTTTCGTTCATGTAAACTGAGATCCGTAAGAATGTGAATGTGCAAGACACTATTTATTTTATGTTATTTTTAGGGATGCACCGAATGATCGGTGGCCGATTCCGCCGAATATTGCAAAAAAAATCCACAATCGGCATCCGGTTTAGTGAGTTAAAAGCAAGGCCGAATAGTAGCGTGTGACGCAATGATGCAATCAAACAACGTGCAGTGATTTTGAGTCGGAAAAGTGTGTGCGCATTGCTGCAGAACCAGCAGCAGCTCCTCCTTTCCACACACAACACAACCGGACTCTCTCCTTTCCGCTTTCCTCGCTCCGTCGCCGCGTAAAAGTTGGAAGCCGTTCAATTCCAATACCGAGTCTGTTGTTAGCGCTGTGAGCCACAAATCTGTAAACATCCCCATTGTTTCCTCCTCAGTTCACAAGCGATGTCGGGTCTCGCTGCATAGGCTGGTGTAGCATTAGCACGGAGTGCTAACAGCTGATGTGTGTAAACAATGGGTCCGTGGCTCCAAGCAGTGACTCCCAACACGATCGGCAACAGAAAAAGTAGTGCAGTTTGTATTTACATATATGGCAATAAAGTATAATATATATTCTATATTAAATTGCAAGTATTTTTTTTTAGCTGTTAGATAGATGGAGAGGGAGGAGCTCACATTCTTGGAGGCGTGCTAGCTGACGTCACCTGCCAACGTGGGCAAAATCCAACTTCCCGTTTAAAGCTGACTTTTTACAAAATGTGGAATAACAAAGGAGGGAGGAAACATAACTTTTTCAACTTTGGCCCTCTGAATGAGGCTAAAGGGATGTATATCACTAGCAAAACCATTGTAAAATCATACCTCCCCTTTAATGCACTTTAGTTGTTTTTTTTTTTGGTTGTTGTGCTTTTTTTGAAAAGCAAAGGCTATTGGAATATTTTTTTTAAATGTCAGAAGATTCAATAAACATTTACTTTCTTCAAAAAAAAAAAAACATGTCTAAAAATGTATTCTAGGCTATTTATGCACTATTTAAAAAAATAAATAAATAGTGGCAAACTTAACAACTGTATTCGGTATTCGGCCAAGCGATTTATTCAGCTTCGACAACAAATTTTCATTTTGGTGCATCCCTAGTAACTGTTTTTAAGCTGTCATTTACATGACTGAAATAAATAAAGAAATGAGTAGGTGCTCTAAACCATTTTTTTTAGCTCATTTAAATTAGTTTTACGAGTGTTTATGTAGCACGGAGTGTTGAAAAGGGGAAAAGTTGGTATGGTGCATTTCTTATAGAAGAGTGGAGCCAGGAGGGTGTAGTAGGAGATTTAAAACTTACTTTTCGAGGTCTTCAGTTCTACAGATGAGGAAGAAGGTCAATGCAGTCATACTCTTATTTTGAAGGGTTCCTCTCATCCAGCTGGTTCTTAGGTCTTATAATTAGCTTTCTTAATGCTGTTTTCTCTGTTTTCTTCAGCACTTCAGTCCATAAACTGGAAATATAGTCTTAGAAAATCCCTTTCTGGTCCACTCTTACTTCACAAGCTTTCTCTCCATGCTTTTTGGTTTGATTTTCCTTCTCAGAGCTCACAGGTGAATCTGATTAGTCACCGCCCCCTGTCCACCCCTCCCCCTCCCCCTCCCCAACCTCCACTGACAGGTGTCATGTACTGAGAGCGCGCCGTACGGAGATTGCATATGTGTATATATGCGCATGCGCGCACATGCGCACTACTGGAAAATGATTTTTTGCTATAATAACAATAATAATAATATTATTATTAATAATAATAATAATAATAATAATAATAATAATAATAATAATAATAATAATAATAATTAATTGTTTTTTGTGGTTTCAAAGTGAACGGACATGTTTTCTTTTTTGTTTATTGGATTAGGTTAGGGTTAGGGATATAATATAATTAATATAATATAATATAATATAATATAATATAATAATGAATTATTGTCTCAGAACACTAAAATGCTTATCACCAAATCAGCAAACTAGGTAATACATAAAAAAACAGTTGTACAGTAGAGAAAATTAAAAAAAAAAAAAATTTAAAAATATGTACATGATACATTGAAGAAAAATGTATAATAAATGCAAATTATAATTCCTGCAATTCGTTGATATCTAAAGGTGTAAGTTTTAAAATCAGTAAAAGTTTTTCTATTTTTATTCAACAAGTGATTAAATAAAAAATAGAATAACCAGAGCAGAAAGTTTATTCACAGTGTGGAGCTTCATTTTGGTCAACCGTCTTTTTTTTTTTACACTGATTGATCAAAGAATACCAATATGATTATGATATGTTTTGACCTCAAAACCTTCTGCAAGTGTGCCACTAAACAAAACAGAACCTTACCAAGGGAAAATACCACAAAACACCCACAGACCCCCTGCTGATGATGATTGTACTGTCAATGACGTGACCTTTATTAAAATTATCATTTATGCTGATGTGCCGCCACCATTTCCCAGTGGCATTTGCACATTTTTTAAGTAGAAATGAATTCAAATAAGTCTCACTCAAAAGAGTTTTTTTCTTGCTCTAATACTTTGATCCATCATGGATTTTTAATCTCTGTGGCCTCATTTTACACAGTAGTTTCATTGAAAAGAAATGTGTTGCACTTTATTTTATGATGGCAGTGTGTAACACTAATGTGCAAAAACACTAATAATGAATAATAAATAGGATGTTTTCAATATCTTCTGATGAACATATACAGCAACTTGATTTTTGATCTCTACGTTTAATTTTGATATTAACAGGGTAGAATATCGCGATAATATCATATCGAGACCCAAGTATCGTGATATGTATCATATTGAAACGTCCTTGCCAATACTCACCCCTACTTAGTTGACGCAATTGCATCCCTAAAATGCCATGATTCCAATTCATGCTATACTGACAAACGTTAATAATTGAATGACTAAATTAAAACATCTGCCTGCTCGATAAGAACTTAAAGTATCATGCTGCTGGTATTTATCAGAATTCCAGAGGTGTGAGTTTTCTTTTGTGCAGCGTGCTGACAGCTGTGGCAGCAACATGTGTAAGAGTTGACATGGCTGGCATCCAGACGTGCTGACAAAAACATAAAAGGGTTCAGATGAGGTTCTGGATGGAAAGCAGCATTGTTTGGCTATAGTCTGCAGCATCTTCACATTGTTGGTTGTTTTTTGCTCCTTTCTTTTATATCTTTTCTTCATGAAATAAATAATCTCTCCAAGCTCATTGCTACAACATGATGAATCACTTCTATCGCACTATCATGGCCCATTTGAGCTCATCGGTAATTGCGGTTGAGGTCTTCTGTCAGTATTCATTTCTGCAATTACTCAGAACGCTTACAAATACAGACAAATGAAGCTGTACCAGCAGAAACCTTTGGGTCATTGTGGTTCTATTCAAAGTTTTCTATAAAGAGAGCTGGAAGACTAACTTTTGGAAGAAGCTGAAGATTTTAGCATCTGGCGATTATTGGATGTAACCACCAATTGCTACATGTAAAGTTAATGTTATTGAGTTATGAACACGCTGAGCTATTTGGTGCCCTAGGCAACATTTTAGGTTTGAATCATAGTAAATTCCACTGACAACCCCACACAATAACCTGAATATATTGGTCTTAAACCTTTTTATTTAGTTAAAAAAAAAAAGGCATTCAAAATAGTTACCTGAAAAAATACACAGAAAATATTAAAATAATATCTAATAAATGAATAATAAAATTAAAAATAAACATAAATTTTTATTTCCACAACCCCCAAGCGAAAAACTGTTCCAATTATTCTCGATCTAGAGAGCTCTATAGTGGTGTATTCTAGGGTCACGACAAAAAACTTGTTCATCCCTCAGAGGTTGTGGTATAATCCAATCAGAAAAGGTATGAGGTTGATAGCTTTTATTTTATTTAATGTACTTTGCAATGTAAATTAATGTAGCCTTGTATTTTTCCCCCTATTTTTACGTGTTAGTAACAAATAATTTAAATGTAAAAATACTGAAAGATAAGTTTTCTTTTTCATGAAGTCTTGCTGTGTCCATAATTTATCATAAATATCAGTAAAGAAGAGTTTCCATTCTCTAGTTCAGGGGTGTCAAACTCATTTTAGCTCAAGGGCCACATA
The DNA here is from genome assembly GCF_900634775.1 of Gouania willdenowi. NCBI lineage: Eukaryota > Metazoa > Chordata > Actinopteri > Blenniiformes > Gobiesocidae > Gouania > Gouania willdenowi. Next base: position 9,289,925 of record NC_041054.1, on the reverse strand, counting down.
TGACCCAGTTTGAAATCAAATGGGTCGGAGCAAGACAACATTTATCTATCCTGAATGTTAAGCAATTGGTCAAAATTCCTTGACTTTGAAAGTAATTTTATGGAAATTTGCAACATAATTTGCCAGAATTCTGTTGGATAATTTGCGAGAATTTTATATTATTGTCAATAATGTAGTACTGCAACCTACATTGTATGTTATCTACAACTTGGCTGAACTTGACCCGCAGGCCTTGAGTTTGTGCTCTAGTTTAATATTAGTTACCTGGACAGTGTCTTTCTCAGTGACTGACATGTCATTTTACAAATGGGAGAAAATATATATATATTTATAATAATATTTTTAAAATTAGCCACCCGGTAAGGCCTTTAAAACAATGCCAAAAAAATAAAAAAAATAAAACAATGCCAATATGGAGCGTTTTGCTATGTAACACAATAGCACGCTATTCAAAGTTTGGCATATCTTTGATGAGGACAATGGAGGGTTCAGGTGAGGTGCTGAATACTTCAGTGACAAGGCCCTTGACAGCAGAGTGATTATTCCAATCACGCCCTGTCTGTAATCAATGACGGAAGGTCACACACACACACACACATAGATGGATGGATACACACTTACATTATTTTCATAGCACCAGACCAGCCAGAAACACGTGTGTATGAAAATCCTATAAAAAAAACATGCACAAAAATACCTACGCTAATGAGAAATGAACCATATGAAACATCAATGGTCTCATCGATCATACAGTCACTAAATGGCAGCGTCGTCACACAGCGGCTGCAGGATACAGATCGGTGCCTGTTGTGCGTAGCATGTTAACTCATACTCAAAGGTTATGAATGCATTTCATACACACATAGTGTGCATGCGTGTGTTAAATGTACACATTATTTCAGTGTGTTTTGCCAATGACTACACGTGCTTACATGCTAAGACACGTGTCAGGGCCAAATCCGGCCCTTTAGACCAGTGGTTCTCAAACTTTTTTTGCTGAAGTAAATAATAATAATAATAATAATAATAACACCACTGGTAAATCTCTCTGATATGTTTTATTGAGCATATAGTGAAAATAATTAACTCTTTGGCACTTTATTATCACTTTAACATAAATGACCTTTTTAAAGTGATGCAGCTCAGTATTTATTTATTTTTTTAATTAAGCTAAATCTCCATCGCATCTAACTCAATCACGCTTTACAGCGATGATGATGATGATGATGATGATGATGATGATGATGATGATGAACAGAAGATTGTGGCCAATCCTCAGTCACAGTGTAATAATCTGATTAATGATCTGATCAAATCAACCTGTTACATTGTTTATCAACGAAGGCGTTTCAAATTAAAAGTGAACTTTATCATTTTCACTGATTCAATGACATTTACAAGCATCAAGAAAACTCCATGTTCCGTGATTCTATAGACAGCCCGCTTAAGTCCAGATGAGATAATAGAGCCCTAAGAAAACAGCTTTTGTATCACAAACAAAGATTGTTTTTCTTTGTTCTAAATACTGAGAAACTCTTTACCTTTTACTACGTACGGTATGTAGCAGGATTCTCAGATTCTTTTTCCCGTTGTTACCTGCAAACTGTTGAACATCAGCCAAAATGTCCCCCAAAGCCATTAACAAATTTAATATTTATTTGTTAGATTGTTTTTATTTTTGATTGGGAATTACTTATTGCACATTCGTATTATTTTTGTCTCAATAGTACTCTTAAGCCTCCATTTTTTAGACTCACTCTCTCTCTCACGCTCTCTCGTCTTAATCCATCCTGAGTTTCAATTACTAGTTGTTCTTATCTTATTATCACTTCATCTTTACATTAAAAAACACCTCAAGCCTAAAAACATATTCCATTTGGTAATTATCTGTATCTTATCGAGCCCTTCTGCCATACAGTGTTATAAGTTGCCATCAGGTGTTGCAACCAAATTGCTCCAACTCACAACTTTGTGTTTTCTGTTGTAATAAATACAAATGATATTAAAGACAATGAGGAGTAAAGTGCTACAATAAACATGAATGAAAAATTAAGAATCATTAAAGACAGGATGTGATGTTAAACTGTCCTTTGTGTCAAAAGATTGTAGTAACATGAGGTTTACCATTTGAGAGTGGCGTTGGAGCTGTGTTTCTGATATGAGAAGGATGCAAATATGGAACAAATCTTCAGTGGTGTTTCTTTGAATCAGGGGGTGTTTCAGCCTTTTAGACACCCTCATCAAAGGTGGCCAGCTACAGGGTGATCAAGCCTGAGCTTGAGTCCCACTCTCTCCTATCTGCAGCTTTAGGCCACCTCACACTTGGTCTGTGTCCTGTGTTCTGGTCTGCTCTTTGATCTCTTCCTCTGGTGTTCTCTGTGGCTGGGTAGGGTCTTCTACTGCTGTTTCTGTGGTTGTACACACCTCTTCAGTGACATTGGTTCTGCTGTTGCACTGCAAACGGTGGTTTTGTACCCGTCGCTGTACTGGTCAATGCGATTCCCTTTCCTCTGCTCTCTGAAACATCCTCCCTTTCCCTGGTGGATTCTCAGCCCCCTAAAGGTGGACATACACTGTGCATTTTTTTTAAAATCTTACTCAGCTCCAGCTCAAACTGTGCGCCTTAATTGCAAATAGATTCTGAATGTTCGCAGCTCACAATTCACGTTCTCACACTATACGGACCGACACTCTGACACGACCTGACTGCTACCATGACACGTCGAGGTCTTGTTTCCGGGAATGCAATGTAAAAATTAGAAGAAGAAGAACTCTGAAGTGTCGCCATTAAGACAGAAGAAGAAGAAGAAGAAGAAGAAGAAGAAGAAGAAGAAGAAGAAGAAGAAGAAGACACTCAAAAATTTCAGCAAAACAGGCTTCAAAAAAGAAAAGATGGTGATGTGATGGACCAGACGTGGACAGTACGGTCCATCAATTCTACAGCGATCCAATGGTGTTTGCGGATGCGCAGTGTGAGAGTTTGAGGTGAGCCGGTCTGAGGCACTGCTTCAACAGTGCGATACCCTCACGAGGAGCGACCAGGATTTCAAACATTTTCTTACGACCATAAGATTGCTGATCGGAAGCTGGTCATGAGGTGTTAATCGCTTCTCGTGACCCCATGTATACTACACGATGCACGACACACGATTTAGCAGAGACTCTGCCTGATCCAAAAAATATTCGCACAAGTGAAATATAGGCTCAAAATGGGGCAAAAATCGCACAGCGTATGCCCGCCTTAAGTGTTGTTTTTCTCAGCCCCAGATGCACACCTGTCCCATGCCCAATCATGAGAAGCCTTGTTGTCTCATTAACGCAGACTATGGAACTATGCAAGGCAGGGGGCGTCCTCTTCCCTGAGTCAAGCCTAAACCTGACGCATACCTTTGAAAAAAGCGTAATGTAACACTAAACATAACGCAAAAGTTTGAAATGTGAAAGATCTTTTTCACTATCCCACAGAAACTCTGCTAACTGTACAATAAGTGAAAAAATATAGAGGTGATTCTTTGTGTCACCACTAAAAAAAAAGAAAACCCACACAGGTGATTACTTATAGTTATCCACACAGACCTCTTCTCACCACTGCACACAATCCATCACGGTCTAGTTTTCACTTGTCTTCTGCGAGCTTGCGCTGGTATCTGCAGTGTCATCTGTCCTGCTGCGATGCTGCGCCTCCGTGTGATTCTCTCCTTCAAAGATCTGCAAGGGATCAGAAATGTGTTGCAGCGATTGCATGATCCCTCTCAGCCTTTTCAAAGGCGTCAATGAGATAGCGCCGCGGAGGAATAAGGTGCCAGATCATGTCCAAAGCTATACCAAATGTACTTGTTAAGATGTCTCAGGACACGAAAACCAACACTTCACTGGGTGGTAATAACCTAATCGAATTGTAATTATTATTCATTTTTTTTCCCGCTCAGTTCTTTTCTGAGCAGCAACAAATACCAGTAGTTTTTTTTTTTTTTTCCTTTCTGTCCTTTGCTGAAGGTATTTTCTTTGCTTTGTCACAAGGCCTCTTTTATGTCTGTTTCAGCTCAAAAAAGAAAAGGTCTTACAGGAAGAAGAAAAGTTGACTTGATAGAAAAGTAAAAAATATTTATATTTCAGGTCCTTTTATGAATATAACCACAAGTTCACTGCATAAATGACGGTGAATTTTGGCAGTAGTGTTTAACCCTCCTTTTATCCTGAAATAGCACTGACACATGACCCAGGGGTATTTGCCTCCCGAAAATGATTGACCAAGTTTTTGTGCCAGGCACGTTGTTTATTTGTCGAACAGCCGTTCTCTAGCGCCATCATCAGGCCAAACTTTTAAATTAGAACGATTCTATCTTGAATTGTTTTTATCCAAATCTTCTAGAATTTACTGACATCATTAATGACCACAAACTGACTATAGAACCCCATTGGTTCCCACAGGTGTGAATAGTCCCTCCTATCTCCTTTCTAATCCAATTCAATAACCTCGTGGATGACGTCACGGGGTTAAGGAAAGGTGTTAGGGAAAGGCAATCTTGTTGTTTTGACAATCAGACACACTTCTTTATATTTATCATTATTATTATTATTATTGTTGCTGGGTTGTGCTTTGTTGTTCTGTTTTTATTTCTTTTATTTCTTTTTGTTGCTTGTTTTGTGCACCAACCACCAAGTCAAATTCCTTGTACTGTCCTCAAAACTGTACATGGCAAATAAAACATTTCTGATTCTGATTCTGATTCCACTAGGTGACCTAATAATCTTAATAATAATAAGCAAAGGTTAGTGACGTCTGCCTTGGTGAAAAACTACAAATTTCCAAAAATGAACAACTAAAAGCACATTTATACCACTTCCCCCTGTGCCTTTAAACGCTGATATAATCTCAAATATCACAAGGTTTGAATGTAAATCAAAGAAAAAGAAGCTACCAGGCTATGAGGAACAAAAGAACGTCACATTGAGAATGGTTGCTCGCACTCACCTTTCACTCAGAAATCAACATTCATCTCTTCCGTAGAATGGAGTCAAACTGACCCCAAGAATAATAGGAGGGTTAACATAGTTACACTTACACTAGCCTAAAATGTTTAATATTGATTGTCTTTGTCGTGTGTTACCATAAAACGTACCAGGCTGAAACCACATTTGTGCCACTGCAAACTCATTTATCAATATTTACCTTCACCAAGCTGAAATTCAGCTTCTGGTCTTCCCCAGTGTTGTGCTGTGGTTATGAGGGCAGTAAAGCATTGTGAAAAAAATAATTGGAAATAATTATGACAGCGTCTGACAGACCTGCAACACTGAGGCAGGAAATGAGTTTCGTACAAGCAGGAAGGAACAATATGAGAATGCAAAGAGATTTAGAAGAGAAGGGAAATGAATACAGAAAAGTATGTGAGTTGATTCACTGATTTGATCTTGGCTGTTTATAAACTACATTGGTCAGTTTGATCTTTTGACATGGCAATGGTTCACTGCGGTTGCTTTTTTTTTTTGGAAACAACTTCCTGATATTCAAATCAGCTTTTCCTGAGACTCCCCAGGAATAGAAAACAAGCCCACATCTTCAAAGAAAACATTCTTAAAAAATACAAAGACATCCTCGGCCAAGCCTGGGTAAGCTCGTGCTCAAACTCACAGTTTGAAAAAGCTGCAGGTGGGACTTATTTTCACAGCGTGAATGCACTTGTCCTCGAGTTGAGCTGCACATCTCTGTAGCCTCTGTCTTTTCTTCTTTTAGACCAACCTCTCCTGAACTACTCCTCCCTCCTGTCAGTGCAGCATAGAGACCATCACACACATCAGTATAAGGTTTGTAGCCAGTGACAAACTCTGTGAGGTTACTTTAGTAAATCAGGTCGCTGCAGAAACTTAGCGTAAATTGATTTTAAAAAATGTAAAATTGTGCTTTAAAGGAGCGTAGGACAGGATTTAAGAAAAAATAAACATTCATTTTAAGTTTTTTTTAATGCTAATGGTCAAGCGCTCTAAACCAAAGAGAATGAGTTCACACATATTTCTACCTATTGCCTTGAAAAGATTTGAAAAGTCTGATTTTCTGTGGACGTCACGTCAAATGACGCTGGTGCGCGTTCTCGGCGGCTTGGAGAGGCGACCGCTACCGAAAATAAAGAAGAATGAGAAGAAGACAAGCACAGTGGACAAAACTACTGTTTGGTTCCACAGATGTACGCAGAGGCATGTGCACAGGTCTTGCAGTAAACGGTCACATGAGCGGCGAGTAAATAACTTACGTGTCACAAAAGTGAAAAAATCATTTTTTTTTCTCTCAAATAAATGACATATTTACGTTTTTTTTTTTTTTTAGTGGTAAGCACCAATTTTATTAACAAACAACATCAGATCAGCACACAGGTAACAAAAGAAAATGAAACACTAACAGGGTCGCAGTGGACGTTTCCCAAACTGTATTGCTCCATGTACCCCTTAGCCTGTATTTCTTATCGCAAGTACCCCTTAGCTCATGTTATACATGATTTATTTGAGTCTGCAGGCTCGTCAAAATGATTTCCTGTGTCTCATCCAACATTAACCTGGAATTTAGGCCTTTTTATTAATTTATTTATGATGTTTTGCTCATTTTACAATTTCAACTTTGCCTTTTGGTATATTTTAGGGAGTTGTGACACAAATTATTATTAATGGATGACAAAAAAAAGTCTGTGTATGTAAAAAAAAATGTTTTTTTTAAATCAATAATGTTAAAAAAAATGTACAAATCTGTGTACGTCCTGACAGGTGTTCAAGTACCACTGCACTAAATGACTCCAATAACACACAAGATGACTACAAGCAACTAACTGAAAACTGTACAAAACAACAAAGAATTACACAAAAAATTATTTTAAGCACACACAAAATGACACACAAAACAACAGAAATAAACAACATAATAGAGAAACATACAAAATCACAACAGAAATACACAAAATGACCCCAAAAAATGAACAAAACAGCAACAAAAATAGAACAATACCCTTTATTCTTTCATGTGTTAAAGCTCAGATTGTCAGTATTCTAAATGCTGACATGAATGTTGATATTGCAGTATTTCAACTTCATTAATATATATAAAATCACTAAGAAATAAGAAAATAATTGGAAAGAGTTATAATATTGTTTAAATAGAGAATAACAGCATTTCAGGGCAGTGTTGGTGTTGCTTCTGTGTGTGTTTAAAGGCACTTAGAGTGTTCAGAGGTATACGCAGTTGGACTGGAGAGGCTCAGCAAGCAAGACAACAATAAAGCTCTCTTTAAAATGTTCACCAGTGATTAAAGACCTGCGACACCTCACAGCAGAATAAGCAGAACCACCACTACAAGGGGCCGACTGCAGAAATCACTCTATATTTAAATAAGAACATGATAGTATATCAGAGACTGTGAGTTCTTAATGAAAAACTTCTTTGACATAATTAAAACTGAATTGAATACAGTATTTATTAAAAGTAACATTTTATCATTAGCTTCTTAGAATTATAAAGTAAAACAATTGTGAAATAAAGTGAAATAATTGAACTGTAGCACAAAATAGAAAGGAAAAGATTGTGACGTACAAAAAAAAAAAAAAAAAAAACACCATCAAAGCAGCTGCATTAATTATTCAAATCATCTGACATATTTTTTTTGTGATGTTATGTAACCACACAAAACGCCTGCACAGTAAACAGCTGAGCTGCTCCACAGAACCAGTTGTTTCCTCAGTAAAATGAGTCAAAATAAAGCAGGAGACACAACAACCACCATCATTGTTTAAATGCAATAAAGCGAGTCTGGGGGTGTTGTGTTTTTCCTCTGGGAAGCAGGAGATCTTTAATGAGGTGGAGTATTTTGTTTTGTTCAAATGCATTTATACGCTCTCTTTATCTAAACTACCTAACTGTATATAAGGAGAATCGCTTCCCCAGTGGTATCTATAAAAGACTCAAAGGCTTAATTAAACACATCTAACTCTAAATATACACTTTTTGGTCAGTGTTTCTTTCTTTTTTTAAAAACCCTTTCTTGAAATATGAAGTGATTATAATGAAATCCTCTTGTTTGTTTTGCATTGCCACATTCTTCAAATGTTCCTGTCATAGAACAACAAAACTATTTATTTGAAAGCCTTGATAGTTTCTTTTGTTTTTAACTTTAGCATAAAAACTAAGCATCAGATAAGCGTTTTGAGGAGGGGCATTTGTAGCCCCCACCCCTATGAATAACCATACAGAATAGTTTGGCCTTCGTTCTCCCACAGGAAGGTGTCAAAGTTTGATATTTTTAAGGTTTCTGTGAAAAATGCTAACTTTATAACTTAGCTCGTAGCCTAATTATGGCAGATGGATCTTAGTTTCAGCCCTCTAGGACATTTGGTGGGTCAGGGTTTGGGTTTTAGTGAAGCGTAGGTCAGATTTGCATGGGACCACTTTCAGTCCCCGCTTAGTCCATATAGACCAGGGGTCACCAACATGTGAGGGGCCCTCAGGCCTGTTCTGGAGCTCTCATCACCAATGAGCTCCAACTTAAAATCTGATTTACTTACCAGGCTTCAAACTTTCACAGATAAACGCAGATGACAGATGTAGTCAGTGCCTTAGTAAAGTTAAATTAACCATCTTCAAATGTTTATTTGCATGAAAACGTTGTGACAAATGTTTTTAGGTGTTACAGATTTGGTGTAGGGCTTGTGATTTATTTTTATTTATTTATTTTTTTTAACGCAGAGTTGATTTTTGTGAAATATTACATAATGGTTGAATTGTACAAACATGTTATAATTTAAAGTTGTTAGTGGCACTGGCTAGTAAAATAGGAACAGGATGACTTACTGTGGAATGTAATGAAAATAAAACAATGGCATACATTAAGAGAAATAAAGTGTTGCACGTTTTTTAAACTGGCAGCCCTCTGGCCTATTCACTAGCTTTGAAGTAGCTCACAGTTTCAAAAAGATATAGACCTTTCCAATGGTGCCAGAACCGTGTCTGTGCGCCTTACGGTTCCAGATACCGACTTCTGCGGGATTTTAGCAAATAATCCTAACCCTAACCCTAATGCTAACTGCTTATATGGCAGACAGATGCTGGTTCCATCCTTCTCGGACCTTCCTATCAAAAGTTACAGGCCATTTTGTCCCTCCATTAGACGGAGACAAGGCGAAAAAACGAATAAGAACTACGTTGAAATCCAGGAAATACACGGCACCGAAGTTGCCGTCACAGATGAATTTATTGCGTTCTTCACCAATCCGCTTATCTCCAACGCCAAATCCACCGTCAAACTATTACACAGAATAACGCTTAATTAACTTAAGTCATAAACAGTAAATGTACGGAACGTAACGGACGTAAACGTAAAACAAACACACGCTGGCTGCATAAAACCAAAAGGGAGAGAATATTGCACAAAACGATGTAATGTTCCAGGTATTTCAGGTACTTAGCAAACATCTTTAATTGAGGTAAAACATACTTTAAACTTGTTCAAAAAAAGAGAAGGAAAAACACAGCCAAACAAAACAACATGGAGACATCATTTCGAGCCGTTAGATCATTTCCGTGAGTGTTACATTCTAATGTGTCCCTGTGCAACAGGTGCGAGTAAGGTCACTTCTCATGTGTTCCTCAACATAGATAAATCCATATCCATGAAATTAAATCTCTTAAACATTATGTGTGAGCAAACAAATAAAATAATCACAACATGAATTATATTTATGGCAGTTAAAAGTTTCTTTTGTTTTTTCAATGCGTCCAGATGCAATATTGTTATCATGCATTATTTGGAAATTACCAAATGTTCATAATGACTTTTTTCTGCTTCTTGGAATAATAATAAGAATGGTTGCAGGCAAATTAATTTGCGTATCTTGATTGAAATTCACATTTTAGCTCAATATTATGACTTTACAATAGACTAGCGCTGCTTGATAATAATCAAGCAATGCCAGATAGATTATGATTGTTTTGGAATGTTCTTTGAAACTAATCACGTCCTGGTGATGCTGAACATCCAGCTGTTATCCAGTAACAGATTGGCCACTGTCAGAATATAAATTTTTACGGTATTTAAATGAACAGACTTTGTTTTTGCGTTGGTGCCACTAATTAGCCCTTAAGGGACGAATAAAGGGAAATACGTTCTTGTTGCACTCAAGGGTTGAAGGATGTTTCCACTTAACAATCCACATGACACCTGAAGACACGCAGGAAGCTGCATGATAAGGAGGACAGGACGGGTAATGTAGTCTACCACTACAACACATCAGTTTCAATCTCTGATGCCATGATGTGAAGTTATGTTAGTGATGTTAAGAGCAACTTTAGACGTTGTATGTGCAACAGAGAGTCAAGATGCAGATAAGGTGACAAGAAAAACTGGGCAACACTTTACTTGAAGTTTTATACATAAATGCTGACAGTACATTGTCATTATTATGATATGACACCTGTCATTAGTATGAATAAGGTGTCATGAAGGCTGTCATTAAGTGTTGTTTGTTACCCTAACCCTACCTAATCCTAATCCTAATCCTAATCCTAATCCTAACCCTAACCCTACCTCATTCTAACCCTAACCCTACCTAACGCTAACCTTACCTAATCCTAATCCTACCTAACCCTAACCCTACCTAATCCTAATCCTACCTATCCCTAACCCTAACCCTACCTAATTCTAATCTTAATCCTAATCCTAATCCTACCTAACCCTATCTAATCCTAATCCTAATCCAAACCCTACCTAATCCTAATCCTAACCCTAACCCTACCTCATTCTAACCCTAACCCTACCTAACGCTAACCTTACCTAATCCTACCTAACCCTAACCCTACCTAATCCTAATCCTACCTATCCCTACCTCATCCTAACCCTAACCCTACCTAACCCTAAACCTACCTAATCCTAATCCTACCTAACCCTAACCCTACCTAATTCTAATCTTAATCCTAATCCTACCTAACCCTATCTAACCCTAATCCTAATCCAAACCCTACCTAATCCTAACCCTAACCCAACCCTACCTCATCCTAATCCTAATCCTAATCCTAACCTAACCTAACCTAACCTAACCTAACCTAACCCAACCCTACCTCATCCTAATCCTAATCCTAATCCTAACCTAACCTAACCTAACCTAACCTAACCCTATCCCTACCTCATCCTAATCCTAATCCTAACCCAACCTAACCTAACCCCAACTCTACCTAACCCTAACCCTAACCCAACCTGATCCTAACGTTAACCCTAACCTACCTAATCCAAACCCAACCTGTATCAGTGTGTTTTATCCTTGCGGTTGCCTTGAATGTGTTAAAAAAAAAAAAAAAAAAAAACAGAATATATTTTTTCTTAATTATTCATCAAATTAAAACTACACACAATCTTAAACAACAATACAAATGTAGTTAAAATAAAATGCAGTATAAAGAAAATAAGAAGGAGAAAAAACATGTAACACAGTATAACAAACATGATCAAAAACTGATATAAGAAAAACATTACACGGGGTCGCCTAGAAATTTGTGATATAAAAATGGGGTCATGATCCAATATGATGGTTTATATGATCTATTGTTAGAGATTAAAATTCACCTAATCACAGTTTAAAATCATCACCATCTTTGCTACACTTGTTGAGTCTATGATAAATGATATAAAACGAGTTTAGAATCATTTTGTTTGTGAGATTTAGCTTTAGAGAAAGTGAGATTTTAATTCCACTGGAAAACCTTTAATTCAGTTGTTTTGTATTTTCACGGACGTTTAGGCTAATAGCAGTTTAGCTGTGATGTGCTATAGATTTTGATGAGCACACACTTTGGATTTGTTTCTCATTGGAGAAGAAAAGAAAAGTAATGTGAAGAGAAGAACGTGAATGGGAGGAGGGGGAAATCTATGAGGCCTTTGGAAGGACGGATGGAGAAAATGAGAGATGTCTTGGTAGGAGTGAGAGAATTACTCAATAAGAGGACATCAGTGAACGATGATGTATTAGAGAATGAAAGGAGAGACATGGATAAGCAACACTTCTACCTCTTTCTATCTCTGCTGCCATCTTGTCTTTAGCTGTTTTTTTTTTTTATATCTGCACGTCCACCATCATCCGTCACTTTGCTATCTCTACCTTGCTCCTTCCTAATGCTCGTCCCGTTAAATCCGCACGGATCATTATCGCTCTTCACTTTCCTCTCTCTGCTTCATTTCTTTCCTTTTTAACTCTCTCTCTCTCTCTCTGATGGAATTGTTCCACATTTCCCTCACCTTGCTTCTGTTTTCTCACACTCGTCCCTCTTCAGTCCTTCATCCATTTTCCCTGGTTCTTCTCCGTCATGTGCCCCCGCTCTGCTGCAGTTAGTTAATACTAGTCACTGGTGGCCTTTCATTTGCTTTACGGTGCACGTCTGTCAAGCTCTTCTGTTCATTTTTATAATTCATGATTCTCTTTTGTCCTCTGCCCCATCTTGTCTTTTCATTTTTCAGAAATGTCTTTCGTTTCTTTTCCCTCGTTTTTGTGCACAATTTATTTAATCATTCACATTATAGTCACTTTCCTCACAGTGGTTTCTTTTTTTTGTTTTTTGGTAATGCTACTTCTTCTTCCTCTAAACATAAAAACATCTTCATCATCTGTTTTGTTGGAGAACTTTTTTAATTTTCCAAATTTCTATCAATTCATTTTCATTCACACTCTTCGAAGGGCCTATAGAATCGTTCTGGGCTCAGGTTGTTACAGTATGTGTTTAAAAAAGTATCTGTTGGTCACTTTAAACACTAAACGTAGCCATTAAGGAGTCACTAAATCCAACTTTTTTCTGCTGAAAACATGTATTTGAGTGTGAAGTGCTGTCGTTGTTAATTGATTCTTGACATTGAAGTCAAAGGTTCAAATGATTGAATTTGATGAATTTTGTTGCGTGACTGCGCTGTATGCGATGATTATTTTTGGAAATGGCTGAGAATGGTGGTTTATGAATCAGGACATGCTATAAAACCTAGCGCCTGAAGAGCAATTTGTGTTGAGTATGTTAAATTGAGGGAATTGTGAATCAATAGTGAGCAATCGTCAGTATTGAGTAGCTAGTTAGCATAGCATAGATTGTTATTTTATTCTATTTTATAATACAGAATGGATGTTTCATAACAGATCCAGGAGCCACGCCCATAATCAAGAGATTTTTGAAATTTTCAGCCTAAATGCAAAAAATACTTAACTAGTCTTTTACTATGGTCTACTGCCGGTTCATTTTCATTAATGTATATAAGTACCCCCTTCGTCCTAGAGACCCCTATACAAATGAAAACAATCGCCGAGTGCCAATAGGCTTCGACTTCCTAGAGCGAGGACTGTCAATCAAAGTGAATGCGCGCGCTGTGTAAAGTGTGCGTGGAAATGAGGCTGGGCGTCTCAAACAAGTATCACTCCAAGCGGCAGAGCGTCATGGAGGAGCGCTCCGAAACGCCAGTTACTCATTCCACGATTGCCAACGTATAAAGCTTCTACTAAAAAAGAAAAGAAAGGTCCGGGTACAAAGCTTGTGAATAAACGTCGTCGGAGCTGCTTTTCAAAGGGGGAGGGACTTGCTGCTTTTAAAAGGATTCCGAACGGACCAGGATTTGGTGACATTTCTCATGGACAGGTAATAAACATGTCTAAATCAAAAGGTATGGCACTCTAACAATAAATGTGTAGTTTTTGTAGTTATGCGACTTTGCACACACGTAGAGGCGTAGCTTCTGGTAGATTGACAGAGGCAGCTAGGAAGTAGAGCTGTTGGGGGCGGGACATCGAGACCTTCTCTCAGAAACTCCGGTGTCAAGGATTGTCCATCGATTGTGGTGGACACCTTCATCAGAATACAAAGACATGTTTGCGTAACTGCATAAAGACATTCCTAATTTGTGAACTGTCGCATTAATTCATCTATTATTGTGTGCGTGTTACCACAATTTCCACTGTTTTTTCGCGTCACTTGGAAGAAATGGAATAATTTTTTTCAGGACACCAGTCAATATGCCATGCTAATGAAGCCTTTGGATTCCTATTTTATTTTTTTCTTCTTTATTTCTAAATCTTGACTACAAATGAATAGAATATTTTATTCAGGGGTGTCATGGCGACTGTAGGTAAATAACTTCCCATTTGAAATTGGTTCTAAGCCAAAGACAAAAAAAAATGTGGAAATAATGTTGGTATGCATGAGATTCACTTTTACGATCCCTCTGGGCTGAAACTGTTGCCTGATGGGTAGCTGTCAATCATTTCCATAACACCTGTTGGCCTTCAAGAATTTTGATTAAATGGCTCCTCAAGCCACATCTTATTGAATTACTGTATCCTTCAATTGTTATTAAGCACATTATGGATAAAAACAGGTACATTTTATTCTCCTAAATGGAAACTAAGATTTGGATTGCCCCTAGTGTCTCATGGGGTCCTACGCAAATGCATAGTATGCCTATAGCCAGAAATAAGAGATGTTCACACATTTGGGCCAAGAGTTTATCAGCTGTTATAATACAATTCCTTTATTATTCAGGAAAGCCGTCATGGTCCCAAAATGGGTCGTTTACTTTGTATGCGTAACGTATTTACAGAAAACAGAGAGCCTCCTTCATAATATGCTCAGTGACCAAAAATGGATGTAAATTGCTAGAACTTGTTGAACGTCCACAAAATAATTGACTGCAGCGAGACACCAAACTACCACAAAGGCGATACAAAGATCATCAAAAGACTTTCCAAGGGACAAGAGGGTGAATGAGTCTTTTTACAATCACACTTAGGGGGTTGTTGCTGGCTCTTTCATAGCATAGCCTAACACAAAAATCAATATGGTAGAAAGAGAATGCTTTCTTTAGTCTCACTTTTTCCGTGTTTTAAAAAGCCATCGTTATCAAAAGCATCTAAAAGCGAACTGTGACATCATCTTTGGCTCAATGAAAGCAGCCACATGTTGCACTTTTCTTTGAAAACATTAAAAACACAAAAAACCAACATTTCCATAACAACAAAAGGGAGGACAATGCTTATAAAACTCCACAAAGCCAGGACATGTGCAGGAAACCCATAACATAATACAAGTCTGAGAGAAAAGAGAGTAGAGAGTCACATTTTATGTTAAACAATACAAGAAATGTTTGTTTTTCATTGTAGGCTTTCATACAGCTGTTATTGTTTTTAACTATCGGGTTATGTTCTGGTCAAATGTCAATGTTTTTTTCGTAGAAAAATCTAGTTAATTTGATCACAAAGGGGATCCGAACACACAAAATGAAATGCATAAACTTTTGTGGGTTTTATCTGATTCCTGTTCACCCTTTTACACAAAAAGTATTTTTTTCCCATTACCAGATTGTCAAGATTAGCCACAAAAGGCACAGTAAAGTCTCGAGTTAGTTCAACATTAAATTATACAAATAAAAAAAAATTGCCACAAAACTGAGGAACCACGCAGAAGTCATTCATTGTACAAATAAGATGTGCAAAAAGATTTAGACACAAAAATAACACGTTTTTCTGTGTGTGACCTCCTCTAAACAATAATTCTGCAATATTTTTAAACATTAAACATCCATTGCATTTATTGAAACTGTAAACATAAAATTTGCAATCGTTCAAATAATAATGAGTTTTTAGTTTTTGAATTTAACAAATGACAGAATCGTTGGACATCATTGTGTGGACACAGAGAACCTTCTTTGATGGTTCTATGTGGATTTAAGGAACCTAATATGCTGATTTCACCATTTGGCCAAAGGTATTAATCTCAGAAAATATTAATAGCTTTTAATAAAAGTTGTTGATGATGAATCTGAGCAAGGAATGACCTAAATCTGACCAACCTTCACACATAAAATCCTAATTAATTTCCCATGGTGTACTTAGGCAATTTAATTTGAAATGTATATTTAACATATATTTTACTTAATAAATCCCCCTGAATTTAATGAAGTTAAAGTCCTCACATCATATGTATTCAGCCTAATCATAGAAAAATGTCCTTGACTTTGAATCGAATTTGAAATGTGCCTATTTTTTTTGTTTTTTTTCCCTTGATCATTTGGTCACTGCACTGTTTCATGTGCTTCTCCATCTGCTGTGGCATAAACCCACACATAGCACAAGTGTCTGCAAAGCGCCTCCATAAACACTCGACACCCTGAAGCCCAAACACCTTCTTAGCTCAAAAATGAGCAAAAACATAGACCATGACTACAAGCCTGTGGCAGTGTTTTCTAACCTTCAGTGAGCAACAAAAAAACTGTGATTTCACATTAATAAACATCCAAATGCTCTGCTAATTAATGATTTTGGCACTAATTAATGTTAAAATAATGGCATTTGTAAAGAGTCAAATATATTTGGCGTGGCTCTCGGAGCAGTTGAGACGCGCCCAGTTTATACTAGGAAATCTCCAAAAAACAATTTATGCTACGCTAACTAGCTACTTAATACTCACTATAGCTCTCTATTCGCAATTCTCTCAATCCAACCTACTCACCACCGATCGCAGAGTCCACGTGTGCTAGTTTTTATAGAAAGGGCGGGGCCAACAGTGAAGCAAGAAGCCACCAAAATGTCACAAACTATTATTCTCAGCCATGGAGGGTAGTTACTTTTACGTTTTACAACAAAATACACCAAAATGAAATAGATAGTATGGAAAGATTTAGTTTGCAACAATACCCAGATGTATATTATATCAGGACATTTTTGAAGTATGCACAGTGGGCACACTAGTCATACTCAACCGCCCCTTGACGCATCGCGAGTGGAGCGCAAAATCATCACAAGGGTGGAGAAAAATGGAATTTCACTAATTATCGACCTATATCAATATTACCACAATTATCGAAAATTCTGGAAAAACTCTTCATGAAAAGACTCGACAAATTTATAGAAGACAATAATATACTACATGAAGGACAATATGGGTTTAGAAAAGGACGTTCAACAGCAATGGCTATAATTGACATCACGGAGAATATAAGAGAAGCATTAGAAAAAAAAACTTATTGTATTCGGAATTTTTCTGGACCTAAAAAAAGCCTTTGACACAATTAATCATGATATTCTAGAAGAAAAACTTCAAAATCACGGAATAAAGCACAACGCCTTAAAATGGATTAAAAGCTATATGACAAATAAGAGACAATATGTTGACTTTGAAGAACACACATCAAAATGCCAAACCATACAATGTGGTGTTCCACAGGGTTCAATTTTAGGGCCAAAACTGTCCATTTTATACATAAACGACATTTTCAAAGTCTCAAATTGCCTCAAACTAACGTTGTTTGCAGATGACACAACCATCCTATGCTCAGGTAAAGACATATAGAGTCAACAAATGAAGAACTATCAAAAATTCTAACATGGTTAGATGTAAATAAACTAGCCCTAAACATCAGTAAAACAAAATTCATTAATTTCGGAAAGAGAAAAATAACAGGAGATATAAGACTGAAACTAAACATGGAAATAATAGAACAAGTAAAAGAATATATGGTACTAGGAGTTTGGATGGACAACAAGCTGACCTGGAAAAAACATATACAAATAGTTAAAAACAAAGTTGCCAAAAGCAGTTACATCCTATGGAAGCTTCAACAAATCCTACATACCAAATCACTTAAAACAATCTATTCTTCACTCATAGCATCGCACTTAAACTACTGCTCCGAAATATGGGGTAATAACTACAAAACGTATCTTGAACCACTATTTAAACAACAAAAAAAAGCTATAAGAATTTTACATAAAGCACCACACAACGCACACACAAACGAATTATTCGAGAAGGCAAAATACCTAAAACTGCAAGAAATAATACACAAATACACGCATTTAGGGCTTCATCTAAAAAACTACACATCAAATACAAAAACGTTTCACATACAATCAAAATTCCTACGACTTCAGACATAATAATGTGTTCAGACCAGACAGGGTCAAATCGAACGTTGGCAAACATAGTACTGTGTATAGAGCCATGAACCTCTGGAATAGCCTTGACGCAGAGACACAACAATCCGTAAATCTGAAAGGATTTAAGGAGAAAACACGGAGGATATTTCTACACGCATACAGGTCTCAAGTCAACTCTTCATCGAACTATACAGCGACGACATGGAACTCATCAACTGGTCATTGAGCGCCATCGACAAAATCTTCACGACGAGGCGATTACTACAGCACGAACCAGCGTGTCCAAAGGACACATACCCAAGTGGATATGTCATGGATGCTTGAGGGAGAAGCCAGATGCTCTGTCTCTCCCCGCTGACAGTGGAAGATGTGGAGGACATCTATCTGCTAGGGGTCATGATCTTTGGCCTGCTAATGATGGGGGTATGTGTATGTGCATGTGCCGTTCTGATGCATCGTATGCTGAGGCGACTTTCCGAGGATATGAAGGTACTCCGAAAGAAGAACTTCTCGTTTGGAGAGTTGGAGGAACGTAAACAACGACTGGAAAAGAAAGCTCGAGGAGATACGGAGAAAAAGGACAGTGAGGAGGAGTAACAACAGGAACAATGACTGCAGACAAGAACACATCACATAAAAAAGGACAAAAAAAAAAAAGAGACGTTAATGAAAAGATGAAATTATGGTATGAAGAAGATAAGAATGTTTGACGGGAAGAAACGAGGTTTGATGTAAAATATCTGTGTTCAAATCAGGGGACGGATCTGGATAAGCATTTTTTCCGTCGCCCTTTCCAGGATGCAAAAGGACAAAAAAAAAAAAAAAAAAATATTGTGATTTTGCTCTGAATGTCAAAGTGAATTTCTGTGATTGCAACCATGTCGGAAATGAACTGAGTAAATAAAAAATAAATAACATTCATTAGTTTTCAGCAGAAAAAACTTGGTTTTTTTTTTGGTTTAGCTACTTTTTATGAACTCTATATAAATACCGGTGCAGCTCAGAAAATTTCAAGCAACCTTTTGATCAAAGCAACACCAACGTCATGTCTTTTACTTTTTTGAAGCTGTTAACCATGTTTCAGGTTTATTTATCCCTTTAGCTTTCTTTACTTATGATTTTATATTAAGATTAAATTTAAATCCATGAGACCCAGCTAGCTCGCTGCTAGCTTTGGGGGCTAATTAGCCTATAGCTTGAACACGCTTCCTAGTGCAGGGTTGTTTATTAAAGGTTTCTCTGTCGAGGCAAGGAAAGTCCAAGTAGCAAGTAGCTGTCCTGTTAACGCCACCACCAACAACAGCACTGACTATGACACACACACACACACACACACACACGCGCACGCGCGCGCACGCACGCACGCACGCACACACACACACACACACACACACACACACACACACACACACACACGACAAATCTACTGTTACTTTCCAACACGCTGCCAAAGAGTAGAGATCTCATGCATAAACAAGAGTCGCAATAAACAGAAATGATGTTTGGGAGTTGTTTTAGCAGGAAGCCCCGCAGAAGATACACAAACAAGACAATTCAACCACAATCAGTGCAGGAATGACCTTTTTTAAATCTCAAACAATTATTCTCTTTTGCTTTTAAAGTAGGCTGTTGAATAACAATTCATGTTTTGCTGGCCAGAACAGCTTTTTAAAAAGCATTTGTTGAACTCTCCTGTGTGTGTGTGTGTGTGTTTAGTATTCCGGTGTGTTGCCGTGCTTCTGAAGACAATCAGCTCACACTCGCACCCTCTCCTCTCAAAAACACACACACGTTTCAGTGAAAGCGCCACTACGACATGGTTGTACGGTGGCTCAACAGTTACGTTAATCATCTGTAATAAATTTTCACGTCAAAAGACCATTTGATCACTTTAAACACAGACCGAACATTAGAAGGTTTTGTCCAGGATGTACAGTATTTACAAAGACATATGGGCAAAGTCAGCATGATCAGTACGCATGCGCTGCACCCGGGTCAAAACGTTCTGGGTCAGAGTTCATGTTGTCAACAAAGCCCGATAAAGTAATACTATTGTAGTGGAAGAACCTACTATTAAGTAAGGTCGTTTTAAGGCTCTCTCTATATATATATATATATGTGTGTGTGTTTTTGGTGTATTATTTAGGCCGATATAGCCCTACATATAAATAGGCCTACAAAATAACAATTATAATACCACGCTATTCCATGTATATACAGTATTTATGCCCTAGTTGCATGTAAATGAAACAAAGTTAGACCTCAATATATATAGCCTGTACATGTCATGTTGACGGACAAATTGTCACCTTCTTTGTAGTCATTAGCAAGTCTTTTCAGCAAGTTTTGCTGGTCCTTGTGAATCAGAGTATTCATATCTATGTACAGTACATGCAGGGAGGCCAGTTATTTGCTGCTGTCGACTCATTCTCCCAACCTTCTCAGCTCTGAGGGATCTGGAATTGTCATCTGACAACTGTCAACGTCAAGCAGAGGTTTGTAATCAAGGTTGACAGCCTCCCGTTTTTTTTTTTTTTTTTTTATCGGAGCTTTTTCAATCAATCAATCAATCAATCTTTTATTTGTATAGCGCCAAATCATAACCAATGGTATCTCAAGACACATTACAGTAGAGCAGTCTTAAGGACGGACTCTTCATTTTATGGATACACACATATGCATACAGTATATACACATACATATGTATCCCACACCCAACATGAATTCATCAATTTTGTTCTTTTTGCAATGACAACGCCCAAGGCAAGGACCACGAGTTCTTTCTCACTCTTCCCGGTAACACCGTATCCCCGTTTGTTACAGAATTCTTTTAAAACATTGATTTTACAACGCTCAAAGTATTCAACGTCTGTGTCGCACTCTGCCATGTTTACGTGTCTGGGTCGTCGTGACCCTTGACCCAGAACAGCATACCTTGCATTGCAGTGAGATGCTGAATCTGCTTATTAGGGCCACATGAAAAAATAAATAAAAAATGGACACTACGAAAGTTGTAAGATTTTGAGAATAACGTTGTAATTTTGTGAGAGTAAAGTCGTATCTTAATAAAATCGTAATTTTATGAGTTTAAAGTCAAAATGTGTAGATTAAAGTTGAAATTTTATGAGAATAAAATTGAAATACAAACACAATTTTGTTTGTGTTGCGTTACTCGTGCGTTATGGAGAATGTGGAACATTTAGAGAGATTATACTTATATTTACTGTAGGTTTCACACATGGTAAAAGGCTGAGCATCATCATCACACTGTTATTACTTTGAAGATTTTAAAGCCACTTTACAGATGTTTGCATTTGTTCCGATGAAAGAACCAAGACTGATTTGGAGCAAATAGCTTGTTTAGTGGAGGAGGAACTGTCTGGAAGTGGTTGATTTAAGGGCTTTAAGTGTTGCGTTGCGTTCACTTCAACAGGGAATTCTGAGCGCGAAACAAGTTTTTTTTTTAAAGATACGGCTTAATTCTTGTAAAATTATGACTATTTTCAAAATATTACAACTTTAATCTCAAAATATTAAGACTTTAACGTCATACAATTACTTTTTTATTAAGATATTCTTCTGAGCGCTATAGAGTTTTTTAAGATACGGCTTTATTCTCGTTAAATGATGACTTCAAGCTCAAAAATTTACGACTTTAATCTCGTAGAGCTCAGGTTTCTATTTATTTTAATGTGGCCCTAATACCCAGTTGTTGTGTCATTATTTAAAGATGTATAAATTTGGTAGACTATTCTGTGTGAAGACAGAACTCTAGTTTTAATCTTTTTAATTTTTAAAAGGCCACGTCAGTAAGGCTTTGTAATGTAACCGTACTTACTCCTGGACGTGGCACATGCTGGATCTGTTACCACGCAAAGCTAGCGCAGTCAATATAATATAATTTATCATTTATTATTACTGAAAACAATTAAAACTCAAAAATATATTTCTGTCTGTAATAAAAACCGTCCGTTGGGTAACTACATTTGCCATCTTTGTCATGCTACGCTAACCTGCTAAGCTAAGCTACCTTTAAACGTCAATGGAAAATACATAATGACAGTCTTTTAAACACATCCTAACAATGTATTTGTGAGGCATTAGTGTTCAAACTACTGGGTTCAGGATTTTTTAGTATTCTCAGGAAGAATCTAATGACGTAAGCAAAATAATGCGTAAACATCACCACGCACAACAATGCAGGACATGTAACCTCTCACCATCAGAACTGTGTCTGTCAGGGCACGCAACATTACCCACAATCCATTTAGCTTGTTTACCACTGATGTTTATGCAACGTAGGTGTATCACTATCAGCTGTGGCACAAAATTGCAAATAGGCTACGTTAATATAGCATGCATGGTCGGTTATATCAAACCTGAAAGCGTTTGCTCGCCCTAATTCTGTGTGTTTAAATAGAAATAGTCTACAGGTGCTGGTCATATAATTAGAATAACATGAAAAAGTTGATTTATTTCAGTATCTCCACTAAAAAAGTGAAACTTGTATATTATATTCACTCATTACACACAGACTGATATTTTTCAAATGTTTATTTCTTTTAATTTTGATGATTATAACTGATAACTAGTAAAAATCCCAAATTCAGTATTTTAGAAAATAAGAATATCACTTAGGACGGATACAAAAAAAAAAAAAAAAAAGATTTCTAGAAATGTTGACCAACTGAAAAGTGACAATAATTAAACAATAGATTTTTTTAAATGCATGTGAACGAAGACGAAATCAAAATATATTGATATTTCCATGAAATCCAATCAGAACAAAGTTTCTTTTTTGTATGGAATCCAATCAAAACAGTTTTTGTTAATTGAAAAGTGGGACAAGCCTTAAAATAATTCCATATCAGGTTTATAAATGGTAATTGAAGCTTTTTTTTTTTTTTTAAAAAAAGGCATAAACTCTTATGTTTTATGATTATATCTGTAACAGATTTAGTCGACTAAAATCTTAATGTCATTTAAAGTAGTTGACTAAAACTAGACTATTCCAGATGATTTAATTTTGACTAAAACTGCATTTAAATCAAAATTTGCTGTAAAAATGACCAGTTATTAAGATATGTGTTTAACACCAAAAACCTCCAGAATGAAAAAAAAGCAAAGCACAAAGTCCAACGTACTAATGTTTGTTATTACTTTTATTAATTATCATCATCCTCGACATTATTCTTCAAGTTTAGCTGTGTAACAAACTTTTCTTTGCTGTCAAAATATGCTGAAATATCCTTTTGCATGAAATCACACCTACAAACAAAAAGGTACACAAAGGTAGCAGAATAAAATACAACATGAGAGAACACAACCTTAAAACATCCCAAACAACAAAAAGTGTTTAACAGAATAGAGAAAAGAAATCTACGAAAATATAATGAGTTATTGTACATAACTTGTGTGTGTGTGTGTGTGTGCGTGCACGTGTCTGGCCTTAGTTAACACTGTACATCCCAAAATGTATACTTCGTACCACTGTTTTGTGTGTGCGCGTACATGTGTTGTCCCTTCCTTGGCAATAACAACATTAAAAAAAATGGAGTGCAAGCATGAGCATAATTCTTAACACATTTGAAAAAAAAAAAAAGACAAAAATGAAACACTTGTTTAGGCCTCCCAATGTAAACGCTTTGAAATGCCATTAAATCTGAAAAGAAAACAAAGTTATTTCAGTAAAACATCTTTGCGCAGAGCCAAAACAGTTCCTGTAATTGGCTTTTTTTTTGGAACTAAAGACATCTGAAAGGATCTGCCCAACACTGTCCTGATGTGACCCAACAAACGAACAAAGCTCAGATTGGTATGGGTTTTACGTAGCACTTAGGAATAAGATCAAAGTGCAAAAAGAATGTTTTTCATTATTAGAAAGGCTTTTTTGTCATTTTCAGCACAATATGTACAGGCAGAGACTTCCCCGATAAGGAAAAGCATTGGAAGAATTAGGCATCAGATCTTTTTCTGTTCTCGACTCACTGTAAATTCAACATAGATCAAAATGTGTCAAACTCAAGGCCCGGGGGCCAAATCTGGCCCTTTAGAGCACCCGATTTCGGCCCAAAGAAGACAGTAAAAATGACAGAGATAACATAAAATAGTGTGTAAATTACAAAATCATTCACCAATTTAATGAAACATTACAATATTTTGGGGGCTTGCGGTTTTCCTTTGTTTATGGAGATTTTCAATTGCAAATTGTGGAAAGAACTCTCAATTTTTCCACAAATCTTGCAATTTCTTATATAATTCCTCTAAATTACACAAAAATTTGTGACAAAATCACAAATTTTTGAAGTGAAGATCCTGCAGGGAGTGATAGTAAAAACTATGGCACAATTGCTGTTAAATTTGTTCTTTTTCCCCACTCGCATTCAAACTACTCCATGTTTGGCCCCTGAACTAAAATGATTTTGACATCCTTGACAAAAACGATTATGTCATCAACTAAAATTTTACTGAATATAAAACAAATACTTCTTTGTACATTATCTGATAATTGTTTGCCAAAAAACAAAAACAAATCAAGTAAAAATCTTAAATGTGCCTTGAAATGAATTATTTTTCCCAAAATGTTACAGCTTTTCATAAAGATATCCATCATGTTATTGCAGGCACTTTAAAGTTAAAAAATGTGACCTTGAACTCATCAGAAAGGTCAACCTGGTGCAGGGTTGGGGTCAATTACATTTTCAACTATCCATGTTCAATTGCAATTCAATTACGATTACAGTAACAAGCATTTTTCCCAGTTAAAATGAATTTCGAATTTTTTTTTTATCCTCAGAAAGTCACGTTCGGAATCACTAAAGTTCAATTACAATTATTCACAATTACTGAGCATGAAATAAAAGTTAACCTTCCTCTTGTGTTAGCTTTCTGTTAGCATCTCTTATGCTAAAGGGTCCTAAACCAGATGTAAAACACACTAAAAACAAATATATGTCATGTAATTTCTTTCCCATCTATTGGTTACCTTGTTTAAATTCCTAATCAATGAAAAATATAAGTTTTTATATTTTTAATGTGGGCGTCTGAGCTTTTTTTTGTGTCAGTATACCCCTTGATTGCAATTTTAAAAAACTTGTTTCAGTGTGGGAAAGCTTGATATGAAACATATTTTAATAATTGTTAACTACATATAACATATGTAAAACTGTACATAGAACTGTCACATGGTTCCCCAGTTTTGCACTAAATTATATCTGACAATTTTTATTGAATTTTCATGGCAATTACAATTACAAAGTCAATTATCTGACCTCAAATACAAATTATGACAGCAATTTTTTACAGAGATACTATAAATGTAATGAATTATCAATTACGCGATTGTAATAATAACTGACCCAAACCCTGGCCTGGTGACGCAATCATTTCTTCTTTATAGTTAATGACAGGAAGAGATAGAAAAAGGAAAAATAATACATGTGAGACGTGTGTCCAAGGACGGCCAGAGAAGTTTCAAATGTAAAAACAAAGAAAAGTTGAAGAGAGAAAAACTAGAAAGTAGACATGAGGACAGAAGTGACAGAAAAGAATGGATGAACTCAACTTCTCCTCCCTTTATTCGATCTCCCTGAAACACCAGCTCGTCACGCGTCGTCGACTTGTGTAATGTACAAATATGAAGGTGGTTCCAAGCTCATTAAAAAACATAATTTTCATGTTGTAAATTAGAGCTGTCCAACACATGACTAACCTACCAATGGGAACTAAAGTAAGTACCTGTGAACAAACAGTCAAAGGCACCAGTCTGTGTACAGTTTGCATTACTTTTAAAGGTTTATTTTTGCTACAATTATGAACGTAAACTGTTAAAAGTGTTTGGGACAAATGTGTGTTTGACAGGACTTTATACGAAATATCCATATGAAAGGATAGGAAACAAATCTCTGTAGATTTCTATTTATTTATCGAAATGTAGGTTAGCTAAGTTTACATAGTTAGCATTACCAAATACTGATCACTTCCCGTCCTGTTAGTTTTTTTCCTTCCTATTTTGATATAAAAGCTGTCCACCTTCCTCAAAATTCAACTCTACTTGAATTCAAAGATATATGTTAAGTTTTTATATATAAAAACCTTGTCTGAATAAACAAAACCTTCACATATATTTTAAAAAAAGAAGACAAAATGAACTTGCTGGAATTATGCATTCAAAGATGCTTAACACAGACTGCAGCGTTAAAGCCGCTATTCCTGGTATTTTTGTTATTCCATAAAATCATAGTGTATGGCTGATAGATCGATAAATCCAAAGTCATTTACACCAACAAGAAAGGGGAAAAAGGTCAAAATTGCTGTTTGAAAGTTTGTTTTCATTTCCCACATTGCATTGTGGGATATGGAGTCCTGTAAACGGATGCATAGAAATGTTTTTACTTTATTCCTACCGTGAATACTTGTGTTTCTCCGCCAGACAAGGGGGACAGTGATTCACTTGACATTAAGTTTGTTCTAGTCATTTGTTCCCAGTATAAAGATGTAAAAATGAATCACACTGATTTCATCTAATAAATTGTGCGGGAGAAGCAGCTTTAAAATGACATTTGCTTTCATAATGGTAATGGACTCATTTACATAGACCAAGTTAAAAAAGTTCTTCACTGAAATGATTACAGCAGCAGTTCTGCTTGCTGTCGTCGTAAGTTTGGTTGGATATTTAAAACTGCCACACACCCCCCCCAATTCAGAAAAAAAACCCCAAAAACCGTTTCTCATAATTCAATACCAGCGATAAAAACAGAAAACTTTCTGACAATGACCATATCTAGAGCGGGGGAAAAAACAGTGTGTGATGATAAAAAAGTATAGCAGATAGCCCCAAACAAAAACATTTCCTATCAGACGATGTGAGGAATAAGCAATCACGGTTTTAAAAGCATACAGGCACTCTGGTGACCCAACTGTGTACATTTTGATCAAGAACAAACCATCGCAACATATTTGTCCTTATAGAATTTGCATATACGCAACAAACAGTGTTTGCCATCAAGTCAAATGTTAGCTTCGCAACTGAAAGAGAGCGCCCTTGGAAAACCACAACATAACGTTGGATTGTTATCGATTGACACAACGGCGCCTCGTCTGCCTGGCGTGACTCATCGGTTACATGACATCGTTTACACACAAAATGTGAAATGGTACACGGTATTAGGCACTAGGCAGAATATGTTCATTCATGTCTCTTGGAAAAGCATAGGAAAATATCTTTTCTCTCATTCTTAGGCTCGTTCATTCCTTCAAAAAAAGTCCTTTGTTTTCTAGCAACTAAGGCAGCAAGGCTGGGGAAGTCATTCTTTCAGTACAAAAATAACCAAAATGGCCGACATGTGGCTCATTTTAATGAACATGGGCACTTTTTTGAGTTTTGACAGTGACACAAGAGTAAAAAAAAAAAAAAAAAAACACTTTTGTCACATACTGTACGTTGTTTGAAAGTAAAAGTGTAAAAAAAAATTATCAAGAAAAATGTGGGATGTTGTTTTACTTCATTGTAAATTTAAATTGTCTTTTTTTTTTTTTTTTAAGTGTAACTTGACAGTTCCCACTGCCACCGGGAAAGCGACATCATTTGCAGACGCAATAGAGCAACATGCTACATAGAGGCAACCTACTAAAACGCTCAGCAATGTGAGATTAAACACTGTAGGCAATAATCTCTGTAAACTTTAGTACAGAGAAAAAACACGATATAGTTCCACAAAAACAATTGACCATTTAGAAAAAAGAAAAACCTCCCTCGGGTTCCTGTGTCTTTCGAGAACTGTGTAACCTCACAGCATGCAGAAATCCAGAAAAAAAAAAGTAAAGATACTAAGACTGAGTTTGACCTATTGACAGAAATTAACAACACAAACATGTATGAGAACGTCAGGTAAATGCGAGAACCATTGGGCTCTGTGATAGACGGGTTGGTGTGCAACATGTGGGACCCCTGAGGACTGAGAATCTGAGCGCTAGCCTTCATTTTGTCTACAACATCAACTGGGGATGAGCACTTCTAAGGATACAACACTAATGCACACATGTACACTGACCCACCCATTGCTGTACCGTTTCTGTGAACCAACTGCGATCAATGTAGCCGTTTTTCCTAAATAAAAAATAAAAAATAACAAAACATGATGACATTTCAAAAAAGTACCATTTCCTCCCAAAAAAAAAAAAATCTGCATGTAAAAAAATAACAGTATATAGGAAAGAGTAGCAAATTGCAATATATAACATCACCAATATTAATAACATTACCTTTTCTATTATTAATATAAAAGTTAAGCAGATGATTAGATAGTTGTTCTATAGGGCAGGCAGCCAGGCACGTAGCTAGTATCATGGCACATGATAGAAAAGAACTGAACAGCATCACTTGATGATGAAAACACTTCGGTTCGGAGTTGCAGCATTTTTTGTCAGTTGACTTCCTTTAAAGGAGGGTTCGAAAAAAGTCCCAATACTCCCATTCTTCAGTCGACTGCTCGTATCCAGCATGTCCGATTGTGTTGTTGCATTGATTGAAGTTACGTACACAAGGGGGTACCAGTGGAACGGTGACTGTGTCGTACCTTGTGAGTTAACAACTGGTATAAATGTTCTTGTTTTGTTGAGTTTTTTGGTTTTTTTTCCATTTACTTGCCCAAAACAAAACATTAGAAATGGTCGGTAAACAAAATGAAGCAGTTCGAGATGTACCAGAATAAAACGGGCCATCACATCAGGCACGTTTTGTCCTTATCAACTACCTCAGCTCAGTTTATTCATTTTTTTGCCGTTGTAGGTGTGCAAGTGCTCAATACCTCAGAATTGTCAAAAGAATAGGGTCAGTTTGACTTTAAATCCAGCTTACAATCAAACAAACAAACAGAAGAAAGGCAGATTTTTTTTTCCAAGTTGATGGGTGTTGAAATCTTGCCCCACACAGTAGCTGTCAAGTCAGCGTCACTCAACTGCAAATTCTGGCAATGTCTCCAAACCGTCCCCCGCAGGCTTTTAGTTTGACCAGATACTTCTCTGACTCCTGACCGTGTTGACAGCTGAGAGTTTCCAGCATTGAGATGGGTTACTTTAAGTGCCCAAGATTTGCCCATTTTGACATGAGCGAGCCTCCATGACCATGAAGGCACACAGCTTATTTATCCAAAAAAACTTGTCCTTAAAAAATGTTTAAGAAATCAGGAATTGCTTTAGTTCTCGTCTAGGTTTGTGTCCATCTTTTCAGGCTCGGATTCCGTCGCGTCCACTGAGGATTCAACGATTTCCTTACTCACGTCAGGCACATTTTTGCATCCTAAATCCTGGTTTGTTGCGTCGCTCTCCTCCATGCTTCCTCCCTCCTTTTTAGCGTTGGTTTCATTGTCACTGCTTGTGTTCTCGTTATCACCAACATCACTTTGACCGCTGACCTCACAGTGATAATTAGCCTCTTTTTCTTCTGTTGCCAGGTTTGGACACTCGGGTTGTGGCGTCCCGATGGTGTCCTGTGTTCTGCTCTCTTCTGGGTTCTCCTTTGTTTGTTCTGAGTACCTGTGTAGGCCCCTTTGTATGTGCGTGGTGAAATCGTACCGGTCTGCGCAAAGGTGGAGGCAAAAACTGCACTGGTATGGTCCCTTGTCACCATGACAACTCATATGCAGGGCGTACATGACCTCATCTAGAAAGTAGATACCGCAGTGGACACAACGGTTGCTCAGGTCGTCC
Organism: Gouania willdenowi; assembly: GCF_900634775.1. Classification (NCBI taxonomy): domain Eukaryota; kingdom Metazoa; phylum Chordata; class Actinopteri; order Blenniiformes; family Gobiesocidae; genus Gouania; species Gouania willdenowi. Next base: position 9,260,285 of record NC_041054.1, on the reverse strand, counting down.
TGCGTTGCCACTTCAACTGTTTTGCAATCCGACGAGATGTTCAAGTGATATTTTTTTGGATCTTTCGCTTCATTCTCCATTTCCTCACTCGTGTTCCCTTCTTCATCCATCCTCTCATCTTCCTCCTCTTTAGTTTCTTTACACTTTCCTTTCAAGCTCTCTGCCAGAGGAGAGTTCTGCCTCCTTGGCTCTTCACCATTTGTGGACACGTGTATGTTTACGACACTTGGATCTCTTTGTCTGATTGCGAGATCCAGTGGTGCTTCATTTTCTAATGACGATGACGATGAGGACTGGGTGTGAAGAGTAGGAGGAGGATAGTGCGTGGGAGCCGGAGGAGGCGGGAGAGGCGAGTAGGGCGAGGCGCAGTAAGGCACCGTGTAGCTTTGCTGATGATGGACTGGTGTTACCATCGCTCCCAGATAGTGGGGGTTACTTCCCAGACTACCAGGGCTGCTTAGGTTACTGATGGTTCCAGGAACCCTGGATGCAGCTGCCATTTTGTACTTAGTCCAGAATCTGAGCCAGTCCGTCTCTGGGGTCAAGTCAGGGGAGATGGTTAATGGTAAGGGTAAGGAGAACAGAGGGTACTGGTATTTCTCAATGGGCGAACCTGGAGGTGAGTAACTGGACGGCTTGGATGGGCGCATGTACTTCTCAATGGGGCTGCCTCTTTCTGAACCTCCTCCCCCTTTCCCCACCTCCACTTTAGCTGCGATCCCTCCGTCAATGATGGCCCCGTTGCCCTCGGCTCCGACGATTGAGGGAGGATGTGAGGGGAGGAGAAGAGGAGGCATGCGTCTGTGGATCTCCAACGTTTGATTGGCTAAAAAGGCCTGAGTGGATCGAGGCGAGCGTGAGCAAGGGGACGGCTGCTGGTTCTTCACCGACGCACAGCCTCGGTCCGATTCGTCCCCATTGACGCGTTCCTCGCTTGTGATTCGTTGTTGCTTGGGGGCGGGGTTTTCAGACGACAGCGAGTCAGGGTTGAGGCGTTTGCGGGTTCGTCGACGAATTATTTGCTCTCCGTTGTTCTGCTTGATGATGTTCAGAGGTCGAGGAGTCTGTAGAGTAAAGGTAAAAGGGATTACCCATCAAAATGATCAAACATTAGTGAACTATATCAATTATTTTACCTTACTACACATTTATTAAATACATGTTTAATGGATTTCAAACAACATATGCAACCAAAAAAAATATTTTTTATATGCATATATACTAGGGTGGTTTACAAAATTTGTCAGATTACTATTTGCCTCGTTCACGTCGACATTGTCAGCATCTGCACCGAAAATGGAGTCAATCGCTGCACATTTAGGGGTGGCACACTTTTTCCTTTTTCAGAAAATTTAGGGGAATTTTTTTTTTTGGAAAAGTGTGCCACCCTTTTGGTACAGATGTTCAAAATCCATCAATAAATAAGAACAAGGCAAAAAAAGATCGGGCAAAATTTGGAAAACTTTCTTTTATACCATTATATTGTGAACCACCCTAATTATATATATATATAATAAATTGCTCTTTCATTGACCTCCAGTGCCTTTTTTTGTTTTGCTACACACCAGTCCAAATCTTGCTTATTTCTACAACCAGAACAGACACAAAATAGTCCCCATGACGATAGCACTTTTTGCCCTCACCAGCAGAGGGTGTACTTGAATCTGATGGAACAAAAAGTTACATTTGAAGTCTTAACATTTTCAGTGTCTACCACTAATACTTAATGTACCGTTCTTTTGTACCAAACAAAATACTGGAACAATGATGGAAAACTGAATAGTGCATTCACAGCAGGTTACAAAGCAGCAGAAGGAGAAATAAAAAAGTTCCAGCAAAAATATTTGTATATACTAACTTAAAAGTTTTTCTAATTTGTGTAAAATAAATAGCACAGCAAAGAATTCACAAATAAATAAGCAAACGGCAAAAAAGCCCACATTTCACAATATGAACTGCAACCTACGAACATCTGCACGATCTAAACATAAACTCTGAAATATACCACCCACACTGGCTACATGTGTGTGGAAGTATAACTGAGTTCTTATATATATATATATATATATATATATAAAAAAAGTTAAACATTAAAGTGCTAAACAATGATCTAAAGAAATAACACGCTGGAAATGAAATATGTGAGATGTCATGGCAGGGTTGAATGTAAAAATTGATGAGAGACTGAATTACTTACAGTACTTTATTTTAAAGTACAACATTTAACTGTTTCTCTTGGTGTATTTCACGACGCTGCATTGGTCATAACTGTTAATCTTTCCTGAAGCTGATAAATCTGATGGATTCTCTATTGACTTCTTTGTCTATGGATCCGTTTTCACACCAGATTGCTCCGTCATTATCGGAATAATCATGGACATTATTATATTATTGTCATGTATTGAAATATTCTTCCTATTCTCCAGAAATTTAGTAAATTAATAATCATTTTTGCAAGAGAAAAACTCCGGTTTGTCCAACACGGACCAAACAAAGCTGGTATGAAGGCACCTAATGCATTTCTGCTCTGTACATTTACAATGGATAGAATTTAATCAAGTTTCAGGATGAAAAATTAATCAATGTCTCCTTTAATTCTGTTTATTTAGGGAGTGCATTAAGCGCCGACGGTTGCCGGAGTTGCAGCTTAATTAATGATGGTTGTCTCAAGAATTGGGGGTGGGTGGGGTGGTGGGGTGGGGGGTCTATGATGTGCTGCATTATTGCTGTTGGTTTGGTTGTTTTAGTGTTGCAACATGTTCTCTCATCTCAGGAAAAAACAAATAGTCTGTGTTCATTTGTGTGAAGTTATTGTGTGTTTTTGGATTATTCTGTGATTTCTGTCTATTGCCACTTTGTATGTTTTTCTGTTTTTATTTTTTATTTTTTGTTGTCTAGTGGTATAATTTTCTCTAATTCTGTGTGCATGTTGTTTTGTTGAAGTCATTTCATCTAAGTTTGACGTCGCCTTGTGTGTTTTTGTTAGGAACTTTTGGCTTTTTTGTTGTCATATTGTGTTATTGGAGTCATTTGTGTATTTTTTGTGTCATTTTATTTCAATTTTACCATCCTATTTTGTATTTCTGTTTCTGTTTTTTTTTGTGTTTTTGGATTCATTTTGTGATTTCTGTCTTGCCATTTTGTGTGTTTTTGGAGTGATTTTGCATATTTCTATTGTCACTTTGTATGTCATTTTTTCCCAGTGGTATAATTCTCTAATTCTGTGTGTATGTTGTTGAAGTCATTTTATCTAAGTTTGTTGTCACCTTGTGCGTTTGGCAAGGAAATTTGTGTTATTTAAGTCACACATTTTTTTTTGGCATTTTGTTTTAATTTTCCTATCATATTGTGTATTTCTGCTGTCATAATGTGTAATTCTGTGCATTTCTTTTGTAATTTTGCTGTTGTTTTCTGTAATTTTGTGGATTTTTTTTGGAGACATTTTTGCCGTTACATTGGTGGCTGCACAAAATTAAGCCGAGGGCCTGATGTGAACCCCTGGGCCACGAGTTACCCCATGTCTGCTCTAGCTAAATAGTTTCTTCTGCTTTCACAGTTTTGCCTCTCTTGAGTTTTACTCTTTTAGCCTTTTCTTGACTTTCTCCATTTATGTCGACTTTTCTCTGCCTGTCTGTTCATAACTGGCTCCCCCCCTCTCTCACTCCAAGTGTTTTACTAGCTGCTATCCTCTCTAATAATGTGTGTAGAGCATATAAAACTTTTATTATCGTACATAAAATATGGTTGTTGTGAAGATGCCAAGAAGGGTTGAGAGCAGGGACGTGATTGGAGCGGCAGATGAGATAAACAGGTTGGACCAAGGACATTTTGCAGGGACATGAAGGAGTAAACTTCAATAGCCTGTCATCCACTAAGAGGTCTTTAAAGCTCTGTTCAATAATTGCAGCGTGCTGCTCAGGGTTGTAACTCGGTCAACCCACTCATGCATTTATTCACCGCTTGATTTATCACAACAACGCGTGCACTTGGAAACTTTATAAGCTCAGTGGAAATATGCGTGTGAACATGAATCTGACATATTTCTTTTATTGAAGGAGACCAAGCTTTTAAATCTGAATTCATGCATGTAGAATTTGTCAAACTATGAATTAAATAGACAAGGTGTGCGATAAGCTTAACCCAATTCTAATTCACGTAGTTTAATTAAATTTAGGATTTCTACACTTCCCCAGGGCTGAGATAATATTACAATAGTAAGAGTTGATTTACTAAATCATATTTTCACTCCCTCTATGAAGCTAGTGCCCTGAAATACAATATTTTGCTCCAATATTAGTTTTTTCTAAGGCAATTACTTAAAATATACAAGAATTAAACTGATATTACAGATAATATTTGACTTCTCACACATTTTAATTTATAATATTTGGCTTGTTTTTGTGTATTCAAAGAGATTCATATACAAAGAAGACAATTATGCAAAATACTGTAAGGTTGGCTGTGTTTGACATGATTTTCCTTCTTCCCAACCAAGGAAGACAAAGATCAAATTGTTTTAAAAGTTTATCCGATAAGATTATCCTGTAGTCTGAGGTTAGTTAAGAGTGAACACTTCCTGACAATCGGCTCAGAAACGGGTCGGGCCGACAATCAAATGTTAAATTTGTTAAATATTTACAAACAAACTTCCTCGTATGTGTGAAAAGCCAACGACTCCAGTCCTGACGCATGACCATATGATTTGTGACGTGGAACGGAAAGAAGCCAATCAAGAAGCGAGTCGACAAAGAAACACGTAATCCTGCCTTCCTGGCAACTCGGTGTTTCCAAGTTGAAAAATATCTCAAACACGATTGACCACTAAAATATTAGATTTTTTGTCCTGAGCGGGAGCTCCAACTTCAGCTGGTGTTTTAGGTCACTTTGTTTAGTACGCGGTCGTAAAATTCAAAATTCCGTGTTGCATTAGATTACTTTGTAAAGTCCTGTTTAATCACGTGACATTTCTGGCTTGGAGGAAGATCAGTGGTGGGACAGAGTCGTTATGTGTATGTGCTGTATTGAAATTATTAGAATAGTTTTTTTTATGCTGCTTGGAAAGAAAAAACCCCATCTGGGATTCAAACCCGTAAAAACAGAAACGATAATAACTCGACTTACGGCAAGTGACGTGCTACACTTAATACATTGGTTGGAATATTGTATCACTTTAAAAGCATAGATCTAAGCATTATTTAGAACTGCAAAAGAATAAAAAAATTAAAGGGATTAGAGTTGCCAGTGGAGGCAACGGTAGAAACATATATGATCAACCCAGAACCATGAATGAACACCGGGCAAAAAAAAAGAAAAGAAAAGAAAAAGTGAACGGCCACACATTAAAATCAAAACTGTTCAATAACAGATTTTTATTCTTCATATGTAGGGTCTGTGTGTTGGAGTCAATTTGTGATTTCTGTTGTCACTTTGTATGGTTTTGTCATTTTGTGTGTTTTTTTGTTGTCTAGTGGTATCATTGTCTCTAATTTTGTGCGTATGTTGATGTTTGGTGTTTCGTTGAAGTCGTTTTATCAAAGTTTGTTGTCGCCTTGTGTGTTTTGCGAAGAACTTTGTGCATTTTTGTTGTCATATTGTATCATTTGTGTATTTTTTTTTTTTTTTTTTGGCTCTAGTGGCCTTTATATGACAGTTGCTTGACAGGAAGGGGGTGAGAGAGAGCAGGGAATGACACGCAGGAAAGGGTCCCAGGCCGGGAATTGAACCTGGACCCGCTGCAGGTGAGGAACTACAGCCTCCGTACACGGGGCGGGCGCTCAACCCACTGAGCTACACACCGCCCCTTGTGTATTTTTTTTAATGACATTTTATTATCATATTGTGTTTTTTTGTTGTCAAATTGTGTAATTTTTGTGTATTTTGCTGTAATTTTCTGTATTTTTACTGTTGTCATGTGACATTTTCTGTCGTTATGTTGGTGACTGCAAAAAATTAGGCCGAGGACCGCACGTGGACCCCCCCGGCCAGCTAAATCCTTCTTCTTCTTTCACAATTTTACTATCTTTTGAGTCATTAGCCTTTTCTCCACCAATGACATATTTTCTATCTTGATATGTAGGGTTTGTAACAGATACAAAATCTCTTCAGATTTACAAGAACAAGAACATCTTGCTTAGAAAACCATGTCCGTATCCGACTTACCGAATGCAGCTTCTGATACAACCCACATGCGTTGCAGACGTAGCCTCCGTTAGCGTTCTTCCTCCACAGAGACGTCTTGGTGGTCAGGCAGTTTGCACAGAAGACGCCGCTGCCCCTTCGCCGCTACAAGGACGACAACACAGGCAGCGTTAGAGACGAAGGGAAGCAACATTAAAGAAAAATCAAAGAAAGTCACAGAGAGAAGAAAAAAATAACAGTTGTTCACATTTGTTTTAATTGTCATGCCGCTCAAGAAAACGCACTGGTAGCGAGGTCAGACGACCCGAGCAAGAGTGTGACAAAAGGAGAGAAAACAGATTGGCTTTGGTGACACGTGGATGATGGCATCTCATTTATCAACCTAATAAGAAACCTTTTAGAGGACAATGTTCATCTCTGCACTGATGTCCTCTATGACACAGGGTTCATCAAATCCCTTAAACATACATCAGGTAATAGAAAAGCATCCATTCCAGCTGGAAACCTTGTTTTCATTTGTTTGTTACAGTCAAACCAAACTGTGTGTGAGAAGATTACTGCAGCAATTTTATCAGGTACTTGAGAACGACGTGAGAAGAAATGAGTTACGCCTTCACCTTGTAGCGCCAAGTGTTTCTTCCTATATCACACACACTCATACGCGCACACAGTGCAGTAGTGCATAGATAAGTAGTGTGTGCACTAAAATGTGGGGGGTTAAAAGGGCTGTCGTCGTGGCAACTCGTTTCATCACAGTAATGAGCCAATCACAACAGTTCTCCGTCTCATTAAGCCCCCGGCCCCATTCACCACCTTTATGACCCTAAAAGGACAGCATACCTCATCTTTTCACCACCTTCACGGAGCGTTTTTTGCTCCATACCAGTGGTTCCCGACCTTTCTTGTCTTGTGTACCCCTTGAGCCTTTTTGTCATACCGTGAGTACCCCCTCACTCATACGTGTTCATGATTCTACAAAAAGTAACAACTGAATATTCAACGCAAGTCATTTTATTTCATCTTCTGAAAGTGAACAATTAATATTCAGGCATTATCTTCTTATTTAACTAAAATTAAACTTAAATTAAAATTAAATTATGTTGCCTTCAAGGCAATAAAAATTATAAATATAAGAAATAATATTATTTCTAGTAAACATATGTATTATTAATACTAATATATTATGATGATATTGTTACTAAAGAAAAATAATAAAATTGAAATAAAAAAAAAATAATAACGCATACCCCTGGTTGGGAAACACTGCTCTATACACCTGTCCAACTCCATTCTTCACAAATATTTGCTTCCATTCCTATATTTTTATGGAGTTTAAATTAATATTACTACACATCATCTGTGAGTTGCCTTGTCTTATTGCCTTTTTCCAAATCTGAGCCTTCACAGTAAACTTCTGTCCACTGCGGCCCACTTTCTTTCTTTTATTTTCTATAGCTGACTTTTCATTGTTGTTGTTTTTTGTTCATGACAGCACTGAGAGGTTGGCATATTTCTAGGATCTTTTTTTCCGCCCTCTCTTTCTTTATTTCTTGGATCTTGGACATTTTCTTTTATGAAAAAGCGCTTTACTTCAGTCACACGTCCTGCTGCTTCAGTGCTGCAAAAAGTCACTATAAACTAAAACTGCCCGTCAGTAGAACAGTTTTTTCAGATGGGGCTGTATCCTTCAGGTTGTGTTAGGGCATTTTATTTACCTTTATATACTTTTTAATAATCACATCCATGTGAAAATGAAAGTAAGAAATTTAAGTAAGAAACCTGATTTGAAGTCCGACACATTCCAGTTCAGTGCTATGTTGTTGTTTTAAATTGTATTTTTTTTGCTTTAACTAAATAAAAATGCTTTGGTGATACCAACATGAACTCGGAACAAGAGCTGTCTTACAAAGCAAGGGCTACATATCAATGAAAAATGTTTTTTAAGCATTTTGCCGAATTATTCTTTACATGTCAGGCACGTTTCAAGTCTGTAGAATTTGTTAAATGTTTGTATGCAACAATAAATAAAAGTGTAATTCAAAGAGAAACCGAATACGTGTTTATTTATTCTGAAAAAACATTTGCCTCTTGGATTAATATGGATCTTATTAGAAAAAAGTCCTTTGAAAGGATGCTGCGTGTAATAAACACCTGGGCTAATGTTACAATTCAGCATGGTACATGTGTTTCCATCCTTCTGACATTAGACATTGGAACGCTTACAAGATGGACTCTTCTCAGTGGAGTGAGCCAGAGTGTGTGTGTGTGCGTGCATCTGTGTGTGTGCGTAACAGACAGAGAGAGAGAGAGAGAGAGAGAGAGAGAGAGAGAAAGAACCATACGGTCACCACATGTAAAAAGACAGAACCAGGTGATTGATTGATGCATGCGGTGTGTGTGTGTGTGTGTGTGTGTGTGTGCTTTTCTTGGGTATTAGAAGCCAAACAGTGTGTCTGTCATCAGAAGTCAGTTTCCCTCCAAGCACCCAAATCGCTCACATATGGCCTCACAGCTGCCCCACAATGTAACAAAGACACACACAAACACACACCTGAAAGTATTCCACTTGCTCATAAAAACCTGCTGATTTGGAAGGTAAATCAAAATGTATCTGAATGTGTGTGTGTATATATATATATTGAGTCCTAACACAATTTGCATGCGTTTCCGTGTGTGCGTGTGTGTGTGTCGGGGAGAGGTTCAAGTGCCAATTGCTCAGGAAAGCTAAATTGAACTGGTTGATCTCTGACTTCCTTCTCAATCATCAGCTCTTTAACTTGACGTGTGCACAGATGTGAAACCATCCAGCGTGTAGTCACACAGTGGTGTGTGTGTGTGTATGTGTGTATCATCACATCAGAGATCACCGTGGCATGCACCCCAGTAAAGTTATTCCAGCCAACTCCCGTTCTTCCCGTGGTGGGTGTTTGTGTGAATGTTGTTTTTTTTCCTGATGGATGGCTGATACCTGGCCTCTCCCACACACTCCAGCCTGCTGCAAAGGTTCCGCTGGTAATTAGAGCCCAGGGTCTTAATGGCATCTATTTATCTGCCGCCCCGCAGTAACGTTCAATCAGTGCAACCAACCACGCCCCCGAAAACACACTCGCACGACACGCACAACAGCACCAGGTAGGTAACACCAACGATCAGGGAAATTAAACTCTCCATCATATTCAAACTAATGAGGCTAAAAAATAAAACAAACTTTTATGCAGTGTTGGGGTACAAACTTGACTTTGGTAGTTTGTGCTAACGCTGACTTTTTACTCAGCATTGTGCTTTTGGGCTCTGTAGAAAGTAAACTGCTTTTCTTGCAGTGCAAACAACATAACTGATGAACACATCAGATGATTGAATTTATGAAATAAAAATAAATATGTCTAGTTAAGTGTAATGAGAAAAAAAAATCTCAGACATTTGGAGAATTTTGAATTATTTTATAATATATTATTATTATTATTGAATGATGTTGTAATTTATTACTATTATTATTCAATTATGGTATCATGTATTATTGTTATTATTATATGATTGATTATTAACATTAGATGATTGAATCTATGAAACAAAAATAAATAAAACATCTATACAGGCAAGTGTAATGACAAAAAAAAAAGCTTCAGACATTTGGAGAATTTTGAATCATTTCATACAGTAATTTATTATCATTATTATTACTGATTTATGTTAAATTTATTACTATCATTATTGAATTATGTTATAATGTATTATTATCATTATTATTATTATATGATTGATTATTATTATGAGATGATTTAATTTTTTTTTTTTTTTAAAGCTGTGTGAGAAAAAAACTTCAGGCATTTGGAGAATTTTGAATTAATTTATTATGAATATTATTATTACTGAATTGAGTGATAATTTTCCATATGTATCTCCACAAATATTTATTGTACAAGCTAGATGCTTACATTTATGAAAAGCTTGTCTCAAGTGGAGTATTTTATTTCGTTGGACCGAAGCTGTACGACCTACCAGTAAAGTGTCAAAGTTCATGATGTCACAAAAAAAAAAAAAAACTTGGCTACTGGTACCATTGAACGACATTTTCTTTCAATGTGTGTCATATTTAAGGTCAAGAACTCCTCAGTAAAGTGAACAAAGTGATATATAAATATATACCTTTTTCCTTATAACTTGGCCACAAATTAATAGTGCTCAGACTGGTACCATTGAACAACATTTCCTTTCAATGTGTGATCTTGACTTTCACCCAAGGTCATATTTAAGGTCAAGATCAGTCTTCTGTTTTTCCTGCAATATTACTTTAAATTTCATTAGTAAAAACGACAAACTTGTCAACAAATCCAGATACAGGTTGTCATTTTTGCCAATTTTCAATTGCAGAACACATATTTGCCTTGAGAATACAGGTCTTGCCTAGTTATAATTATTATTATTATTATTATTATTTTACCAGGGCACACTCACAAAAGAGATTCATCTCAATGTGGTTTGCCTGGTAAAATAAATGTTTTCAAACATGTAACAGACTTCAATTTGGTAATTATTTTATTTGTTTGTTTTTTTCAGATTTTTTTTCTTAATTTTTTTTTATTGTGTATGTTGTTTTTTTGTGTTCATGTTTCAAAATAATATAAATCCAATCAAAAAGGTTATAATAAAATGATATTAATATAACTGAATCCATTCGCCTCAAAGGAAAGCGAGGTCAAAAACACATTATTGGTTTAATACCACTCACACTCTGTTTGCATGCTCTATTTGCTGTGATGCACAAACTCTCCCAGTTCAAAGGCTTCCTTTGGTCCCCTGTGAAGTTAGGTTTATCGTGTGTGTGCATCAGACATTCTGCACCACCTGACTGCTGTTTGTTTACAGAAAAAAACAAAAAAACAAAGTTATCCAACTTTTTTTTACGCATCATGACGATGCTATGCCAACCCACCATTAGAAGAGTTTTCAACTTTCCAATTTTCACACACAAGTTAGTAACTTTCTCCTTTAATGCACGACTGAACATAATTAAACTAATTTAAAAGAATGTGAAGTTGATTTAATATCAGACATACGGTGTTACCACAAAGTGGGTGAACAGTTTATTTGGCTCCTCTTTGAATTTCTCCTGAAGCCCAATATTTACTGATGTTATGCCAACAGTTTACTTTGCATGGTTAATTAGTGGTTAACGGAAGAATTGCTTAAATACATAAGCATTCAGCGGTTTGGGACTTTTTGCACAGCATGCAACTAAAATTTGCATAAACAAATGTGCTACAGTTTTAGCATATTTAAACTCTTTATTTTGGGTAATTTAGAGACATAAATTCATTTTTTTTAAAACAACTGTTTTTCTTATCTCTCAGTATCTGGGGTTTGTTTATTTTCCGTTGCACTGGGAATACAGTGAGTTAGAAGTAAACAAGCACAAAATATTCAATTGTGCTGGAGTCCTTGAAGCTGTGGGACGGAAAGAGTGAAGAGGAGAGTCGGGGAGTCAGAAGTGAAGAGAGAAAGAAATCAAGGCACACGCAGCACAGGCTGGAAAAAAAAAAAAAAGCTTTTTATAAACAAAGTCTTTCAAAATGAAATTACATTTAATTGAATTAGGGACTAAATCAGTCCTGCATTCACAACACAGTAAAGATGTATACACACGCACAGCGCACACATTGGAATACATACACAATGACTCGCATTAAATCAGCGATTATTTAATCAGACCAGAAGCTGGAGGAATTAAGTGAATTCCATACTGCCAACACCAATATCCTATACAGTGGATCACACACACACACACACACACACACACACAAAGGAGATGTAGTAATAGAACCTTAACTCATAAACGAAACTGACAATAATTTAAATAAAGACCCATCAACATGGGATGGTGCATCCATCGTTGTGTTCATCATCTCCAATGAACTGCACGAGTGATTATTAAATACTTCTACATTATAAAACAATTGAGCTGATATTGTAAAGTGAAACCACAAATGCTTAAATGGTCTAAACATAACACACACACACACACACACACACACACACACACACACACACACACACACACACCCCCCCCCCTACAGGTGCATATTTTCTCTTATTTTGAATCTCACAAATTTACTGTCATCTTTGTTTAAATCATTAACAACAAAAACAAAAAACTACAATAAAACAAAATAAATGTATAAAAATTGATTAAATAAATAACCCAAACCTTTTTTTCCCAAAGTATTTAATCACAACCTTTATAGTAAAATATTACTACTTTCTGTAGTGTTTACATTTTTTAATAAAAAAAAAAAAAAATCATGTTTTCCAGTTTATCACTGCTAGTTTTTTAAGCATGCAAGTAGTTTTGTAAGCATTTAAATCAAAGATTGGAATGTAATAATGCACTTAACACTTTTCAATTTGAATACAATAAAGATCATATTTTTTTTTGGCAAAATACATTCTTTTTCTCTTTATTTTAATTGTCTGGATCTTTTTTAACTAATATATTTTTGTTCTACTAACCTTTTTATAAACTGTTTGAACTCATAAACCAAAAAAAACTGCACATTTCTTCATTTATCACCATGCAAAGTTGAACAAAACATGTATATATTTCAATTTTAGCCAATTATGGATATATCCTTATCCATAATTGGTGATTTTGCCTAAAAAAATAAAAATTCCAATTTAAAAAAAAAAATTGCGTTTCCCCAATGCACTTAAAAATTACTGCAGACATCAGATATATTGTCAAAAGTGCAACTTTATTGCTGTGATTGTCCTCAAGAGTTAAAATGCATAGAGCAATCCCAAAATAAAAAGTAAATGACTCTCTGTCATTCAACAGTTTCAAGCTTTAACCCAGTTTTAAGCAAAAGTGCAACAGCTACTTCACAGTAGCTTCAATTTTCTGATTAAGAAATCAGAAAACAACATATAACATATTAAAAATAATAATAAACTCTACCCTTATCATCTCAGCATAATGCAAATAAAACATTAAACATGCCTGTGGCACACATACAGTAAAGCCTATTCAAAGGGTAAACACATGTAAACAAAGAGGGAGCTGGCTCACATCGAGCTACGGTAACCCACAACGACGGAATGCGAAAAAGTACAAAAAAACTGTGGTGGTGAAAAATAAATACTTTAAAAATTATTATTTTTTTTTTTTTAAACTCAAATTTACAAAATAAAAATCAATTTTATCTACCAATTCCATAAATCAATTAAATCTATTTTTTGTCCAGCCCTATTACATCCCTACAATTACTATTTCTCTAGTCTTTTACAGGACTTAGACACAGACAGTGACAATACCAGGTTTTAACAAAAAACACATTCCCACATTTCAAAAACTATAAGTGCTAGAAAATACACATCTAGTCATTAAATTACCAATAAGTGATTCAGATTTTTGACTTTGTTGACTAATAAAACCATTACAGATGATAGATTCTATTATACTTGTTGAGAGCTAGAACATTTCTATTGCTAACATACCATCACTGTAGCTGTGGAAAAACTTTGGTGAAAAGCGACTCAGCCAATGAAGTCACACTCTCCACAGGAGTTGGTTTCACCTCTGACAGGAAGATGGAAGCCAAGACACTGTTTTATTATCCTTCCTGCCTTGGGCTTCTACGTGACCATCAGCAGGAGGAAGGTGATGATCGCTTGTCACTGAGAGGTGTTGGAGACTGATAATGAAGATGTTTGATGGTAGTCTGTCTAATAACACTGCCCTCAAAGTCTGTCATCACCTTGGATGGGTGACTAATACTTAATGTCTCCATAAGTTTAATGACTTTAATAGTTGTTGGTTTTTTTTTTCTTTCTTTAACTGATTTACAACTGATTTTCTAATTTCAACTTTATTATTTTTCTTTAATAACAATATCATCATAATATATTAGTATTAATAATACAAATGTTTACTATAAACAATATTATTTCTTATATTTAAAATTTTTATTGCCTTGAAGGCAACATAATTTAATGTTTAATTTTAGTTAAACAAGAAAATTAATATTAACTGTTCAATTTAGGAAGATGAAATAAAATGATTTACGTTGAATATTCAGTTGTGTTACTTTTTGTAGAATCATGAGTGAGGGGTACTCATGGTATGACAAAAAGGCTCAAGTGGTACACAAAACAAGAAAGGTTGGGAACCACAGCTGTAGGTAATAGAGCAGATCACACAGCGACCCACTTCCTTTGTTATGATAGGATACAACATGTACACGTTTGGGCTTCATGTGACACTGAAAGAAAAGCTTTTGCACCGTGGCCTCCTTTTTTTTTCTTCTCTGTGTGAGTTCCTCCGTCTGTCAGCCACGTGTGTGGAATGACAACAAGGTCGATGACATCACAATGACACATTAGTGAGGTCCGTTTTAAGTCCTCCGAGGCGAAAATTCCCTCCTTTCATTTGTTCAAACCTTTGATTTTATTTCTTTTTCCGTGGTTTCCTGTCAGGGTTTGTTTATTCTTCCTATAACGTATGGTGACTTCCTCCTTGGATAATTAAGCATTTGCTAAGTCTCGCTGCACTTTAAGCTAAATTCTATTATCCTCAATATTGCTATATCATTTTGATAAAGGGTCACTGTATTATCAGCTTCTACTTACATCGCATTGACCACGTGGAAAATAGTTTGATTACAGCCAAGAACGAGGAAGTGAAGGGGGAAAAAAGTTAAAGAAAATATTACTTTATTGGAGATTATTTACATACTGTACATGTGAGTTCCTTAACCCTGAGCTCTATGTGTGTGCGTTTATCGGACACAGTGGTCTCCTATCTATTTATGCATGTGCTGTATCTATATCCATATAAGCATGCATGCATTTAGGGGTCATTACTTTAGAAAGTATTTTTTCCTCTTTAAATTACTGGTAAAAAAAAAAAAAAATACAAGAATAATAAAACTAATGTATATACTAAGGTTTAAAGTGTTAGAGATTGTGTTCCGAGTACAAAATAAAAGCCTTCCTTCGGGTGTTATATCAGTTTTTAATCAAAGAAAAGGAAAATATCATTTAAAAGTGGTTTATATTTTTTTTCAACAAAGTAAATTTAGAACAAATGTTATAAGAAGATGCATTTCTGTTTATTTCGTGAATCACTTTAAGTGAATGAGTTCACTGTCTATGTTCACAAATTCTTTAAAAAACAAAATGCTTTGCACCTATTGAAACACAAGTTGATAAGCTGATGAATAATGCTGTTATAGACGTGTTTCTATTGTTTTTTTATATAATGCTGTTTGGGGATAAAGGATGTTACTGCTTCAGCCCATTCCATCTTTGGTTGTTAAAATGAATATTTATTATTTGTATTGAATACTGTATGTTGGATGACGGCCATGAATACATAAACATCAATCAAAAAGTAAGTTTTAGAGGTTTTGATAAAAGAGAGAGAACATGTGGATGTATTGTCTTATATTGTGTGGTAAAAAGTCCTCTTCTGAGCTCTTTTTTAAATTGTGTTAAAAAGAGGCACAGTTAGGCGATCAGACTTTATTTTGATGTTTAGTTTAGTTTTTTTGTTTGAGGAATACCATAATTTGAAGTCTTTCAAGTCGTCACCATTTGCACACTAATCAGAGAGTAACAATATGTATGTGTTTGTTCATGAGAAGGCCCTGCAGGTTTAAATGAACACACATTCCTGCCATACAAACACAATTACATACAATCTGGTCAAAAATCCAAGGCAGGACATTGCTTGAAGGGGTGCTGGAAAGGGCATTCTAATGAGAGGCGCATCTTTAATACCTGTGGCCGTATCCGGTGGTATTAAGTCTTTTAGTAGCCGTCTTAGAGTCTTTATTGTTTACCTGAGAAAGGTTCAGTGGGCTGATTCCCACACCACATTACAAACAGTCTTTATTATAAAAGCAAAACTAGGGCCTTTCCTCAGTTCTTTTTTCTCTAATTTGACGTCATTACTGGTGCAATAAACTTCCCATGCCGCTCCATCTCACAGAGGTTTCACAGACATGTCTGTAGGTGAGGGTACAGGTATATTTTGTGTCAGAACATTTCCATTTCAGGACAAAAAACTTGCACTTTTGCTGTAGATTGAAACAGTTTCAAAAATAATTAAAGAAAGAAAGCAATCAAACACGGTGCTCAAATACATGATTATAGCTTACAGCAGCACTATTGTGCTCTGGTCGTAGGTCAAACTGTGTCAAAGACAACAAACACATTTCCTCGAGTCAACATTAAAACTGTTGGTTTTCTCAAGTCCTAAAGGTCCATTTAAGATATAAAAAAATGGCTGCTGTGACAACATTTTGTCAGATTTATAAATTTGACTTCAAACAAGGCAACAAGCTGTACTGGCAAAGACATGCATGTAAGACAGCAACGTATTTTAGATTGAGAAATGACCTTGGATGGGCAAGACTTTCCCCAATGAGTGGGAAACAAAACAGACAAGAGAAGACAGATAGTTGTGAGGAACAAGGATAATCCCTAGTAAATCCTATAATAGGGAGTTTTACACCTTTGAACCTAGACATACACACCAACACAAGCACACACAGGTAACAATGAGTCCCGGTTAGAGGGGATGAATAAAAAGGAGATTAAAATGCACATTTTGATACAGGTTTCATTTAAAACATTGTTAATTCCACTGTGCTAATCTCTTGCCCACGGGTTTGGATTTCTGTTTTAACACAGAGTGATGAACTATAGCTGCGTTTCCATTACCCTTGGAAATGCCCAAAATCTAAATAGCGCAATAAAAACTGGTATGAGGTATTTCAGATATTTCAATATTGAAATGTATTACAAAAGCGTGATGGAAACACTTTTTCCTGCAATTAAACGTCACAGAACGTGCCACATTAGACAGCAAACAACCAAGGAATGCGGAGTATTATAAGGAGTGTTTGTGCGTTCATTTTCCTGCAGCGAAGTCTCGCGAGATGAGATTTCACGAGAGTTACGAGACTCCTGCCCAAAATAACCTTCAATGGAAACACGTACAAAGCGCAATTAGAAATATCGCTTTTATTTAGCGAAAATCTACAATGGAAACAAACACAGCTCCTTGTTCTAATCAAAGGGGACATTTTTGTCATCAGTGTGGCTGTGAATCTACCTGGCAACCTGCCTCTTCGTAGGCTGTAATGTCACATATATACAAGTGTTAATGGTCAGAGGAAAAAAAGAAGTATGAGAAAAAAGAAGGTGCTTCAAGCATATGCGGAAGTGTTAAAAACATGTTTGGTCTCAGTCTCAGGCTTAACTGTATGTAACTGTGTGCATAGGAGTGTCTGAAAGCCAGAGGTCACAGTGGTGGAAAATGAGCAGCAGTGATTAGACAATGTGTCACGTATTAACGCTGCTTAGAAAACATCTAGCATAAAAATACACTTGTGTGAGGGCGAGAAGCAAAAATAGTAACCGGCTAACCTGCATTCACACTCAATAAATACTGTACATAAAATATTGTAAACATGTCTAGTGTTTGTTCTTATTTCTCGTACTTCTCAAAATTAAATAATAGTTTGATTAGAGCAATTAAATAATAGTCAACCCTTTAATTCCCTTATTTGCATCGTCAGCTCGATATTCCCTCCTTGTGCACGATTTCTGCATCCGTGTCAGATGGTTCTTAAGGTAGTTCACACTGAGAGCACTTCTGCTAGTGATATAGTGCCGGAATTTTATTAACTACCCTGACCTTTAGCCATCATTACTGTTGAGCTGACAGCACTAAAGCATTTCTTTATGCGAGCCACAATATGGGGCAACTGTTGGAGTGCTGTTGACTGTACGCTGACCTTGTCTCTCAGTGCTGTCAATGACGGAGACGTCTGTTGAATACCAATTTTGGATGATCTATAAGATTTAAGGAGCTAATATTTGTTTACAATATGCGCAGGAGGGGGCAGTATGAATATTTGGGGAGATCTTCAATATATATATATAAAAAAATGTATTAGAAATATAAAGAAATGTTCAAATCTTCCCGTCAATACATTTACACACAAACTGATTATACTTTTGTATAAACGGCGTAATTAGTTAGCTTTATACTAATATATATAAAGCACAGACAGCACGCAGATGTACAATTTTTCAGAAATTTACTTTTACGATATAATATATGATGCTAATAAGATTTTTTTTTAATTAAAGAAAATAAATCGAGCTTTAAGTAGAATCTCTTTGCACAGAAGCAAACATGAATGGAAACTAGGGATGTAACGATTCACTCAACTCCCGATACGATTCGATTCTCTCACGATTTATTTTACAAAATGGGACTGTATACAAATTATGACTGAAAAAAACTCCATTATTTTTTTTTGGAAAAAAAGAAACTAGAAAATACTGTACTATTTCCTTTTATTTTTCATTGTCAAAAGAATCCCTTGATAAACTATTCAAAACAATGCAATTTAACTAAAGATAAATCATGAAAAAAATAAAGGAATAATACAAATGAAGAAGAAGCTTATTAATTTAAATTCTGGTTCAACAGTAAACAATGCAAAACTGCATAATAGTTCTTTTCTTTTTAAAAGTGCAACTGAAAATGTATTTTGTAGCTTAACAATTGGACTTTAAAAAAAAAAAACCAGTCTGCACTGTATTTACGTCAGATATTTGTTTGGACCAGCAGAGGGCGGTGGTAACCCAGTGGTCGGTTGGCATGCAGCTTTTCCAGCAGTGAAGAAGAGATGCTATGAGCTAGCAGACAGAGCTAATAGAAAAACGTGAGTTTTACAGATATTCACGTAATATTACAGATATTCTTACGGTGCTAAAGGGGTAAAGAATCATTTATGAACATGTTTAAGAGTAGAAGGCGGCCAGAAACAAAGGAGTATCAGATTCCGCCCGCCGCCTCAGCATTTGGACAAGAGAAAAATAAAGTACTGCGATTCAATTTTCAGAGAATCGATGTGAACCGTGATACCTATGAATCGATTTTTAACTGCCTTACGATTAATCGTTACATCCACAATGGAAACATGTGAGAACTGCATTATTTTCAAGCTAAAGCTTTGTTACCTACAATCACAAATATACCAATAAACCGTATATTCAAAAATGTATGAATGTTGTGATACACCAATGCTGAAACACATTAGCTGCTAATGTTGTGTAAATAATTGCAAATAATTGTGAATTTGGCTTTGATAACACATTTTCTTGCCATGTCTACCGTTTGAGGTCGCTACGTTGAATTTCATGTATTTGAAGTATGACTTCATGCTGGTCTCTACTTTTCCTTTGTCATTTCTACTTTTTAAGCTTCTTTTAAATCTTCTTAGCCATGTGTGCTTTGGTTTCTGTGAGGTTTCAGTGATGTTATGTGGTGTGACAGGCTGGGGGTTTATATGACATTTTTCCTCCTTAGCGAGCCCTTAGGGTAAAGTTTGAGAATAAAACATCAATACCTGAATTAGTTCAAGCCTCTTTTCCATCCCTACCTCTATTTATCCCTCTCTGATTGTCAAAGTCCTCTCGCTGCACTGAGGTCTCACATACACACACACACAGAGGAGTTGTTTATGGCATATGGCCGTGTGTGTGTGTGCGCTCCATGTATGATAACCCTCACGTTATCAGAGAAAAAGAGTTGCTTTGGGAATATCAACTGATGAAATTTCTCCATCTGCTGAGAAACAAGATTATTACGTAAACACATTTTCAAATTAAACTTCCCTTTATTATGCTTTAATTGCACTCCATTGACCCACCCAACATACACACACATGCACACAAGCAGCAGACAGTGTGTGCCAAACAGATCTATCAACAAGTATGGAACCTGGCCTAGACTGAAACTCAGATTTGACACCTCCACAGGCAGCAAGCTAATGTTGTGTTGTTATAACAAGATCACAACAGCTCAAGCTCTAAATTTAGCTTTGCTACACTTATCATGTGTGCAGCCAGTACAGTTCGACGGAAAATCAATCAACAATATGGGTTTAATGAGTGTGTGTATATATATATAAATGCACTCAACAGATATTTATTTAAAAAGAAAATGCAATATTATTTATGGGCACATTTTATATTTTTAATGAGAACAGTGCAGCTACATTTGTCAGGGACGAGGCTAAGGATCACCTTCAACTAGTGGGAGGGTCACATGTTCTGGGCAGTCCTGTCAGCACCACACCTGTAGCCAGTCTGCTAATCATCATGTCACCTATATATATCCTGCCTGTGTGTATTCCTCTTGTTGGTCTGTTAGTCTTTCACGTCTGGTCCGTCCTAATTGTCTGTCTGGAGTCGAGGTCGGCCACGCACCATCGGTTGAGGATCGTCCTGCACCTCACGTCAGTCTGTACCGTCTGCTGTTAAGATAAAGACTCTGCCAAGCAACCATGCCTCTGAGTTCTGCAATTGGGTCCTGTCTGCTACCTGTGACCACATTAACTTAAGAAACACCTATTATCATACCTAACTTAGCACAATTTAAACAAAAAATGCCATAATGTAATTATTATTATTATTATTATTATTATTATATAAGTCAATCAATATGGTCACACTATTCCAGGTATCAGGAAGAACCAAATGCAAAGGATACTATTTTTTTTTTAACTTAATAACAAAAAAAAGAAATTAAATTAATGGTAATAAAAAAAACATATGTAAAAATAAAATTCTCACAAAACCATTTTCCAATAGTAAAATATATATTTTTTCCAGTGAGGAATGGATTAGGGCAGTGGTTCTCAAATGGTGAGCTGCGGTATACTAGAGGAAACTCCGAGTGTGCCGTGAGATTTTGTGACAACCATACTGTATACAAATATTGATATATATATATAATATTTCACTGTTCCCACGGTTGAACAGGTGGGAATTAGACTGTGACAAAGGCTGTAGAACAACATTAAAACAGAGAAACAGTGAGAGGGAAAATGGAGCCCTTTCTTGTACGGTGGCCTGTGGCACAGGTGATATTGTACATGATATGATGTGTTATAAAGGCTATTTTGCACAATAGGTGTGCCACTGGATTAGGGTCACCCAGGGTCAGGAAATCTCTGCTTTCTCTATCTATCTCTCCTTCTGCATCACTCCAGCAGAAAGCAATCTGTGGGAGGAGGGAACAAATGCAGGGATGCCGACGGCTGAACCCCCCCCAAAAAAATAATAAAAAAATAAATAAAAACAACAAAAAGTTAAGAACAAATTAAATTAGATCTAGTAGCAATGGTTTTGTACTAACATCTTACTGCACACACAAGCATTTAAATTCTGTTAAGACACCTACAGCTCGTAAATACCATGACTATCAAAGCAAGTACATTGACATTAAAAAACCAAGAGAGGAGGGATGAGGGGGAGGAAGATGATGGAGACCACGATAAAAAGAGAGTGAAAACTTCTTTTATTCTGTTTCTTCCTGTGATATCAAAGGTCTCATCTCAACACGGAAAGAAAAATAAACAAACATGAGAGGTGTGCCATGTTGGAGAGGAGTGAACAGCAGGAAGTCAGCAGAACACTCCAACTTTCTACTGCAGTGCCACATTATTTAGAAATGGGAGAGAGCATCTACAGTAGGGTGGGAATCTCTGGGTACCTTACGATACGATACGCGATACAAAGCTCACAATAACGAATTATCTCCACGATATGACGATACTGCGATTATCGATTATATTGGTCAAGAAATCCAATCTACGATAATCTATAACATAAGATTATTTTATTTTATATCTCCGAACAGACAATTAAATAGAAAAAACGTGTCCTATGAACAGTGAACTATTTTAGTGCAACATTCTTCTGTAACAAAAGTGTCAAATTACCAATGTAATAAATAAGCATCTCCAATAGGGCTTTCTGTAAATAGAAAATATGTTCTTTTCTACCAAGTGACACCATTATAGTGCAATATTCCAATATATTGGTCCTTAAACAAACAGTGGACAAAATTTCTGTGAAGACCTACCAGCATATTTTAGTGAAAAAGCAAAAAATGTTTTTGAAAAAAAAAAAAAAATCGATACTTAGCACGAGCATATCGGTAATCAATCGTACGGAAAAATATTGCGATATATCACTGTATCAAGATATCGTCACACTCCTTATCTACAGTATATGTGCAGATTAACACCAGCATTGTCCTGAGAACCAGAGTCTGAGTCCAAGCTTTCCCACCTTCATTAGGTTTGGTTCTCTTTCAAATTGTTCATTTGAAAGCAGACCATCACACCTACAAGTGTTACACAGTATAGAACATGTTTGTCCAGCCACATTCTACCTAGGATTAGAAACTCTCCTCGACTCATAGGCCATCAAACTTAGTATTTTCCACAGTTAACCTGCATGTTACTATATGCTCCATGTAATTGCCTTTTCTTTGGAGTGATTAATACACATTCATGACATTTACAGTCAAACTAAGACCCGTTTCAGGTTGTCATCATGTTCATGTTGTCAATAAGGCCTATTCTCCGCGTAAATCCACCAAAAGTGTGTAGTCTGTAAATGAAGCAGGTCTGAAGCAAAGGAGGCGGACTGAGCCATGATGTCATTATTTTTGGGGCTGTCTGGAAATCACGGAACATGAACAAACAACAAAGTACCCCCTTCCAGGACAAGGAGTGGATGGCACGAATAAAATATAATTAAATGTAACACATTTTGTCCAATTTATAACTGGTAAATGTGAACATATTGGAAATACTGATGGTCAATCCATTGGCGTGATTGTATAACACCCCCACACACTCCCACCCCACGACAGCGTGATAGTATTGCTTTGGATCTTTCAGGGAGCCTCTACTGTAATATCACAAGTGCGTGTGGCTTAAATTGTAACTAAGTCCATACTTATAGTGCAATACAATGTTTTCACCTTATCGTGGCACTGCACTTATTACAGGTTCAGAAATGCGTAAGAGGAAAAGAACTTAAGCAGACGGAAGAATACGTGCACGGCCAGAGTTTGAATGGGAACGCCCACATTTCAGGGCCCTCCACCCAGAGTGCGTAACTGGGATGAAGGTGCGCAGTGACCGACTTAAGTACAGGGGAGAATAGTGCGTAGCCAAAAACAGCATTTTTTTTTTCACCTACGCGCATGGGAGAATAGAGCCCTAAATGAATTCATACCAACACAGAATTTCAATTGATATTTTTTCATCCCGGTGCAAAAATAGATCAGGTAAAACCAGTTTGTATAACTCAATGAAAGATGTAATATACATATACAAAAAAAAAAAAAGTAATATACATTAGTGTTATAACTAATATAGATACCTTCGGGCAAGTTTAAATCAGTGAACCTTGGCTTGATTGAATCGCTCTAGGATTTGTTCATCCACAAAATGCAATCAATCAATAACTGTAAAGTAACCATATTTTAATTTCTAAAAAAAGAAGAAGACACTTGGGCCCAACCCGGCAATATTTGACCTTTCTTGAATCTACCTCACGGCAAAATACAGTAGAGTTGATAAATAAGTTGTTATTGTCCATAAGGTTTAAAAATCAATTTCTCTCTTTATAACAAAGACTTAAAAACAATCTCTATCTAAAATCTCTATCATTGAAACAATGAGAGACATCTCCTATTAGAAACTAAAACAATAACCAAAAAAACCCCTTAAGGCTTACAGAACATTAAATAATCATTAAATACATACTTAAATAAATAACTGTGACCTTAACTTCCTATAGGATACGTTTCTCTGAACCTCCATGAGGAGGTTTTATCATCCAGGAGGGTTTTCCTGATGACATCTTTTAATTAAATCCACCGGTATTTGGTCTCTTTCAGTCTTTATCTTCTCACTGCTGCGTGTATGACAATTTTGTCAAAACAAAGCGGGACCTTCAATGATTTCATCACGTGAGTAAAATTACAGTAATGAACCATATTGGCTGTAAAGAGAAACTCTTTAGCTTTCAGAAACTGGTGGAATTTCCCCGATAAAGCAAATATTAGCAGAATTAATTTATTGTAACTTGTTCTCCGAGATGCATTCAGGGTCCCTGGGAAACCCGGACATTTTCATCTACTCAAATGTCCAATGTGAAAAGAGGACATGTCTGGGTAAATCCGGACACATGGTCACCCCAAATAACTGACATCACAGTTGTAAATGCTAGAACTTTTCAATCAATTCACCTTTCAAATTTAATGATATACTGTAAACTCCAGCAAAGTCTTTTGTATGAATGTTTAATATTATAGGATCCTAAAGGCAGCACTGTGAGGTCACAGATGGGAAAAAGCGTGCAGATAAGTACCTCAGCTATCAGTCACAGCACAGACCGTCATGCTGAGAGCATGTGAGTCCATGTGTTGGCTATCCATCGCATTGAAACTAAAGCAAAAGAATGAAGACAGGAAGCAATGTGCACGGACCCTATCTTGGACCCCTCCCACCCTCGCACACACACACACACGCACACAGTGAGCAACAATGTTATGACAATAACTCTGGATTTTACAGCCCACTGTAGCTGCACATCTGGAGAGCATCAGAACACACAGGAACTGATAAAGACACATGCACAGACACAGTTGGATAAGAATGGGAAGCTGGGAAGAATGAATGATGTTGAAGAAAAGGAAAGAAAACGGTGAAAAAAAAAGAAGATGAATGAGGTTGCGATCATTTAGCTTGGGCACTGCAATTTTCCCTCTTTTACTCGTCTAGTTTCCTCTCTTCCTCCCTCTCTCCTGCCTTCTGTTCTCCATGTCTGTTCTCTAATCCTATACGACAGAGAACAGAACACAAATCTCCTTGTTGGCAGGGGAAGAAAACAGTCTGTTTCAAGTGAGTTTGAGGGAAAGATGGAGAAAGACAGTTACAGAGATCGACTGCATAAATTACAGAGTCATTTATACAGTTTTGGAAACTATGGCCAAACATATGTAGACACTTCCTGTCTTTCCTTCACTCTCTATAGCACACACAGACAAACAGAAACACACACTGAAACTAAGATGCAACGACATCATGGGCAAGTCATTAAAACAGCTGTAACGTGCTGTCACACACTACATCATACCTGAATCAAATTCATGCCATGATACAAAAAGTGTACCATACATAAATCACTCACACGCACACGGTACAGTCTGTGTGCAGGTGTGAGGTCCAACAGGCACACTGAACTCTCTGGGTAGCCACAATCCAAAAATCTTAGCACATAATTACCAACAACAAACTTTCAAATTGATACAATGGGAGAAATTAACTTAGATAAGGGAAAACACCACACTGCGCGCTGTTGTGCTTTATAACAGGAAAAGGATAAATATACATATCTACAAATGAGACTGGAGTAGATTGTTGTGGGATTTACACTCTTAATGTAATCATTACTGTGAGTTTGTTTCATTAGAGGGACCTTAGTGACCTGCACTGACAGATGAAGTTTAGAAACAAGTTATAAAGTTGTTTGTCGAGAGATGTTAGATGCAAATACAGATATCTAATAACCATATGGTCATTACTCAACATTCCCTGAAGTAAATTACATAACATAATTCAAAGACTGGTATTGACTTTCAGGTAAATAAACCAATTCACCAAACTTAAAGTGCTAGATAATAAAATACATCATAATTATAAGCTAAAACAATTTATACTTTGGTTCATCTAAAATATTATTTTTCATAGTCGCCCATAAATCAAACCCTCATATACACTTTTGCACTCGTGTTGCACACTATTCGAGACCAAGACTTGCCCAAGACCAGAAAGCACCAAGATCAACAAGACAAGACCAAGAATTTTGGGAGTCGAGACCTAGTCAACACCAAAACCGAAAACTGAAGAGACCAAGACCATAACAATCTATTTTAAAAACCAGGTTAAACAGTTCAAGAGCATTGTCTGTTTAACTTTAGGTTTCCATTAAATATTTAAATTTGTCAGACAAAAACAAGTTGTCTGTAACTCTTTCAAAGCAAAACATGCAAAAATCTCAAATCTTGCCAAAATTCTTGCTAAAAATAAATACTTGTATGTATTTAACTCATTGAGTGCCATTCACGTCTATAGACGAAATTGTGTTTTTTGGCTGGGGTTGCTAGGAGACGGTGTGACGAAGCTCTCCGGTGATTATCTAACTTGTACCGTGATGTAGTGACCAACTGGTGAAATGTAGGTGGCAGCAGCGCACCTTTGGATGAGAGATCACCCATGATGGGAAGAGCTCAGAGGGAGAGGAAAGGAGTTTACGAGACAGAAAATGGCACTACGAGAGTTGATGCTGAAGTTCCCAGGAGTTCACACTCAACCAGAGCATGTGTAAAACTGTAAAAAAAACAGGGCAAGCGCTGACACTCGGCATGAGGAGGAAGTTGTGTGTGTGGAGACTGATGGGGGGAGAGACTTGGAGGAATGCCAAAATACTCTGACCTAGCTAGCAAAATAATAATAACGTTGCCATCAAAAGCCTGGTCTCAGTGTTGTTTTTGTAGTTTTAGAGAAGGAAACCAATGTTGAGGTGTCCCTAAAGCAAAAAAAAAAAAAAGATTCAAAGTCACTAAAAGGTTTTTTTTATCAGAAAAGGCCGTTTTTCTCAGCTTTTTGTCACAAACAGGCAATTTGTGTGAAATTTGCCTCGATTCAACTGCTGATTACAGAAGAACAAAACCAGCTGGACACGAAAGAAATTAGAGACTTTAATCTTTCAGAATCTGGTGTCAAAATTCTGAAAATGGCTGACACTGAATGAGTTAAAAGGCACCGATAAGTCCAGATTTGTTTTTAAATACCTGACAATAAGTTGTTCAT
The DNA here is from genome assembly GCF_900634775.1 of Gouania willdenowi. Classification (NCBI taxonomy): domain Eukaryota; kingdom Metazoa; phylum Chordata; class Actinopteri; order Blenniiformes; family Gobiesocidae; genus Gouania; species Gouania willdenowi. The sequence goes on along the minus strand of NC_041054.1, from coordinate 9,233,391 downwards.
TTGTCCGGTCAATGAGGTCTTTCTGTATTTCTGACCAGAAACATGATGGATTGAGGTTTCTGACAAATGAGGCACTAAACAAATTCCCAAGGAGGCAGAACAATCTGTGAGCTAACAGTAAATGTTTGAAGTCAAATTACAAAATGAATTAATTAGAAACAGTTGATTATTGTCACATTGATGAAGTTTAAGAATAGCAGATCGCTGCTGGTCTTGACTGGTTTGGACGGAAAATCCTGACTCTGTACAGTCCAAGACCAAAACAATACAGAGTAGGCCTACTACAAATGCTTTTAAGTCTGAGACAAGACCAAGACTTTCAATACGGACTCAAGACCAAGACTGGGTAATGATAGGTGTAGAACTAAAAAGGCAAGCGACCGTTTGGGGCATATTATTGTTAAAGGAAATCTATTCAAACATACTTGATATGAAAACGATCGCGAGCGGCAGCTTCATGATATGTAATTGTCAAACCTTTCACATGAATGACTATCAAAAGGAATATTTTCCAGGGGCAAAAAGACAAAAAAAAATCGAAATCAAGAATCAAAGCTGTAATTACTATTTTTATTGCAGAATCACTGATGCAGAGAAAGATATTGATATAGAGACCGAAGCAGGGGAGGAATAAAAGACATAAAATTAAGAGAAGAAGGAGGGAATAACGGTATACTAAATACGTTTTTTAAAAAAAAACAACTTTAAAAGCATGATACAACTTCCAAACAGAAGAACTATTATGATTAATTTGGTGGCGTGTAGAAAACAAACCGTAATCCGACTCGGTCTCTTTGGCCTCTCTTCATCTCCCTCCCTATCAGTTGCTCTCCCTGGTTCCCATAGTAATCATTCAAACCTGATTGCTCTGATCCGTCGTTTCTATTTGTCATTAAACACAAAGCGCGCACACAGAAACACACGTTGGCGTGCATGGACACACATGCACACCAGGAGACAGAAACAAATGCTATCTAATGAAATTGTATAAATAAATAAAAGGTTTTTATTTCCCCATATGTCGATCCGCTCCCTCGCTTCACATCACACACACAGCCTTCATCCACTGGTCAATAAAGCACTCACACACAACTGCAATACACACACACTGACGTATACACAATCTAAATCAAAGGCATGAATGACCGCACACTTTGGCCGGTGAATCTAAATGTAGATGAGTTCGACTGGTTGAGCAACCGATGGGAAGAGAAGCCGTTATCGAGAAAATCTATGTTTGTTTTTCTTTGTTTCAGTCAGCGCTGTTGACCGCTTCATCAATCGGTTTAACCAAATGTTATAGAGTTTTAACTCGCATAAATACCAAAGCACGCTGCAGTTACATAGAAATGTGACTACACGTCTGATCCAGTAAGACAACAATGTCAAAATAAGAGGGTATGAATACTAAACTGACCAAAAAGGGAGGAAAGGGGCTTGAAAGGCGGAAAAAAAAGCGAGTTTCCTTCACTTTCTCTTTTCCTTCTGATGAATTATACCTTTCAAGCCAGTAGCAGACTGTGTCATTTCTTCCCTTCTGTTTTTCATGTAAAAGAACAAGGTAATTGGAAGTCTGATGGAACACAGAGCAGGGCATTAAAGGCGTGTGCGCTGAAGTCACCTGTATTTTGGGTTTTCCTTCAGACTAAACCCAAAGTGGTGGCAAACCAAAAGCAGACATCGACTTGAGGGCTTGTGTCTTTTTTCAGATTTTCTTTTTTTTCCCTGAAATGTTTCAAGTTATAGTATCTAAACAAAACTCTTGGAATGAAGTCAGAGAGTTGGATTCATACAAAAACTTGAGAGACTAAGAATACCAAACTATTGATCCCGATTACACATTTGACGAATCTGGCTCTTCAGTGTTTTTATCGTGGGTCTGTTTGTTTATGCCGTGTCTAAATTATAGACAGTATTCACATCAATGGCCAGCATTTAGTTTTGCATTATGCATAATATTCTGTGTTCATAGCAAATCTCTCTTCATTTTTAACAAGTGCATCTTCCTTTACTGTTTATAACTGCCATTTTAAATTTCTGAATGACCAACCTTACATCTACAGAGAGCAATAAAAGCTAGATGACCAGGGGACTTTTTTAGGGTATCTACTTGATTTGTTGGCTTGCATCTAAACCTGCAAGTTCAGTACACTGGTCCAGGTTGGCTGAATGTTGGAGATTCATTCCAGTTAACTAAAAACAACCCACCATTCATAAATGCAATCTTATTTAATGATAATCAAAGCACTTTTACATTTTTTAAAGCGAATCACATGTTCAAAGAAGAGCACTCAGAGAGCTCAAACCTCGGCCAATTGGCAAATCTCCTCTTTGCCAGACTATGGCAGTTATCTGGATCAGTGATCCTGATCATGGTACCAAAAGCTTGGAAGAAATTTTCAATTAAAGAAAAAAAAAAAAAAAAAAAAAAAAAAACATTAATAACAATGTAGTAAGTCCAAATGTATGGGCACCCCATTCTATTGAAAAATTTCAATGAAATTAGTAATCCGGATCTGATCTGAATAAAACTCTGTGGGGCAGTTGAGGAACCAACATAACATAACTGTCATATTTCCTAAAGACCAATCAACTATGAACCCAGACAAGAAATAGCAATTTTTGATTCTTGAAACTGATCCAGAATCAGAATAACGATCTGAATACCCTCCAGAATCTAATGGAAACTTCCATAGCATAAGGTCTATCTTTGGTTCGTAAAGTAGGCTGCTTTTAATGGAATCCTGTTAACAGACAAGTAATTGCCAGTGAATATATTACCTCCTTGACTGAGGTAGTAAAATCATTGAATAGTTATTTAGATCATTTTGGGGGACTTCCTTATTTTCAAGAATATCTGCAGAAAACTGTTCGACTGGTTCCTGTCTTTGGTCGTACATGAACTCTAATGCGAAGGGGAAAAATACCCTTAAGTTTCCTAACAGTGTAAAAGTTAATATATCTCTGTGCTTAGTTTTCATTATGATTCATGGGTACAATGAGGAGTATGGATTAGGGATAGACTGATATGGATGTTTTGGGGCTGATGCCGACAACAATTTTTTTTCCCATCAGCCTTTGCCGATGACCGATACGGACTGCCGATTTTCTTGAGTCGATATTTGGAACCGATACTACTTTTGCTCCCTCAGTTTTATACAATGATGATAACAAATGGTACAAGTCTTGATTTACAAAGTAAGGAACATTTATTGAAATTAACAAAGGGGAGGTAGAACGACAACAAGTAAAAAAATATTTCTGCTCTCTGTAATCAATGCGGATCGGTGAACACAGCAGCCTGCATCGGCCGATGCTGATACACGTAAAAAACGCAAAAATTGGCCGATGTATCGGTCTATCACTAGTATGAATCAATAAGTCTTGGGACTGTGTCTCCTGTGATTACCTTTCTGTATTTTCATGTTTTTAGTTACTGATGAGGGATTTAATTAATGCTTGACAAAAACTTGTCAAAAAAAAAAAACTCTCTTTTTAACTCCCCACACACTCATTGCATTGCACCAGCCCACCCCTACCCCCGCCACAGCCTAGTCTCGTCTCTGAATGAATTGTTCCTTGTCTCTGAACCGATGGAGCAATAAAGTTGGTTTAAACAGCCGTGGACACACCGGCACACACTGTTGAAGCAGGAACATGTGTTTTACATCAAGAGCTCCCAGCTATACAAGAGCTAATGTTACCGTTTGTATGCATGGCTCTGTCTGTGTGAGTGTGTGCGTGTTTGTGTGTGTCAGAACAGGGGTGCAACATGTCTTTACAATCTCCTATCAGCTTTTAATCTCCCTTTAGCGAGGAAGGAGGGGGTGAAAAGGCACTCAAGGGGAGAAAGTGATAACCACTCAGTGGGGGTGGGGGTGACACAAAGTTGTTCCCCATCTCTCCAGCCTCCTAATATTCACTCTTTCACAGGGCTACTTTGTATGTAAGAACAAGCTTGAAAAAGTTCCCGATAAATATGATTTACATGTTATATTTCCTCAGGTAACTTAAGAAAACCCTTTTTGCAACAATTTGTTGACATTGATTTCTTATTTGAGTGACTGTTATTCAGCTTTCGATGTTTTTTTTGTAACCTTCTACAAAGCAGTTGTCCAATTTGCAAATCTGTATCACTTTTACACTTCACATTAGTTTTAATTAAAAAAAAAAAAAAAAAAAAAAGTTTTGGAAATTAGCATTCAAACCTAGAATTTTTAAACTTCTACCGACAGTTAAAGTAGCGCATTGTTGCTACACATTTGATTACTTTAAACTAAAAAATATTCTTCTAAACATTCTTAATGTCATTAAAAAAAATTTAGACAAGTTCAATCAGCCCTGCTAAAGCTGAATCTTAGACAAAATCGAAATCCCTTAGAATGACGTTTAGTTATTTTATATTTGACTTGACTTGACTTTTGTCCAATTTTCTAATAAGAGATTGCAATTCATAGGAAACTTGCCTGATAATTTCTGGAGGTAAACCTAAAAAAAACTAAGTTTTATAAGGTGTGTTTTTGGAAGGGGTGCTACCTGAAAAATATAAAAAATTCATTTGAATGTCAAAATTCAATTTTGGATCCTGTCTTTGCACAATTTAACATAAAAACACTAAATCAAAGATAACCAATTACAAAGTAATTAAAAATGTGATCTACACGTTACAGCAGTTTAACTACATCACATTAAAATGTATATGCCTGTAAGTCATCCAAAAGTTGTTCTCATAAATGTCCCAATTTTTACGGGCATTGCATTGTGGGATTTTGAGTTGTGTAAAAGAATGCAAAGATGAAGCAGCAATGAAAAACTTCCATTAAAAAGTGTTTTTACCTCATTCTTAGTGTAATTTATTGTCTTTCTCCGGCAGACAAGACAATGATTTGCTAGACGCCGTGTGTTCTGTATTTTTTCTGCTTTGTTTCGCTCTTTCACTTGATTTGACGTCACTCAATATCTACATGGCTATTGTTTTAAATACGTGAAAACACCAGAAATGGAACTTTGGCAGTGTGGTGGATGAGTGCAACTTTTATATGACATACAGCTACAGTTTATAAAATGTGATTTATTGGGTAAGCAGCTGTAAGTACATTACTTACAATTTTTTTTTTTTCATGCATTTAGCCTTAAAACTAGATCACTACTTATTGCTTAGACTGCGAAATGTAATTTGTACCTGATTCCCAGGCCAGTACAGTGTGGGTTTCCAGGTAAATGTAATTGTTGCAAACTGCTACTGGGCTTAGGTGAAATTAAAACTCAATAAGAGAAGTTAAAAAGTTGTATCCAGTTGTAGGTAAATTGCATATCCCACAGTTGTACTTCAATGTATTTGAGCAGTTCATTTGCTTCATAGCCCAGAATTTACTGAGTGAAATTACAATTTTACAAAAATAATTGATGCAAAGTGTGCAGAACAATTGACAGTAGAAATTCAACATAAACATATCGCTAACCAACATTTTCTAAAGAGGAATAGGGGACTAGTTTTAAATAGGGGTGTCCCAATCCGATATTGATATCGGATATTTGTCAGACATCAGCCAGAAAACGAATATCAGAATTGATCGGATTGTACTATATTCATTCAATTTAGAAAACTGTAGATATTATGTTCAAGGTAAAATAAATTCTGTAACCAATTGGTTAATAATAAATGGGTCAGTTTTTCTCATACCTACTGTTGCTGACTATTGTTCTCTGAGTAACATCACTTGATCAATACTTTTCCTAACATTCCACACTACATAATAAGTAATAAAATTATGTATGATTCATGCTGATGTCGTATCGGCTAGATATCGGTATTAACCAAAACCCAACAGTGCAATATCGATATCACATCGGAAGTGAAAAAGTTGTATCAGGACATCCCTAGTTTTAAAGTCTGAAAAAAAAATAAACCGAGGAAATCAAATAATGGAGCAGCAGAGCCTGAAATGGATTCAGGAAATTAAGCCGTTCGTGTTATATATGCGCAAATAATTCAACAAGTATTATGCTATACTGGTATATCAGTCCTCATTTGTTACATATATATATTCTAATTACTTTAATCATACTCACAGTGCGCAATATTTACGCAAGAATTCATACAAGACCAGCTGTGACTCATTCATATTGACTTAGCATGAAACTAACTTCAGGCACCATGCTGTGTCGAGGGTCAGTACAGGAAAACTCCTCCGCAAAATTTCACCAGATGCATCACAGCATTGTTCATCTTTCTAGGCTCTGGGGGAAAATGTGATTTACTGCTCACTGTTGCTCAGATACTGAACACAAGCCAAGTCTGTGTGCACGTGTGTATGTGTGTGCGCATCTGTGCGTGCGCGCGTGTGTGTGTATGTGCACTTTCAGCCCTTATTAGGCCGTACTTGTGGCGATGCTTAACCCCACTCGCATTTTGGCAGCTAGTCCCTTTCTATTGGGGACTGGCTTTATTCTCGTCCTTCTCTCTCTGTGTGTCTTCTCTCCCCTTCTTATCGCTACTGCCCTCTCTGCTCCTCTTTTGGACTCTTTTCTCTCCCTGACGCTCACTTGGTGGTCCTGAGGTAACGTAACACTTATTCCCTTGTTAATCTGCAAATAGTGGGCTATCATTTACGGTGATCTTTCACATGTGTTTGCAATGTGAGTGAGGGATTCCAGTTCTACGTGATGTGATCCTATGCTCAAAGCACAAGCATATGTGGCCAGTTTCAAACCAAGAATACACTGATATAAACCTGAAAAATATGACTTGATCACCATGACACAAGAATATACAAGGTAGGAAACTAAGGCTGTGTTCGAAATTGCATACTTCCGTAGTACTCATACTAAGTCTGGCGTCAAAATGAGTGTATAGTGTGTTCACATTAGACAGTGTGGAAAGATTGAGTACGTGAGAAATACCCAGATGTATACTATATTAGGACATTTTTGAAGTATGCACGGTGGGCACACTAGACTCAACCTTCCCGTGATGCATGGCGAGCGGAACATAACATCATCCTGGGACCGGCTTCAAAATAAAATTCAAACATCCCTGTTTCATAACAACGAGTTTAATGGATCCAGTGACCACGTTGATATTATCCTTGGTCACTTTCTCAATTAAAATGTTTTCAGAACTTTCAAATGTGGAGAATTAAAGGAGATATTTAGCCTCAGTGTGCTTCAGGTTTTTGTCGTTGTAGGTTTGAAATGCATCTTGGGAAGCTTGAAAGTATACTCGAGTATGTAGTACATTAGTATGCAGACTGGACAATTGCTTGCTTTTTAGTTGTTATGCTGCAAAGAATTCTACTGCGTATGAAGTATGCGTATGAGTAACATTTATACTCAATTATTTGATGATTTCAAACTTTGTTTTACGCTTTTCTTTTAAATACTTTTTAGTGTTGATTTTTAAACTTTGTTGAACGTTTTCGAAATGTTGCACCTTTAATCACGTGAAGCACATTGAATTGCCTTGTGCATGAATTGCGTTACAAATAAATGTGCCATGCCTAGAGTGTTATAATAGAATGTGAGTGACTGTGTGTGTGTCTGCATTCAGTAGACTTGAGTGCCCCACCATCCTAAAAGAGGAAAAGCTAGTTTTAAAGATAAATGTGTCACTTTTGATGAGTAGAGGTATTGTAGCAACATTAATTGAGGTTGATTTAAAGAGCATTAGTGATGGGATACAATAAAAAGACACTCATTGAAGTCTTGGCTTGATAAACCAAAACAACAATCACCAATGACTAACAAGCACAAACATCAAAGTTTTTTTCTTTTTCTTTTTGCATCACCAGTACTACTTGCCGATTGTTTGGAACTAGAGAGCAATCTAGAATCATTCCTTATCGTGAGCTTGTCAGATTTAACAATTTCAATCTAAAATGGGTTTTATTCTCTCGCCAACAGAAACCCTGCAACGCAGGAAAACCACTGCACTGCGAGTGGATCTTATCAGACATAAAAGAAAAAATATTCTGTTACACAGATGGATCATCTTCAAACATTTCTAAGAAGAGATATCAGTGTTGATGGAGTGTGAACAGACACATTAGGCTAGTTTTCCTCTCAAGCTTGAACTAAAATACACCACATATAAAGCAAAGTGTTGGGTCACGGAATTTGTAAGATTGAAGGTCTTGTTATTGAATGCTTGGAACAGAAATACAACTCTAAAATGTAAAAGATTAAAACAAAACCCAAGGACATTAAGGAACGATGACAGATGAAAGAACTACACCAACACTTTTCTGAAAACTCTGAGAGTTGGGAGATGTAGAGACACTATTATAACAAAAATTATTTTTTGATAGTGGGGGAATACCAAGTCTTGGGTGTGAAAGAGGCAGAATGTGAACTAACATCACCAAAAAACAGCTTTTATTGCCAATGTTAAAGCCAAAATAAAATAAAACAAAAACAACCTTGTTTTGGCCGGTGACTAAATTAAAGTTTTCAATTTTCCTAATGTTTTGTCGTAAATGTTTTGTCGTAAATGTTTTGTCGTAAATGTTTTGTCGTAAATGTTTTGTCGTAAATGTTTAATTAACTTGGAAATACTTACAAAAAAAATCGATGCTATTTAGTCCCTAAATTCAAGATGCTTTGACAAACGAAGAATACCATTACTGGTTCCAATGCAATGGAATAGAACCAACATCCTGGATGGTTAGAAGGCATCCATCCGCTCATCCATCCATAGCTGAAGCTGTACTGGGGTGTGTTTCTGAGTTATGTGCCAGGTCTTGTTGTGTTTCACTGCCAGACAGGGAGGAAGAATGAGAACAAAAAAGAAACGGTCCTGAGGGAAATTGAGTACACAAGATGCATCATGCCAGTGGAACAGAATTCATAAACACACTGGCATAGACACATGCACGCGCTAGTGGAGAATGCCTAATGTGTGAAGACCTCACAGGGGACTCGAGAACGGAGAAGAACTCAGAGAAAAAGTGAGAAGCTGAGGATGGGAGGGAGAGTATTCAGTGAATATGGGTTTAAAAAAAAAGGGGATGCCTCTGATTTTCACCCCTTATCAAGTATGCATGACAGTGTGTGTGCATGTCTGAAAGAGTGTGCATGTGTGAGTATTATAAGTTTGAAGGTGGATTGCTGTCTCGACTGAAAAGAGTTTAGAGAAAATCTCTACTCTGCATTCCAGTCAGACACACACAACCAAGCGTGTGCACGCACACACACACAGATGGCCCTGTCTGCTGCACACGTTCATGCCCAGGGCAATCTTGCTACCCTGCCAAGCAGGCCTTGGGCCGCCAAGGTTGCCATGGCTTTGCTTGCTCACAAGCACACATTCACATACACAGACACACCAGTGCAGGGTGTGTGACTGGGTGTCCTTAACTGAAGTACATTTGAGTGTCAAGAAGACTGGATTTGCTCCTTTGAATGTGTTCAAGCATATATTACACATCTTTGAGAGAGTGTGTGAAGATGCAAAATAAATGCAAAAGCATTTAAAACGATCAAATGAATCTGTTTCTGCTTTCCTGTAGTGGCTGAGGTGTGGCGCCACCATGACGCCCATCTCAAAAGCCTTGCCAGCATGTATTTAGATGCGTCATACAATCACAAAGATAACTAGCATGTCAGCAAGTTGGTGGGAATTGCTTCTTATCACCCATTGTCTAGCACATGTGGTTTGGCAGAACAGACCGACAACACTCCCTCAGAAAAGCAACAGCCTGAAGACTTTTTACCACACAGTGATGTCGTAACTCTCCTTTGAGACCCATATTTAATAAGCAAAAGTGATTACGAAAACAACTAAAATGGGATTTTGCATTATTGTGTCGTAAACAATTCTAAACATTCCCTCCCCAGATGTCAGCCAACAAAGGCATATTTTTGTTATACTGTCAAAATAAAAACTTAATTTTAATTAACTGCAAGCTAATTTTTTGTCTTTTACTGGAAGCGCTACGAGTGAAATTCCAAATTTTGTTGTATGTCTTCTCATTTATCTAAATACAAGAAGTCACCATTACAGACACAAAAGACTTGACTTTGGAAATGAATGTCAGACAAAAAAAAAAAAGAGATAATGAGAGGAAAAGAAGTTAAGTCAGGAGAGCCTAGGCGATGAGAGGAAAGAGCTAAGAAGCCGGGGATTTCAAATTAGCTGTTGGTCAAGGGTCAGATGGACATTCAATCTAACCAATCAGCTTCCTAATTACACAAGTCTTGCTTGATGTGTGTGTGCATTGCCGAATGTGTGTGCCTGTGTGTGTGTGTGTGTGTATTGCTGGCTTGAGTTGCGTGTTGAGGTTCTGCTGTAGCAAAACTAACATCTGGCCCACGTATTGGTTCCATGTGTGAACACACACGCACAAAATTCGCTCTTTTACTCACATAGATTTATTTAAAAGTGTGTGTGTATGTGTGTGCGTGTGTGTATGTGTGTGTGTGTGTGTGTAGCCTGATTGTAACAGTAATTGATGTAAACGTCTAAATTACAGCTAGGAGCTAAAATAACCACTGTGTTTTACAGTAACCATGTCAACATGATTAAAAACACCTGGTTGGTTCACTGGTGGGGAGGGTGGAACATGTGTGTCACAAGCAGTCAGCTGACCCAATGAAAACGCAGTGTGTATGCAGCGTGTGTCTTAACCAAAGCAAACTCCCAGCCACGAATAGATATACGAGTAGAGGGCTTTCTAGGGCCCGAGCCGAAGTAGTTCTATTGATTCCCGACTGATATTATTGGATAATAACTTGAACTGCAAGGGGCTATCATACTTTTACAAATCACGCAAGGCAAAAAGACAGATCAGATTTTGTTATTTTGGACTACAACCCCTGGATGCCAGTAAAGGTTTGACATGTACAGGAAATGTCTTTTTTTACCCGAGTGGTTTTAAAAATACTGGTGCCTACCTCTTTCCGGAAAGGTCTGTTAGCTTCCAGCAGCCCTGGAGCAAGTAACTCTATGGCTCTAAGCCTGATCTCTTCTGACCATCAAATGTCTGACTAATCACTGCACTGCTATGTTACCAGAAACCAACTGGAATACAGTTATTCAGACATTTTAAGCTAAACATAAAACATGGAAATGACCACATTGCATCGTACATTAACATAGTGATGCACGTGTTGCGATACCGTGCTTTACACAAAGAAGAGATTACCTAACTAATGACCTCTGGCTTTGTTGGGAAGCGTTAGCAACGTGAACAGGCATTGTCTGTATGTACAGTATGTATGGTGGCCACCAGCACTGATTGCATTACAATAGCAATGACATGTTGTAAGCCAGACATGGGCAACTGGCGGCCCAGCTGCCATATGCGGCCCTCGCTCTAATTTTTGGCGGCCCCTGAGGTAAACGCACAAAACAAACGTATTGTTCTTCCTCTCAATGTTTGATTATCCTCCCATTACACAATACACCTTCCCATTGCCTCACAACCCCAAATGGGAGGGTGTAGCGAGATGCCTTCACAAAACTAAGAATATTATCTGAACTATAGGCACTAATTTTGCTTGTTTTTAACCTTTTTTTGCACCTACATCTAACTTGACACATTTTAAACTGTTTTCGTCACTTTTTCTTGTTAACTAATACATTATGAACTATAATGTTCACATAGGATAAAATCCAGATGTCTAAAATATCTAATGTTAGTTTTTTTTTTTGGCAATTCAAACTCAGGTCCGACTCTTCCTAAGCGACATAAACGTGCGCACACAGGCAGGTCTTCACAGACACCAAAGTGCACACTGGTCATTAGAGCAAACAGGTTGTCTGATTATGTTTCCATTACATTAAACACAGGCCAGATTTTATGCACTGGAAGCATTACCACACACGCGCACACAGACACATTTCTCTTTCCTTGCAGTATGGCTGTGTTTATTTGAGTCTGTGTCCCGATGGGAAAAGTGACTGCTGAACAAACAAACTGAACAGGGCCCAGAACGGACAAGTTGATCAGTGTGTGTGTGTGTGTGTGTGTGTGTGTGTGTGTGTGAGAGACTGAGAGAGAGAGAGAGAGAGAGAGAGAGAGAGAGAGAGAGAACTAAGTATAAAACTTTAACTAGTTTAGATGTGCACACACATACACACACAGAAAATAAACCAATTTCCTGAGGCGGATATAAAACAATAGTAAATTATTAGCATCAACGATAGGATAAATTTGGTCTTTAATTTCCTCACACATGCACAAACACACACACACCTATACACACACTTTTAATTAGACACCGAGAAGAGGTGGAAGCTGTAACTCTCACACGGATATGAAGAGGAAATAAAAGAAGAAGAAGACAAAGTCATTGCAACTTCACGGACATTTTGTTCATGTGAAGACTTGCTTTTGTCCAGCCCTGATCTCTCTTTTGTGTGTGTGTGTAAGATGTAATATATGTGCATGTTTACAAACACAGATGATATCTATAGTCTAACTTTAGCCTAATATAATGATGTAATCCATTGCCGCACAGTCTGAGCATTGTGCTTCATCTTCTTCGCCCACTCTTTTCCAGTTGTTTATTCTACACCTTCTGAGATCCCGTATATTTCTTGTTTGTGTATATGAATGAATTTATTGGTGTAAAAAGAAACTACAGTAATATATACCCAGCACAGACAGAGGCAGATACAGCACAAGCTTTTGATTTACACAATATAGCAAGCAGATGTCCCGACAAATGCAGCTGGAAGATAAAACAAAGTACTTTGGTTAAATCTGTTTTAAAAAATGAAGCACAAAGTACAACATAATAAAAAGATCTAAATCTAAAAAGATCAGTCATCAAATTTTAAAATAAGTGTCAGCAAAATGATTACAGCTTTAATGTTTGGCATTAAACAAAACATTAGGGGGGTGATTTTAACAGTCAACAATATTAAGACAAATATAGAAAATTACAAATTAGGATTAAAACATTGGTGGAACAACTCCAAACTGTTGCTTACAACAAAGTGAAATTGTGAATTTGGAAGAAGAAATGACTCAAAACACTTACCAATCAGACAAAAGATGGCCGAAAAATGTCAATAACCTAATTATCAGTCTTTATTTGGTTTCATCAATAAATTATTTGACTGATAACCTGATCATTAAGTTGAACAATATTGTTTGGAAAACATCATTACTGTCTTTTCACACCTTACTTAAGGAAAGCACCGACAATATGATTATAGACACATTTTTACAAATTTCAGTTATTCTAGTTTTCTTTAATTTTTTTAACATTTCTTTACATTTTGATATATTAAGTGCTCTTATTTTGAAAGGTTAGAAATGGAGGTTGGCATTTCCTGTGTGTCATTTACCTAAAAAAGCTTATTTTCTATGTCTTCCTATTTATCCAATTACCGTATTGCCCAAAAAGCTGTATTTACTATCAACTTATGTGGATGATATTGCAAACAAAAAATATAGCAGATAACATAAGCTTTTCCCCCCAATGATCAACCACAATTGTTAACCATAGCTGCACGCTAACAGTGGGAAATTGGGGAAAATGTAATTTAGCCCAAAAGTGCCCATTTCTGCTCCTCAGGGGCTCCTATTCAGCATTCTTACCAACGTCTCCTTCATCACACCTAAAAGCAAAGCTCTGGAGAAGGTCTGATAATGAGCTACCTTTTACAGTCAGAAGTAATGGAGTGCAGAGACCTCCATTGGGGCCCTCCAGGCCTGGAGAAGGGAACTAAGCTCTAGCTCTTTCACCAGGTTAAGAAAGATACTTATACTCTAGTTCTTAAAAAAACATGTAAACAAGTACATGAATTATTTAGTGACAAATATAAATATTTAAACATATTTAATGACTTTTTTTGGGCACCCCCCCTCCGCTTCAAACCGCAGACACACACGAATATAGACACACGCACATACACGTTTTACATATAACCACACCCTTCTCAGTCTGCCAAATTATTGCCAACACCTCACACGCTTGCACGCACACACACATTTCACCATGAGGCAAAACCACAACTTCTACAAAGGAACCATGGGCTAGACTTAAAAATTCACACACTGATATGTGCACACACACACACATACACACAAATCTTACTTACACACAATTTAGTCAATTCTGATATAACGTGATTACTGCCAATAGGCTCTGTGGCGCTAAGAAACCGCAATGTGTTCCTGCCAGTCCATGACATCACTGAGAAGCAAATGGCATTGTGGTCCACAAATTAGGTGACAAGTGGTAACCATAGTTGCCATAGAAACAGACACATTTTTGATGTTTGAAAATTAATTTAGTAAGTAGATGAATACTGCCTTTTGGGGAATGGTGTCATGGAATATATGGATGTATAAGGAAAAATGTTTAAACATATGAGCACATGTGCAGACATGCACGGATACTCAGACACACTGTGTAACGTGAATATGGATTTACATTAAGCAGCTACGTACGAAGAAGGTAAACTGATTTTCTTCACTGTGTGAAGTTTAATCCTTAGAATGAATTCAGAGAAACTAAAACTTCAGAATAAACCAATATAAGAGAAGCACTTGGGCAGATTTAGCCCAGCAGGGAGGATCCGTATATACACGAGCATCATCAGCATATATGAACCCAAGAATGAAGATTATGCAAAGTGAGAAACTGGTTGAGGATAAAATAAAGATATGTGGGCACCGTCTGACTTACCCTGAGCAGGGACTGGGACTCCTCTTTAGCAGCTCCTCCTTTCCCCTCCTGTCCCCCTCCTCCTCCTCCTCCACCTCCTCCTGTGTACTGCTGGGAAGGCATCTGACTCTGCTTCTCCCCTCCTCCTCCTCCTCCTGCAGACACTCCACCTGGTCTACCTCCTCCATACAACTTTGCATCCCCCAAAAATGACTTTGTGTCTCCCAGGTAAACCATGCTAGGTGATGCTACGCCTCGCTTTTGCTGTGAGGCGTCGTGATTGGTTGAAACAAATGACAGTGAGAGAGGGGAGGGGAAAATGGAAGGACTTGCATTCCCTGCTCCCCTTTCAGGTCCCATTCGCTCCTTTGGTATCCAGAGCAAGCCGTGGGCCTGCTCACCTCCCCTTTCGCCAAGTCCTCTCGTCTCCCCCAGAACCCATCCCTTGTCCCGCTCCCTTTCTTTCTCCTCGCTTGCCTCTTTTTTCACCACCCCACCCGTCTCTTCTCGGCTTCCTTCGGCCAGTCGTCCCTCGGGCGGGGCGAGGGAGTAGAGAAGTCGAATGTCCCCCTTGCTCTCTTCTTTAATAGCTACGGTAGAAGGAGCTGAGCAACCGTTGGCTGATAGAGTTAGCGAAGGCGTCAGCGACAAAGACAAGGATGTTGTTGTAAACGAGTCTAACGGAGGAGACAAGTCGTGACAGTGAACCGAGTTGAAATGGTCGAGGAGGGCGGACGAATCGGGAGCCGTGAAGTCACAATGGCGACAGCGGCAGCATGCATGGACACGCCTGGGGGAAAAAAGGAACAAGTTTCACATATGGATTCAAATTAAAAAAGCTGATTTACACATTTCATTTACATTAGCGCAGTGGTTCTTAACCTTTTCAGCACAAACCCCCCCCAAATAAAGGTGCCAGAGACCAGGGACCCCCACTGTACCTGAAGGTGGTTGAACACAGACATGAACATTGAAGAACAGTCATGTGGAGACGGGGCCATCTATAAGGGGGAATAAAGGGGAGCGCTTTTTGGGGCCCATCCATAAAGTCAACAAAATGATGGTCCATTGTTCTATGAATCTGTGATAACCACATGTATGTATTTATCTGAATAATATCCACTGTTATTCAGGACACTTATTATTATTTGCCCCATAATATCTAGTCGTCTTAAAGATGTAAATTCTTATTTTAATCAGAAATAAAATAGGTTGAATGTGACAAAAAAAATGGTGGAAAAAGTGGTGAAATGGGATTTTAAAAACCACAGAAATTGATTAAATGTTACAAATTAGAGTGGCCAAAAACGAACAGAAAAAGTGGTAAAAAGGGTTCAAAGTGTCAATAGTGTTTAAACTGGCAAATAATGGGCATGGCAAATCGTGAATGTGGTTAAATTGGCAAAAACAAGCATGAAATATGGTGAAAAGAGGTTAAAAGTGACAATAAAGGGTCAACATATGAGACATTAGGTGGGAAAAGTGTTTATAAAAGAGTTTATATGTGATGGAAATGTCATCAAAGTGGGATCCTGACCCCAAGGGTGAGAACCCCTGCATTAAAGTAGAAACAACAAAAGAGTATAGTAATATACCATTGCGTCTTCCTACACTGTAAATGTGCAAAGATTAGATAAATGTATTCATCACTCATACTTTAATACATAATTACATATAATCGGTATATTGCTGTTGTCACTAAACGAAACACATGAACACAACCCTGAATAATGCCACTCAGACTTATCAGTACATTAATGCCATAGATTGAGAAAACTAAAGTGTTATGTAAAAAAATCA
Source organism: Gouania willdenowi (assembly GCF_900634775.1). Taxonomy (NCBI): domain Eukaryota; kingdom Metazoa; phylum Chordata; class Actinopteri; order Blenniiformes; family Gobiesocidae; genus Gouania; species Gouania willdenowi. The sequence continues at coordinate 9,216,972 of NC_041054.1, read as the reverse complement.
TCATCATCATCATCATCATCATCAATAGTAGTGTGTCTGTGGTCAGGACAAGTGACAGCTCTAGAAGCTGGTATAGTATTTTGATGGCTTGATATTCCTAAATTAAAGCAAATCCATCCCCTGAACTAACTGAACCTAAAGGGCATTAAGAGCCCTGCGTGATTTCTTCCAACCACTCAGGTAGAGTTTCACGAATCCCGAAGCCAGAAAGTGACTCAGTGTTCCGCTAAATCACAACGAATTACTTAAAAATGGCGAGGAACATAAATGAAGCTAAATGACAAGGGCTTAATCACCATCAATGGACTAGCTCCATTTCCTCTTGGCCAGAACATAAATGATCACTTATATAACCAGTATACAACACCAAGTTTTTTTCTTTCTTCCTTGGCTCAGAGGAGTTTTGTTCTTCTTGTGCGGGCCTTCATCATTCAAAAGAAATTGAGGAGAATAGAGTTGGGTGGGCCTTCTATATACTGTTCATTTACATTAAGCATAAATAAATGAATATTATACACTGGCTGTCATACAAACTTTGGTTATTACATGTCTTTGTTTCAGACCAAAGGAAAGCAAACGTAAAAGAATTTCAAGGTGAAACACACTTAGCTTAAGATCTATGGTTCCTGCATGCGAGCGTATTTTACAAGTTCTTCACATTATCGTGCTTTGTACAGACTGGTTAGTAAGTCACAAGCTATTTACAATCTACAGTTTGGTGAGAAAGCAGTTGCTTAGGAAATCCACTTTGATCTCCTGACATGTTTTGACTGGCAATTGCCAGTCATCTTCAGAGGAGTCTGTTGATCGCTTTGATGTTTCCTTGACTTCCGCATCAAGGAATGGCATTGTTTCAGAGCAAAGGTAACCAAACTCAAAATAATAGTGAAACACACTAAGCTTACAATCTATGGGTCTTGCATAGCAGCGTATTTTTCAAGTTATTCACATTATCACACTTTGTACAGTCACAAGGCATTTACAATCTACAGTGCGGTGAGAAAGCTACAAAATATTATGAACAAAAGGAATATTATTGAACAAAACAAAGAAACATGCACTTAAAGATTATTTTTGTCTTCTTTTTTAATAGTATGTTAAGGTTTTCATTTATCCACTTTGACATCTTGACATTTTTTTGAATGGCAACTGTCAGTCTTCTTCAGAGGCGTCTGCTGATCGCTTTGCTGTTTCCTTTGAAGTTTCTTTGACTTCCGTGCGGAAAGAATCTTGCTCAGCAGAAGTCGAGGAAACTTCAAAGGAACCATCAAAGCGATCAGCCTCGGACAAAGACAGACAGTTACCAATCAAAACATGTCAGGAGATCAAAGTGGATTTCCCAAGAAACAGGTGTCTGAATAAACTAAACCTAAACATATTTAAATTTTTATCTTTTTCTTCTTCTGTATCTTCAGTATTATGCTTTCAACTCAATCAACGAGATTCTCCAAGCATGCAAAACAAAGCATTAAGGGTGACAAAAAAACTCCAATAATAGAAGCTCACACAAATGTACACCCACACAAACATTAAAAAAATAAAATAAAACAACATGGAAATACATTCTGTAAAAGTCGGCTGTCACAACCATCCGTCTTATCAGTCAAGGCATATTATTGAGATGTTTTCATGCGTTTTTTTTTTAATGACGTGAGTAAAAGAAGTTGGAGACAGAAAAATGCTTTCTGTCATTTTGAGTTATTATACCTTTCATGGGTATTTTTTCTTTAGTAGTAGCTTTTACCAATTAAAGGAAAAAACAACCTGATTTCACCCTGAAGCACTTGGAAAATCTCCGACATGAGAGATATGTCTGATGACTTCAAATAGGTGAAATATATAGCTGGAAAGGCATATCTAATCTAACAAAACACAACCACATGCTCAAAATACAGTATATGCAGCAGCTTCTTGGCACTGCTACATGTGCATTTTAGTGATTTTTGGTCCATTTTTTTTTTGTAACAGTAGAAAATATCGTAACAATAGATGTCCTCATTTAAGTTCCATGAAACAGCATGATGAACACTGGTGTGAATTTCTGTCTCTTGAAAACTTTGAATTTTGTTGGTAATTGATCTGTAGCTCCACTTTAGTTCTGCTTTTAATGCAAACGCAAAGTGATTGGTGTGTAAGCTTCACATACATTTTAGTACCGACCCATAAACAACATCAGTTGAGTAAGTAAATAGAGAAAATAATTGGGCACACCCAATGTTGGTGCAAATGAAAAAAGGAGGGGTTGAACTTGGAGAGTATGGTAATTGATATTAAACCAATAAGAAATCCATACTAATAATTAATTAATATATTTGATAGACAAGCATCATTCTCTATCAATAAAAAAAGAAGAAAATACAGATAAAGTATCCAAAGGTTAGGCCATTAATTCTTGCAAAACAGGTTCCAAAAAAAATTATCATCAAAAATAATAATTCATATCACATCCCACATTTTAATGCTCAAAGTTTAACCTTCAAGAACATAAGCTAGCAATTTCAGTGTTTTGATTCTTCATATTTTATGATCTTGAAATCTTAAAGGTAACTTGATAAAAAACTTTTCCTTTAAAAAATATGTTCTAATTTTTACACATTTAGAGGTTGTCTGAAACTTTCCAGCTTCAGTTTTACATCTGAGATCTGAGGTTTTGTTGGGGAAGTGAGGGAACAGTTAAATCCTCTTTAAACTCTAACTTGCCCCCCCCCCCCCCCCCCCCCTCATGTGTCTGCCTTTCATTCAACTTCCTCTTGCATTAGTTTCTTTTCTCCTTCCAATCAGGTCAGCATTGAGAGTTTTTACCATCTCTTACTTGCAAACATACTAATCTCACATGAACTAGTGGCTGGTAGTTTGCTAAACTTGTCCAAACCTTGAGAGATCAAATCTAAATTTATGATATTTCTTAAGTGCAAACAATGTTTTTTTTGGTCTAAATCAAGAATTAATAATAAGTAAATAGTCTTTTTTTTGCGTATTTCTGGTAATGGTATGTTTTTCTTTCATTTTACGTGGTTTAATTCTTATGTTTTTGTTGTCTATTTGTATATTTTTGTCTGCCATGTGTACTTTTGTTGTCATTTTATGTGTCATGACATATTTTGAGTATTTCTCTCTTAATTTGTCATAATTTTTTGGAGTCATCTCTTATATTTCTTGCTGCTGTTTGTGCAGTTTGGTGTTTTTTATTAGTTTTTTTTGTATGTATTTTTCTGGAGCTTTTTGTGTTTGGGGCAACAACTTTTGGGGCCGCACAAAATCATGAATCGTTACTTATTCTTTTAATGCTACGATGACTTATTATCATTATTATGGCTGAAATAGCACTTTTCACAGTTTTGATATTGACTCATAAAACAAAAAATAATTCTGGCACTTCTATGAATCCAAATGGAGATTTTTTTATGAGCTACCGGAGTGTTTTTCTCTGTATATGTGCTGTTCCAATAATTGCAGTTTTATCCTTATTACTATCTGTAGCGCATTATCTTCTGTAATCTGTTTTTTTTGTCTGTATAAATTTTTAAATTGTAAAGTGTCTGAGTGTTTTCAAAAGAGCTATATGAATAAAATATATATATTTTTAATATTATTGTTGTTATTCACATATAAGGCACAGATTGTGAAGGTTTACCAAGGCAGAAATCTGAGGAATGTGTGCACAATGTCACATCTGTCTCACCTGTAGTGTCTGAAAATCTCTTCCTCCACTTCTGTAATAAAGTGACACTTTGAACACGAGTACTCTCTCTCCCCCGCTCCTCCTCTTCCTCCTTCTTTGTCCCCACCGACTTCTTCCTCGGGCTTGACATGTGCCGGAGCCCCCTTTAGGTTAACCAGGGTGTGGCAGCTCTCATAGTGTTGGAGCAAAACGTCAATGTCACCGGTAGCGAAGGCACACTGGTCGCACAAGTGAGTGACACCTTTAATAAAGAGAAACACAGCATTGATGAAGCATTAGGAGTCGCCCAACGGAGGTCAAAAACAGGGTCTGCCTTTAAGTACCTTGTGTGACAACCGGATGGGCAGGGTTAGAGGGGTGAAAGGTCAAACCAGAAATCACAGCAGGGTCACATCTTGAATCAGGAGCGGACATGTTGGGTAAGGGGGTGGCGGCCGGATTGGAACTGATGGCGTCCTGCTGTTTGTTAGACTGAGGGAACTTTGAACAGCATTTTGGGCAGGACGACTTCCGACAAGCGAAAGGGTGAGAAACCTACCAAGACAGAAAATATAAATCACACACGGGCTGGTCTTCATGTTATTTCACGCTGTCTATGTTTTTCATGCAGAATCGGACATCTTTCACCCATCTGTGTTTCTGTTTTATATCCAGTGAAAGTATGCAGTACAGGGTTCTCACCAGGATTTCTCACAGCGTAGGGGATTGGGAGGTGCACAAGAACATTTTGAAATTTATAAACCTCTGTCGGCCAAATTTTAGAGCTAAAGTTTTTTTGTTTTTTAAATCTTTGTTACTCCCTTACTTTAAATCCAAAAGTTATTTGTTGAATTGGTGTAGTTTCATGATAACTGGAGTTAAGAAAGTTACTGTATAGGTCCTCCCCTAATAAATACTCAAAGACACTGTATAGATCAGTGGTTCCCAAACAGGAGTAGGTGTACCTGTACAGGAGCACATCGCAGGGGGTATTTAGAACGATTTAACAATTAATTAAAAAAATAATCTGAAAATGTTCCTACTTGCTTTATTAGGCTGTTTTTTGGACAATCTCATGTTGCTTAATTAAATACTATATTTTCTTGTAATTTATTGAAATAGGGTAATTTTATGCTGTAGAGGCCATTTTATCACTACGGATAAAATAGGAGACAAAAAAAAGCATAATTTTACATAGAAACCCATATTTACTTACCATTGATGTAATCGCATAAAAGTTGCATGGTATTTAAAAAAATAAATCAATTCCACTCATTGTTTTGAAGTTGTAGACAAAGCCTTACTTTAGGGGTTTAGGAAAGCCCTCTTTTTCTTTAAAAAAAAAAACATATGAAATAATGGAGAGGGTACTTATGATATGCAGAGGGGATACACATGATTTGACAAAAATTCAAAGGGGAAACACGAGACAAATAAGATTGGCAACCACTGGTATCGACAAGAAATAACATATTCAAAAGACTGATTCCATATGCACTTTTCAAATTTAAATGAGGTATTATGTGGGACCCGGAGTAATATTGTTACTGTTATAGGCACGCCCTCAGTTATGCAAATTAAAAAACAAAGTTTAAACAACACGGGCACGCCTGGAAGTCCATGTGCAACAATTGTTACGATGGTAACAATTAAAAAAAGGAAAAAAACAACAAAAATCCCCCTACACTGGTTTAAACACACACCATAGAGGATGACATCACACTGTAGAGGATCAAAAATACACCGTAGAAAGCTCCTACGCTCAACAGTGCTGGCGAGAACCCTGCAGTACTAGTCTGAAGGTGGAATTAAAAATCAAATGAACGAGGCTGACCTTCATTTTGGGCGTTAACTTTTTTTTTTTTAAAGATTTTTAACAGCTGCACGGGCAATGTTTACAGCTGGCAACAAAGCAGTGTGGAGAGTGTGTTAATGTGTGGGTATTTTGGGCGACGTTGGGGAACTTTAACAAGGCAGGAAATGAGAACAATTAAATTTACACGTGTTTTCTTATAAAACCGATACTTTTTTCTTGCAGTTGACACGCGTAAATTGCCAAAAACATAGAGCAAATCTAAACATTTTTATATTGTATTCCTCTCACCTCCCCCAGATGTTTCTGTGGCTGGCACAGTCCTTGTGGACAGTACATGCAGTGCTGGATGCAGCAGCGGTGGATGGAATGGTTGTGCTGGTAGTGCAAGAGTAATGGAGCTATCACAATCACATTTGCGCTGTGGGCCATTGAGTAGCGGAAATCGCACAACTGGCAGTTATAACTGGTCACGACGGCGTCGGGATCGCTGCTGTTCGGGTCTACAGGAAGAAGAAGAGAAATCAATGAAATGCAGTCAAAGCAGAAAAGCAAAGGAGTCTTCAAAATGAAAATGGCTCAATTTTGATGTTCTGTTGAATACAAAACAAGTCCCAAAGGGTCAATTAGTGTCGTAACATTACAAAGTGTTTGACATTGTGGACAAAGAAGAACAAAGGCACTAAATATGAAAACAGACAAGTAGTTGCTGCAACATTTCATCATATTTCCATTCTAATACCTTGGCTGGTGCTGGATGAGTTGGATGACAGATCTTTACGGTTTTTGGATACCATGTGATCCCTTTCCCCATCTTCTCTTCTTCTTCTCTCTATGTCTCTATCCATCCCTGTTAGACTGGAGTTACTGGGGCTTGTGGTGTGACCAGCACTGTGTTTTTGTTCGTAATGCTCCAACAGTTTGGCCGAACCCCCCGTCGATTCACAACTCCAGCTGCAGAATTTGCACCAAAAGTAAGCGGACAAAGCCTCCCCAGCCCAGCCTGAAGAATCTGAGCAGGCCCTGACTGGGATGGAGTAGCCCACCAAGGAGTCGTCGTCAGCCCGCACCGCCACTCGCTCCACCGCGTCCAATACTTGATTCCTCCCTTTTGACTGGTGTTCTTGCGTCGTCATGTGATTGATGGTCAGCAGGGGTGTGGTTGGTGGGGTTTTGACTTTATTTGGGTGCGAGGACAGGAAATGTTGTTCGAGCTCCAAGGAATTACTGCCCATGTATGTAAAATTACAGAATTTACACCGGAAATATTTAGTGTTTCCCTGGCAATCGGAGGTCTTCCGGCCTATTCCAATCAGAGTGCCAGCCATCATCACCTGTTGGAGCAGAGAAACATTAAAAGTGGAACATCCCAGGTGTGAATAGATGCTTGTCTGGCTCTGTTTGATGGACTGACCACCTGTCCATGGTCCAAAGCGAGCCTCGCCTTGTATGTAAAGCAGGAATAGAAGATTTAGGTGTACTTAGTTTAGTTGATTTTTTTTTTCCAATTACAATTATGTCTTCAATTATCCATGTTCAATTAAAATTCAATTACAATCACAGTGAGTGTCATTTTTCCCAATTACAAATAAAACTATATTGTTATTTAAATATATATACATATATATATTTTTTTTTACAACTTCTCTGGTTCTCCCATTTCTTGTATTGTAATCTGTGCATCAGTATTATGGGTATACTGGGAACTCGTGCAATGAAAATGAGTTTTGCACTGTTTATTTATTTATTGGTTAATTTAACAGGGACAGTGTACATTAATATCAATACAGAAAATATACCAGATTAGCCAGAAGGCTATTTTTCATTTGCAAAAAAAAATAGATTTATTATTATTTATTTCATTTTTTTTTGTGTGTTTTTTTCTGTAATTAATGAATCTCAATTAACGCGATAAAGTCCCAGTCTTAGTTTAATTAAAATGCAAATTACAGTTTTTATAGAATTCCCATGCCAATTACAATTACAAAGTCAATTACCTAAACTCAATTACAATTCAATTAGGATTACAAAAGAAACACTTTTTTTTTCAATTACAATTACAGCTATAATTATGTCATAAAATTACGCAAGTACAATTATAAACTGACCCCAATCAATTCTTGTTTGTCTTCTTCCTTTATGTCTTCAATAATAAGTACATCTTTGGGATGATTATTATTATTATTATTATTATTATTATTATTATTATTATTATTATTATTATTATCTGCTTTGTGTGGAGTACTGTGTACTGTGTTTTAGAAGGAGCGTTCTCCTCTAATCATCATCATTATACCCTAATATTACATTTCTTAAAGTCTCTTGGTAAAATAAAATAAAATAAAATAATCAGCACTAATAATGACAAAGTATTACTACATTAGCTACAAATCAGTGGGACTTTTGTCAATGAAAATGATGATGAAAGATGTCAGTTAATCTTTTTGTTTTCTATTGTGAAAACAAGAATATGACTGTTGAAAAAAAAAATGCATCATTGATTTAAAAAAAAAAAAAAAAGAAAATACATTTATGACTATTCAAAATACATGATTTTTTTTATATTTCTGCCTCCCGATCACTTGTACATACTGATTGGTGATTGGTCGAAATGGTTGAATTACATGAATCAGCAGAGAGGAAGAATATGGGAATGTTTGTGGAGCTACAAATTAGCGACAAATGCTACTTTCCTAATTAATGACTATTTACAGTTAATTAACAACTGTGTTGTTGATCTAAACCTAACTATAGTCAAAGCAGCATATGCTTAGTACTAGGGCTGAATGATTTTGGAAAATAATCTTAATTGCGATTTTTTTTCCTCAATATTGCAATTTAATATGCGATTATTTTTTCAAGAGCCTCTTGTCATGTATTTTTCAATGAACACAAGCAATAAATCAATCTGTTTCATAATAAACACTTTCATTCATTTAAACTTGAAAGAAATATAAAATGTAAATTTTAAAGCACAGATTACAACAATAAAGCAAACAAATCTGTGGCTTTACCTCTTCAACATATCTCACTAACTTCACGTTTTATGTAACATGCAAACATGTGAACTGCACTTCTTAAACACTCTCTGAACATAACAGGACAGTACAAGACAGGACAAAAAAAATTAAATAAATAATAATAATTGCAGCCTTTGCGATTAGAAAAATCACATTTTATGATATCGTGATAATATCGCAAATGCAATTAATCATTCACCCCTACTTAGTACCATAACTATTTAAGTGTTTAACTAATAAAATGTATTCAGTACCTTTAAGATAGACGATCAAATTTGAATAAAAGTCAACATGACTTTTTTTTTTTGTTGAGTACATTGAGAATTAGAATTACAGAAGTGCGACTAAAACCGATATTAATTCTCATTAAAATACTAAAACGAAGACATTTAACACCGCTACCATTGAACGAGTGTAGATACATGAGTGAAATCATTTGTTTTAAGCTAAATGTTTGAAGGACACTCAACACAATCCTTCAGCTGTTCAACTGTGCTGGAAAATCCCGTCTCTGCTTCTCCCAAAATGCAACTGCAGACAATTAAAAGGCTACTCTAACTCTAACTAACCGACCAATAACATTTCTGCAAGGCTCAGCGGCTGCACTCAGCGTTTCACGCCAGCGCCGTGCATTACTGAGTGGGAAACCTGAAACGTGTCTGTTTTTTATTAAGGTAGCCCCGAGACTGTAGGTGATTACTGCATGCTCTACTGGCAGGCCTTACAGTGACATTAGGCTTACCACTATACAATATGGATTTGTTTCCATTCACAGTCTGTGGCTTGAATCCAACAGTCTGAAAGTGGCATTTTTTTTAAAGAACAAAGCACAGAAGGCAGGAAGTGTCTAAAATAAGCAGAAAAAAACATAATATTGCAGTATTTCTAAAGAACCAGTTGTGATAATTTGCTGAAGCGACACCTTGATGTGCAATAATACCAACTACTCATTGTGAAGCCCCACTTACACTTATTTATATATTTTCTGTACCGTTGTCTTGGCCAATATCTATTATTTATTTTATTTTTTCCCTTAATTTTCCTACATTTCTTATATTTATTTTTCTTGCGCTTTATGACTTTGGCTGCTGTAACATGTTAATTTCCCCACTGTGAGATAAAATAAAGTATAATCTAATCTAATCTAAATAATGGATAAAACAATTTCAAAAACTTGCTATTCCTTAACCTTCTTTTGCTTTTATTGTTATTTCTTTATTTCCTTTTTTTTCTGTATTCTGTAAAGCGGCTTTGAGTCCCAAAAAAAGCACTATATAAAATTAATGCATTATTATTATTATTATTATTATTATTAATAATAATAATAAATATAATTTTGCTGTTTTTATAATATGCAATTCTTTCCATGTTCATTTTTATAGGAGTAAAATGAAAGTTGAGTGAAAGAAAAAAAAAATATTTTCTAAATCTGTTGTATTGAAATGGGCACATAGTGACAAGAATGTGGTGACCTCGAGGAAAACTCAGTGGAATCAAACGTTTACTGTAACGGGATGAAAAGTTGAGTAGTGGAGTGTGAAGGATGAGTAATACAGTAATACAGTAATATGGTCAGTAGAACACATAGTGAAAAGGGCTTGTGTTAAATCTGCTGTGGCGCTGTCCAAGTCAAATGAAAAGCGAGGCCGCAGCAATCATGTTAGTCTGATTTTTATACAATCTTCAAGGTCTGAGAGAGCTGAACACTCACAGGAACAGACTGACTCAAAGACAACGGGAGGAGTGCAATATTCATTCTAATGGGAGCATTATTATAATGGTGCCCTGATATACAACTTTTTCACTTTTAATAGAATACCAATATTGCAGCCTTGATTATTATTATCAGGGTGGGGGTCAATTACATTTCTCAATTACCAACGATCAATGACAATTCAATTACGATTAGAGTGACCAGCATTTTTTCTAATTACAATTAAATTGCAATCATTCTTTTTATCCTCACAAAGTCCATCACAGTTACATTTTTCAATTACTAAAGCTCAATTACAATTAATCACAATTACTGAGCCTGAAATAAATAACGTAATAAAAATTAACCTTCCTCTTGTGTTAGCTTTCTGTTAGCATCTCTTATGATAACGGCCCCCTAAAATCAGCTGTAAAATACAAATATCAATCATCTAATTTATTTCCGTTAATACAGGTAATGAGTGGAGAACAGAAGAGCTTCTTAAAGAAGTACTAACAGGTCTGTGAGAGCCAGAATGCTTGCTTGTTTGTAGGTGCCAAATACTTCTAGTAATTCTTTAAAAATCTTACAATGTGAATTCCTGGATTTTTTTGTTCCCACATTCTGCCTCTCACAGTTGAGGTATTACCTCTGATGAAAATTACAGACCTCATCATTTTAAGTAGGACAACTTGTACAATCAGTGGCTGCCAAACATTTTCGCCCCACTGTGTGTGTGTGTGTGTGTATATATATATATATATATATATATATATATATATATATATATATATATTAGAGCTGGGCAAAAAAAATATAAAAATATGTTTTAATTGATTTATCAAATTTGTAAATAAATACAATTTTTATTTTGCAAATTTGAGTTTAAAAAAATAAATAAAAAATTTCCCCACCAGTTTTTTCGTACTTTTTCGCGTTCCGTCCTTGTGGGTTACCGTAGCACGATGTGAGCCAGCCCCCTATTTGTTTACATGTGTTTACCCTTTGAGTAGGCTATATGTGTGCCACAGGTATGTTTAATGTTTTATTCACACTATACTGAGATGCTAAGGGAAGAGTTTATTATTATTTTTAATTGTAATGTTATTTGTTATAAAATATATAGTTATCTGATTTCTTAATCAGAAAAATGAAGCTACTGTGAAGTTGCTGTTGCACTTTTGCTTAAACCTGGGTTAAAGCTTAAAATTGTTGAATGACAGAGCCTCATTTATGTGTGATTTTGGGATTGTTCTATACATTTTAACTCTTGAGGAGAATCACAGCAATAAAGTTGCACTTCTGACAATATATCTCATGTCTGCAGTCATTTTTAAGTGCATTAGGAAAAAAAATTTGAATCAAATCAGAGATTTTTTTTTTTGGCAAAATCACCCAGCCGTAATAAATATAGCTATATTAGATGCAGGCTGGATAATTATTATATTTTTTTGAGCAAATACATGACCAATATCTGATATTAATAGCGATCGTGAAACCCTTTATGCATTAATAAGTTGAATAATAATATACAAGCTTTTACTGACTTTTTTTTTTTAAATGTATTTAAAAAACACTTATTTTGGTTGAATGAATCAGAATGAATATAGTAATAGAACAATAAAACAAGCAGGGGGCAAGACACACACACACACACATACACACACAGAGAGAGGAAAACGTGAATGATGGATGAAAGGCGAATTGAGAATCTTGAGTCGATATGTAATAAATTAAAAAGGATTCAGTAAAGAGCCAGAGCAGCACAAAGGATGAGGTGAAGGAGAGAGAGAGAGAGAGAGAGAGAGAGAGAGAGAGAGAGAGAGAGAGAGAGAGAGAGAGAAAAAAAAAAAGAACGATGAGGGAGGAATGGAGAACAGAAGGAGAAATGGAAAGTTAAATATGTCTGACAGCTGTTTTTATTACACAGCGATTATAACTACCGCTGCTCTGTCTGACGCTTTCACTGCCTCAACATCTTTCTTTCTTTCTTTTTCTTTCTTTCTTTCTCACCCGTTCCTTCTTTCCTTTTACCTCTCCTGAGGTAAGAGGAAAGAAGTTTTGTTCCGACGACCTTATTGGTTAACAGGGAATCTCGTCTTAGCAAATGACAACATGGAACTTTCCAAACGTGGGCGGGAGAGAGAAAAAGTGAGCGAGGACAACAGAGAATAGAGACTCCTTTCATTCGATTTTCCTTTTTTTTCTTCTTCTTCTTCTTCTATACTTTCACTTTTTCTTCAAAATGACGACTTAAGCCCACTGGATTTTCTATTCCTGACTCGGTGTATATGTGTGTACTTATGGGTCTGTGTACAGTATGTACGCGTGTCCACCCTGTGTGTATGTGTGTGTGTGTGTTTACGCCAGTGTGTTAGCGTGTCCATTACGTGACTTACAGCCATTACAGACTGCTGGTTTGAATAAAAAAGAATCTCTTTGACTACTCCTCACTGATTCACACATGTTTATTGAATCATCTAGTTTTTAGGGCTTTCATGCGAAGCCTCTCTGTAACTGTTCATGCATACCCGCGCTCCCTTATCGCTGACCTAGTAGTTACGAAAAACTCAAGCACTTACCACTCTGAAAAAAGCCAAGGAATCCATTCTGAGTAATAATCTAAGAGCTCGTTTTCCTTGAAGCCAATTGTAAGTGTATTATAACGGGATTACATTTAGCAAAAGGCCTGCGGGGAATTTAATACAACCAGACTTTAAAAGAAAAAGCCAAAATATGCGGTCATAGAATTTAGGTTATAATCCAAAAGTCCCAATTTAAAGTAAAGGGGACATTTCTGAATGCCATGACTACAGTGAATCCAGTTGTTTAAAGTAATCCTTAGGATTTCTACAGCTATACCAGATGTGTAATTAGGCTGAAAATGCCACTTTAAAGTGCTTTCGTGGTTACTAATGGCAGGCAGAACAAATACGATGTGAAACATGAATGTGGCTGGTGGCGCTTCAATCAAAGTCTATGATTCTTAAATGGAGTTACTTTGACAGTGTGGAGAGGTTTTTTTTTCCCGAATATATATTACATTTTTACCAATGTATTGAAATGGTAAAAATAATTTGAATTTCATCTCATAACCCTAGAATCCACTATTACAGATGGGCAACTTCTATTAGAGCGGGGCCCACAAAAATGTTATTGTCTGATCCAAGGGCCACATTATCAACATTCATGTTAGCAGTGTATAGTATAGTATATAGTATAGTGTATAGTGTATTTAGGATAATGACCAATGTGAGCATTAATACAGGAAATAACAAAGGGTTTTGTCTTTGTAGTCCTTTTATGTGGGCTTTTAACACACATTTCGTGCATTTTTGTATTCATTTTGTCTATTTTTTGTCAACATGCCACATTTTTGTTGCCTTTTTGTGTGTTTTTTGGGTCATTGTGCATTTTTGTTATTATTTTTGTTATTGTTGTCTTTTTGTGTATTTTTCTGTCCTTTTGTGCAATTTTGTTGGCATTTTGTGCCAGAAGTCCAGTCCTGTTTTTGTAGTCATTTTGTGTTTAAGTGGTTGTTTACTGTGTCTTTGTTATCATTTTCTGTACTTTTGTTGATATTTTCTGTGTTTCTGGAGTTTTGTGTGTTATGTTAGGCTTCATATAACTTCCAACTAAATGAATTACAATTTTTTTGATGGGCTGCACAAAATTAGACCACATGTGACCCCAGGGCCGCCAGTTGCCTATGTCTGCCCTAAAAGTGCTTTTTAGCTAAACACTGCAAACAAAGGATTAATAAATATCTTTGACTTATTAGCTGCAGACTGCACATAACGTTGTCTTGTAAGGATATGAAAAGAAGAGCAAACTGTTGTGTACGCACTTGAGTATGCATGTGCACAGATGTGAGGCTGCTCTGCCAGGTGTGCTGGCTGTCTCCCTCTCAGTAACGCTCCATCTGGTAAGTTTTATAACTTGTAGCACAATGCTCGCAGCCCAAAAAAAAAAAACACACACCCAATGTTACAGATTGGGCTGCGGCCTGTAAGACTGTAAATTAACTTGATCGCTTAGGGAGGACGTCGCTTTCAGATTTATGACAACATGTAGGATTTGACCAAACTAGAAGTTATTTTAAAAAATCGCTCTCCAAACATTTATAGTAAGGCAAACTGTGCCGACCTTTGCTGTGCTCAGATCAGATTTAAAGAAATAATACAAAATACCACAAATACTCATATTATAAAGGATTTAACATAAAGTAAATGAGAGAAGGAAGCTAATACCACTTATATTTGTCATAAGAAAGGAAAAAAAATCAAACGGTATAAAAGTTTTTGGGTATTTCTATTAAAATAAGATTTGCAATTTGGCTTTTAATTTTCTTGTTTTTAAGTACACTTGCATATGCTGCAGCTAACTTGTGCTGGATATTTAGAAAAGTGTAAAAATACATTTTCAACAAGTGCAAAACATCCTCTTTGCCAGATATTGGGAACTATCCTGATCATTCACACTTTAAAGGCTTGGAAAAAATGTCTATCCCCATTAATAAAAATAAAGTAGGTCCAAATGTAAGGGCACCCAGATTTTTTTCCAATTAAATGTGATGAAATGCGCCATCAGGATCTGATCCAAATTAAAAAAATCAGTGGGATAATTGAGGAACCAACCCAATGGGTCAATAACGACCCAAGATATGAATTGTTGAAATTTCATCAATGATGAGGGACTCGAAATAACTTATTTTCATAAAAGTGCTAATGCTTTCCCTACATTATTAGTGTTAAAAAGATCAAAGACTGTGTAAAGCTGACACATTAACTTTTCTTGTTCTCTAAAACTAGGTATAAATCTAATTCTCTGAGCTGCTGAATCTACTCTTTGGTTGCTTGAGAAAATAATAAGATCAAGGAAATAAGAAGACACTAAGAAACCGTAGCTTTACTGCACCAGTCCATTTTCCCCTATAGACCTTGCTTCCAATTAACCAAATGCTACCGCACCACAAAATGACCTCCGATCCTCTGTTTGTTCCAAACTTTGTTATTTCTTTTACTTTCTTAGAACTCAAAACTTTTTTTTTTCCCAAGTCTTTGCCAGGGAGATTTTGTTTTGTAATGATACCTCAATGCACGTTTTGCTTCAGTTTCAGGCACTATTAGTGGCTGTTCTCGACTGCTTCTTTTTACCTGAACGTCATACGTGCCGTTCATCATAACCGTCCTTTGATGTTGATTTTGTACGTCGCAGTTTGTCTTCCCCAAGTCTTTGGCTTGGCTCCTCTGTCCTTGTCCTGCATAAGTGTCTGAAACAGAAGAAAAAGGCAAGAGTTTCTCACACTTAATGTCATTGATATCTTTAACAGCATCCAGGGTTGGGGTCAATTATAATTGCAATTGCGTAAATTATCATTAATTAATATTATGGCGTAATTGTTATTTTAAAAATATTTTGCTTTCCCACATTTTACCATTTAAAAAAATGAAATCTAGGGGTTTACTGACACAAAAAAAAGCTCCAATGCCCACACCAAAATATTAAAACCTATATTTTTATTGATTAGGAAGCCAAACAAGGTAACTAATAGAAATTAGATGATATATATTTGTTTTTAGTGTTATTTTACAGTTGATTTAGGACCTGTTATCATAAGAGATGCTAACAGAAAGCTAACACAAGAGGAAGGTTAACTTTCATTAGGCTATTTATTTCAGGCTCAGTAATTGTGAGTAATTGTAATTGAGCTTTAGTAATTAAAAAAAATGCTGGTCACTGTTATCAAAATTGAACATGCATAATTGAAAATGCAATTGTAACTGAAAAATGGAATTGACCCCAACCCTGGCTGAAGTAACAAACAAAATATGAATGATACGTGTCCTTCCTACACATGGTAGAACTGTATAGTGTGTACCTAGTGTAGTGTGTTGTGGAGCCATGTTGTGGAGGGCCAGGATGTGTGTGTCGAGGGCAGCATCCTGTCGAGTGCGGTTGTGCAGACCCAGGTGATACTTCCTGAAGTGTTTTACCAGGTCGGCAGGGTCGTTCCCATAGTAACCATAGCCACACACATTGCACTTGAAATCCTGGAGTTTGGGAGAGGGGCTTGAGGAGAGCGACGGGGTGTCCGTGGTGGACTCCTCCCCTCCGTCCTGCCTGGGGAGGAGGTGGGTGGCTAAGAGGAGCGGAGGGGTGAGGTGGTCCGCCTCCACTTTGTCTTTCTTGGACTTTGTCTTCGCTCCATCTTTGGCCACCTTCTCCCCGTCCTCAGGTTCTGATTGGCTCTCGGGCCTGTCCGCCGAAGCGGCGCCTCCTTTTTTCACCCTTCCTCCTGCCCTTCTTCTCCCCCCTTTCGTCTCATTAGCAAAGCGTTCACCAACAGACGAAGGAGAGACAGACGAGGAGATGCACTCACTGTCGCCCTCTTCCTCATCCTGGTCCTCGTCACCTCTGACCCGCTCCGAGGACTCGGGTTCAGAGGGTCGGTTAATCCTCTCGGCCTCTGCTCCTACTCTTCCCTCCTCCTCTCCCTCTTCTTCCTCTTCTCCCGCAGTCTTTCTCCCATCCTCTTCCTCCTCTTCTTCACCTCCCACACTCCGGATAGGGGGATTCTTCTTCCTCACCATCGCTAAAAAGTGAAAACAAATCCAGTTACTCTAGATAGTGCTGGCCAATATGAACTCACATCTTGATATTCTTTCTCAAAATAGCGATATACGATATAAATCTCGATAATTAAATTTTAATGAAGTCTGACCAGAAAGACAATTCTGGGTTAAATTTGATGATCCAAATGCAACGCAGGCACATTTATTAACCAACAGCTACACAATATGTGCCACTTTTGGTTTTTTCTCCAATAATGGACAGCACATGTGAGTGAGTTGCTTGTTTAGGGGAAGGTCTGGGTTAGAACGCACTCAGCAATCCATCAAACTGTGCTTTTTATGCAGGAAGCAGAAAGTATCTAAGCTATAAAATATGTATATTGTAGTTTTTTGTATCCCCAAAATAGAAAACTCTATATACTTTGATACTCGATATAACAGCCAGCTGTAACACCAGTGGTTCTCAAACTTTTTTGGGGTATTCCCATTCCAACGAATGTTTACTTTCAAGCCCCACCTGCACCCACATTTTAAAATTTTATGAACTAACAAAGAACAAGCAACATCATATTTTATAATAAATCAAAAACTAAATCAAACAAATCACGTGAATAACAACCAAATTTAAAAGTGAAGTAGTCAAAAATACAGTAAATAAAGGAACATTGTTTGCAACCTGTGCCAAAAAGCTTAAGAAAACAAAAAAGGAAACGTATGAAATGAACTAACAGGGAACAAGTAAAAATCATGTTTCATAATGCAAGAGAAGTGACATATTTCTTAAACAAATCAGAACTCAAAAACTAAATTAAACTAGTTACCTGCACAAAAAAAATCATTTAAAAGCACAATGATGAAACAATATTTGCAATCTGTGCCAAAAAGCTTAAGAAAACCAAAAAGGACATTATTTTTTAAGTCTTTATTGTTCCGCTCCATGCGTAGTACAGGCCAACGTAAATCCTAATTTTTTAACTTTAGTTCCACGTCGGAAATGTTGGCTTTATTTTCATGTTTCCCTTATGCTACAAACAACTGACCATACGTGTCATATATCAAAAGGATCGTTGGGTTCTCTATTTACTATTAAAACGTCCTCCTGTTTTTGGCACCCCACCTGTAATGTCTCCATTCCCCACCAGGTGGGGCGCGCCAAACACTTTGAGAAGCACTGTATTACACAAATAGTAATAAGAAAAGTAACCGAGTGATTAAAAAAAAAAAAAAAAAAGTTTTGACCTTGCAGCAAAAATCACGAGAAAGATGAAAAGTTCCTTTTTAATCCCCCAAAATCCAAAGATAACTAGATCCTGGGCTCAATCCAAATCAAATACTGACAATGGTGAACAATGTATGCACACAATGGCTTTAAATTTGATTTGCAAAATGTCTTTGAACAAAAGAATCTGTGAGAATCCTCAACCACAAACCTCATCAAAGGAAAGAGACTCAACAAATCAGAAACATCTCAGCTCTGTGTGTGTGTGTGTGTGTGTGTGTGTGTGTGTGTGTGTGTGTGTGTGTGTGTGTGTGTGTGCGTGCGTGCACGCGTGTGGGTTGAAACGACTGTTGCATCTCAACATGTTGTGCAACAGTTTTTATCTTTATGGAAACTTTCCACAAGAATCTTCAACCCACGACAAACCACATGAAGAATGCGAATCCTAGCAGAGAGGCTTGATATGGCGATGAAGAGGAGGCCGAGGCCTGGAGACAAACTGGGTGATATACATAGGAGGGAGACGAGGAAAATGGCCAACAAAGAACCACATCAAAACCAAACACACTGCATCAGAAAGATGGATGAGCACGACTGCAGAATGCCATTTATCAGCACTCTCAAACTTACTTTAGCTTATTTTTTTCTGCTTTCTTTTCATTCATTTTCTGGCATTCACACTTTCCTTTTCTCATTTCTCAATGTGTCACATGGTCGCTCTCCTTTTGTCCTTCGCTTTTTCTCACTTTTCTTTTTTTTTCACTTTTCCGTCTCATTTAATATCTCGCTTTGGGTTTATCTCCTGCTCATATCCTATTTTTCACCCATTCCCTTGGTTTTTTTTTTTAACAACAATCATGTTTATAATCTATGGGAGCCCGTTCCCACCACTAGACAATGAATAAAAATCACCACTGCAAGTCATAATTATCAGTTAGTAAACTCATTATTATGAGATAGAAAGTCAAAATTATGAGTTAGTGGTAGTATATACTGTAAATATGTCTTTATTGCAAAATGACTCTCACCTTTTTGTATGTTTCTTTGCAACTTTACATAAAAAAATTATACCTTTCTGTCTTATAATTATGACTTTCTGTCTAATAATTATGGCTTTCTATCTCATAATTATGAATTTAGTAACTCATATGTATGACTTTCTCTCATTATTATGACTTTCTGTCGTGTAATTATGAATTTACTATCTCATAATTATGACTTCCCATAGTGATTTTTATATTTTGAGTGGCGGAAACGTGCTTCATAATAATCAGTTTAAAAACCCTGCTGTCAAAGAGAAAAAAACAACTTTAAACAGATTCTTTTTTAAATGTCACGTTTCTTTGCCCACAAGCAAAGAAAAAAATACTACAATAGCTTAAGCATTTCAATATTTCTTGTTCCTCTTCTTATCCTGTCGCTTTCTCTTGTCCCATCCTTCCTGTTCCTGCTTTATAATCACTGTACAAAGCCATCAAATAACCAGACCATGTGTTTTAGGTTAAAACATAATCATTCTTTTGTTTAAAACAAGAACAATTGTGGTCGCAACAGTCTTGACAAAGAAATATTGCATGATATGTCTGAGCGTGTGTGTGTGTGTGTGTGTGTGCATAAACAGTCAGATCTGACACAAGTAAGATAACTATTCAAATGTACCACTTTTAAATCTTTGTGGATCCCTTGTGGGTTTTTTTTTTTAATTTTTTTTTTTTTACATATGTGTACATGATTGATACACATATGATGGCCTATCTAATTTGGAGCATGTGTCACTTCCTCTAACTACACCTATTGGAATTGCAGCTGCTGCACAAATAAAAGCACCAAGCACCGCTGCATACATGGACCCAAAGCGATATCTTAAGGTTTAATTTATTCGGGCAACTTTTTTTCAGGAAATTTAAGTTGATCTCCTGACAACTGCCAGTCTTCCTCAGAGACGTCTGCTGATTGCTTTGATGCATCCAGTCAAATTCCAAAAGTTCATTTTGTCTTCTTTTTGAATAATATGTTATGGTTTCATTTATTCAGACAACTTTTTTTTCCAGGAAATTTACTTGGATCGCCTAACATGTTTCAACTGTCAATTGCCAGTCTTCCTCAAAGGCGTCAGCTGATTGCTTTGATGCATCCAGTCAAATTCCAAAAGTTCATTTTGAATATGTTCAGGTTTCACTTATTCAGACAAGTTTTTTTTTCAGGAAACTTACTTTGATCTCCTGACATGTTTCGACTGTCAATTGCCAGTCTTCCTCGGAGACGTCTGCTGATCGCTTTGATGTGTCCAATGCTTGGACACATCAAAGCCAAATTCCAGCAAGTTATTTTTGTCTTTGTTTTAAATGATGAGGTTTTGTATATTCAGACAACTGTTTTTCAGGAAATTTACTTTGATCCCCTGACATGTTTCGACTGTCAATTGCCAGACTTCTTCAGAGGTGTCTGCTGATCGCTTTAATTTCCACATAATAATTCCAGCAAGTTCTTTTTGTCTTCTTTATGAATAATATATTAAGGTTTCATTTATTCAGACGACTGTTTTTCAGGGAATGTACTTTGATCTCCTGACATGTTTCGACTGACAACTGCCAGTCTTCCTCAGAGAAAGCAATGGACACATCAAAGCCATCAGCAGATGTGTCTAAATTTGTCTGAATAAATGAAACCTTAACATTTTGTTAAAAAAGAAGACAAGGGGAACTTGCTGGAATTATTACATGGACCCAGAGCGTCCAATGATAGGGACGCAGATAGATCATAATTAAATTGATTAAAATTGATTATTCAAAGGTGTCTTCAAATAAATGACAAACAAACAAAATAATAATACCCTCTCAGCTGCGCTCTGCTTACTTTATTAAAAGTCCTTCCTTGCACACAGGGCAGAAGGCAGGGTGCACAGTGGACAGATCGACAGCTATTAGAATAAAGCAATTTATGTCTGCGAGGGCCCACGCCTAGCTTAGACCTGGCACTCATTCTGCGTGCGTGCGTGCATGCGTGCGTGTGTGTGTGTGTACAGGAGAGAAAGAGAAAATGAATGAGTGAAAGAGTACATGCAGCAGAGGAAAATCTCATCTGATCTCCACCACACCCAGTCAGAATTTATCATTGGCGCACACGCACTTACGCACACTGGAAAACTACAGAGCGCTGTGGTAAAGCAGTGGAGCTGAAATCCCACCCTAAGAAGCACAGACTGACCCAATACTGTTTCCATTTGCCTCCAAGGATTTCAACACAGACTCCATGAATTAAAAAAAAAAAAAGAAAAACGCAATAAATCATGGTTTTTCTATGAGGCATATACATGTTCTCCCTGAGCATGTATAGGTTTTACCGAAATCCAAAAATGTTGAATTGACCATTTTAGCCCAGAGCCCACTGAACCCAAACAGCATAAGCGGGCGTGAAAGATAGATTAGCGTCTGACTAAAAGCATAAAAATAGTAAATACCATGAATCATAAAGACATACCCATTACCTAATTTACCATGTGAATTGGTATTTTGTGTTTTCTAGCAGAGTTCAAAGACACACGAATGTGTGTTAAAAAGCTGTGCATCTGTCGCAGCTCAGCCTTTTGTCAGCTCCAGGCTGTGTACACAGACTGGAACCATTACTATCAACTACAATTAGGTGCAACCCACCACAACATACCGCATAACAACTACTGCTACTAGCTACAATTAGCCCCTATGTGCCACAATGGCCTCAAAGCTGCAGCATAGATAAACGTGACAGTTAATCATTTCCATCAACTGCAATTAGCACCAGAGCCAGTCAGACGTTTATCTAAAATTGCCAATAATCTTTGCAGGACAACTGCAGGATGACTCAGTATTGGGGGAAAAGGGTTAGTCGCCTCCATTATAGTGCACACGGTGCTTTAGGAAGCTTTGGAAGAGTCGATGGATTTGGAAACAACTTTTTACTGGCTTTGTTAGAAGTCTGTCCCAAATGTGCTGTTTGCAAACTTCAGCCAAATTCTGAGCGTCTGGGGGAATTACCATACAATGTTACTTCCTGACATTTGACTCAGTTTGCAAGGGTGTTGAAAAATGCTACTTGCATTATAAGTAATAATTATATACATTGTAAATACATTAACTATGACTTAGATACAAACCATTTATTCTTCAACAATAGTAAATTTAGTTGTATCAAGTATAAGGAATTTCCAGGTACATGTACCAGTCAGATTTACGACATCATTTGTGTACCGTATTCTCTAGACTATAGGTCACTCCAGTGAATCGGTCGCTTTCCAAGAAACTGATTATTTTCTGGGAAAAATGCCCAGAGAAGTCGCTCTGGGTTATAAGTCGCATTCCCAAATGTTGGGCTGCTTCAATTGAGCTTGGTGCAAAACCGATTGGTAAGTTTTTTTTAGCCAAGATGTTGGCTAAGATCAGAGCAAGCCTTGGTTTAGGCTCTTTTTAATCTTATTTTCTTGATAAGTAGAGTTTCACTGCATTCCTGTGAGTTTCTACAAGCATTAAAAATTACCTGCAACTCTTCACTGTCTGCCTGTTAGTCGATTTCCAGCTTTTAATGTGAACTTATTACTGTAATTGAGCTGCTGCTAGCACGCTTCGCTAACTGTCCATCAGCTCTACTTTAGTGAGTAGAAACCAAAGTTAGATTTTTAGTGTCGCCCCAGAGCCAATCAGACATGTAAAACCTAATGTTGTGATTCAGATTCTTCAATCTAACCCAACATCTAGTAAAATTTAAATTTGAACAGGCTTCTTATGGGTTCCCAGCTAAGTGAGAAGTCAACAAGCTTTTACTTTCACACAAAATGATTCACATTTCAAAGTAATTTGCAATTACAAGTTTTACTTGTTAGCTGGTGCTGCCAACTGAAAAATGATTTGATAATAAGTCGCTCCACAAAACAAGTCAGTTTCTCAGTTTTAAATTAAAAAGCAGTGTACGGTACTTTCCCGAACAATTTTATTCCTTGTTTGACGAACTAATTGGGAGCAGCGATTATCGGTGGGATATTATGTAGCCTTATTGATTCAAGATTATCTAGCGTAGGGCCGGGACAACGCGTCGACGTAATCGATGACGTCGACGTAAATTATGTGCGTCAAAGCACTGTCTGAAAAAAAACAAAGATGGTGGCGCCGGAAAATAACTAATGCGAGTGGCTCCTCCGAGTTTCAAAAGCGCAAGGCAGTGAAGGCACGCACTCGTTCGTTCCCCGTAACCCTCGTCCTTTATCCCGGGTGTGACCCAACAAAGAGGAAACACCCGCCGTGACATCAGCAGCAGCAGTACTCTCACACTTCATAAGGTAAAAAGGAAAGTTTATTTTTTTGTTGGAAAAGGACTTTCTGACTCTGAATGCATTATTTTGTACTTTTATATTCTTACTTGAACTTTATTTTGGAATTTCGAGTTGAAGAGCAATAAACATATATTGCAATGTTATGGAATTCATGTTTTAGGTATGTAAATCAACATGTATGATAATCCATAATCAAATCAAGTCGAATCGAACTGGAAAAATTAATCGTTAAATTAATCTATGCATCGAAAAAATAGATTTATTGTTTAAAAAAATAATTGTTTATCCCAGCCCTAATCTGGAGCAAGTCAATGAAGTGTTCTGTAAGTCAATAACATTTCAGAAGTAATAAAGTGTGGCTAGTCACTTTGACAAAATGGGTGCAAATGTCATCTGCTGGAACAAGAGAAGGATGATGATATTGAGTAATAACTTTCTACTGATTCCATTGAGTAAATTGTCAGAAACTCCAGAACAGAATCGATAATTCTAGATTAAATACTGTTAAAGACAAAACAATAATGGGGGTGTCCGTGGCTTCCTATGCAGCAGTACCTGTGGCTGCTGATGAATGTTACCTGGCTGAACTTAAATTATTACAAACGATCTTGTGATTGAGTTTCAAATTAAAGTTCACAACAAGTATCATTACGTCAAACTTGTAAATATGTTTGGGTTTTTTTCCCCCATAATTGACATTCTTCTGCATAGGTTTGCAGCTCGCTTTCCCATGAGAGAGCTTGAGCTGGCATCTCTTACTTTCATAAACAAAGGATTAATGTGCAACATATGAAGACATAATGCTAAAGGGCAAGATCTTGTTACTCAGAGGGAGCTCTCCAGCTTTTTTCCTCTTGTTTCTTGAACTTCACCATTCTGTCTCTTTGTGCTACCCCTCTCCTATACGCTACGTTTCCAAACTTCCTCCTCCTCATCATCCATCCCAGTTATCTTTTTTCTGATGCCCTTACTCATTTTCTTGTTGGAGTAAGTTGATTTCTTCTGCAGGTTTATGAACAGTGAGATTTGTGGATGAGTTGGGGCAAACAGACGGCGGAATATGAAAGAGAAAAAGCAAAGTAACAACGCTAAGAGACTCTAGCACTGTTTTTCTTAGAAGAGGCAAGACAAGTATGAAAAAGACGGGCAGAAGCTTGGAAAGAAGCTGCACGCAGAAATAAAAAAGATGTGTTTCCTTCTTTTAGGAATAACAAGGAAAAAGTTATGGGGAATGAATTGATAAAAATAGGAGCACGGAGCTGATAAACTTCACATACTAATAAGCCTTCTCCTAAAAAGTGAATGACCTGCAAATCAACTTCTTTAAAGCCTTTTCTCAAGACTAGAATCACTTCAACTTTTGCCAAAGGAAAAGAAAAACAGCCGTAATCTTTACTCCCTGTTTATTGCCAATAACAGACATATTTTCTATCTACTTTCATCCTTTTCCCCGAATTAATGGTGAACCATATAAAAACTTCCAAACATCTAACGTTTTATGATATTTCATACATTTATACTCTAATTCACCATCTAATGAGAGCAGAATCTTGTTGTTTTCAGCTTCCAGCTACTAGTTCCTAGAAAAACTGAATCCTAATGAAAGATGTTGTCAAACCTTTCCTATAACCTAACACCCAGGCTCCTGCTTTGGTTTGAATTAAAAACAAAGTCCAAAGTGATGAATGCAAAGACAGCCACCAAGCACCAGTCAACAATGAGTTGTGTTAATGTCTGAACTGAATTCAAGTCTCATCAACAACTTTCATGATTCCACATTGGTGCAAACCAGCTGTTAACGTACGTCTAGTTGTCTTCATAGCAACGCGTAAATATGTGAGATATGTTAGAAAGGTGTGGTTACACTTTTGGGTCTTCAATACTACAGATAAGACAAATACAGTAGATGTTAGGTTGTATGACTTATTTATGTATTATTAGTTCAAGTCTAGTGTTTCCCCAATCAATATATTGATTTGGTTTTAGTTACCCTGTGCTGGCTCAATTTGACATCAAGGAGGATTAACAGCAAACTAGTCACGAGTAGAACAACTAACTTGCAATTTTCAAGCTTA
This sequence comes from Gouania willdenowi, assembly GCF_900634775.1. Classification (NCBI taxonomy): domain Eukaryota; kingdom Metazoa; phylum Chordata; class Actinopteri; order Blenniiformes; family Gobiesocidae; genus Gouania; species Gouania willdenowi. Next base: position 9,191,614 of record NC_041054.1, on the reverse strand, counting down.
TGCACCTTAATAAGAACTTTCTCATGTACAGCTTATCTATAAAGGCCTAAAATTGAAAATCATTTCTTGGCTAATAGGTTCTCTGCACACTTGTTGTGTTTAACAGTTTTTGTTTATGTAATGCAGGGACATCTATTATTTTGAAGACTATTTGTGACTAAATCTTTACACGTTTGTCCCTTTTTACTCCGAAAATGAGGTAATATTTTCACTGGCGTTTATTTAATTGTTTGGCTTTTAGCAGGATTACGTCAAAAGCCTGTAACAGATTTTGACAAAATTTTCACCAGTATAAACCTTAAAATTTAGGAGGGAATCCAGATCAATAATCGGATCACTGATCCAGATTACTGCCAATAACTGGCAAAGAAGAGAGTGCTTGGGTTTGCACACTCGTTAATTTATCTTCATTTCAATAAATTGCTTTGCTAAGATGCAAATTTGTGCATCTGAACATGAACGGTTATGTGATATTGCACTGTCAAATGTTGACTCAAGCAGTGTAAACAATTTTATCCAATGTATATCAAAGCGGGTTACTCATATCAACATGTTGGGTGCCATCTGTCCTTACTTTACCAAACTTCTGTTACAGAGCTACACAGTGAGCAAATGCAGTAGAAGAGACGACGACAATATAATTCTTCCTTTCAAAAGGTTTCTCATTGAAAGAACTCGGCGGTTGCTGTTGGTATTAATGTAAATTTGGAATCCATCATGTTGCATAACTCACAAGTCATTAATTTGTAAGAAAATGCCACATATCGTTTAATCTGGGAAGGCACTGGTGCACAAAATGGCGTTCCCGCTTTAATGGCTTGTAGCCCTAGGTAATGCGCAGCTGAAGGAAATATTAATAAAAACCAGAACATGAGCCATTTAGTATCTGAAAAGACAAAACAAATCACTCAGTGAAATATGTACTAAAGATGGGGTGGGATTAATGTTTTATCAACTGATCACAAGTACGGGCATGAGCGTGACTTGTTCAAGAAACATGGCGATAAGGGACGGAAAGTTAGCTTAAGGGATGACTTCTGCTTTCAGGGACTGTTAACAGCTTGGAATTGATTTAGCAGAAGCAGGAGTCTAATTAAAGGAGGGGAGGGGGGGGCAGAAAAGGCAACAGAAGAAGAGAGCAACAGAGGGAAAGGGAGTGGGCTAGAAAACGACTTTCAGGCAGCATTTACTTGCCATTCTAAAACTGAAGGGGCTCAGATCAATCCCAGGATCTACTTTTACACAATACAGACACTTCTATGAAGCCGAAGCACAGTGTGTTCCTGCCTCTATAGACACACTCATGTAGACTGTAGGGCTTTTGAGTAATAGGGTAGCAGCATGCAAAAATATGTCATCTTAAATGTCAAACTTAATCAGTGGTTCACATTTTAATACCCCCCCCTCCTCGCTCTCTCATGGTGCCTTCACTCCTTCCTCACTACATTTGTCTAATTCTCAGTTAAACACGCAAACTGGATCCGCACATTCTTAATTAATCCCTCATCCATTTCCCTCTTAGTGTGACTACATTTTCTCAATTACTCCTTGTTTCCTTTTTGTTGCTCGCGGCCAATCCTCGCGTGAACCCTAATGTGCAGATATTGACACATTTCTAAAAAGAAAAGTCTATCTAAAGAACTCTCAAAAGCACAAGAGTTGTAATTACTCTGCAAGACAGATGGTTGTATATCAAGCAAATGAATGCAGGAGGAGAAGTTTCTGTAAAATAAAGCAAATGCAGACTCAGGTGCCACTTTAAAACAAAGCATTACACATTCCAAGCACTAAACAGCAAGAGTGGAAATAAAGACCATTCATCAGTCAGAGGGAACCGTTATCACAACAGCATGTTATGTGCATTTTTAGAATCATTTTGTGTATTTTTCTGTCATTCTGAGAATGTTTGTGTTGTCATTATGTTTGCTTTTGTTATTATTTTGTGTTTTTGTTTTAGATTTTTGTAATTTTCTAATTTTTTGTTGTCAATTTGTATGTTTTTGAGGTTGTTTTCTGTGTTTTTTGTTGTCGTTTTGTGTATTTGTCATTATTTGTTATTTGGCTGGCATTTTGTGTGTCTTTGGAGTCTTTTTGTATACGTGCCTTGTGTGTTTATGTAGTCATTTTGTGTGTTTAAGTGGCTGCTTTGTTTGTTTTTGTTGTCATGCTGTGTTTTAGGAATCATTTATTGTATTTTTCCTTCATTCTGAGAATGTTTGGTGTCATTACGTTTTCTTTTGTTATTGTGTTGTGTTCTTGTTGTCATTTTATGTATTTCCCTTTAATTTTCAACATTTTTGCTGTTGATTTGTGCATTTTTAAGGTTGTTTTATGTATTGTTGTTGTTGTTTTGTGAATTTGTCATTTTGCGTTATTTTGTTGGCATTTTGTGTGTCTTTGGAGTCATTTTGTATATGTGTCTTATGTGTTTCTGTGGTCATTTACATGAAATTATATTTGTATTTGCATCTTTGTGTGTTTTGTTCTTACTTTGAGTACTTTTGTTGACATTTTGCTGTTGTTTTGTGTGTTATTTTGTGTATTATGTAAAGATCCATTATCCTTCCAACTCCTTGAAGTAATTTTTTTAGGGGATTTGTCTTGGGGGCGCACAAATTAGTCAGAGGGCCGCATGTGGCATCCGAGCTGCCAGATGCCCTTTTCTGCCGTAAATAGAAAACCAACTGTAGTGTCTGGAAAATCTGTTTTGATGCCAGTGCCATTGTGGGATGATAACTCAGTTAACACTAGTTTAGTCAGTAGATGCTTATATATAAGCCAAGTAGAGAAACTGTAATTGGATAGATACACTTAAAAAAATAGTTTTGGAAATAGAAAATCAAAAACTATAGATTGGGGTTTGACATTGACCAAAAGCTCTACAGAAAAACTCAAGTTGTCCGTGTGCACACAAAAGTATGTATTCAACCCTCTCCTCGCCCCCCGACGGCCGCCCCTAAGACTTTATTAAAAGTCTATTAGAAGAGTCTGACCTTGAATAGCTACATTAGATTACAGCACCACACAGAGTCTGGGAAGCACTGTACCTGGTGTGCACAGTTATTGAGTGTGCATGAGTTTGTGTAGTACTCTGTGGGAGAGCTGTCTTTCCCTTTGGCAGTGAAAACAGAACATCGGTTAACACCACAAGCAGGCAATGAACAATAGGAAGAAGTTCAGTGCAACCGAGCATATATTCTTCACTGCTGAGCATTTCAGGATGCCAAACTGTTGTTTAAATGCAACTAAAAGCAAAGTGTGAACGACTGACAGAGCAGAGAGGAGAGAGTGTCTCGATTCATTAAAGCCAAGTTTGTCGTCTTGGCAACAAACTAGTCTTACATGAGCAAACTCAATTTCCACTTTAAGGTTTAGTTTGCTTTTGGACACAAAAAAAAAAAAACCTATAAGGAGAAAGTTATAAGTGACAGAAACTTCAATCTTGGTCTGCTCAATTAATCGAAATTCGATTTCTATTTAGATTATTACACTCAACGATTCCAAAAATATCATAATCGAGAAAAAACTATTGTTAAACTATTGTTTTTTTTTTTTTTACATTTTTTATTTGCTAAATAAAACAAAACCACTATTTCAGACAACTCAAATAATAAAGCTTGGCACACACATGTTATTAATACTAACTTTTGAATAATAGTTTGAATAATCGTGATTTAAATTATGAATAAAATAATCGTGAATATTATTTTTTCTACTTCAATATGCGCCTAATTCAGCCTGGTATAAACAAGTTTATTCCATCTGTGAAAGCAGATCTGACATCTACATCGACACTAGTCTATGAAGTTTATAGGGCAGACATGGGCAACAGGCGGTTCGGGGGCAACATGCGGCCCTTAATCTCATTTTGTGCAGCCCCCAAAAATTGTAATTCAAGATGTTGGAAGGATTTATGCAGCGGAACATACAGTACAACACAAAATAAGTCTGATAACACACAAAATGAACACAAAGTAACTCCAAAAACACAAAAAGTAAAAAAAACAAAAACAAAATGACTCCAAAGACCAACACAATGCCAACAAAATGGCAGGAAAATACATAAAAACAACCAAATAAATTCAGAAAAGGAGGACAATGCACAAACTGACACCAACATCCAGAACATGACGGAAAAATATACAAAATGACTCCACAAACACACAAAATGACAACATTCTGCACAAAGTAACTCCAAAATACACAAAATTACTCATAAAACACACATATACACATACAAAATGACTCCAATGACACACAACACCAACAAAATTACACAAAATGACAGAAAAATACACACAATAATACAAAAAATGACTATAAGAAAAAAAGAAAAAAAAAATTCCTGTATGAATGCTCATATTGACCATTATTCTAAATGCTGACATGAATGTTGATAATGTGGCCCTTGCATCAGACGAACACAGTTTTGTGGCCCTGCTGTGATAAAAGTCACCCACCTCTGCCTTAGTGTGTGTGTGCTTTAGCCTGAGGATCACCAGAAAGTTAGCTAGTTAGCTGAGTACCAAGAAACACAAGCTTTTATAAAAATCTATTATTCCATTGAGTCTCAAACTTTACATCCTACAATGAAGTCAAACCAAGGCCTGCAACAATATATTTGTAATGCTTTAAGTAGATAATAAAAAAGGCTGAAGCAGGCTGTATATATCTCCTGCCATTTCAATAATCTGTGACCTGGGAGTTCATAAGACTCCATAGTCTCGCATCTGGGCTAGCGTCTGGATTTTCAATTTACACACGCACACACACACACACACACACACACACACACACACACACACACACACACACACACACACACACACACACACACACACACACACACACACACACACACACACACACACACACACACACACACACACACACACACACACACACACACACACACACACAGTAACACACAGTAAGTGTAGGGGGAAATACCATATGTGTGCGATCATGTCAAAAATTCTGTTTAAAAAGTTATCGCTTTCCTTCTTTTCCCATCAGTACCAGTGATAGCATTAGAACCAGTAGTGCGCTAAATATATGTCACCACCAGCTCGCTGTTGTGCGACTTTCAGTGGGAGTTGCTGCGAAAGACCATAGACAATTGTAAATAACGTGCGTGCAGACACCGATGATGCAGAAAGCTAAATATATACTATAGGGATGAATTACATCTGTGTGTGTGTATGTGTGAGTACATTATGTGAAACCCTCAAACCAAAGATTAAAAAACATTAAAATACCAAGATGAAGGTATGAACCACAACCACTAACTGACAACGTACAGACAGACACAGGCACAGTGGTGAATAATTGAAAGGCTTCCTCTCAATTGATCTTTAACATTGTGGGCTGTTTGAGTGCTCGGTTTTTGCAACGACATTTTGACTTAAGTGAGAGAAATCCCAAAGCACAAAGAACACAAACATCAGCACAATAAACACCCCCTCCCCCCACACCCCCAGTCTCACAGTAAGTAATATAGACTGGTCCTTCCATGAGGATTAATTACAGCAATTTGCAACCATCATTCTTAAATCTTTCAAAAGTATTTCACAGAATAGATTCCACAGTGGCTTAAAAGTCAAATTAACTGTGTTTTTTGTTTCTCCCTTTTTTTATTGTGATGGGGGGGGCACCAGATGTTGACACAATGCACTAAGCATTAGAGCTCATACATCTGTTCAATGGTGCAAACACTTGGAATATCCAGCAATAAAATTAAGACTTCTTGACATTTCCTAATTTTTTCATATGAGCCGGACAGCTTAGGGGAATAGATTACTCTTTAGAAAAGGATGTACGCAGCTTTTTACCATGGGTTGAAGGAGACGTGGTCAACAAAAAAAATAGAAAAATGAGGCCACTGGTTCCCAACCTTTTTTGGTTTTAATATCACAAAGAAACATTTTTTTCTTCTTCTACAATTAGTAATGGATCATATCTGAATTAGTGCACAAAGTGACAAGATGTGCCAGCTCACATATTTTTATACTGCACTTTATTTGAACTAGAATCATATTTGAGGAAGTGAAAGGATAGAATACAGTTGTCTGGGATTTTGTGTGGTGTTTTACTTTGAAAAAGAATAAATATTAAAAGGCAATAAATAATTTTAATGAGTCGTCATTTAGTACAGGGGTTCTCAACTGGTCTCACCCTGGGATCCACATTTTACCATGGTCATTCAATTGACCCAGCTTTTTTTTTTTTTTTTGGAATTCAACTACAAATTAATTTTTTTTCTCAATTAGCTGTTGAAAACACATGTATAATCTTTTTTTAAACATGAATATCCATATTTTCCTGTGTAACATGCATTTCACAGCATGTCTGTCAAAAGAAAAGTCCAACTTTAGAAATGTTATTAATGTATTTTTGACCAGCTGTACAGGTCTGCGACCCACTTTTGAGTCCCGACCAACCAGTTGAGAATTCCTGATTTAGTAGACATTTCAGGCAACCCCATTTCAATGGCAGGCGTTGAAAAACACTGCATTAAAGGCTGTAAAAATAAATAAATAACTAATGTTTTTTTAATATATATATATATATATATATATATATATATATATATATATATATATATATTGTCACATCTTGACTCAAAGATGTGGTCACAAAAAGTCAATGATGGAAAAAAAAAACAGAAAGAAAGTGGATGATTTTTCTGTTTTCTAGTAAGTGGGACTGGCTTTTAACATGTCAGACAAAAATGATGGAAAAGAGAGGTGGGTTTTATCACCTTGTCGTCCTTCAGCAGTATTTGTAAAAATGAAAACCAAACCATTTTATCTAATTCAGCTTCCACTTTCATATTCTGAGCATGTGTATTTTAAAAACGAATTTAGCAGGATTGATATTAGATGCCAATTAGGAGTGTGACGATATCTCGAAATGGCCATATATCGCAATATTTTCTGCTTTTTCACTAAAATGTGCAGCAGGTAGGTCTTCACAGAAATGTTGTCACAGTTTGTTGAAGGAACCAATATATTTTTTACTGGAATATTGCACTATAATGGTGTCACTGGTAAGAAAGACCCTATTTTTGTTTACAGAAAGCACTATTGGAGATACTTATTCGTTTACATTGATATGTTGACACTTATTTACCGAAATGTTGCACTAAAATAGTGTCACTGTTCATAGGACACTTTTTCATTTTATTGTCTTTCAGACATAAAATAAAAATTTAATTTTTTCACTTAATCTTTATTTTTCTTGTTATGTCAGATTATCATAGATTGATTTCTGACCAATATATCGATAATTGCAGTATCGTCATATCATGAGATAATCGTTATCCAGAGCTGTGTATCGCGAGGTACCCAGAGGTTCCCACCCCTAATATAAAATGTATTAAACTGATGGAAAAGAGAAGAAAAAAACCCCCTATAACAGCTCATTTGGAAATGTGACACACAAAAGTCCAAAAAACTGTACAAAAATACACACACGTGTACTAAAAATGAGGAAGACAATATCTGCTTTGTACAAAATGTCACAATTTCTGCTCCGTTTCATTTGTTTCCTTACACAGTGGCATTTAAGTATATAGAACAAGAGCGTACGATGACGTTCTTTCCCTTTTTAAACAAAAATGTGTGTTTTTTTTCTTCACAGACTCACTGATAGAAGGCATAAATACTGTGAAGAACATTCTGACTGTTTAGAAAGCCTTTAAGCTATGTTTTAGCTTTCATTTCCTCTATGCTGTAAGACAAAAGTCAAATACACAGACGGACAGAAAGCACACTTTCCTGGACTTATCTTCCTCCCCTCAGGGACTGAGGATGTAGTTTATTAGTACAACTGGAAGAAGAAGAAAAAACATACGCTCTGTATCAAAACAATTAAAATGCTTCCCACTAAACAAATAAACTTATAATAATATGAATATTTCTGCTTAAAACTAAATAGAACAGAGCTACAACTAATGAGACTTTAGCGGTTTTAAAAAAAAACACTGTGTTATTGTCAGGGAAATTATAAGCAGTGTCCTTATTGTTTTTATTACTTCGATTCATTTTTTTTTTTTGCAAACAAAAAGAATATAGAGATACATTTTTGACAACTTTGAGGAAATCAAATAAAAAAGATGAAATGAAATTAAGAAGAAAAAGTAAGAAAAAAAATCTTGTTAAATATCTAAATCCTAATCCTGTATAGCAATAATAATATTTTATTAAATCTTTATATTTTTATTACCATGTAATCTTGCTTATTTATTTGTACTTAAACTGGGACAAATGTAATTTAACTACGCTATAAACTGTGTTTTATATTTGTATTGAACAAAGGCTTCTGGAAAAAGTAATAATTTAAAAAAAAAAAAAAAGACTAAAACATCTTTGTTTAAAGCAGGGATGACAAATTCCACAAAAATTTGTCTGTTTTTTGTCATTTTTAGTCCAGTCCACAGGTATCAAACACATTAACTGTTTTAAAGTGGTAATAATTTGTAAGCAATACACAGGTTGTTCCACTAGATGGCAGAATATTGTGGTGACCAAAACTATAACAATAAAGCAGCAGTGAAGAAGAATCGTTTTCCAAGATTAGCTTGAAAATAACACACACACAGAGCATCACAATCAAGATGATACAATATATTCCCTTAGTAAAACTAAATCCGAGATTACATGAAAGGACATATTTGTGTAGGGAACTTTTAAATACTGTATTTTAACAATGAAACTAATTAACACTGAATACTGGGAATCACCAGTCCCTGGTTTTAACACTACAAGTCATTATGGGATGACTTCCCCAGGATGCAACGGTACAATTGCAACAGGGAATTCATCTTATTTGTGACTCCACTTTTAAAACAACACAAGCAGATAAACATGTTACAATTGCAAAGTTTAGATTTTTATAGAATAGAATTATAGAATAGAATGAACCATTATTGATCGTCATAGGGGAAATTCACACGTTATGGTGAGAGCCTGAGAATATCTTGAGCTCCAATTTGCATTGTGGCTGTAAGATTTGGCATTAAGGTACAAAATAACCAAGTACACATTAAATAAAGAAAATTCTATACATCTGGTTTTGTGTTTTTTTTTTTTTTTTAGCTTACTACCTGCTGCACATGAAATGGTGTTTTCAACTATCAAAGAACAATAACTTGGCTCCATTGGCCTCATCTTGGATTTCATTGATTTTTCTAACTTGATCAAATGAAATCCACCACCTACCTCCTCACCTGAGAGAGGTACCGGTATACCTAGGCACAAGTCGTCTGCTTGAAATGATTCATCGTTAAAGCGGATATCCGGTGTTTCTGAGAAATCTTTGTTTATGTATCATTCTTTTGAAATTCAAAAAAAAAAAAAAAAAAAAAAGTCTTTTATTGCCGGTAGTCATTCATATACATTAATGTATATAAGTCCCGCCTTTGTCCATAGACCCCTATACAAATGCAGGAAAGCGCCGACTTCGCCCAGCCAATAGGCTTTGACTTCCTGGAGAGGGCCACTGTCAATCAAAGTGAATGCGCATGCACCGTCACAACAGCAAACAGGTATCACTGAGCAGCATAGCGTTATAGAGGAGCGCTACCCATTCCATGATTGCCAACGTATAAAGCTTCTACTAAAAAACAAAAGAAAAGTCGAGGTACAAAGCTTGTGGATAAACGTCTTCGTGACCGCAACAGAATTCATCTCAGAGCTGCTGGATTCCGAACGGACCAGGATTTGGCGACATTTCTCATAGACAGGTAATAAACATGTTTCAATCAAAAGTTATGGCACTCTAACAATAAATGTGTAGTTTTTGCAGTTATCCGACTTTGTTATGTTTTGCAATGCGTGTGCACACACGTAGAGGCGTAGCTTCTGGTAGATTGGCAGAGGCCGGGGATGAAGTAGAGCTGTTGAGTGCGGGACATCGAGACGATCTCTCAGAAACTCCGGATATCAGCTTTAACAGTGTGGTTTAGAAAAGCCACTGGTGGAACGAAAAAAAACTCTGGATATCGAGTATAAAGTGAACAAACATTTTAGACATAGTATTCACCAGTAAGAATTCACGTCGCATGTTAGATTTAGACTATTGTGAGTCAGGTTAGATTTACTCTCCTGGTGGTGTCCCTTCTTTAAAGAAATCATATTGTTTGCAGTTCTACAAAGAGTTGAATTGTGTCGGTACAATGATATAGAACAGTAAGTCATGTTCATGTACAACTGGAATGGATAAAGGGCCATTTTGCCATTAAGCATAAAGTAGAAAGGTAGGGATCACAATTCCCATAGTCACGGTAAACAGGCGGAAATCACAGAATTTACTTCCTGAAACGTAAAAAGCTATACGACACCAAATATATTCCCGCCTACATGCTTTGGGAGAATGTCATGTATTTTCAGCATAAAGCAGTTGTTAGAAAGAGATAAAGACGGAGATGTCAAATATTGCCTTTTTACAATATCATGCTCGGGTTCAAAAATGTTGCAAGATTTGATCGTACTGTTTCGTCCTGCATATCTGGAAAAATAGCGACATAAAAGTTATCAATAAGGGGTCATTTATTTTGTATGTCAGTAAATACATTCAGTGGGAACAAGAGTGGGCAATTAGCAACCGCTTCCATGAATTGTGTTGGAACTATGTGTAAAAGTATTGTCCTTATTTAAATTCTATTCTATTCTACATCAAATAAGAAAAAGCCACTAAGTAGGGATTTGGTAAACCTTGAAATAGAAATTCAAAAAAACATGAATGGGAAAATCAGAGGCCTTTGATGGTCAGTAGATACTTGTGTTCCGATTTGAAACATACTGCAACTATATGAGTATTGTGCTTTGATAGTAATGAGTATTACAATTTGAATACCTTTATTTATCTTACCCAAAAACAATAAGTTCCTATACTTCTAGAAACAATAAATGAGTCATAGTTACAAAAAAAAAACAAAACAAGTCAGTCGTTTTGATATTGATTTTAACACTAACAGTGTTAACCTATGGAGACACTGCAAACATGATTTAAAAAAAAATAAAAGAAAACTTAAATCCATTTTTTTAATATTATTATTCTGTGGATAAATCTTTTTTTTTTTTTTTTTAAATGAATGTCACCAAACAAAAACCACGATGATGCAATATTTTTCCCCACCCTTGATAAGTAGCCATCTCTGCCCCAGGCAGGAAAAAAGCTGTTTTTTTCTCCAACAACATTTTTCTAAACCCTCCAAATATGTGACAAAAGGCAATTCCTTCAAATAAAACACATAAATATGTGAAAATAGCACTAAAAAAAATGATCATCCTTCTAACATTATCAAACCTATAATGGAGACAGTGTGTAATAGCTCAGAGGCGTAACCTATCAACATCTCAGCAATCATAACAGCAAGTTCGTATTTGACAACGAAGCTTAACACACCCTATCATCCCTTTGCTTTGTTAGAAGTAGATGATCACGATAAGTCATGCAATCTCAAGTTGATGAAGGTGCGATGAATAGGACAAATAGTGTACGAATGAGATATTCAGGTGTGGATCAGTACAAAGAGTACAGGTATGCAATGATAAGTTCTCACACCCATTTAACTACTGATACACCCTTATAAATCCACATAAGCACACATAAATACAAGCATGGGCGAGCACAAAAACAAAGTTTAAAGCCTAAATCCATTCTTGCTGATACTACACCCTAAATCTTTTTATCTCCTGTTTTATAGCCAGCCTCACCCCTTTGTCGTTATTTCTTTTTGTTCCCGTTTAGTTTCTGCTCTAATCTCTCTGTGATCCACGCCGCTGATGAATAACATGAAAACGCAGCATATACTGTACACTCTGCTGTGGAGAACTCCCTTAGTTTTTCCTTTATTCGAGTTTTACTACAAATGACAGTTGGAATTGTCTTTTCTGTGTCTTTAAAAAAATGTTTCGTTGCCCTGGGGCAAATCCACAGAGAGCTGATAGAAAAAAAGTCAACTACACACTGTCATCAATAGGAAAGATTAGCTGGAGGAAAAAAAAAGGGAAAGTAGCTGACAGGCAGATGTATGCTAACTGCCAGTTATTATTTTTGAACAATACAATGTCTGCGTGTGTGTGAGTAAGTGAACTTTTAACTTCTCACGTAACACATGACAATCATTATACAGTTTTATAAAATGCAGTAGCTGTTGCAAAATTACAATTAAGATTTGTTTAATTTAGGGAGTCTGACATTAAATCCAGGCACCAAAAAACCCAGATTCATTAATTTTTTTTTTAAATATTGCAATTATATTAAAAGCTGCTACCCACAAACATGTTTTTATTAGATAAAATCATAGTGTATACCTCCTAGATCAATTAATTGATCATCATTTAGCTTGAAAAGAGAGGAAAAAAGTACAAATAACCGTTTGAAAGTTCGTTAACATAATGTCTGAAAAGTTTCACGCATTGCATTGTGTTCTATAGTAAAAACACATAATTGCACCCATCTCCATGACTCCACGTCCCATAATGCGATGCGCGTCAAAGAACAAAGAGTTTGTTGAGAACCTTATACTTTTTTTAAGCAAATAAATTTCGATTTATTGAGCAATGAGGCAACAGTATAGATTTATCAGAGGAAGAAAAATGTACGTCAAGCAGCTTTAAATAGATTAAAATAGAATTTCATTTAAATAGGGACGACATACAGTGTTGGACAAACAGTGAAAACAAGTGTGTAATTAACTATGTAATATTTGTGCTCCCTTTCCCTTTCTTATTTCTCACACTGTAATTCTTTCCTAACTAACTTCTTCACTAACCTACCGTTGCTCTAGCTTTGTCCCTGAAGCAATGAACTTTGCCCATGTCTTTAAAATAAAAGATTTCTGTCAAAAAAATTTAAATTTGAAAGTTGCTGACTTTTTTTGCTACACAATGTGACAGAAGCACAGGATATCATTCATTAACATCACATCAACGCTGGGTCGGTGTATGTTTGGATATTAAACAACACAAAATGAGTGGTTATTTGATTGAAAGATTAAAATGCAAGGTCGAGAAGGGATAAACAAAACTTGAAAAACTGGTTTGTTTTTAATTTTTGGTTTCTAAGAAGAAAAATTGTTAGAAGACAGAAACACAGACCACCCCACCCAGCTTTTCATGTGGTGCGACCGGAAGTTGCCGTTTTCGGGAAGTTTAATAGCTATTAAAGTCGTCTAAATAGAGAAACACAAACAAAATGGAAATTGATAAACTGATGAGGAATTAGGGACATTTTGAAACTGAAACTCCGAGGCTGTACACGTATAGCATGACAGTCGTCAAATGAGCTCTTACTTGGAAATCAGCAACCTCTGTTCGCACAATATGAAAAAACAGGTGTTTTATTTTGCTTCTGTTTTGCAAAAATTAATTTTTTGGTTTTAAAAACAGAAATAGACAGTCAACCGTTTTTTTTTTTTTAAGGTTTTGTATATTGCTTCTTGACCCTTTAATTTGAAAAAGGCTTTGAATTTCAATCTTAATTCAACAATTTTCAAATGACACCACTAGTTTTTGGTTTTTTAACATCATTTTCTGAAGAAAAATACAGACATACAAAAACATCAACCTATGTTTCCCTTTAAGTTCCCCAACACTTACTTACTGTATGTGACTTAAGCCACTGCTTTAAATTAGACTGATTGTAGAATTTGGCTGTGCTGTCTTTTTTTTACCCAACACTCAACGTTCCCCTATTGGAAATCTATCAACAGATTATCAAGATATAGCAGTGCTCAGACACAGAAGCCAAGAGTGGCAGAGTAGGCTGTGTGACTCAAGAGTGAAACATCTCTACCTAAAATCCACATTTTTTTTCCTTCACCGCTAAAGTGCCCATGAGCAAGACACCCAATGCCAACCAAGGCTGTGATCCTGGGGATGCCTAAATGGAGAAACAAAGGCTCCGTCAAAGAACAAAATCATGTGATTTGGAGACACATAAGTTCCACGACTCACATTGCCACAAAACAGTGGTGGCAAATGATGGGCCTCCCCCTCTTTCTGTCTATGTGGCACTAGTTTCTCTTTTCTCCAGCTGCCTCCCTCGTTCCCTCTCCTCCTGTCCTATTATGGACATTGCAACAGCACTGCTGTCAGGATGACCAAAGATTTGATTCACCGCTTGTCCCTGTCTGAATGTGTGCTTGTGTCTCAGTGTGTGTGTTAGATAGCTGATAAGACCCATATATAAACAGCACTTGAAAGCAGAAATGTAAATGTTTAGATGTCACAGCAGAACACGGATCACATCAAGATACCGAAGAGAGGAAGACTGACAGAGGAAGAGGATGTTAAGCAGAGTTCACACCAGGAGAACTAGCAGACTGCATCTGGGACTCAAGTCAGATTTCAGTCATCAATAAGGCTTAGCTGAACTTAGAATCTCAAAGCTGTGCATCTCAGAACCCTAATCTGCTGCTGAACACAAAGTGACGCAGCGAGTTTTGAAAATACTGACCAGGATGTGCGAGACACCTGCAGCTCAGTCACTCGAGGCCTTAAAAGTTTCCAACTGTTCAACACTTTTTCAATACTTTGTATTCACAGACTGAGCTTGGTTTATTTAAGAGTGAGAAACAATGAACTTCATTGGTCAAACAGGAGTCAGCAATGTTGTCTTAATAAAGATTCATCAGGCACAAAATTAGGGACCTATGATTTACAGGGAATCGCAAATGGAATCACAAAATCGATGGAATCCACTGTTAAACGCAGAAATTGACAGAATGGGGATGAAAAACCATCACCGTGAGACAAAGATTGTTCATTTTTATGAGTAATTTTTTCCGGGGGACCGCTCATTAGGTGCACCACCCACCCCCTCCCATCCTGGCTGCTTCAAACGCCATCTAAACCACCCAAAACACCATATAATCTGCCAAAAAACTACGCCAAAAAACTATGCAACTCATCACTGACTCCTAAATACGGAGCCCATCAGTTCCCGCCTAACTTGTATGTGTCTGCGATGCTCTGCCCATTTCTCGTGAAGTGTTAAGTTCATGTGAAAAACTCTAAAATTTGAAAAAATTTAAAATACATTTTTTAAACTGAATTTAAAAAACTATATATATAGAAAACAAATTAAACTGATTTTATAGGGCCCTACAGAATGGATTGGCACGAAACAATACAGCTTTGGACTTTTAGGGACTGTTATGTTGGCTTGGAAGGTCAGTATGTATTATGTACTGCACTTTGTGCTACAGTCTATATGAAAAAAAATTTCATTTGTTAAGGATTGATGGACGTATTTGAAAAAGTCGACAGTTATTGTTTTCCCACAAAGATTGTCTGTTATACCATGAACTGAATACAAAGCACTGTGACAGGATGTTGTAAAAGGATTGTGTGCATATTAAAGCACTAGCCAAGTCTGTGATGAGGAATCAGAAAAAAATTGGCTATCCCTCTATAATTTTAAAGCTTTTCTTGCCTGCAGACTGTGATAAAAGCTCAATTTGTTACATGTTCATCACAATCCAGCAAATAATTTAATTGATACAGTTCATCTAATTGAAATGATGCCATTTCTTTCAAATGAGCTTTTACTTTTCTTTCAATGCTAAAAAATGTATCTCAAACAAACTCCAAACAACAGTTTGTGCATGATGTCTTTGACCTTGTTTTTAATTATAGAAACCTTAGTCGTTTAAAATGAAGCAGTAGTTAACTCTCCTATGCAATCAAATATGAGTGTATATATATCGGTATAGGTAAATATTGTTAATCAAACATTTAGTGTTGACACTATCAGTATAATGGATATCAGCAAACATATTATGTCAAACATCCCTAAATAAGAAAGACAATTGTAGGCTTAACAGATAAATAAATCAAAAATATTACTTTAGATATTGCTTGGAATTACCTCAAACAAATCACAAAATAGTTTTTGACTATCGCAAACACTGGGTTTGTCGACGAGTGGTCATGTGACGAACGTTGGAAAGATTCCGTGGCAGATTTGACAAGGATAGGCTAAATCTGTGCTAATACAGAGGAAGTAGAAATTATTTCTTTTTCATGGTTTGCGACAACTTATTTGAAACGCCTGAGTATAGACTGCGAAGTTCTAAGATACATTTCTGGTATTTTTACTTAATTGTTACTATGGTTTTTTGTGTTTCTTCACCACACAAGATTTTACTTAAGGCCAATTTGTTCTGGTTTTGTTTATGGTGTTCCACTGTGATAAAACTTCACTCCGCGAGACATTAACATTTCTTCCGTATTTGGGAGTTTCCGTGGAACGCCATGAAATCGCTTTAATTGGTAAAAATTGAGATGACTTTGTTGTAAATTGCGCTATCAAATAAAGTTGAATTGAATTTAATTAAACAAATGTAAACAAA
Organism: Gouania willdenowi; assembly: GCF_900634775.1. Lineage (NCBI taxonomy): Eukaryota > Metazoa > Chordata > Actinopteri > Blenniiformes > Gobiesocidae > Gouania > Gouania willdenowi. The sequence goes on along the minus strand of NC_041054.1, from coordinate 9,175,251 downwards.
AGAGGGGGCTGGCTCACATCGGAACACAAAAAAGTAAGAAAAAACTGTGGTGGGAAAAAAATGAATAAATAAATAGTAATAATATACATTTATTTATTTTTTACCTCGAAATGGAAAATAAAAATCGTTTCATCTACAAATTCGATTACCTCCAATAAATCTATTTTTGCCAGTCCTAGTGTATTGTTAATTTATAAATTAATTTATTTATTGTAACACTATGACTAATCTACAACGTGCTACCTGCTGCCAACTATAGATGTGGCACACTTAATCCCTCTTCCAATAAAAGTTGAAGACATTGATGGTATTGTATTGCTAAATAGTATTTTATTTACTATAATTACTATTGTCAAAAACACATTTCGGAACCGGACTAAAGCTGTGCAGTTTCGCACATCTAATTATTTCATAGGCATTGTGGTTAAAACGGCTGACTTTAGCAAAAGTCTATATGATTTCTTGTTTAACAAAAGAACAAGGTCGATAGCTGTATGGTAGAGGTGAACTTAACCAACCTCTTGATCTGCATTATAGAAAGTTGCTTAGCAACTTTAGAAACATTATAACACTGGGTCATGATCATTGAACACAAAAATATCTGTGGTTGTTAGAGTCAAAAGTCTTGTTACCAAAAAACAAACTATTTTAAGGAATTATTTCACTGAAATACCATCCATTTAAGTTATTCTTACTTATTTTTAATTGTTTCTTTTAGTGGAAAAACATCCTTAATCTTTATTTGGGTCCCATAATGCTGCTATAAAAATAATGTGTAAATCTTACCTTAGTTGATAGGTTCTGTGTGCGTGTGCTTCGAAGAGAGTTCAGGCCAGTCTTGCACAAGAGTTTCTCTGTGTATGTCTATGCACGCAAGTGAGTGAGTGATTGTTAACAGAAGCTCGTTAACCTCAGAAGTCATTACCAAAGCCCAGGGTTTTACGCCACTAACACAAAGTCAACGACAAGGCAAAACAAAACCGACAGATGAAAACAAGAGCGGGAAAGTAAGCGATTCGTGATAACAAGAAGGACTGGACTTTTTTTCATTTCTATGAGTTTGAGAAAACAATAAAAATTGCTCCGAGAGCCAGATTTAAACAATGTCACCAATGTCGACAAGATAAAAAAGTGTCTGATAAAAATAAGTGGAGAATATTGGACACAATGTATGTGCAACAGCAGTTTGGACAATTTGCAATAAAGGTAAAGACAAGAAACAAAAAAAAGCACAAGTGATAAACAGGGATGAGTACCAGTATGTGTGTATCTTGGATTTCAAATCACTGCTATGTATTTTTTCTCAACACACATTCTGTTTTTCCACCTTGTCTCTTTAACAGTCTTTTATAAACACCAACATACAAGTGTGCACACACACATTCCCATATATACAGAGCCCTAAAGGGGCCATTTTTTTCCCCACATCAGGCCATATGGTGCAGACAGGCGCACGGAAACAATTCTCTAAAAACAACACACTCTTCACTAAGAAACCTGCCACATAGCTCCACACTGTCTCTCTTTCACTGAAAGACACACACACACACACACATACACACTCACACACACAAATGCCAAATAGTTAAACCTGTTGAATGAATTGCTGCCTTGTTTAGTAGAGCCCTAATGGCAAGGAACCTGCTATGAAGATTACCACACACACAAACACACACACACCTCAGCTTAGTGTTAAGCATGCCGGCCGCTTTAAGAAGTGAGTTATTTTCCTGTGTTTACCGTCGCTATTCCGTAAAATATTCCAACTGTGGTGGTTATGAATCTATAAATCAGTCCAGTTAAGCAGCTGTGGCAGAGATCTACAAAAATATATTCCTCCAGCTGCACAGATTGGACATGGAACAGTTATCGAGGCACATATGAAACGTATGATGCCCGTATAATTTGGTACAGGAAGACTGTGTTACCATTATGGCTCATCTATAAGGTTTTGGCTGCTGTTAGTTTCATTTGTATTATTTAAAACATCTGAAAAATCAAAAAACCTAATGCAAAGTTGAATTTACAGTTACTAGCTACAGTCATTGCTCGAGAACAAAACAATAAATACCTCCGCCAAGAAGGTTATATTTTCACCAGCCAGTAATGTCCAGAAGCATAGGCGTAGGGCGGAATCGCCTACTACTCTCTTTCTGGCCGCCTTCTACTCTTAACATGTTCATAAATGATTCCGTACCCCTTTAGCACTGAAAGAATCGTTAAAATCCATGAAAGATTCTGGTGACACTTAATCTCTATGCCACCCAAACGTCACACGACAAGCCAGTCAAAACACTCATTATTGTCAAAAATTCAAAAATGTAATGCCTCTATTCGGAATCGACTAAAAGTTCTATTGGGTTGGTTCTTTTAGCCTACTGAGTTTCATCCAGATTGGATCCAAATGTATCTATTGATTTATTACCTCTTTAAAGGTTGTAATATTCACCAGCATTTATTTATTTATTTGCTTACTTGTTAGCAGGTTTATGTCAAAAGTACTTTACAGATTTTGACAAAATGTAAACAAAAAAAACAGACTTTAGGCCATGGAAGATTCCATTACATTTTGGAGGGGATCCGGATCAATACACTATTGTCGATCAGTTTCAATCTCTTATCATTGTCAAAATTTCAAAAAGTAATATCTCGGTTTGTTTGTATTGACTGATTTATATGAAATTTGACTCAGTTATGTCACGTTGGTTCCTCAATTACCACAGTTTAATCTGGATCAGATCCAGATTGCGCATTTACTCACAATTTTCTGAAAAAAATGAGGTGTCCGTACATTTGGACCTTCTGTTTTGTTATTAATGGAGATAGAAATTTCTTCCAAGCTTTTAAAGTGTGAATGATCATGGTACCATGATAAGGTTCACTGACCAAGATAACTGTCAATATCTGTGGAGGATAATTGGCGCTTGGTGGAGGTCTGTGCTCTCTGTGCTCTTGTTTAGCCTGTTGTAATCCTGAATCACTTAGTCCAGCTAAAGATCCTGTCAAAGGAGACCAACATGTCTAGCCCGCATGTAGGAGGAGGTGGTGGAGGCTAATAAGTCCAAGGAAGAAAACAACACATCAGCAAGTCTTGGAGTGGTCGCAGCTGAAACGTGTAATGTGATTTTTCATTTTTTTTTTCCAGGAAATATTGAATTGCTGTGGGAATGCTATATGCAGGATAAGAAAACTCCCCACCACCTTCTCCCCTGCCTGATTGACCAGTTTCAGGTCACTATGACTGCTACCATGTTTGACTGGACTGGGATCGTTAACTTTTTACCACCTCTGACTCCGACTTTTTATTCAGACCGATCAAACAAGTCACCAAGCAGAATTTAGGGCACGTGTCAAACTCAAGACCAAAGGGCCAAATCCGGCTGTTTACAGCGTCTAATATGGTCTGCAGGAGAAAGTCAAAATGACAGAGAAAACATAAATCATTGCGAAAATTTCAAAATAATTCAGTTTTATATATCTTAGCCCCTCCAAATATGTAGATTCAATGAAACTCCACCATATTAACTGTGGTGGCAGTCATAGTTGACCACAAATCATTGAAAGAACTCTCAGTTTTTCCAAAATCCTGCAATTTTCTTCAAATTATTAAAAAGAAATTCCTCAAATTCAATAAAAATTGGTCACAAAATCAAGTGAGTATCCTGCAGGGACTGATGTCTTTCACTTTGCTTAGATTATCAGTGATTTACATACTTAATGTATCATTTTGACATGGAAGTGCAAACTTGGGCACACTAGCTGGGCTTCCATTACCCTTGGAAATGTGCAAAATCTAAATAGCACAAAAAAACTGGTAATGGGAACACCTGAATTTCGTTTTCATGAGGAGGTATTTCAGATTTTTCGATATTGAAATGAATCGCAAAAGCGCTATGGAAACACTTTTTACGCAATTACACATCACACGATGTGATGTACCTACAGTATCTTGCCACATGACTACTTTGTGTAGACAGAAGTGGAGACCGAGACATTTATTAGCATTATACTTAAAAATTATTATTGCTACATTATACAGTGACCAACAAAATAAATTTGAGTGTTATAAGGAGTGTTTGAGATGTCATGTTCGAGGCTCCTGCCCAAAACAACCTTCAATGGAAATACGTTCAAAGTGCAATTATACTTTGTCCAAATTTAGAAATATTGCTTTTATTTTGCAAAAATCTGTAATGGAAACAGAACTGTTGATGTTGAAATTGCTATCTATCGCCTCTTATGGACTAAATTCAATTTGACACTACTACTGAGGGCATGTAATCACCCTAATTCACCTATTGAAAAAAAAAAACAAAAAAACACCAAGGAATTATATTAAGTTGTGTAGATAAGGCTGGGAATAAGGAGTCCTTGGTGCAAACAAGCAGGTTCCCTCTTGTAAAAACAACAGACCTGCACAGGCCACACCTTGAATTATTAAATACAAAAAAATCACCAAAAATACCAACAACAGAATTAAGGGCGTAACTCAGTGTTTCCCAACCAGGGGTACGTGAACACGTTGCAGGGGGTATGTGGAAAAATTAAGAATTTATTTCCAAGATAATGAAAAATATTCTTAGTCATTTCATAAGTCCGTCAATAAAATGGTACGTGTGCGCTGTGACTCGTTTCTAAAGTTTAAATGCCTGTTTAAAGAGGACATATTCAAAGAGGCTCCTTTTGTGGAAAATGTCATAAAAGTTCTATAAAACACAGGCATATTAATTATTTGTTTTGTATTTATTTATTTGTATTACTTGTTTTTTTTTATTCTTATTTTTTTCAAATTTCAACTTTATTATTTTTCTTTAATAACAATATCATCATATTTTATCAGTATTAATAATACAAATGTTTACTACAATATTATTTCTTATATTTATAATTTTTTTTAGGTTTAATTTGAGTTAAATAAGAAAATAATGCCTGAATATTAATTGTTCAATTTCAGGAGATGAAATAAAATGACTTGCGTTGAATATTCAGTGGTGTTATGTTCTACTTTTGGAGAATCATGAACATGTAGGAGTGAGGGGGTACTCATGGTATGACAAAAAGGCTCAAGGGGTACACAAGACAAAAAAGGTTAGGAACGACTGGCATAACTAAATGTGAAGTGAAACATTCAGCATTAGCAAGAATCACATCAACAAGGAAAATGTAATATAATCAAAGTATGTACTGTATGTGTGTTTTACTTATTTTTTACAACTGTGTGCACACACTGTAGAAGAAATCTACAATCCCTTGGCACTGCCACTGGCACACCAGTCCAACACTTTCTGAAATATAAGCCAAGTGTATTATAGTGATAAATTCAGTCATTTTATTTTAGTCGACAGAGTTTTTTCATTTCTTTTCTATGCAGGTTGAATCTCTCTGTCAGCCCTCAGCTATCTGTTTTTATTGTTCTGGTGAGCTGTTTAGCTACTGCCAGGCATCCTGACGATTTTAGCAGATTGTGCTGGCTGCTAGCTGAAGAAGCATCACTTGCTACGAGCCTGTCATCTCACAAGCTCAGTCTTTATTGTCCTCAGCAGAGGCACCGATGCTGTCGGCTTGGCAGGGACAATGCCAGTGGCAGCCTGAGCGTGTGCCTCACTGTACTGCGCTTTCTCTAGTTCAGTCAAAGGCAACGGCAATTGTAAAGAGTAAGACATCCACGCAATCCTTTGTGTACATCCGTGAGTCAGATAACTTGTATAAACTTCTTACGTGTCAGGAAATAGACACGAGTCATAAAGGGGAAGCAGCGGATACATCCGTTACTTTTTTTTGCTAAATGTGTGGGAAATATCAGCAAATTTGATTTAAAACAAACATTACTAGTATTCAAATATCAAGTTTCATACCAACCATTACTTAACTTGTGTTCCTGTTTAGAAACATCAAAAGCAACACTGCTATATACTGTACTTCACTGGCATATGGACTAAACAAACACACAGTGTTTTTTTTTAACACTTATTCAATTGGCTGAAAGACACATTTTAGTCAAACAAAACTATAAAACTAAGCTCACATACTAGCATACAAGAAAGCAAACACATTTTATTTCATTTCCTAAATCCACTTGTTGGTCCATTGACTGCCAAAACAAGTAGTAACACAGGCAGGTTGAATGGATTTGGAAGCATGCGTGCCAAGATACATGTAGTGTTTTGGGAAAACAGTTTGTAAAGTGTTGATTTAATTTGTCTCGTTTACCTCAAGGTTTGTATCACAGTTAGTAGGGATGCACAGAAATTGAATTTTTTGGCCAAAACAGGAAATTAAAAACACCAAGGCCGAAAAACAAAAAAAACAAATGAAATTCTTGTGCAAATTATTATTCCTACACCATTTATGGCTCTGAATGTGTACTAAACTCTAGGGGTGTCCCGATCCGATATCAATATCGGATATTGGTCCGATATTAGCCTGAAAACTAACTGTCAAATTTATCTATTTTTATTTTTTCTTTATTCAGTTGTAGAATACTATAAATATTATGTTGAAGGTTAAAATGTATGTAACCAATCTGTTAATAATAAATGGGTCAGTTTTTCTCATCCCTACTGTTGCTGACTATTGTTCTCTGTTTGAGTAACATCACTTGATCAAGACTTTTCTAACATTCCACACTATAAAGTAAGAAATTATTATTTTTTTATTAAAGAAAAAAAAGAATTAAAAAAAAAAAAAAAAGATGTATGATTCTTGCCGATATCAGGTCAATATCGGTATCGGCCGATATGCAAGGCTGCAATATCGGTATCATCGGAAATTAAAAATTGTACCGGGACTAAACTCACTAAAATTCAAACATTGCAATTGTATAACTCAATTTGAATGCTTTAAAGAATAAATACATTTTAAATATGAAAATATTTATTTTGCACTGACTTTCCAGCAACGCACAATATAAAATAAAATAAAAATCTCCCCATTCATACATTGTACAGACCTATAACTCACTGGGCTGTGGCAAGAGAGTCAAATTCATTATGTTCTCTTTTTTTTCAATGAGGAAAGTGATTGGGCTGAAAACCGAAAATGCACTTTTGGGCAATTTTCGGACAAAGATTTCTGGTAGCCGGAATTTCAGTGCATCACTAATAGTTAGAGCTAAAAAAAAAATTATTTAATCATTCTTGGGTGCCGAATTTTTCATTTTTCTTTCTTCAACTCTAACCCTAATAGTCTTGCGGTGCAAGACTTGCACTATAGTGTTATTTATACAGTGTTATTTAACCTGTATATTGATGAACTGTCGACTAAACTCAGAGCATGTAACACTGGCTGTGTCACTGGAAGTATTGTTCTGAATCATCTTTTGTATGCAGACACTTTTTAGTCATGTTTAGCCCAAGTACAGCTGGTCTACAGCAGCTACTCAATATCTGTTCAACCTATGGTCTGGAGCATGACATTACGTACAATAGTCCTAAGAGTATGGTGATGATTTGTAAAACCAAGGAAGATAAGAACATGACATTTTCAAACATTTGTATGTCTAACAATATTCTGCATGTTGTCAACAAAATCAAGTCCCCAGGGCACATCATCACTGAGGACATGTCAGATGATGAAGATGTTTACAGACAATGCAGAGTGTTGTATGCCCAGGCCAATACTCTGGCACTGAAGTTTGGCTGTTGTACAGAGAGAGTAAAGCTGACTTTATTTAAAGCGTACTGTACTCCCTTGTACATGGCTCATCTCTGGACTCATCTTAAGAAAGCCAGCATGCGCATGTTGCAGGTGGCATATAATGATGCTTTGCGTGCTCATTTGAAGAAGCCGAGATGGTCAAATGCCACGGAAATGTTTGTCAATGCCAGAGTGAACACTTTACAGGCCGTGGTACGAACTTTGAAGTACAGCTGTATGTGTCGACTAAACATGTCTGAAAAGGAAATAATAGTGTCCCTCACAAATATAAAATGTTATCAGTCTGACTTGTGAAGACATTGGCATGATTGTCTTTTTAAAATGCCATCACAAGACAAAGACTAAACTTATTGACTAGACAAACAATAAGTTTGTCTAGTCCTTTTATTTTATTTCTAATTGGCTACGAGTCTGGAAGTTGAATTAAATTGAATATAGTCTGGTATTAGAAAGTGCATTCAGCGCAAACATGGCGTATGCAGACAAAGTTCCACTGGGTAAGGCTCCCCAACTTAGGTCAGAAGTTTGTAACAATCTTATTGTAGGGCCCTATAAAAACCATGTTAAAGGAATCGCGGGCAGAATCACGGCATCGACCAATGAAAACGGAATCTACAGTTGAACGTGAAAATGGACAGAATCGGGATGAAACGCCATTATCATGAGGAAAAGGATGTTTTTTTAAGGAAATGTTTCCGGGGATTGCTCATTAGACGCATCGCCCTCCCCCTCCCGTCGTGGCCGCTACAAATATCGCCTAAATCACCCGAAAACCCGTCAAAACTGCCAAAAAACTACACAACTCATCACTCGTTCCAAAATCAGAGCCAACCAGTGCCCGCTTAACTTTGCTGTGCCTGTGACGCTCCGTCTGTTTTCTCATCAAGCGCAGCAGCACTCCGTGAAAACATGATCAGCTTAATCAGCTTCACCTGCTCATCAGTGCTGCAGAAGATCAACGGAGAAAGTAGCATGTTATTGTGGACGAGACCATCGATGCCAAGGATTGTAAAGTCTGAAACATCACAGATTAATGATAACTTCTGATACTGTAAAATATTCCGGCCCCAAGTGGTGAAATAACTGATGTATCCTTGCGTCCATTTATTTTTGTGTAATTATTACGGTCTGGAATGATGTCATCAGGATCATTTAAATTAGGTTAATTTAAATTAATAAATGTTGATCAATAAATCGTTATCAATAAATCTACTCAGATTCAGTAAACCATTGATCCCCGAGGGGAAATTAGGTGACATTAATGCTGCTCTCTTACATCTTTCTATGACATGAATAATTAAAAATGAGCAGTCAGAATAGTTCATGTCAGTACAACTTATATCGTACTCATAATTTTAAATTAAATTTTTACTTTTAAATATATTTTGTTAAATTATAGTTTTCTTTTTCATTAGTATTAATTTTGTTTCTTCACAGTACAATTTATTTACCTTTTAATTGTATCTTACTTTATTTTTGGCATACATTTTTGTTTAATTATAGGTTTTTTTTTTAATTTATTAGTATTTCTTTTGTTTCCTCACGGGATTTAAAAACTAATATTTTCTGAAAAATGTATTAATATTTCTAAAAAATAATAATGTGGAAAACAGGTTTATAGGGTCAACATATACCATGAAAGATTCCATCTCAATTTTGCAAACAACAGAAAATATTATCTTACGTGAAATTTCAAAAATTCAGTTCTCAGTTAATATGAAAGGGATTTGGAAAAAAGAAAACAGATTATATAGGGCCCTATTACTGATATCCAAGTAAAATTTCAATCAATCAATACTGAATCGAAATTGAATCATAAATAATCAATTCAAAACCTTTTTAATCGCAATAGAATCGATTGAGGAAATTGGCCATGATTAACAGTGCTACTAAAGTGACAAACAAACGAAACTTAAAATCCAAAAACATTTCCACATTAAAGTTTTGATCTATGAAATGAGGCCATTTTAAGCTTTCAAGAACTTTCACGTGGGGTGGTGATTGTTTGTTGGTTCAGTTAGGAATCACTGTATATTACACACCCACACATTGACACATAGTCAAAGAGCAGGTCTAAATTGTGACTCTACTCGTGCACTAATAACTGCAATACGAACCTCTATCCAGGGTCTGGCCTCCCTCTGGCTGTGTGGTTGGTTGCTAACCTAATCTGATCAACCCCAGCTCTTCCACAAACAGAAGCAGAAAGGAAAATAAATTGGTACAAGCTTTAAAAAAAACAAAAAACTGTTGGGTGCATTTATTTTGCTCTGCGTGGCTAGTGATCCCAATATCATTAACACAATTCTCCCCCGAGTGCTTTAAAATATAGTAATTTACCACATCAAGCAGTTAGGGCTTTGGACACCAGAGCTTAGTTAAAAAACTGTTGCTGCATTGACTGCACTGAAATTCCCAGGGTTGAAAATTAAAAGTAAAGTAAAATAATATGGGCAAAAGTCAAAAAGTATAAGTATTATGGTACTTTTTCAAACTGATTTCCCATAGTATATAACATTTCTTGAATGCAAGTCTGACAAAAACCCTTAAAAAGCCCATTTATTCCAATCACTTTTCTCCTCTTGCCCATTGATAAATACAAAGGTAAAGTCTAACAAACCAATTTCTGTGATTGTCATTGGCGTTTTTGGTAAAGGCATTACATAAAAGCAGATACGCAATCAGGTTATTATCACAACCCAATGTCAAGTTACTTTATTAGCCTAAGTTTGACTGATTGGATGTACTTTAAACTAGTCACTCAGCTAAAAAATTAAGACATTAAAGCCAAGGACAGCTGGAGACACCTGATTTATTACTGCAAACCCGCAATATTATTAAAACCTAATTGATATTAATAGCTGCCATTTGCTCTTTGAATTCAGGAACAGAACAGAGCGCGTGTGTGTAAGGGTTACAGGTGTCACCCCGTGTACAGCATGATGAATAGAATTGTCCCATTGTCACACACGCACACAACCGCTCGCACACATGATATATAGAGATTCAAGATATATCGAGTTTTCCATTTTGGTGATATGGAAAATCACATCGCTATATATATTTATATATTTTTACAGATTATTTTGTAAGAAAATACTCAATTTAGGAGTCGCTGCTTTCACTACCTAGCACATTTCTGACCTTCCCCTCAACACCCACATGGCATAACTCACTCATACGTGCTGTCTCTTATAGTAGTCTGGTCTGTTTGCGGAAGAATTCTGTAATGTCCAAAAAAAAAAACAGATTATTGTCTGATATCAATCACAGGCCACCAAAACGTATCGTGCCAGGCTTCGTGACATCGGCACATATCGAACCGTTGTTCTGATAATCAACATCATATTGTATGAAACAGGTGGTTTACACCCCAACTGTGTGACATTTTGCATCAGCAAATTTAACCCTGAATTGTCTTTCATTTGAATTGAAATTATTAACATTTATATCATAAATCACCATTTTAAGAAAAAATATTGAGATATGAATTTTGCTCCGTATCGCCCAGCCCTAGTATATCCTCCAGTAAAGATGCAAAAAGGAGGAGTTCATCCCACACAATGTGGCCTACTTTAATAGGCCAACAGGTAGTTTACAAACAGACTTTGAGTGGAGTCATGGTGACACAATGACAGGCAGCAGGAAGCAGAGCACAAAGGCAGGACGAGGAGTTACAGACACACAGACAGGAGGCATGAGAAGATGCAATTCATTCGCTTGCAAAAAGATCACAGGAACAAACTTGTACTGTCCTACTGATGTGCGTATTTGTGTTGCCACTGTGCGACGAGGAGTCCCTGTCTAAACTTTAGCGTTTTTTAAATTTTGGCGGATCGGGTGCCTGGCACATCAAAGAGAGGAAGTGCCACACAATTCACACACATAACACAAGGTGCACGCACATTCAAAAGCAGACCAACATGCACAGGAGATACGGAGCTAGACACACCACACGCACACGCACACGCACGCACGCAACCACACACACACACACACACACACACACACACACACACACACACACACACACACACACACACACACCAACACAAACACCACACACACACACACACACACACACACACCACACACACACGAAAACCACGGCTAAAAGCATCAAGCAGCTCTGAGTAACATCACCAAGAGGAGCCGCCATACCACATAATGAAAAACACACGCACACGCGCACATGCACACACACACGCACACACACATTTGCCAGAGTCGTTTTACCCAAGCTTGTGATAATCATGTATCTAAACAGACTTTCACTGAAAAAAGTAAATAAACATAAAGCAATCCCAAGAAGCGATCACACACACACACACGCTCTCACACACACACACACACACACACACACACACACACACTGACTAAATTAAGCTCCATTTACAAGTTAGAGGGCATGTTCATCAAATGAGCCACAGAAGAACTCACAATCGTGATGAGTCGTACAGATAACTTTCACTGTAATTTGAGGAAACTTGAAGAAAAGGACTTAGCTGTTAAAAAAATTGATAAGGAGGAGAGATTTACTAGAAACACAAAAAGAATTTGAAATTTTAAGATATAAATTGTGTTTTATATTTTTCGAGGAAAACAGCAAGAAAAAGAAAAATCTAAAGAAAGTTTGTGTAACAAGTCATTTTGAACAACAAGTTTGCAGATGAAAATAAATAAAAAATACCATATTCCCATGCTTATTAGTTTAAAAAAGAAGAATTTGGGTACTCATTACCTTGTTGCTAGCCGACTGCCGTTCCAGGCTAATTTTACGTAGCAAGCGACCGCTATGAGCCAAGAACAGTCAACCAGATCCGCAATTTGTGGAGCTGCTCCGTCACATTCATTTAATTTGGCAATTGTCAAACTTATTCAAACATTTGCGCTTGCTTATCCAGCCTCGAACCGTTTCAACTGTGTGGATAATATAATTACTCCTGGTTCATGCAACTCAGCCACTATCATGAGCATTAGGAGGAGATGAGTGGAGCTTCAAGGATGGTCCTCCATTAAGTCACAGAAAGTCCTGGAAGAAATTACTGAACTTTGCAATATTGTTTTTTCTCATGAACCAAACCGTTTCCACGATTTTATTCACTTACTAATGATACACATATTATTATTAATGAAAAATGTCATAATATACTATATTTCTTTTAATACTGATCAGAGGCAATCCTGATTCAAAACTATTTTTTAATCTCACTCTGAAATGACAACATTACAAGCTTTAAATGTACAACACGTGCACGCAAAAACGCCAACATGCATGTCATAAACCCTCAGATGAAATTTGTAAAGGTTTAAATATTACATAAAATGACACTGTATTTGAAGTAAGGTTTATAACTAAAGATCAGTGTTGGAGTAACGGCGTTTATTTACAACAGCGTTACTAACGGCGCTACCTTTTTTCTAACGGAGTAATCTACTTAACTACTCTCCCCATCGTTACAACTCCATTATCGTTACTGGGAAAGTAAAGTGAGAACGGACAACACCTTCACAGCTGCGCTCTGCTCTGTTTTAAAACATCTGGATATATTGTTGAAACATCAACAAGAAGCTTTTAAACCGTAGGTCTGTACCGTACTACACACTGTTTACGTATGCTGGTTCCATTTAAGGAAAAAGATCTACGCTTGTCACGCTATTGTCGTCAGATCTGCTCATTGTTTGATTGGTTAGTCTGTGCGTGTTTGTCCCGCCCCCCTCAGCCACCAGAACTCAAACGAAGTGAGTGCTTCCAGACTAATCGCCTGTATGAATAATACAAGGAGATTAAGATGGATTCGAGGCTACATCTCTCCCGTCTTCTGATTTGATTTTCATCATAGTCTATTTTCGTCTCTTCCTTTATTTGTTGACAATAATGTCAATCAATTTAGTCACAGTTTTAGTCTCAATCAATGACTTCTTTTTTAGTTTTTGTTTAGTTTTTCGTCCGCAAAAATATATTTGTGACAAAAAAATGACAAAAATATTAGTCAACAAAATTACACACCGTTTGACACGATAGTAAAAATATAAAAATAATTTCATAATTACTTTCAGAGTAACTCACTCTTTTACAGAATAGTAACTGAGTTACTAACTCAATTCCTTTTTGGGAGAAGTACTTTGTAATGGTAACTAATTACTTTTTTAAAGTAAAATGCCCAACACTGCTAAAAAACAATTAAAAAAACTAAAAAATATTAATTAAAAATAACTTTTAAAAATAATAGATACATTATTATTATTATTATTATTATTATTAATAATAATAATAATAATAATATAATAATAATAATAATAATAATAATAATAATACATTTTGTTTCTCAGGTGCCTTTCAAACCTCTCAGTGTCACCTTACATTGAAAAAAATTATAATAAATAAACTATAAAATATATAGTTGATAATGTGCAAGATTTTGTTAGAATAAAAACTTTATATATATATATATATATATATATATATATATATATAATTCAAGCATAGGCAAGTTTTTATACATGCATTTATATTTTGACTCAAATGATGAATTGTTGGCTTAAAACAATACGGTTCTAAAATTTTCATAATGATTAGAGCAAAAAAATGTGAATTCCGTGCATGTCCTACCTCTGCTGATCATCAGGTTATAAAAACATCATGGCGGCCTCTGGGCTTTGGCATCCGCTCAGTGGAAGCAGTTCAATCCGGCGCCGCAACGCGCTCTGGGTACGGCTACGGCCCTGTGTACTCCACAGCGTAAGGCAAAGCAGGCACCAGGTATCAGACCCGCTCGCACTGGTACAGGTCCATACGTTTATCACTTCCTGGCCTGCACGTTGTTCGTAAATCTTTCCCTTTTTTGTTGAAACAGATGCTGGAAGTAGCGTCAGCCTCTTTGCTCCTCGGATGTTGCACAGCTTTGAGTTTGATCAAATCTGCTGTTGGTCCGTGTGTGAAGTATTAGGTAGGCTGTCCTGTTTCCTTTAAGTTCATATGTTTCTCAGCTCGGGTTTAGGTCCTCAGTCATGCTTGTCAGAGTCCACCATCATGTTAACCACCTGGATAATGACAGAAAGACAAATAACATTAGAAACGACCACATTCTGCAGCATTTACAGAACGCTACCGAGGCCCCACCAGACATTTAAACTCTATATTCTGGGTCTTTTTTTGGGCCCGATTAGTCTCGACCACGGGTGTCAAACTCATTCTGGTTCAGGGGCCAAATAAAGTGGGCCACAGATTATGAGTGGAGAACATTTTAACAATAATGTGCCCGAGTTTGCATTTTCATCTAAATACTATTTAAAGTATGTAAGGCTCTGGTAATGCAGGATCACTTCACCTTCATTTATTTATTAAAGAAAAATGTTTTCAGAATCAGAAAAGTTTATTTTGCAAGTACAGTTTTTTTAAATAACAGCACAGGGAATTTGACTCGGTAGTCAGTAGGAAGAACAGACCAAAAAAAAAAAAAAACACTTTTTACTCCAGAAACTAAAATAAAAAATAAATATCAATAAAAAATAATGAGAAATAATAAATAAAATAAAATTTACCAATTTTTATTCATTTAAGTTGAGAAAAAGGGCAAAAATTCTAAAAAAAAAATTATATATTTCAACATATTGTGATCTGGCAAATATTGTAGAGTTTCATTAAATTGCAACCCCTAAAGGACCAGTGTGACGGACTGAGTTTACCTCCGTACTGAGATTAACTTACAATCTCAGTACGTGACTGAGATGTACCCATGCTGGAATTGCCATGGGCATCAATGATAAAAAAAATATATATAATTGTCATGATCAGATTGCTAATTTACATGAATACAACAGCTTATTACTGTAAAATTACATTAAGTTAACTGTTAATTATTACAATGTATAATAAAATCATGTTTTTTGGAAAATAAATTGTTCCTTTTCGTATTGAGTTTTATAATAATCATGTTTTTTTGGAGAATAAACTATTCCTATTCGTATTGAGATTGCTGCATGAGACACTATTACTTTACTCAAGTTGTTCACTGATATTGTCACTGACTCAGCATGGTGGAGGTAGCAAAAATCACAGTGGAACTAGCAAAAATTCATTTTCCGGGAGTGCGCATGCTCATAATCGATCTCAGTATGAGTTAAACTCAGTCCGTGACACCAGGTTTGGAACATGGGCCAAAGTTTGACACATATGGTACTCTAGACATTCAAATTGACTCAATTAAAAGTCAAATATGGACAAAAATATTTAGAGCTCTGCAGGGACCCAGTTAAACACTGTGTAATTCTGATTCATTACCACATTTGACAGCTGTCACAACACTTAACATTTAAAAAATTGCTTTTATAGCTTTGGCTCGGAGCCATTAACATTGGCATTTTTTTTTTGGTAAACATATTGAAAATTTGACATTTGTATGTCGACGCAACACAACTAAAAGGGTTCCTGTTAATAATAGAACAACAGCTTAAATGCAATTGCCAAACAATTGCATTTCTGTGTGAAAAGCATTACTCGCTTGATTGTAGTATTGACTGCCTAGTGAGTCAGAAAAAGAAGTCATTGGTGGATAATCGGGGGAAATATTAAAAAGAATGGGAAAGCATTAAAATGTAGTGACTTGACAGTTTTTTTCTGCAATACCAAAGAGTTAAAAGTCATAATACTCAATTCTATGTCCTCTTTTTATTCTTTCCGTCTCTTCCCCACATATCTATATCTGAGCATGTATTTATCCTACTCCAGGTTCCTTGGGTCAGCCATGAAATGCATGCACGCTTGTCTACCTGTGTTAATAAGTCATCCAGATGTTTAAATTACTCTAAAGTAAAGAACAATCACAACTCTAACAAATGCAAAAGGCCTTTTAGATCCCTCAGTGTGGTCCACAACACTTTGAGGTGGAGTTTTTCTGGACTAAGAATAGAAAATTAAGTCACCAGACTTGCAATGGGTCATTATCTAAGAAAAAAAAAATGAATATGTTATTTCTAAAGAAAAAAAAGAAAAGAAAAGAATGAATGAATGCTGGAATGAGTGCAGCATATTATGAGTCATTACTGAAATTATGAGTCATTTTAAAGACCATTAAATCCCTCTACACAAATGTTTCTATGGATTTCAAAATAAAGATGATGTTTGGGGAGAAAACATGGAAAGGTTCTTTGTTAGGTAATTGTAATGCGAAGCTATCAACAGTGAACCTTCAAACGAGCTTTGCATACAAACAAAACCAATCCCCACATGATACTTTGTGATTGGATTCAAAGACAAACAAGAATTTACAAGTTTTACACTTGTGAAAGTCATTAAAAAAACAGCATGCCTAATCAGGACTGTAAAATATTTACTCATTATTTCCAAAAGATTAGAGAAGATACTACGTGAAATTATTAGTTTGGATCGGATCGGCTTTATTAAAAAGAGACAAACACAGGATAACATTCAGCGAACTTTACATATCATTGATCATACTGTCAACAACCATGATAAAATGGTACTTGTTAGCCTCGAAGAGGCATTTGATCACGTCAAATGGAATTTTTTATACAAAAATTAGGACAATTTGGGTTTAAATCAATCATTTATAAAAGTGATTCAAACATTTTATAAATTCTCAAAAGCAAGAATTAAGGTTAATGGAGCCCTTTCAAAATCAATTGAACTAGAGAGAGGAAGCAGACAAGGATGTCCAAGAAGTCCAATATTATTTACTATTTTTATTGAGGCATTGAGTCAGAGTGTTATTCAGAATGTAAATATTACAGTAGTAAAACTGTTTGGACAAGAACACAAGATTTCACTTTTTGCAGATGATATTTGTCTTTCGCCCCATCTCTTCTCTTATTTGGAGACATTTGGTTCAGTATCAGGCTATAAACTTAATATTACTAAAACACAATTACTGAGTTTTAATTACAAACCTAGCCGGACACTAGCCTCCTATATTCACTTAAATTGGGACTTGGAATACATAAAATATCTCAGAGTCAATATTTCAAAAGATTTATCTAATTTGTATTTATTTGGCAAGGAAAGAGGTAAAGACTTTGTTAGCAAAGAACAAAGGGGGTCTTGCCCTACTTTGCACAAAGGATAACTATATGTCAGCCCAATTTAGAAATTTGGTGTGTTGGTGTAACACCTCTTGTTTTTTTTTGTTGTGTCTTAGTTTTCTTTTTGTTTCTTCTGTATGGAAAAAAAAAAGATCAGTCTGAATGATCATGGTACAATATACACTTGAAAAGCTTGGAAGAAATTTGTGTCCCCATGAATAACAATACAGTAGGTCCAAATGTATAAGCACCCCCTTTTTCTTTGTTAAATCTCAATAAAATGTGCAAGCTGAATCCAATCTGAATGAAGCGCAGCGGGATTAGTAAGAAACCAACCTGGTATAACAGTTAAATTTCATGAAATTTCATCAATTACGAACTGAGATGTGAATTTTTGAAATTTCACTAAGATTTTCTATTGTTTTTAATCCAGAATCATTATATTAATCCAATCCCCTGACAAATTTCAATTGAATCCTTCATGGTATATGGTCTATCTTTGGTTGAACTTTTTTCAAAATCCGTAAAGTAACTTTGACATAATTCTACTAACAAACAAACAAATGCCGGTAAAAATATTTCCTTGGCGGAGGTAATATTGCTCCGGCTAGGGGGAAGTTTAGCATGCTGCCACAACCCTTTTCTATGCTCATCCACTGGTAAGTGGTCTTTCCATCACCAGGTGGGATATCTGTCTATTAGTTCCTTCCCTCTGACTCCACAGGCATTGTTTCTATCAAACACAGAACCTTTGGTTCCAAGCAGTCAGGTTTGATCTCCTGCAGCCCTGGCACATCATTCTCAGTATACTTTGGAACTAAAACTTGCACAAAGCATGGCCAGCGCTAATAAAATAAATCAGGTCCACTTGCGATACCTGAACACTGAACAGACGTAGGTCGGACACCTACGTGTTAATACAATAAAGCTTGAAAACATAAGGTGCACCGCATCAATAAAGGATGTGAAACAGAATGAGAGGAAAAGGAGGGCAGGTTATAAGGGTAAAAGAATAACTAAATAAATACAGAAGTGTCTATTTGTACGGTTGCCGTACGGACAACCCAAGGTACTATTGGTACAGTTAACGAAGTACAAGTATGTATCGTCTTAGGGTTATAGTTAGGTTATAGCCCAATATCGCAACAATGTTTAGGGTTAGGTTTAGGGTAAGGTATAGTCATAGTCACGTGACCTAAACTGGCCAATGACTGACCTATCACATTACTTAAACTGGCCAAATAGGGGCGCTGTGTTTACGGATAGAATGTTGGTATATTGATATGGCAACCGTACTGATAGGCACTGCCAATAAATACAGCCTTCTTATTTGCTCTAATTATTGTTTTCAACCCAAATGTTATAGTTATCAATGCAGTACTTGAACTTATAATGTGGCTAATTACAATTAATCAACTACATATTGACCAAACGTTAGATATTTAGGGCTCTATTCTCCCGTCTGGACGTAAGCGCTTTTTTGCGCGCCTGCAGTTACGCACTTCTCCCTGCGCGTATTCTCCGGTCCAGGTTCCTGACACGCCCACCGCCCGTAAGTAGAGCAAAACCACGTAGTTTTTGAATGAAGGCGGGCTGAAGGAAAGGAGGTGGTAATGTCATTTTTTTAGGCTGTCTAGAAATCATGGAACATGAAATTTCCCAACGCTTGTAAATGTCACTGAAATCAGTGAAAATGATACAAGTTCACTTTTATTTTGAAACGCCTTCATTGATAAACAATGTAACAGGTTGATTTGATCAGATCATTGATCAGATTATTGCAGTATGACTGAGGATCGGACGCATTATTCTGTCCGAGTCACAGTTAAAATCTCTCTCCATCATCATCATCATCATTGCTGTAAAGCGTGACCGAGTTCGATGCACTGGAGATATGAGGAAATAATCCGGCCGCAGAGCGTCCTGCTTTAATACAGAGGGATGTTTGCAGTGAAACAGAACTAATGGCTTCCATAATACGCAGTTTTAAATATAAATTGTTTAAAGCGACCTGAGCTGAGCCTCAATAAAATGTGTGTGGGAACAGTTTGTGGTTCAACCTCATCAACATATGACAGCTTGTTTCACTCTGTAGTGGATCAAACTGTGACTTTACATTAGACATAGTATGAAAATAGTTGAATCACTGTGACCAACGTGGACAGAAGTCTGCGTCTGTCAGAGTTTAATTTAACTGAGCAGCAGCAGCTGAGTGATCACAGCTGCTGCTACGCAACGCACGAGTCCGTGTAGCTTCAAATGTAACTAAGTCCATATTTCTAGTGCAATATACTGTTTCACCTTATCGGGGCACTGCACTTATTCCAGGGTTAGAAGTGCGTGAGAGGAAAAGGACTTAAGCACACCGGAGAACATGCGTAAAGCCAGACTTGAATGGGAATGCCCACATTTCAGGGCTGCTCCACCCACAGTGCGTAACTGGGATGAAGGTGAACAGCAACCGACTTAAGTAAGCAAAAAAGCGTGGCTTTTTGGACTTATGCGCATGCGGTGCCATCTTGCCGATTAGCACTGGATCTCCTCAGGGCTGTGTTCTTTCTCCTCTGCTCTTCCCCCTGTACACCAACAGCTGCACCTCCTCTCACCAGTCGGTCAAACTCCTGAAGTTTGCAGACGACACGACCATCATCGGTCTCATCTCTGATGGAGACGAGTCTGACTACAGGTGGGAGACAGACCGGCTGGTGTCCTGGTGCAGCCAGAACAACCTGGAGCTCAACGCTTTAAAGACAGTGGAGATGATAGCAGACTTCAGGAAGAACCCAGCCCCCCTCACCCCCCTCACCCTGGGAGACTCTACAGTGAGCTCTGTGGAGTACTTCTGCTTCACCAAGTCTTCTGCTTCTGATCACCACCTCCATGATGACATTATCTGCTGGACTGTGTATATATATATATATATATATATATTTATCCTATTTATCCTTTATTCTCTATCTATCCTTTATTTATCCTTTATTTATCCTTTATTTATCCTCATCCTTTATATTTATCATTATTATTATTATTATTATTGTTGCTGGGTTGTTCTTTGTTTTTTTCTTTATTTTTTTTTTTTGTAGTTTGTTTTGTGCACCAACTACCAAGACAAATTCCTTGTACTGTCCTCAAAACTGTACATGGCCATTAAAAACATTTCTGATTCTGATTCTGAGAATAGAGCCCTTAGTGATTTACTTGTCAAAGCATTACCTGTTCTTATCAGTCATCATTCCAAGGCCAAACATCAATGTCAAACTGATAGTTGGCAAGTTTTTTGCTCAGCTTAATTTAATGCTTTCCAATAATTTCTCCAAGGTGTGATAGTCTGCCTGCACTCCTACATGCTTCAAGTCCTTGAAGCATGATTGACCACTTAATGGCATTAGCCATCACAGCGGGTGGAAAAGAGAAACGTTTATACTTTTTTTTAAAAAAAAGGAAAAATGGAGAGAGATTTTGTGCTTACAACAGGAGGTAAAAGTAAGTATTTCCCCTGTGGAGATCTGACACCGACCAGCCTTCTGCCTACTAATTTACTCAATCACTCTCCTTCATAGCTTGGCACTTTTTCTCCATATTCTCCATTTTTCCCCTCCTTTATTATGCAACAGAAAACATGTAGTGTTTGAACTAAAGTTATTCATTTAAGTCCATCAACTTTAAACTTCTGTTCTTCTCACTGTTCCTTCATCTTTGACATTTCATGTTTTTCTTTATCATCAATCCATCATGTTTGTATCATTTTTAGTCTGTAATCGCGTAGTTGATAAGTAATGACAATTATGGTGTAGTTATTATTGTAATTTAAAAAAAATCAGCGTAATCATAATTAAATTGTAATTAAGTTTAAATGATTTATTTTGTAATTGTGATTGCCATGAAAATTCTATAAAAAATTTCAATTATTATCTAACGCAAAACTGGGGAACCATGTACCAGTTCTACACATATGTACAATTATTAAAATGTTTCATATCAAGCTTTCCCACTTTTTACCGTTTAAAAAAATTCAAACCGAGGCACAAAAAAAGGCACAGATGCCGATATCCAAAAATATTATTGATTAGGAAGCCTAACAAGGTAATCAATAGATAGGAAAGAAATTAGATAGATATTTATTTTTAGTGTATTTATACAGCTGATTTAAGACCAGTTATCATTAGAGATGCTAACGTAAAGCTAACACAAGAGGAAGGTTTACTTTTATTAGGTTATTTATTTTAGGCGCAGTAGTTGTGATTAATTGTAATTGCTCTTTTGTAATTGAAAACGTAATTACAATTATGAGTTAATGGGGAAAATGCTGGCAACTGTAATCGTAATTAAATATGGGTAATTGAAAACATAATAGTAGCTGAAAAATGTAATTGACCCCAACCCCGTTTGAATCTTCTGTTCCTTCATCTTTTATTTTTCATGTTTTTCTTTCTCATCAATCAATCAGTCATGAGGTTCTGTCATGTTCGTATCATTCTTTAGTCTGTTTTTCCAACTGACACACACACACACACACACACACACACACACACACACACACACACACACACACACACACACACACACACACACACACACACACACACACACACACACACACACACACACACACACACACACACACACACACACACACACACACACACAGCACTCTGAAGCCGCCGCCCCCCCCCCATAACGGTGTGTGGTCCAGTCTGACTATAGACCGTTACATTGTCTCAGACAGGTTGGACTGAGCCACTAGCCAGCAGACGAGGGGTGCGGGGGGGACGATGGGGGTTTCTAGGGAATGTTTGTTTTTCTGTTTCCAATTTGGTGCAGCCCGAGGAACTCCACACACTCCGCTCAGTCTCAAACACACCATTCATGAGAGGCTGACGTACATGATTACACACAAATACCCGCTACATCTCTGCTCAATCAAACACACACACACGTGTACACACTCTCACAAATGCATGTAGTCAAACACCATCACATTTATCTGGGTAAGCAAACACACACGCATTATGTACAAGTACAGATAAAACTACCCAAACAAATTCATTCTCTATCATTTTTACTCAAACCCCAAACCATTTTTTCTTGGTTCCCTCTGATTTGTTATTGCTAATGCTGTTTTAGATCGTGTGGCGGTCAAACTAATTATGCTCGTCTTTGCCTCGTCTTACAATATACTTACCGCTGAACAACAATTGTCGTGGAGAGGTCTTTTTGATGTGTGTAACTTGGTTTTTAGATGGTATGAAGACACAGTTAAGCCTCATGTTCCACCAATTAGAGCACAAAGAGCTCATTGTTTTATATTCAACTCAAAGGTCCCAGCTGAAAAAAATTACTCTGTTTTTCTGTTTACAAAAACATAAATATAAAAAACATTTTTTTTTTAATCTCGGTCGACTACTAAAGGAACATTCCCACTTAATCGCTACATTTTTTTTTAATGTCTTTTTTGAAATTACTTTTCAAGAAAGCATCTGCTTTGCCTAATTTAATGTAATTACCATCGTACTAAATGTCCCCAAAATATGCACATTAGGGAGTAATTTAGAGTTCAAAAGTATTAATCTTATATACTAAAATCTCACAATATTTTGGAAAGTAAATCCATGATTTCAATCCGTTTTCCGCCTACATATATATGCAGTCAAGTGCACACACCAACATTGGGATTATGTTATACCAATGCAATTAACTGATAACTATAACTAGTTATGTGTTATAACATTATGAAATATAACAATAATTGGAGAAAAAAAAACAACCATGAACAGAATTTTGAAGGAACAAATTATGATTATCGATTAGCCACTTATCGACAACTACTTCTGATATCACACTTTAACTTGTGCAATTCAAAAACCGTTTGTCAGTCAAATAAGGTATGTGAAAAGAAATACTACTAAAAAAGAAAAAAAAATCCGACTTTTTTTGCAAATATGACAAAACAGGATTTAAGGTTTATTTAAGTTACAGCAACCCAAAAATTAACTTAGTCAGTCATTACTGTATATTATTTAGTAAGAGACACTACAGTAATGGTTCTTAGTGGAGGAAAAAAGAAATAAGGCTTGAACCCCAACTGCAAAATGAAGAAAACCTGAATTTAATAGCATTTTAAAAGTTCTATTCAATTCAACTTTTTTTATAGAGCGCAAATTATCTCAAAGCGCTATCAAACGATAACATTTGTAAGAAAAAACCCAACAAATCCACACGAACATGCATCAGCTACAGTGTGGAGAAAAGTTATCATTATCATTATATATATTATATATTATCATTATCATTATTATCATTATTAAAAGTTAGCATTATCTTTTCAAATATGATGTATTTACATGTTTTGTAAAGCAAAAAAAAGTAAAAAATTCTATGTATTAATAATAATAATAATAATAATAATAATAATAATAATAATAATAATAATAATAATAAATATTATTTCAAAATAGTACCAATAAGCTGCAACAGTTGTGTTGTGAAATTCTCAATTTGGTAAAGTTTTGCAGGTTTACACAAAAGTTGCCTAATTATGTAAGAATTGGGTTAACCAAATATATATTATACACTTACAGTATATGACATATAGTTAGTTACTGACTGTATCCATACCTCGCGTACACTCTGTGAACTAATAGCTCCGTCCAAAGACCTATAATTAGTAAACAGAGAGGTAATCACTATGTTCCTTATGACACAATAACAATTTCTACTTGCGTACTGGTCCTAACTGAGTGACCCAGAACAACCAGATCTTTAAGCTGTTGTTTGAAGGTGAGGGAGTGTTCGCTCCTATTCAGGACTTTCAGGGAACGCCCAAAGGCTTCCCAGCCTAGCTTTAAAACAGACGCATGTGCTAAACACTGGCACACTGCCACCAGCCAGTGATGAAAAGTTTCCTCCATGTGGGTAAATAAACAATCATATTAGTGACTTCCCTCCCCCATGGGGTGGGGGTGGGGGTGGGGGTGTAGCCCTGCAGACTCCAAGGATCGCAGTGGCTAAGCATGCTTCCAATCCCAGCACTCAATTCCATCAAAATGTGACGATTCATATATCAAAATATTTTGTTTCCAAACTGTTTAAAAGTTAATATCTCTTCTAAATCTAGCAGGATTGACCTCAGAAAAACATTTTTACTAATAACTAATAAGGATGAACAATTAATCTAATTGCGATTTTTTTTTCCCTCAGTACAGTACAAGACAAGACAAAAAATAAAAATTTTAAAAAATGTAAAAAAATGCAGCCTTTGCGATTAAAAAATATAAAATTTGTATTTCATGATATTGCGATATCGCAAATGCAAGTACTCATTCAGCCTTGATAACTAATAGATTTTACTGATTAAAGTACAGCTATTATAAATCTTTACTTAACCATAATATTTCATGACTTTTCCTGATTTAATGGGTACAAATTAAATTTTTCATCATATTGCACGCATTAGTGTTCATCTGGAGTCAATTTGACCCCAAGCTGTTTTAGCTCCCAAATATGTAACAAAAAAGGAAATAAAAATAAGTAAATAAATACTTTTATGAGAGGTCACCAACATTAATAAATGTGAGAGTCTTGAATGTGCACCCCAAATTAAAAAAAGGTCTGGATAAAAGATTTTCAAAATAAACTAACCCTAAAACTGAAAGTTTGACCTGATAGGGTTCATATTATTGTGGTCATTAATGTTGTCAGTAAATTTTAGAAGATTTGGATGAAAATTATTTCTAATTTAAAAGTGTGGCCTGATGGTGGCGCTAGAGAACAAGTCAATGTTTCATTATCAAGGGGTCATTTTTTTTTCTCAACAAATAAACAAAGTGTCTGACACAATAACTTGGTCAACAAATTTCTGAAAATCATTTTCTGGAGGTAAATATTCTATCCCTGGGGTCAGATTGAGCCCAGGGATAAAAATATATTTGTAATATTTGAGGATAATAGGAGTAGAGGTGGGAACCTCACGCTACGATACGCAATACAAAGCTGACGATAACGATTATCTCACTTTATGACGATACTGCAATTATTGATATATTGGTCAAAAATCAATCTACGATAATCTATGACGTAAGAAAAAAAGATTAAGTGAAAAAATACAATTTTCATTTTATATTTCTGAAAGATTGAAAAAGTGTCCTATGAACAGTGACAGTATTTTAGTGCAACATTTCTGTAAATACTGTAAGTGTCAACATACCAATGTAAACAAATAAGTTTCTCCAATAGTGCTTTCTGTAAACAAAAATAGGGTCTTTCTTACCAGTGACGCCATTATAGTGCAATATTCCAGTAAACAATATATTAGTTCCTTCAGCAAATGGTGACAATATTTCTGTGAAGACGTACCTGCACATTTTAGTGAAAAAGCAGAAAGTTTTGAAAAATAAATAAATAAAAATAAATAAAAATCGATACGTAGCACGTGCACATCGATAATCGATCATGCAGAAAACATTGCGATATATCGTCGTATCGAGATATCGTCACACTCCTAAATAGGAGGGTTAATGATCAAATAAGAATAATTAGTCTTTAAAATGCATTTCCTAAAAAACAAACAGAAATTATTAGCACAAATGAATATTTGGAAAAAAAAATTAAATAGCGAGTTTGACGATGTTTAAAAAATAACAGTCGGAAAATAAAAGCCGATACGTAAATTTGTTGTTCTAGGCTGGTAAATGAGTAGGAACTTACCAACCACAGCCGAAAAAGAACCCTCATTTGCCTTGTGGAAAGTGTTAATGTAGCGCCTTGATGTACGATAGCAGCAGGAACCCGTGGAGCTGCATAAATCAACACGAGACTGTTGATTCTGACCTTGCTCTGCAGAGCTAAGACTCTCATACATCAAAAATATTGGAGAACAAACTGGGCTTCAGTGGTACTTGTAGGCGTAATGGAAGGAACTAGTAGCTGCATAAATCAACATGTTGATTGTTGACTCTTGTCTTGCTGTCTTTTCCCTCAAAATCTTCGGAAAACAAACTACGGCACTGCCAGAGACACACAAAAGAGCACACACTGTGCATCGGAGCGACTTGCACAAATGTGCCACACATACATATCTAATGATCATAAAACACACACACATGCACACACCCTTATGCGTGTGTATCATGTCTGGGTAAGCTCAAACATTACATCAGTCTTTCTCACACACAGACACGCACGCACGTACACGCCACCTAAACAGACTATAAACACACTACTTTAACTCTAATGATTACACACATGCACAAACACACACACACACGCACCATACTAGTTCCAATCCTGAAGAATCGGACATTTCCTGCGAGAAGCCCAGTCTGTTAGGGGAAAATGTCTGGACAAACTTAAGTCACAAACACACGGGCAAACACAGGCACACAACGGAACATTTTAAACCCACAATGTTGACATTATATTCCTTTCCAGAGCCGGTTTATCTGCACACGGGCCAAGTGAAGCAGCTCCTTATAAACTATCGGGAAGCTGGACTTGCTGGAAGCTCCCAGTGATGTCAAAGCAAAGGTGGGTTTTTGAAAAAGACACTATATTTAAACCATAGCTTATGTTCTGTTAAATCTAGTCATATTTCACTCAACAAGTAGATTATCTTCATTATCTTTATCTCAAAATCTCTATGTACTGCATATGCGCAACTCGTCATTAAAGGTCTTTTAAGTCCTGTAATGAATAAAATGTGGCCATTTCTTAAGTTGACTAAAGATGGGTAGCTTTCATCGCAGCGGGAGCCACAAAAATGTGAGTGTTTGATCCGAGGGGCCACATTATCATTATCAGCATTCATGTCATCATTTAGAATAATGATGGATCCAAGCATTATAAAAGAAAAGAACAAAGTTTTTTGTTTAGATTTTTGTATTTTGGAGTTTGGAGTGTATTTTTTTTGCCAGTTTAAATCATTTTCACTCTTTTCATGTGTATTTGTAGTCATTTTGAGTGTTTTTGTTGTCAAACTGTATATTGTTTTCTCATTTTGTATGTTTTTAGGGTCTTTTGCTTTTTTGTTGTTGTCCTTTTGTGTATTTTATGTGTTTTGGGGAACATTTTGTGTAGTTTTGTTGTTCTTTTGTGTATTTATTTTTGTCATTTTTGAGTGCTTTTTGAGTCATTTTGTGCGTTACTTTGGGGGCCGCACAAAACTAGACCGAGGGCCGCCACTTGCCTATGCTGGTATGAAGTCTTTAACACATGCTATAAATATACCAGGAGCACATTCTGAATGCACATGAATAGACATCATCAAGTCTGCACCACACCCTGCTAATAAAATCAATATCTCCCAATAGCTCATGAACATAAAAGCTAAGTCTGTTTGGGTCTGAATAAAAACTACTGATGGAACAACAAACAGCAACAGAGGGAGTGACCACCATCAGTCCCAATTTTGTGGACTTGCCAGCCAAAAGAACAGTCGGTTACACTCCAAATCATGATTTTTTATATGAGAGGCAGAGTTAATCTGGTGGTTTAACTCACTCTGTGACTTAAGTCGATAGCAGAAATGAAAGAAAGAGCAAAAGCGCGACTCGGAGCCAAATGAAATCACCCTCTGAAGAAAAGGGACACTAACTTGCATGTGAAGCTGTAAAAAAGCCCGAAAGAAAAAGAACGCCATGCCTCCCACTGTGCTATTCCACCGCGCGCGCACACACACACCACATGATCACATGATGTGTGTGCGCGCGCACACACACATCACCTCCGTTTAGCCCCCCCCCGTCACCACCTGTGCCTCCTCCTGACTTATTGTCACTCCCCAATCAGAATCCGACTTCCCCCAGCCCCTCATCCTAACGTTCCTTATCTCATCCATCTCACCCTGAAAAACACCAAGCGCCTCTTCTTTCCTTCTGTCCATTCTCCATTGACCCCCCTACCCCCGTCTACCCAAACACACTTTTGACTGTGGGCCCCTGACACCCACTTCTCTACCCTAGTCTCTCCCCACAAAAGTCTCAAAGACCCCCAGATGTGTGCCCCCTCATTTCCATTTCAAAAAAAGCAAACAACCTCCCCTCCCTCACTCCCTCCCTCCAGCGAGCATCCATTCCTCCACTTCTTTAACAAATGGCCGACACTTCAAAAACACACTGCTGCCAACTTATCAGTGATAAGAACCTGATAACTGCTGATGTGCTGAGTGATCCAGATAAGAGACAAACGACTTCTTTATGATGATTATAAAACATATCAACCAATGGGAGGAAACTTGCTGATTTATTCCATGTATGGTATCATATGTAGCACCAGGTTGGAAAGAATCCAACATCAACCCATAAAGAATCAAACCGACACAAATCTGTGAAATTTTCTAAATTATATGACAAAGTTAAATGAAAACAGGCTGCTGTTTGACATAAAACATTTACCACTGTTATAATTTGACTCATTAAATCTATGACCAACTGAAAACAGGCCTGCGGACCAACTTTTTGGATTCCAACGCACCGGTTGAGAACATCTGTGTTGGCAAACAGATACTGATAAGTGTGCTCGAGCAAACAGTGACACACCTGAGTGTGTGAATCAATAGGATTCTTGGAAAACTGGCATAAGGGCTCCTTTTTTCCGGGATTACGAAAAACAGATGGAAATAACGGAATTCACTTACTGAAACAGATATGGCAATATTGTTGTGTTTTTATTTGTTTATTTTAATAAAATATGACATGCAAGTTTGGGGACAATATTAAACAATTACACGCAATTTTCCATTGTAAAACAGGTGGTCTAATGTGTAGCAACTTTAGTAAACAGACATCAAATCTTGTGCAATATCTCGTGTGATTTCAGACCATGGATTCAGCGCAAATACAGCAGAGAAACATTAAATTATTAACAATAGTTTACTCAATTATTTGGAAACATAGCACAAAAGGGTAAACTGATGCTAAAATGGTTAAACTCTGAAACGGAATTTAGGAAATTTTAAAATGGGGAAAAAAAGAGCATCCACTGGTACCATTGATTTGGTCCAATAAGATTACATTATTGTCATATATATTATATACACAATATGAAATTACAGTAGTTTTATGTAGGGCTGGGCAATATGGACCAAAATTCACATTTATTTTCAAAATAGCGATGATTTTAATTCCAATAAAGTACAACCAGAAAGACAACTCTGGGTTAAATTTGCTGATGCAAAAAGCGACATAGGCACAATTATTAACAAACAGCTGCACAATATGTGCTACTTTAGTGTTTTTCTCCAATAAGGGACAGCATGTGTGAGTGAGTTCTGTAGTGTGGCTTGTTTACGGGAAAGTCTGGATTAAGTAGCACTCAGTAATCAATCTAACTGTGTTTTCCAAGCTGTTCTAAGAATTAGTGAAAGCAGCTACTCTTAAAACGAGTATTTTAATATAAAATATATATAATATTGGTCGATTTTTGCATTTTTTACGTGTATCAGCATCGGCCAACGCGAGCTGCTGTGTTCACCGATCTGCATTATTTACAGAGAGCAGAAATATTTTTTACTTGTTCTACCTCACTTTTGTTAATTTCAATAAATGTTCCTTTTTTAAAAAATTGAGACTCATTCTATTTGTTATCATCTTTGTGTAATTTTTATGGTGTAAATTGAGGGAGCAAAAGTAGTATCGGCTCCAAATATCAGCTCAAGAAAATCGGCAGTCCGTATCAGTCATCGGCTGCGGCTGATGGAAAAAAAAACGGTCTATCGCTAATATTGCCAAAATAGAAAACTCAATATATCTTGAAGCTCGATATATTGCCCAGCCCTAGTTCTATGTATTTAACCCATCCCTGAGGAGCAGAGGGCAGTTACAGTGTAGCTCCTGGGCCTTGCTCAAGGGCCCAAAGTGATGACCCACAGCAGATTCAAACCCTCTGGTTACAAATCTCCTTATTTAAAGTCAGGCCACTACTGCTCTCAAAAATAACACATTCACACAAATTTGATCCCACGGCTCGCTGCAACAGGTCATATCCATTCTTTTTCATGCAATTACCTGGTTTTAACCAAATTCTGATGTAACATTATTCTATGGTATATAGGAAATACTATTTTTAACAAACCCAAAGCTATTTCCTTTAGAAAAAATCTTCCTGTCTAAAATCAAATGGGTTTTGTGACTGTCTCTTGCATCAGATTCAATAATGCCGATAAGCATTATTTACTGCTGCAAGGAGAAGATGAGTCCCAGCTTCCTTAAAGTGTATGTGGTCTAAACCAAGAGCACAAAGACATCAACACACAGCCTGTAAGGTTGCACCACTGAGGGTTAAAGTTCATTTATATCAAATAAAGCACATCCTATAGAAAACAATCACCATGGCAGCACCTTTCAATCTTGTCAACAAGGCTAAAAAGCATCAACCCAAGGCCAAGCAACGCAACGCAACACCCCAGATTGGTCACTCTTGAATTTAAATCAGTTCTTATCTGTATTTTCTCATCATTACTAGTCTTCACAGCCATAGGCAACAAGCAGCAAGTTGGTGAAATCGAATGTAACTGAGTGGCAAGCCAAGCAGTATGTTTAAAAAAAAAAAAAAAAAAAAAACACATCTGTGTTTCAGTTCCCTAAATCATAATTTTAATTTGACGGGTTGCCATAAAAAGAGTTGCGCTTCTTGCAAGCAGAGAGCTCGCCCTCACACACGCACACGCACACACACACACACACTCTGAGGACAAAGACTACTTTGAAAAGTTACACAGCCGCCAGATGTTTTAGCCTGATCCCTGACTACAATATTAATGGGGCTATACATACATTACGCGCTGTCTGTGTGTGTGTGTGTGTGTGTGTGTGTGTGTGTGTGTCTTCATGTTGCAAGCAAAAGGAAAAATAAAATAAACACACAGCTTTCACTAGCAGGTACACAATAGTAACTACACAAAATGTGTATTTTAGTAACACATTTTTCTCACACGTTCACATCATCATATTCACAACCCCCCAACAAAATGTGTTACACGCCTTCACGGCTTTAGTTCACACACACAAATACAACCATTCATGAACTGACGACGTATTTAAAAGCAGTAACGCTCGTGACCCTGAGACAGGCACACGGAAAAACACACAATTCTTTTTTATAAAAGCATCCCACATCAGATGTTGAATTGTAACCAATAGCAATAACGAAAAGCAAACAAACGCTGGCACACATTTACACGTAAAATGTCATTTTCAAACACGTAAATGGGATGTTTTGACAGTGATTGCAGTGCAAAGTACACTGACATTCACCCTTGCATACATTACAGTAAAATGGGGGATTGGGACATGATTTTCAGATAAAAAGAACCACAGAAAAAAACTGTTTTCGTGGCTGCATGACTGTGTGCCTGTGTACAGTTGATTGATTTGATATTTAGCCGACTATAAAGAATAAGTGGGTCCTTGTAATAAAAACCCAAATGACAGCATCTGAAGTCGACCTCAGCTGACTCTTACATTAGCTCAGTGGTTCCCAACCTTTTTTAGCCAGCGACCCCTAAAATAAAGATGCCAGAAACCGGGGATCCCCACTGTACCTGAAGGTGTTGAACATTGAAGAACACTCATGTGTAGACAGGGCCATCTATAAGGGGGATAAAGGGGAGAGCTTTGTGGGGTCCATCCATAAAGTCAGCAAAATGATGGTCCATTGTTCTATGAATCTGTGATAACCACATGTATATATTTATCTGAATAATATCCACTGTTATCCAGGAAGTTTATTATTATTGGGGCCATAGTATATAGTCATCTTAGAGATGTAAAATCTTGTTTTAATCAGAAATAAAATGGTTTAAATGTGACCAAAAATGGTGGAAAAGGTGGTGAAATGAGATTTTATAAATCACAGAAATTGGTTAAAAAATTGCAAATTAGACTGGCCAAAAACAGATTAAAAAAAAAGTGGTAAAAACAATTCAAAGTGGCAATATTGGCTTAAGGGTGGCAACAACAAAAAAGTAAGAACAATTAGTTTAAACTGGCAAATAATGGTCATGACAAATCGTGAATGTGGTTAAATTGGCAAAAAAAAAAAAAGCATGAAATAGTGTGAAAAGTAGTGGAAAAAGTTTATAATATAAGTGCCATAAATGTCTTGAAAGTGGAAAAAAAATGCAGAAAAATGTTAAGGGAAAAGTGGCTGAAATGAGAATAATGTTGTAAAAATGCATTAAAAGGAGCAAAAATATGGCAAGAAAAAATTGGTTAAAATATGGCAAGTTTGTTGGAGTTCCAGAAAAAGGTAAAAACAAACAGAAATGGGCTGAAATGGCTTAATTTCTTTGTTTCTAAAAGGCATCTGGTGACCCCCTTTCAGTGTCTCCCAACCCCAAGGTTGAGAACCCCTGCATTAACAGTAACCAAGCTAGCCGTCGTGATATTGGCGTTAACTTGATGACAAAGAAAGAAAAATGTGCACCGGCTTCATAGATTTGTAATGTTCTGAAGCTCAACTGAAAACTCGCTCTGTCGCTATGCTAAACTACAAATCAACATTTAAAAAAGAAACATGATTGGTCATCTGGAACTAAAAAGTAGATATGTTGTTTCATGATGTTATGTAATTCCACTAACCGTGTATAACCAAAGGTCTTTCCCTCTTGCGTTCAGCATTAATTAACTATTTTCTGGCTTCCGATTGGGAAAACTTTTACCCATATAGTTCACTTGATCAAAGAGAAACAACACTTCTATGTGAGAAAAGTCTCACTGAATTAAGCAAAAAAAAAAATGAAAAAAAAGTGCCAGAGCGAAATGTCACTTGTGCTCTCCATCTGCGAGCCACGCAGCCCTTTGCAGGCTTTCAACGTGAAGACACTTAGTTACAACGTAGATGACATACAAATTCATGCCACTTGTGCCACTGTCACATTTTCCATAGTTTGTGCGACTGTTGGTTGGGTACTGTGTGTGAAAGCCGTGGGAAATTGTAGCTGAAGCCGTGCTCGCTGGAGCGGACAGAGGTGCACACGCTACAGGTAGAAGTTTAGTGGATTCTTTGGTGGACGAACTTGTAGCTGTAGATTCTATTATTTTAAATGCAAAACAGGTTAAAAAAATAAATATATATATATATATATATATATATATATATATATAAAATACATTTAAAGTGATTTGTGTTGTCAATAACTTAGTGTTCTGTGCATTAAGATGCCTTTAAATGCGTTTTCTTCACGTTACTGATACAAAAAATATCAAAATGATAGAAATATGTATTTTTACCAGCCTTTTTTAAATGATGAGAAAACTGGTGTTTAAATAGCTTGTTTGGATTGTGTGGCATAAAAGGTATATCACTGCCAGAAGACCTAAACCATGAGGATTTCCTTTTTCTTTTTTTAACTACCGTAGTAGTTGCGAATATTTTTTAAAATAGTATAAGAAAATATTTTTATTACTTAAATGAATATAAAAAAATTCTACAAAAATCAAGCAAAAGGTACATTTAATTATTATGACTATATTCCTTCTAAAATATGTACATTTAATGTAAGGGCTCCAGATATTTAGAACAAATAAATTAAAATTGAAGATTCAAGAGAAAACGCACTATTTGTGTGACATTCTCAATTTTATTTCTATCAAATTTCCTGTTATTTTAAATATTATTATTATTTAAATTTTAGTCTATATTCTTCCTTACCTAGATGCAAAATAATCTTTGACAACATAAATAAAAACTAAATCTTTCACAAATGTATGGTTACAAATCATAAGTGATAGGGTTGTCCCGATCCGATATCAATATCGGATCGGGACAATATTAACCTGAAAACGAATATCGGATTTAAATTTCCAGATTTACATATATATATATATATATATATATATATATATTAATTAAATAAAATAAAAAAATATATATATATATATATTCTATTTCATTTTTTTTTTTAAATGTATGATTCATGCTGATATCGGATTAATACCGGTATCGGCCGATATGCAAGGCTGCAATATCGGTATCCTATCGGAAATGAAAAAGTTGTATCAGGACATCCCTAATAAATGATACAATAACTTATATTTTAAACATCCATCATAATTTTTTGCCTCTTTGTTTCAGGCATCAGGGAAGAGAATTACACATGAACTGCTTAAAAAAAGGACAGCGTTAGACTTTTTTACTTCAATCAGATGCAAATTAAACAGTATTTTACTCCAGTTTTGGGTCATTCCAAACGTGAGACTTTCACTATCCTAAATTGTCCGACTTGTTTGAAATGAAAACTATCAAAAATCTATTTAAAAGCATTTGATAAAAAACAATGAAAGTTGCAAATCAGACTTAGTTCAGAGTCAGTGCATGGATGGGTTGACTGACAGTTTCTACAAAAAAAAACTGTTTACTCTCCCCTCACAATGCACCATCAGTACAAATAACCCAGGGCTCATAAAACTTTCCCTCTGATCTTTGTTGAACCAGCATTTAAAACACATGAAAGTCTGTTTTACTCATACAAATCTGACCTCCAAAAGCAGCCTCTATTCTTTTGATTCATGATCCAGCAGCTGTTTATTAGAAAGCTAAATATCGTTCCTAATGACACACAGGAGTCGGGATTTTTACCCTTTTAGTAAAGCTCGGGTGAAAGCTTGGAGCACACCTGTCATTTAGCAGAAAAGGTATGTAATGAAGTGAGGATTTAACACTGAATATCTTGTCAAAACTGCAGCTTACGACGAGGGCCCAAAGACCAAAACTGTCCAACAATTGGGAGCTAATGAAAGACTACTGGGGATAGTAAATGTGACAAAGTCTTGTCATAAAACAGCACCGGGGGTGGAAATGGTAGTTCATTGGGCCATGGTTGAGCTGAGGAATTAATTCAAAAGTGCGGTTGGAAGAAGTCTTTTACGGCTTTTCGGCAAGGTCAAAACTCACATGTGCAGGGATTGAAACATATGTAAATCAAAGCCCAGCAGCACCAAAAAAAATTACAAAATACACTAAAATTAAAGGTTTTTTAGGTTGGTTCTTTTTTTTTAGAGAGATTTACCCGTCATGCTCTCAAAGAGAATCAAGTAGGTGTCATTTGGTTGAGAGAGAATTGATAAAAGTATTGCAACAGGAGATTCTTTATAGCTGTGTTACCACCTTCAAGCCACCACTGTATCGTGACAGAAGGACTTTTACTCTGTCACATCAAAGAGGGGGTGGGGGTGGGGGTGTGGGTGGGGGGATGGTCCCATATTTAGGACGTCTGAAAAAACCAAAGGAGAAAGAATCGCTTCACCCCCAAACTAAGACCATGTGCTCGTTATCGGAGGCAGGCCATCGAAAAAGACAGACTTAAAAGTCGAAAATAGACCAAAGACATTAGACACAAAGTCAAGCCTAAACAAGACTGCTCTAACCACAGACAGAGTGGGGATGACATTTGGGGCATTTAGCAGACACTCTTTTCCAGACTGACTTCCAGTAAATGAAACAAGAGAATGAGCTTCAGTTCTGGTATGGCTGACGTTACAAGCAGCTAATATAAAGTAATGAGAGAGGCCGAAACAATAGGCACAGACAGTAAAACAAGTTCAAAACAATTGTCTCCTTGAGATATGAGTCGGGCAGGATACGGGGTAGTAAAATATATGAACGCCTCAGATGTTTGAGCCAAGATCTGAGCAAAAATAAAGGGATTTTTCTTAAATAAGAACAACCCACGACAAATAGAAGCTTTCCTTTATCGAAACGAACAACGGATGATTACTCCGATTGATGTTATCTTCGGCTGCTCATTGGAAACACAGAGTCACTCAGGCTCTTGTTTGCAGAGGTTTTTCTACTTCTGGAGCTAAATGGTGCCATGTTGAGATGTTGGCCGTCAGCTGTGAACACTTATGACAAAGTGTTTGAGAAAGGTTTCCCCATACGTGTAATTAGCTGACACATTTAAATACACAAAGGAAGAAGACAGGGCAAAGTCATATAAATATAAGTAAAAGTTTGAAGCATTTACATGTCTAGTTTACTTTTTTGTATGAATAAAAACTTTCAAAATATTTTTCACTGTGTGTGTCAATCATTTGCTGTCAGTTTATTTCAGAAATGAAGTGAATGGGCTCCAACCAAAGATTCATATTTTGTTAAACAGTTTAACGTTGCTTATTCTGACATCTGATTTAAATTTTCTTTTT
This sequence comes from Gouania willdenowi, assembly GCF_900634775.1. Classification (NCBI taxonomy): domain Eukaryota; kingdom Metazoa; phylum Chordata; class Actinopteri; order Blenniiformes; family Gobiesocidae; genus Gouania; species Gouania willdenowi. The sequence continues at coordinate 9,138,418 of NC_041054.1, read as the reverse complement.
TTTTTTGCCTTGACAAAATGTAAATTTAGGTTAAGTGTTGTTTTTTCAACAAATTTAGTTGCACTGCCTGCTGAACACACAATTTATATAATTTTTTTTGACAGAAACAGAGAGTTTAATGTAAAAATATTTATTTTGAATAATACTGATTGATCAAACAAGATCCTGATGATGTAGAATAGACTGAATAACAAAACGTCTTTTCTTTGGTTCCCACAAGTTCACAGAGTACAAACACACCTACAGCTAATGAAAACACATTACCTTTAATAGGCCTACAAGTATGTCCCCGCCCTTCCGCAATTCCTCAAACCGAAAGACAACAATTTTTTTTTTTTGGTTTTTGAGTGCGTTTTTGTAAAGTCATTCAAATCGCCTTGGCTGAAAAAGTTTTTTGTCATCCTGTGTTTGTTAGTGGTCGGTCTTAAGTCAAGTTTTTGTTAAGTGGAAAATGTTAAAACCTGGAAAACTATTCATCACAACTTTGTGACAATATGTCATTAATGCCTTATGCTAAATGTTTCCCCACATAATGAAGACTTTGTTCAAATTTTAGTTAAAACTATTACTTAAAAAAAAAACAAAAAAACACAGTATTTCACTATCTACACTCGTCCTATTTGTATTATAAATGTCACTGTTTAAAGAGCCTCTTTGGCTTTTGACAAATTACAGCAACAAAATCAACAACTCCTAGTGAAATCACCAGTATTTATTGTTTTTTACCCAGTAGAACACATCATGGCCTGAGCCTCCGTTGACACTCGTCTCAAAAAACTGGCCTTTTTTTTCTTTTTTCTCTTTCTTTCTCTCTTTCTTTCCCTCTCGTAAATACAGCGCTGCTTTAAAAACACCCATGGACAAATGCATGGCAGCCCACAAAATCACTACAGTTGTTCCTCATGTCTAGAAGAACATCAAACCATCAATAAAATAAAAGGAGATACATTCCAGCTAGTTGAACAGGACATTTCGGACTTCCCTCTCTCTCGCTCTCTCTCTCTCTCTCTCTCCATGTGTTCTCTCTCACAGAGACTCGCTTCGAAAAACTTTCTCTCTAACCCAGTCCCACCACAGGCTTCACATCTTGCAGCCATATGAGTAAAGCCATGGCTGTCTGTGTAGCACACACACACATACACACACACACACACACACACACACACGCACACACACAGGCAGGAAAAATAGTGCTTTGCTGTCTCACACACAGAGACGAGAATACGTTTTACAAGCAGAGGTTCTCTTTAGGAAGTTGTCAACTGTTTTGACGTTTAATAGCAGCTACGAACAAGGCTGTAAGATACTGAACTACACAATGTATGGAATGCTGGAGATTTCAAAAAAAAAAAAGTGATACACAGTGGGATCGGCATGCAGCTTTTTTCAAATAATATATCAAATATTAGTAGACGTACTCTTGTAAGTAGAATGTAAAACCAGAAACAAACAGAGAGGGATTGATGCATATATAACCAATGTGTGCTTTGAGAAAGATCCGACGACTGATGGATAATATCCACGTTAGACAAAGCGACGAAAATGCGTATTTTTGTAGTCATCTCGTGTGTTTTTAGAGTACTTTTGTGAGTATTTGTTGTGGTTTTGTATTATTATTCTGTATTTTTTTGTAAATTCCGTGTTTTTGTGGTTATTTTGTTTATTTTTGGAGTGATCTGATATGTTTTGGAGTCATTTTCATGTATCTTTTAATGTTGCTTTGTATATTTTTGCATTGAAAAAGTTATAGGAAAATCTATACACGTCACATACATTTGGACTTTGGTAAAAATGAATAAAAACTACATTTTAAAAGTATCAGTATCATTAGTAAAAGGATGTTTGTCCGTAAAAAAAAAAAAACTATGAAAAACATAAATATATGTATGTGTATATATATATATATATATATATGTATTTTTTTTTTTATTTAGTTTCCATTTGTATTATTACTTTAGCTCAGTTTGTCTTTTAAGTTTTAAGTTTACAATTATTAGTACCATTCAGTGGATTTATGCATTATCCAACTCTGGTCTCGTAGGTTTTATTGTGGAAAAAAAACTAAACGTAACCAGAAACTAAGGAGTACATCAGTTGTGTTTTCCTTGAGGTAAACCAAATAGTATTTTATGAGCTGAAAAGAAGCATCAGCGTGACTTTCCCTCTGATGTGGACGGGACTTGATGAATCTTTAAAGGCAGACCAACAAAAATAATATTAACATTTGGGACACAAAGTTTAGGTTAGATTTATAAATGAAAAGTAAGAGTGGGATGAAATGTCGTGCGATAAGATATCACGATATCAAAGCATTACAAGATGTATATCAATGATAAGGCTGAATGATTAATTGCATTTGCGATATTATCGCGATATTATAAAATGCAATTTTATAATGGCAAAGGGTGCAAAATTTTTTTCATTTATTTATTTTAGTAATAAAGTTTGTTGGGAGTTTGATTTACCTAAAAAAAAACGTCCAATTGGTTAAAGCAGATATTAGTTCTCCTTACTTTTCCTGCACTTTAGTATGTGTGATGTTACTGACTGGATATTAGTAAGCTTTATTTATTTATTTATTTTATATCTGTTTATTTTATTTATTCATAAACTGTCCTGTTAAGTTCAGAGAGTGTTTAAGAAGTGCAGTCCACATGTTTACATGTTACATGAAATGTGAAGTCAGGAAGATATGTTGAAGAGGTAAAGCCACAGATTTGTTTGCTTTATTGTTGCATAATGTGCTTTTTTTATATTTATTTAAAGTTTAAATAAATCTAACAGATTGATTTATTACTTGTGTTCATTGAAAAATACATGACAAGAGGCCCTTGAAAAAATAATTGCATATTAAATCACACTATTGAGGAAAAAAAAAAAAAAAAAAAAATCGCAATTAGATTATTTTCCAAAATCGTTCAGCCCTAATGAGTAGTATCGCGATACCGTGAAGGAGTTACGCATACCTTATCATCTCTGCTACATCCGTCCCAAACGAGCCTGTCTTTTGTCCAAAAGTCTCGATTTCTGCCAGAAAATGTAGACTAGACATGCTAACATTGTTGAAAAATATCATGTCCATGTCTTAAATTTGGGCTAGACTGTTCTAGATTGACGTTTTATTTTTGATTATTTTGTGTCATGATAACATTATTTGGTTTTAATTCTAAACTTTTGCGAAGGTGCGGTCATTGTTTTACTACAGTTCTACTTGCAGTGTCACTTCTGCAAATTAAATTGGAGAAATTGCTCATATCTATTATTAGTTATTCTATTTCTAATAATAACACATCGATATTATATAACGCTTTTTTTTGGGGGGGGGGGGGGGGGGTACTCAAAGCCACTTTTACATAAGGCAAACAAACAAAGATATAAAGACATAAATCAAGAAGTTAAGGAAAAGCGAGTGTGAACAGGTTCCGTAATGAGTCTGTGTTCTATATCTTAACATATTCCTCTTGAGTTGCAAATACGTTCAAGTTAACTTTCAAATTGCTTTTGTTTTTCCTTTCCAAAAATATCTATCTATCTATATCGTGAGCCCGGTATCGTACATCGTCTCATCTCGTGAACTTTGTATATTGTCCCAACCCTGATTTTTTTTTTTTTTTAAAGTCATTTTTCATTGTTTTTAATTACTTAATAAGTTTTCTAGTACAAGTTCAAACCAGTTTAGGGCCGGTGTGAAACTTTAAAACTTCCCGAAGCCTGTTATTTTTTTTTTTTTTTTAAAGCCCTCACTGAGGTTATCAGCTGAATGAAAAAAAATCAAAGTTTTTACACATTAGCAGCAGTTTGTAGAGTTGAGGCTGGAGGAAGAAGGGCTTCAGTAAACGCAGTGTGTGCCTCATTGTGTTGCCTTCACATACTCTGCTCTCCCCACACAGTTGTCATGCCTACCCAGCTCTCTTATCTCAAAGGAACATCATAGTTTCTTACAACAGGAGGATGGAATGGTGAGGAAGGGGAAGAGGAGGAGGAGGGTAGGAGGAAGAGGAGGAGGAGGGGGTGCTTTTTTTTTTTTTTTTCAAAGTTGAGTGCAACTCATCACTCACCCAAACATCCGACAACAGCAGCAACAAATAAACACGCAAGGCTTGAAGGTGATTAGTTCCTTTCCCCGTTCACGTAGATAAGACAAGATAAGGGATAAGACGTATCCGCCACGCGCTCGTGCCAACAATGTGCAAGAAGTGCATAAAAAAAAAAAAAAAAAACAGCGCCATGAGCACGAGACACTCACAAATCACTGAAATACAAACATAAACAATAAACATTTGACAACAACAACAACTTCCTGAACTTGGGTAAAGTTTGTTTTTAAAAAAAAACAAAAAAGTTATCAAGACAACATCACACATGAGGGCAGTTACACAAGTTACACTTTGTCGCTAAAGAAATCAGCGATTTAAAAAAAAAAAAAAGAAAAAAAAAGATAAGAACAAATAATAATAGACATAATAATAATATTAATGATAAAATAAATCAAAGTTAGAAAAGGAAAATCACAAACCTAAAAGTGAAGCCACTCCGCGTTTCTTCTTCGCTGCTGTAAAAGCTTTGAAAGTTAAATCAAAGCAGCTCCTTCCATTTGTATGAGTGTGGCGTTAGTTGGGGGGGGGGGGGGGGTGTCCTGAGCTAAATGTAAATGACCATGCTCTCATTCAGCTTTGCTCCCTGTCTTTCCCTTTCCTTCACCGACTCAGGCCGTTACTTACTGACTTACTTACTTAGTTACTTACATAAGTGCCACTGCCGTCCGTCGTAAAACTACTGACGGCTACAGGCAGACAGACACTGGCAGCTCATATTTTGCCTCCTAACCGCGCGACTTCCTCCCGAAGACCGACCCCAAAAAAAAAAAAAAAAAAAACGTAGAAGAAGAAAAAAAAAAATCAATCATGCCCTCGCGGGTAGCGACAGCGTGGACGTTGTTGCAGCTGCTGCTGCTACGGGCTTGTATCGACTGCACCGCGTTAGTGTGCTGCTGTTTATTGTAATGTTTCTTACCTGTTGATCAAAATAAGCGTAGCCTCAGTGACTGTGTCTCTCTCAGCCTGGTTGGTTGGTAAGATGGTGGCGGGCTGGGTGGCTTCTGCTTCTGCTTCTGCTGCTTCGTCTCTTTGTGGGCTTTTTTTTGTTGTTTGTTGATGATGTCGGACGGGGTGACTGTGTCCAGGCTGTCTCTTTTTTTTCTTTGGCGTGAGAGGGAAAGAGAGATAGCTGAGCGAGGAGCGAGAACTGGGGCAGTTTTCAGTAGCAGGAGAATCCCGGTGGTGGTGGTGGTGATGATGGTGTGTGTGTGGAAACCGAACCAGGAGGACACACAGGGACGTTATCTGCTCCTCTTTTCTTTTCTTTTTTTTTTTTCTTTTTGTTCAGACTGTTTGTTCGCTTTGCTGTGACAGGACCTCTGCTGCTCTGTGGGCATTACGTCACAGGAGGAAGACACAGCAGCTCTATTAATATCAATAAGCCACCCGAAGACTGGCTCTTAAAGAGACACACACACTTATTGTTATCACTCACCCAGATCTCATAGTAACGCCTTCAACCACACATGGGCAACTTTTATCACTGCATGGGCCACAAGCATGTTATCATCTGAACCGAGGGCCACATTATTATTATTTTGTTTTTCCCCCACCATCTACCAAGTCACATTCCTTGTATTGTTTTAAACTGTAATTGGCAAATAAAACGTTTCTGATGATCATCATTCATGTCAGCATTTAAAATATTGACCAATCTGAGCATTATTACATGATAGTCAATTTTTATGGTGGTTTTGTATATTTTCCTGTCATTTTGTTGTTGTTTTTTCTGTATTTTTGTTGTTAGGGTTTTTGATTTTATGTTTTTTTTTTTCGTTTTGTTTTGTTTGTTTTTTTTAGGGGGGGGGGGGTTACCTGTATATTTGTTTAGTGTATTCATGTTTTGTGTTTTTGTTCAGTGTGTATTCTATCATAGTAACGCCTTCAACCACACATGGGCAACTTTTATCACTGCGTGGGCCACAAACATGTGATCGTCTGAACCGAGGGCCACATTATTATTGTTATTATTATTGTTTGTTTTTTCCCACTATCCACCCAGTCACATTCCTCGTGTTGGTTTAAATTCTACTTAGCCAATAAAACGTTTCTGATTATCAACATTCATGTATTTAAAATGACAAACTTGAGCATTATTACATGATATGACGAGCAATATTCCAAAATATGTCAAATTTTGTGGTTGTTTTGTATATTTTCCTGTCCATTTATTGTATTGTTTTTGTTATTTGTGTTTTTGATTTTATGTTGTTTTTTTTACCTGCATATTTGTTTAGTGTATTCATGTTTTGTGTATTCTAGTTTTTTGTGATTTCCGTTGTTTTGTTTCATGTGTTTTTAAATTAGTTTTGTGTTTTTGTTGTTTAGCAAATTTTTTTGTAGTCATCTTGTGTGTTTTTGGAGGAATTTTATTTTTTCTTTTGTGTATTTTTGTTGTCTTACGTTACACGTTTTCTAGTCATTTTGTGTATTTTGATATTTGATATTCTTCTTGCATTTCTTTAAAGTAATTTTATTTTTGTTGTCATTTTGTGTATTTCACTTTAAATTTGTGTGCTTTTTGGAGTCATTTTATGTGATTTCTTTGTCTATTTGTGTAATTTTGTATTTTTTGAGTTTATTTTGGAGGCCACACAAAATTCTACAGAGGGCCAAACGTGGTCCCCAGGGCGTGAGTTGCCCATTCCCCATGTCTTCCTTAAACCTAGCGTTCCCGGTCCAGCATGATTACTGCCTACTTCTAAATAAAGGAATGCAGTAGTTTTTCAATAATCACAAGAAAATAATAATAATCACTCGTCTTCAATACAGAACATTGCATGTTTCCTGTTTTCCCCTGCCATTGAAATATGCATGTTTGTTATGTATGTTGGTCAAATTGTAGCTTGGACCTGTTTTCACATAAACTTTTGAACTGTTTTTACTAAAAACTCCAAACATCTCTCATTTAATCTAGAAAATCTAAACTGATGGAGAAATCTAATTTGATGAATTCCCTAATGTTAATTTTGTTTGGCATCACTTATTGAAGTGGATAGATTTATTCATTATAATTGAAAAATTATGTAATAAAATACCTTTAAAAAACAGTTTTGGTGTCATAATCCGATCTGGATTGTTGTTATTTTAATAAGGCAGGTTGACAACAGTATTACTTACTTAATGCATGCTCTCCACATGTCTTGTCATTTATTTGAAGTGCTCTCGTTTCCCGCACCATTACAGACATCCCTGTTACGAATGTGATGGATATTCTCCTTAATCTGTGCTCAACATCACTTTGATAAAGTGTGATGATTTTTATTTATCATTTTCAAGCAGTTTTTGTTTTTTCATAATATGATATACATCTGTTGACTGGTGAGTTTTTTTGAGCCAGTTTTATTTGTCATTTTATTTGTCTGTGTTTTGATTTTCAACCTGTCAAAGAGGAAGCTTTCATTGCTGTAATGTGGGAATGTGGATCCCAAATGACTTCTGCTAAAATGTAAATTTTGAGTTGAATTTTCGGATTCTTTATTGTTCACAAAGGTTTGCTTTACATGCTAATATAAATTTACATACTTTTCAACCAATAGAAATGCATATTTCCCACTCTCCTATTTTCATCCTTTTCTTACACAACAGGTCACAAATGAACAAATTAACACAAGAATCTCTTTTACATCTGAAGATAAAAAGTACTGCTAAGCCCCATCAGTGGAGGAGTTTGCCAAGATAGCTGAACGTAAATGCATTTTAATACATTTGTATCAATGTAGAAGGTACTTTACAATATTTTCTTCTGGGAAAAAATATTTTTTAAAAAACAATCAAGTAAATATATTGATATTTCACAATAGAAATGGCCACTATCATACTTTTTGTTGGGATTACACATTAAATACAGAATGTAGCCTTAAAATATAACCACTGATATATATATATATATATATATCACTAGGGGTGGGATGACAATGAGTTCACAATGTGATACGGGCTCATAACAATATAATATTCTTTTGCTTTAATTCTGGACATGACCTTTTCAACTGAATAGGAATATAAACAATTAAAAAAAAACTACATTTGCTGAATCTAAACATGGGTGATCACAATAGTATGGTTGATAGTTTTATCTTGTGCAGTTTATCTTACACTCAGTTGAGGTTTTTTGTGCGTGTCTTTCTTTTTTTTATTCAAACAAAGCTCTTGTGATTTCCATTTGGTGTGTGTATTACAGACAGACTGTTTCTATGTGAAAATGGTATTAAACAAAGCAGTTGGTACTTTACTTTGTATCTATTGTGCTTTCTGGAAAAGGCTGGGTATATACAGTGCCATAATCGTATTAAGCTGGTTGCAGAAACGGTCAGAACCTTGCAGCACTGAGTCACCAGGAGGCCCCACCCTGCATTTTAGATTTTCCACTTCACACCCATGTTTGTCAGACACATAACTTACTTATATTTGCATCTGCCAAAGTCAAGTAATTTCCCCCCACAATCGTACTTTCTCCCATGACCATGTCAACTCATCAAAAACATTATCTCTTTACATAACTACACTTGGAAAACTTTGACTAGTTTCTCAGCTTGAGGAAGATCTGTGATTACAGATAAAGTTTAAGCAATCATGAAGTAAATACCTCCGAATAAGCAAAGTCTACGACTCTTTATTTTTCTTGTGTAGATAAAAACCCTACAATGTAAATTATTGAGGTGTTGGGATTCTGAAAATGTAAGATCTAAAAACAAACGTCAAAGCACTCATTAATGAGGTCATGTAACAGCGTGGTTCACTTTCTCTTTGGTCTTGGTAAATGTCAACTTGTTAATCTGGAAACCTGTTTGGGCTTAAAAATAGCTCCATCCAAACCATGATTATGACCACAACCAGCAAGTGTCAGTGGAAGAAATGAGACAAAAACCAGTGTCCCTTTTACTGTAATTCTTTTTTAAAGGGATACTCACCTTAAATGACAAAGACAACTCAACAAGAAGCCGATTATATGTAAACTCTAATAGAAGGCATTAGAGGCAATTTAGAAGTTGCATATATGCAATAGTATAAGACCTTTAAATGCACGTTAGTGGAGGTCGATATGTCTGACAAACTGATGATGTGATTAGTCAAGGAACTAAGTGCGCGCTTCACTATGGAAAGCTGTTTGTGCATAAATTGAAATGAGTGGTGTAAACCATAGTTAAGCTCTACTAGTGCTCAGATTTTAAGTATGTGTACTCAATGTTACTAGTGTGCATGTATACTTTAACACATTGAAGCAAAAAGTGTCACTAGTAGTACTGCCTTAGTCTACTAGTACTACTAATGATTATTTTGGCTTTGAGATTTCGAGGTTACTAGTAGTACTAGTAAACAAAAAAAAATATTCTACTCGTAAAGGCTTTTGGCGCACGAGAGTGCAAGTTGACCTTACTAGTATAGCAAAATCATCTATTTATAGACAGTTTTGTTTTTATGGTAGGTCGTTATCAGTGATATCAACTATAACATAGCTCTACTAGTACTCAAATTTGAAGTACATATACTCGCTTTTCGGTTTACTATTGTGAAGTACACGAGTCTTTTTGCTACTTTAGCTACAAGTGAAGCTAAACGTTTCACTAGTACAACTAGAGAAGAAAAAAACGACAATAGTAGCACTACTAAAGTGAAACGTATCATTCGTACTACGAGCAAGCCAGCCTATGCTAATAAAGGGGGTGGGGAAAAGCGAAGTCCCGCTTGCCATTGGTTTTCAAAAAGTTTACTTTAGTTCTACTAGTGAATCTTTTGGCTTTACTAGTGCAACTATTAGACCAAACACTCTACTAGTACTGCTAGTGAGATTTTAAGTTTACGAGTGGTAGTACTGGTAAACAAAATGTTGTTCTACTATTAAAGGTTTTTGGTGCACTATCGGGCGAGCAGACCTGACTAGTTAAGCAAAACCGTCAATTTTTTGCTACGAGTGGCACTAGTAAAGCTTTGAGTTTTTAATTATAACATATTATCTTAAGTCAAATTTGGTAACACTTTACTTGAAGTTTCATACATAAGGCTGACATTACGCTGTCATTATTATGACATGACACATACCATTAGTATGAATATGGTGTCATGAAGGCTATCATTAAGTGTCAGTAACCCTAACTCTTTGTTACTCTAATCCTAATTCTAACCCTACCTAACCCCTCTAGATCCCTCCACCCAACCCAAAAAATGCCAACATAGCTCCAAAGTTGTCCTAATTTAGCAAACATCACTTAATGACAGCCTTTATGACACCTTATTAATGCCAATGACAGATAATGACAGCGTAGTGTTGGCCTTAGGTATAAAACTTCAAGTAAGGTGTTACCCAAAATGGTGTTACTCATAGTATTAGTTGATTGGGGCATTCATGTAATGGTTGCCTATCGCTTCAACACCAGAGAAACACTTTACCTGAACATTTCTTCTGATGTTGGCTCTGTTCCTCAAAGAGTCAGTTCAGTCAAATATATCAAGCAGTTTAAAAAATTATTTTAAAGTCTGAATTTGTTCTATCTTTGAGTCAACACACACACACACAGGGGAAGGCTTGCCCTAATCCAAGTTGTCTACTTCCATGTGTTCAACTTTCGATCAAAAAATGCAAAGAGCGCTCTGTTTGTCAGCTGACCTTCACAGTAAGTGATTCGTTTTGATTAAGAATCATCGTTCACACGGCCAAGTCAGCTTTGATTAAATCTGATGGCCTGTAACCAATTCTGATGAACTTCCAGGGAGTTTCCTTGGTGAAAGTAATCTTTTTGAAATGCCAATTTTAGCGACATATTCGTTGGGTCCGAATCAAACTTGATGAAATCACCAACAAGCGTGAATTAACGATCTATACCAGAGTGTTCAACCTTTCCTGATGAGCTGATCATTGCCTGTAGGGTTGATTTAATGAATCTTCTTGGAAACGGTATGGCTTTTATTTACTGTGCAGCGTGATGGCTTGTTATTGTCTAGGTTCATTTCCTCCACTTTATCGATAAAGTGGCCATTCATGGCTCGATATGAGGTTGCTACAATTTAGTCAGCTAACAAGAAGAAGGCCTTGCTAATAACTAATCCACAATGACGGTCATCAACAGATGGGGTGTGTTGCCCATTCAGCCTTTTTAATTACACCGTACAAAGCCAATGTTGAATCAAAGCGCTCACGACAGTAGAGGGAGAGGGTTACACCTTGCAGATGACATTTCCAGTGCTGACAAGCCTTTAATGCCTTTTAATGATGCTCCACCTCAGACGCAATATTTAGGCATCAAACAATTAACCCAGTTTGGATATGACAAGCTGGGAAGATGAGAGCGTATCTTTCATCAGCTCTTACAGCCATTGTCAGCCTCAGATAGCGCGGGTTAATTAATACCTTTTTTATTATTGATACACTCGACCACCTTAATGTGAAAGTGTGGCTCGCCTGCTGAGTCACATGGCTCCAAGACATTATTTGCATATCTGTAATGCTCACCTCTACAACTGTGGTGTAGAGACAGGACAAATGGAAAAAAATCCTAGTCTCATGTGTAAATATGAAATAATGACACTTTTTATAACCAACATTTCTGTATAACTAGGGTTAAGTTTAAAGGTTTGGGATTTCTTAGGCATTTGGTAAACAGAAGAATGTTAAATCTAAGATTTTGGCTGCTTGTCTGCGGGTATTTTTAGGTGTCAGGAACCCATCCTGCATGTTGTTGTTCTTCTTCTTCTTCTTCTTCTGAAGAAGAAATCCTAATCACCAAATTTTGCACAAAGGTTCAGCCCAATTCCAGATTCTCTCAGCTGCAAAAACAGGCCAATAGTCCTAAAGGTGGCACCACAGAAAGCCTCTAAATTTAAAAAATGTGAAAATTCACAAAAAATCAACCACATGCGCAACAAATTTTCAACTTTCACCAAAATGTAGCCCCAATACTGAAGATACTTTTGTACTTTTAAACCTAGTGCAAATTGTGAAAACTGTAAAACATAATAAATCCATCTCCTTCTACAGTTTTTGCTAAAATTACACCAAACTTGTTAAAGCACACTTTTAGACTGTCCTACACAGAACATATTGTAAACATATAGTTGCAAAATCTTGCAAAATACTTATTAAAATAAAAAAGACCACTATTTGGAGTCATGGTAGATGATGTTTATATATCAGAATTTTATTGAATTTCGCTCTCATACAAACAACTAGAGTCAATGATAAAAAATTGTATTTTAAAACACCAATTTTTCAATTATGGAATCAATACATCTTTGTTAAAAACAAATTACCAACATCTCCATGCTGTCTGGATGCAAAATGTGTATTTTTTTTAATAACTGATTTTTAAAAAAATTCTGCCTTTACACACTAACAATTTTTTTTTTTTTTTTTAGCCTAATATTGCCTGGCCCCCGACCATTGCTGCGCAGCAGCTACAATTTCCACTTGGATTTTGTGATGCATTCAGTGGCGGTAAACTGATGATGTTTGAACTTGATACCCAAAGAATGGAAACATTGTGGTAAAATGCATTTCATTCCTTTGTTTACATTGACAAGTCATCATAGCTGAGTTTACATACAGGATGACATAAGTGTTTACACGCTGAGGGCAGATAGCCGACCCCGCTAAGACCCTCCATTGAGACATCCAGGTTCAATGGACGGCAAGTTTATTGTGGAAGTAATTAAACAATTTATAATTTACCAAACCTTGTTGCTGTGAGGCAAAAGTTCTAACCCCAACACAACCAGGCTGCCCTATTTTGACGTCTATTATCAAATTAAAATTCTGCCTTGCATCTGACAGTTTAATCGAAAATTTAAAAAAGTGGTGGAAAACGAAATTCCCGGTTTCTGTTGTGTCCGTTCTCTTGAGTCCATAGGTGTAAATGTGGAAGAACTCCATTGTTGAAACAAGCTGACTGCAGTTTTCTCAGGTTCTTCTGAAAAAGATTATTAGTTTCTCTACTTCATTAATTTAAGTTTATAAAAATAATATTAGGTGGAGAAAGCCTGACTTAAGCATATGTTAAAATATTCTTAAAAGGAAATCAACAATGCTACATTTGTAATCAAACTAAGTGTATTTTTCTTAGTTTAGCTTAGAGTTGGTTATTCTGAGCAGAATAAAAGAAATAAATAAATAAAAATAGTAATATTCTATGAAGCGGGTCAGAAAATGGATGGATGGGATATTCTACGAATTCTTGTAGGTAATAATTCTCCTGAAACAGAGGATCGACTTACGCGCATAGAATAAAATCATGGCGTGCAGTCAAACAAGTTTTAAAAGAGTTCACATAAAAGGGCAGGCCCGACGGGGAACAAGTGTATGAAAGAGGAAACAAAGGGCAGAGATACTCGTAAAATTTTGATTATATCTTATAAAAATTAAATCTGGTTTCAGTTTACAAGCCATGTGGTGACTGGTCAGTCTGCATCTCACTGGAACATTTTTAAACTTTTACGGACCCACTTCTGCTCACAAATCAACAGCTTGTTGGTCGCTTTTTTATCACCCTTGGGTTGCCATTGCCCTCATGCCTTTGTCTTTTCACACATGCACATGCACACGCACACACACATACAAGCACGCATGCACACTGGACTTTTTCTGGAGATTTTAAAAGGCAGTATACATACTTTAACTTTTACCACTGCAGTGCACTGGGATATAACCAAGTTTATCTAAAACCTTAGTGGTTTAGGAATAAAATTGTTAAAGCAAATTAGTTTAGATCAAGTAAATACAAAAAAAATTATGAAGCAGCTACAGGATGGACTATAGGATGGAAGAATCCAACAAACGCAGTCACAGAAATAGGTAAACAACATTTTCAGGCCTGTGTTTTTTTCCTTATTTGGAGTAAAAATGTATATTAAAAAAAGGACAGAGTTTCTAGGTAGTTTTGATCAACTATATCCACTAGGGCTGGGCGGTATAGCGGTTCATACCAAATACCAGTATATATTTTCGTTATGACATCAATTTTGAATATACCGCCGTCCCGGTGAATTTGATTATACAACTTTCAGAACACTACGCTACGCCGCGTTTCAGACGGGACCCTTTTCAACGTTGCACTTCTAAATAGGAAGGTAAACAGTAGCGCTCTGGTGTTAGTTATGGTGTAAATCATACGTGTAAATGGATAAGAAAGACAATTGAAAGCTCTGAAGCTGCATGTGAGCATGTGCCTGCGTGCGCATGCCTCTGCTACAGGATGACAACACTCACAGACACGGAGGCACGGTTATCTTTGCATGTCGGCAGTAATACACAAAAAAAAAAGAGCAAGGGATCGCAATTTGTAATTCCTACGTGGAAATAAGTCCTGGTGGAGCTGCAAACAAAACACTAAATTGTTCACCATAAGAAACCACCACATCACTGAGTATGCAGCATTTAAAGCTAGAAATCAAGCTAATGCTAAAGCATTTTTTTTTTACTTGTATGCACATGCTGTCAAAGGTCAACACTACAAGAAATTTTATTGCTTAATTGTGACCATCACCAGCCCTCCCTAAGGAAGGGTAAGAAATGTTTTATTATAGGGAAGATATAAAAAGGGAGAGCAGTGTTACACCTAGGTGGGGGGGGGGGAAGGAAGCAGGGAGGAGAGACTCAAGGTAGGAAATAGAAAGAGTGGGGAAGAATAGAATATTTTACAGTGAGGGTGAGATGTGAAGTTGTAGAACATATTGTGCTTAATATGTTGTGTAATCAAGCCAGTATAGTGACAAGTGTGAAGCTTAGCTATAAAGTTGGTGGCTGTGAACAGGGGGAATGAGTGAGTGGTAATACCTAAAGCAGGTATTTGGGATTAATGTGTCTAAAGTTAAGCCCAGTATGAGTTTTATCCCACATCCCAAGGCGTGCCAGTGCATCGTAGACCAGTAAATGTGCAAAAACCGCTAACGCAAACCCAGGAACTGCCCCGGGCTCGCAGATGTGTGGAATTATTCTACAATATTCACTCATCGTGACAGTAAAATAGACCATCCTAAATCAATCTACTGCAGTAATTCCTCTCTCAACCAGTAGAAAATGCTGTGAACACCTGATTATGCATAAAAAAAATACCGTCATAAACCGTTAGAATTTTGAAAAATACCATAATATACTTTTTGGTCATACCGCCCAGCCCTAATATGCAAGTTTGTATGCGTATACAAAAACATTTACAGTATGTATGTGCTTGTATGCATGTATATGTGTATGTAATTACTGATTTTGGCGTCAATGTGTGTATGTTTTTATGTGGAAAGATATAAATGCATGTAAATGTGGACATTTATCCGCAACAGTACATACATATCATGTACTGCTAGGGATGTTTGATTTTAGCCTCTTACCAATGTAAGATATGCCGATATTGTCCAACACTAAATTTCCGAAATTACCCCATATTGATATATAGACAGATCCCTCACCACCAGCCTAATTGTAGGTAACATTATATTTTATATTTATTTAATATATTACATAATATACAGTATATCTCCATGGAAATAACAGGTTATGGTTGTATGTATTCCACAAATAAACATCATCTGTACAAAATAAGAATACTTATTCAACTTTAATAATGGTAAAAGTGCCATATTCATTAAAAAAAAAAAAAAAAATCATCAAACATTTTTCAATATCGGTGGATACCGATGTCAATCGATATCACATTTATTGACTAATATTGTCTGATAACATTGGTGGTTGGATAATTTCACACATACTGTATCTATCTGAAACTATTGACATTTAGCGCACCTCTGTTGAACGCATCTGTGGCCAGCTACCATTCAAACTAGCTGCTACGATTAGCTTCTCTGGTTAGCATTAAAATGTTCCTCTTGTAAAGAGCCTTTCTTCATTTCTATAAAGGACTTTCCATCCATTTATAAAAACCTTGAAATGTAAAAAGTGGTAAAATGTTTTTTTTTTTTATTACTGTGTACATTGAAACCCCCCAAAACAATGTCAACACAAATTATGTATCTGATGAGCCTCTACTGCTGCTGGGATCACCACTATTTTCCACTGGGCTGAGAGCGGCCTCCCACTCAGTCAAAAAAAAGGGGGATCTGCGTCCTTTTCTCATTTCAGGACATCACTGGAAGACAAACAGTGAGCTCACGGCACCTTGAATGAACTGGAAGATTTTGTTTACAGGTTTATTGGTGGTGACAGGCAGGCTCAGTGGCGTAGCAATATTGGGCATTCAAACAGTTTGTGTCAAATAGGTTTTTCCACTCATTTTTATGCCAAAACAAGAAGGCATCTGATGTGATCATGAATGCTTCTTTTTGGTTTTTTTAAAAATCAAATCCTGGTGCTGGTGGACGTTTCTTTGCTGGGAATCCCACAGTTCATCGCCGCTTTTAATATTTAATATAACATCCTCCTATATCTGTCTTGATTTTGCTGGGAAAGCCACATTGTTAATTATATTCTTTGGCCTCATCTGCATTTCTGTCCTTGCGTCTCCTATACGCTCAGTTTGTGGAAGAATCAGACAATAAGACGGTTATATAGTGAGACCACAAGCTCAGCCCAGGCCTCCTCCTCACTTTTTCCATCTCACTGTGTTCACTTGCTCTGCTTCATCTTTGTGCTTGGAGCAGAACAGCAGTAGAAGGAAGCATTGGTCGCTACAGACTTCCTGTTTTTCCTTTAGTTTTCTCCAAGTCACTCATCCCTGTCTCAGTTTACTAGTCTGCCTAAATTTGAGCCAAATGTATTTTCTTCCTAATTTTCCTATATCATCAAAACCTATACAAGTCATTTAAAGTGAGGCCAATATTTTGCAGGTCACATCAAAACATTCAAAATCTGATGTGTATAAAACATTATGCTTTCACGGTAATTGTCTCGTTTAAGTCCTTTTCAGTTGTGTGGTCACGCTAAAGTGTTTGAAAGCTAAAGTAAAATTAATTACTCACGGCTCATTTGATGGTGTTTTCTCTGCGGAGCATTTACAGCCGCATTTTGAACAAGAAAATATACATGCACGGTGTTTTTAGCGTACTTAGCTGTTGAGTGTGCACTCAATCAAAAGTGAAAGGCGCTCAATATGTGGATTATGGAAATCAACGGCACACTTGGGTCACGGAAAGGAAGGGAAAAGATGATGAACAAAAATAGAAAAATGGAAATAAATGAAGAAATTAAAGAAAAAGGACTTGATTGGAGGTTGGACCTGACAGTTTTCATCTGCTTAACCACATAACTCACCATCAATAAAACTGTCGCTGTATGTCATCCAAAGGTTGCCCTCATAAATGCCGCTCAAAATTTTATTTTTGACTTTACATAAATGGCTCGTTCAAAATGGGCATGTGACTTAGGCTGCGTCCGAATTGTCCCTCCTATTTCCTTTCCTATCCACTGGTCCTTCACCCCCGGAAGCGGTAGCCATGATAAAGGGTGTCCAAGTTCTCTTTAAGCTTAGGAAAATAGGCTCATTGCTTCTTTTTTTGCATCCTTCAGCCTAGGAAACACTGATGCATCTTTTACCAAGGGAGACGAGATAATGCCGACCCACAATTCCTTGCGGCGACAACATTTAAAGGGAAACGCACACCTGAGCGCTCATGGAAATGCACAATGTCCGACGGAGATCATGTAAGCTACCATTGCAATAATATGCCTTGAACAACTTTAAATAATAAATCTAAAACCCATATCTTATGTAAGACATATTATCAGATTATAACTGACATAAAACAGACACTCTGTGGTTCAAGAATAAGGGATCAGAGACATTTTTAGCCACATTATGTTATTTTATTCAACATAATTCATATTTCATATTTAAAAATTTAAAAAACAGTGCGACAGCATTGGACACTAGAATATAAATCGACCAGCAGTCAGGAGCCTCCATGCATTTCCACAAATCACACATGCAGAGCCCCGTCGTGCAGCCTCAGACACGGTCAAACTCACCAAAAAAGCACAAATATGAAATTATCCCGACATTGCAGAGTTCTGTGCATCTTCTCAACCTCACCCTTCTCAGTTAAGTTCTAATGACATGTATTTCACAGTTTTGCATTGATGAATATGTTCTATTATCGATATATGTTCAATCAACAAATGTTTGGTAGAATTATTATTACTAAACAAAAAGATTGGTTTATCACTGAAAAAACAGTAAGCTCAATAATTAAATTAAATAATTCTGAACAAGATGTCTTCTTGTGTGCTTACAGATTATTATTATTTTATTATATATTATTCATCAACAGGAAAGCTAAAATTCAGGGACAAATTTCACTGTAGTGCTACATTGTATATGACATTTCAATATTGTGTTTTTTTAAGTGTGCAGGAGTAAGGGGTACATGGCTTCAGGTTAAATGTCTAAAGGGGTACGGGACTGTGGAAAGTTTAGAAACCACTGCCGTCGAGGAATGAAAAGATGACACAGAAAGCGGAAAAGTTTCTTTATGAAGTTTTTAAAATTTCATTCTTACTGTTGTTTATTGCATTTCTTCACCAGAGAACAAAGACAGCTCGTGATTCACTCAACGGCGTTTTTTTCAGCTGTATTCCAATCCCCGTGATATGTTTCTGTGGAAGCCACAACATCAAGATCCAGCATGACTACTGTATGTAAACATCTTTCATTCCATGAAAACAGCAGAAACGTAACTTCACACTGGCATCAGTAGTGGATGAGAACAACTACTAGATGAAGATACAGATTAAAACATGTGTGATTTATTTATGTGGTTAAGCAGCTTTAAATAAAAACAGACGCATGGACTATCAGTGAATAGGGTTTTGGTATAGGTGTGCACCCTCAGAGATGTCCGGTCTCGATAAAAGTTTGTGCTCGTGACACCCCTCTGATTCTGTTTTATCTGCTGAATCCATTACTAACCAATTTATTCAGCCAGTTATTAGTCGAAACAGACGAAGTGATGATTTGATAAACCCTCCACTCTGTTACTAAACACCTGTAAGTGGTCACTTGTCCATTACCATGTTATGAAGTACGCAGTTAATCGTGTTTGAACACAGTGATACAAAATTCTACCAGTTCATAATGTGCTCATTCAATGAAATAGCTTGAAAAAAAGTGAGAAAAAAACCCCAAAAAAACGAAATCCAAGCTGCTGCCTCAGTCTTTCCATTTTATTTGCTCTACCGTGGCCTTGTGGCAAATATTTATAGTGACACAGATAAACTTGGTTTTGGGGCAGTTGGATTTATGTTGGTGTGAACTTCTCAGTAATAAAACGTCTGTCTAGAGCAGAGGTGAGCAACTTTTACCAGCAGTGTGATTTTTCTGATCCAAGGGTGCCATATTATCAAAATTCATGTCAGCATTAAGAATAATGAGCATTAATACAGGGAAGAACAAATAGTTTGTGCGTTTGTGTGGTCATTTCATAGTTTTTCTTGGTGTAATTTATTATTTTGTTAATTTTTTTTGTGGTCATTTTGTGTAATTTTTCTCTTATTTTGTGCTGTCTGTTGTTGTCAAGTGTGTTTTTACTGTCATTTTGAGGTCAATTAGCATATTTTCCTCTGATTTTGTATATTTATTTATTTTTTTGTTGTTGTTTTGTGTGTCATGAGCCAATGTGTGTATTTTTGTTGTCATCTTGTGATGTTGGAGACTTTTTTGTTTTCTGTGTTTTTAAAATTTCTCTCTCATTTTGTGTTTTGTTGTTGTTGTTGTTGTAGTTTGTGTGTTTTTTCAAAGTCATTTTGTCTATTTATGTTGTCTAGTGCAGTGGTTCCCAACCCGGGGTACGTGTACTCTTAGGGGTACTTCACCACACCTCAGGGGGTACACAGAAACATTTGTCAATTTTTTTTTCAAAAATGTTGAAACAAATTTCCACTTGCTCGCAGACATTTTCCTTATCTATTGGTAATACAACTCTTTATAATACAGAAAAAAGCTGATGATCAACACCTAAAACGGTCAAAACATCAGAAAAATATGATGCTTTTAGACGAGCCTTCTGACACAAATTAACAAAATAAAGGGGTACTCGCCTTAACACAGAAAAGAAAAGAGGTACATTGGACGAAAAAGGTTGGGAAACACTGGTCTAGTGTATATTTCTGTATATTTGTATGTTGTTTTTTTTTTTCTTAAGTCATTTTGTTCATTTTAATTAGAACGAGTGCCGCGTGTGGGAGTTACGTCGCTGCCTAACTGATGCTGTTTTCTTGAGATGTTCTTCTGTTGCATCAAAACACTTCGAGGCTTTTGCCTGTCTTTGTTCAATTCTCCTCTTCATCTCTTGAGTGGATTTAAGATGTGAAATCAATACAAAACCAGTGTTCACCTCAATCCACCATCAGGTCAGTGTAGCTTTGTGAGAATAAGCAGCAAGATTTCACCCTGGAAACGTTAAAGAAATACACTCATCATTACAGCCTTTCCAAGTCTGCAATGCGTATTATGCGGGAACATTGGAATTACACATTAGAGTAATACAACTCCATAACGTGCACTCTGCCCACTCACATGTGGCTGCTTCTTAGAGCAGAGTATGAGGAGAGAGAGAGAGAGAGAAAGAGAGAGAGAGAGAGAGAGAGAGAGAGAGAGAGAGATGCCATCAAAGAAGATTCTAACAATATTTTCTGTGAATATGAGCAGCCACCCAGTGAAGCCAATTTTATACATGACCAAGTCCTTTACACTATATACCTGTGTGTGTGTGTGTGTGTGTGTGTGTGTGTGTGTGTGTGTGTGTGTGTGTGCGTGTGTGTGTCCAAGCACACAAAGAAGCTCCAATTCCAATATTGAATGATTTTCCTCATCCCTGCATCCTTGAGGACCACCTGCTCAAACAAAAAAAAACACACCTAACATTTTATCGTTTCCCACTATAACGGCAAATTAGAGAAAATATTCAAATAGACAGTTTTAACATTCCTATCTCGTCTAAATCAGACAGTACCTGTAATGTGTGGGGTTTCTTGTGCGTTTTTGAATGAATTTTGTCTATTTTTTGTCAATGTGGTGGCCGTTTGTGTGTTTTTGTTATATTTTTGTGTTACTGTTGTCATGTCGTGAATTTTTCTGTTATTTTGTGCAATTTAATTCTCATCTTGTGTGCCTTTGAAGTCCTTTTGTATATATTTGTGCATTTTGCTGTTGTTTGTGTGTTACGTTGGGAGTCATAATAACTTCCAACTTCATGAATTACAATTGTGTTTTGGGGGCCACACAAATTTTACTTAAGTATATTTTAAAAGAAGTAAAGTCATTCATTACATTTCCACACTCAACCAATAGTGATTAAATATTTATTTTTTTTTTTTGTTTGTTTTAAAATGATCAATGGACATTGTGAAACTACTACAGGCGACCAACCAGATTAAATGTAATGCACGGCGCCAAAACAGCATTGAATGCTGCTTATTTTTTAATTTTAGAGTTTATAAATGTATCTATATAGAATTGTACATTTTGACAAACCTTTTTATTTTATACAGATGCCTTTTGGGGAAAATAAATTAATTTTGCATGATTTGGTGGATTCCTTTTTAAGTTTATACATGAGATTTTTACTTAACCATGGCAAGATTTATTACCAAAAATAAACATGAGGGGTGAAAATAACTAGTAACTTTCTACTTATACATTTTTTTTTTTTTTTTGTACTTATACTTGAGTATTTTATGCATGACTTACTTGTACTTAAGTACAATTTCAATCAAGTAACAGTCCTTGAGTCGTATATATCAGTGTTCCTTACACCTCTGTGCCTTACAAATAAAATCTGGCACAGGATTTCAAACTACTGTAATGTGTCTATTTTGTCATAATTCACATTATATGATAATTAACTTTAAAGGTATAATAAAATTACTGAGGTGGTGTTAAAGAGCACTATGGATATAAATTAAATTGCTACGTTACGTTTGTCAAGTTTATAGACAAATGTTCACAAATCAGCAGTGACATAAAATAAAACTATAAGAAGCCATTCAAAGTAACAACCATACAAATAAACCACCAGAAGCATAAAAGCATGTCAGCAAAGTACATAAATTCACTTATTTGTGCAAATCTTTTATAGGTCTTTACAACTTTTTGCAACTGGTTTAATTCAAAATTGTACATGATAATTTGATATGACATTATGCAACCGTTATAAAAACCAGAAATGTAAACCAGAAATACAACTTTAATTTAAAAAAAATAAATAAAAAGTGAATTTGCCATCCCAGTGCTGTGTGCGCTTTCCCTTTTCCTCTCAGGGTGTGGTTCCACAGACAGGAAACAGTCCTGATCTGCTTTTAGCTGGGGCCCTACCCAGGGTGTGCATGTGTGTGTTCATGTCTGTGCATGTATATGCCAGGGTGTGTGTGTGTGTGTGTGTGTGTGTGTGTGCGTACATATATGTGTATCGGGGTGTAATATGCCCAATTACGTCACTAATACTCAGTTAAGCCATTATTGAGCTTGTGATTCCAAGTTTCAGTCATACATGTGAGAGCTTTCTGGAACAAGGGCTTCTGGGTGTTTTTTTTTTTCAAAAAAAAAAAAGAAAGAAAAATCTTCCTTTAACAAGGCATTCACTGCAGGCAAATCCCAGGGAAAGTTTCTGAAATGGATTGATAAGACACAAAACTTCTCAAAAACAATGATTTCATCTCTCAACTATTTTTTCCAAAAATCAGCTTCACCGCAGCGTGAATTGAAAATATGACACAGACGTGAAATTAAATAATTTACTCTGTTCCATTCTGTTTGAGTGGGTTTGTGTATATGTGTGTGTCTGAGTGCACGTCAGAGTGGTCAGTGTAGCCTGGCTCTGCTGCCAAGGGCAGGACCAGTGCGGTTTGTGTTAGAGCTCTGTGCCAGTGTGTGTGTGTGTGTGTGTGTGTGTGTGTGTGTGTGTGTGTGTGTGTGTGTGTGTGTGTGTGTGTGTATTGTCCTCAGGCTAAAATGAGCCCTGACTACAACTGACAGACAGATCGACTGATAGACATAAAGAAGGAAAAGAGACTGAGTGACAGACCGCAGAAAAGAAAGAAGGCCTCGTTATAAAATTTAGTTTCCAAACACAAACACACAAAAGTTTTTTTTTTTTTTATATATAACAAACTTGCTCTACCGGCAGCCACTGGGCTGTTTTTGTTTTGTTTGTCAATGCTAGGTGAGAAGAAGACGGCAGCACTAGAGGAACGTCCATCTTGGTTAATGTTTAAACATGTAACTCAAATATGATTCTGACCATTAACTTCCAGTAGGCTACAGGAAAAACTGGAACACTCCGGTGTCCAGATTTTGTAAATATGTAATAAAGAAACACATGTAGTTGTCGTCCACCACAAACACAGACCAAAGCATTGCAACATGTTTGTGGTGAAACAGAAAGTTCAATGTAATGAAGCAGAAAAACTAAACATTTAATGATAAATAAATAAAAGAAAAATCTATGTGTTTTGTATAATCGTTAGGGATGTAACGATTCACTCAACTCCCGAAACGATTCGATTCACGATACTGGGTTCACGATACGATTCTCTCACGATTTGTTTTACAAAATGGGACTGTAGACAAATTTTTTTGGGAAAAAAACTAGAAAATACTGTATTATTTTCCTTTTATATTTCATTGTCAAAAGAATCCCTTGATAAACTATTCAAAACAATGCAATTTAACTAAAAATAAATCTTGAATGAAATAAATAGGAAGGGTTAGGAATAATACAAATGAAAATGAAGCCTATTAATTTAAATTCTGGTTCTATAATAAACAATGCAAAACTGCATTATAGTTCTTTTTCTTTTTAAAAGTGCAACTGAAAATGTATTTTGTGCCTTAACAATTGGACTTTAAAAAAAAAAAAACCGTGATTACACTGATTTACGCCATATTTGTTTGGACCAGCAGAGGGCGCTGGTAACACAGTGGTCGGTTGGCATGCAGAAATTCTTGCAGTGAAGAAGAGAAGCTATGCTAGCAGACAGAGCTAATAGAAAAACGTGACTTTTACAGATATTCAAGTAATATTACAGATATTCTTTCGGTGCTAAAGGGGTAATGAATCATTTATTAACATAGTTAAGAGTAGAAGGCGGCCAGAAAGAAAGTATTAGCAGACTCCGCCCGCCGCCTACACTTGTGGATAGCGCCCTATGCTGGTTAAAAAAAGTACTGCGATTCAATTTTCAGAAAATCGATATCAACCGTGATACCTATAAATCGATTTTTAACTGCCTTACGATTAATCGTTACATCCCTAATAATCGTTGGTATCTATTATCTAGTATTGACACTTTTAAATCGCAAATAGAAAACAATAACGGAACAAGAGCACTCAGACAGCACCGCAAACCTCCACCAAGCACCAAATATTCTCTTTACCAGATATTTACAGTTATCTGGATCAGTGATCCTGATCGTGGTATTGATCATTCACACTTTAAAGGCTTAGAATAAATGACTATCCCCATTAATAACCGTACAGTATAGGTCCAAATGTATAGGCAACCTCATTTAAAAAATAAAATAAAAAAACAATTGTGATTAAATGCTCAATAGAGTAATTGAGGAACATAACACTGACATAAATGAGTCAAATTTCACAAACATCAATCAATTTTCATATTGATCAGTCAATTACAAACCGAGATGTGACATTTTACCATTGATAAGAGACTGAAACTGATCGAGAATAGCAGTATATTGATCCAGATCCCTTCCAAAATACAATGGAATCTTCCATGGCCTAGAGTCTATCTTTGGTTAAAATTTTGTCAAAATCTGTATCGTACTTTTGGCATAAACCTTTAACATTAACAGACAAATGAAAGCGCTAGTTCAGCGCAGACTTTCGAAAACGCCTAATTTCGCATGTGTCAAAACCCGCAGAACGCATGACAAACACGAACTTTCGTTGTAGGTTAATGTCGAAACTCTTCTCAAACCAGATTTTACAGCCATTAATTCACAAACAACAGTAGAAACGACTTTCAAAGATGGTGGACATTCAACATGGTTTTTTAACTCTCAAACCTGGATCAGGATCCAGATGTTGACCAAACTGTATCTCATGACAGACTTTAATGGAATGAAGATATCTACAAACTTCAACCTGCTGCACAAATCCACATTCTGGATCGGAGCCGTACAAAACTCAACACGTTGATAGAGGTCACAACCCGACATCAATCCACCTCATTTGAATGAAATCCAAACTCGCTGAGTCAGCGATCTGGATCGGATCCGGATCCTGTTTAGTCAGATGTTGCATGTCATAGCCTTACATCATCCTGCAAAAATTTGGTACGAATCGATGAAGATCTAATGGCGAAATGAATTTTAGAAATTTGGCCCCGTGCTAAAAATAGGGAATTTTGTGATTTTTGATATTTTTTTTGTGACTTTGATTTTAGACCTACCTTCACCAAAATGGAATGATTTCATCTGTGCCCAAAAACAAATTCACAGAAAAAACATTTGAAGTGGATTTGTCAAAAATTGAGGACACAATTGTGTACACATACAAACAAACCAATATACAAATATAACAAACAAATAAAAGCCAATGAATATTACTTTTTTCATGGAGTACATAGATAGATAGATAGATAGATAGATAGATAGATAGATAGATAGATAGATAGATAGATAGATAGATAGATAGATAGATAGATAGATAGATAGATAGATATCTTTGAGAAAACACATTTTTTTTTCATTTTTGTTTAATTAAGTTTATAGTTTCAACACTAAATATTTCAGTTAAATTGCCCTTGAGGCTACAAACAGGGTAGTCATTCTGTTAAAAAGGTATGAAGCTAACCTCAATATGAACCCTTACCGTGTCCCCGTTAAGTAGACCATAAAGTCACATTCATTATTTTCAACACGTACATTCAATGACCAACAGGGTTAGACATTTCATCCCAGGGCAGCGGCTACGTGCTGCCTTAGCTTGTGGCTTTATGCCGCCCAGCCACTAAATGCAAAGAAGTCTCCTCACTGCTAAAGACATTATTGCTTAGAATAACCCAGTTCCAAATGAGTAGCCCTCTGCCTGCATGTGTGGACTTGAATGTGTGTTTTATTTTCTACGTATGTGCAGTTGTTTTGACCAGTAGGAGCTTAGCATGTGATGGACTCCTCTGTGGTCGAGTTTCACTTTGTTGAACTCTGGTGTTGTTTTGCTGCATTGCAATCAACCACATTCCCCCCTCTTTGTCTCGCTTTGCTTTGGTCCTTGTCTTCATAAAGCTGTTTTTAAACTTTGTTTTTTTTCTCTTTTTGATGAGGTTTAGCCCTGCCTTTAGTCTGATGTCTGTTTTTCTCTTTTCGTCTGCGTTTCTTAACAGCGATACTTTGTGACCTCTCATAGGGATACCACTCAGTCTAATAAGTGGGACAGCTTCAGTGCCAGGAAGATGAGATGTTTTTCCCTCCAAGTGCCACCGAAGTTTAACAGCTTTTCCAGGGGTCATATGACACGGTCAGCTTTCACTTCTCCTCAACTCCCCAATGTTTGGCTTAATTATCTCTTTTCTTTGTGTCACCGTCATGATAACAATGCAAAATCACCGCAGAGAAAGAGGAAACAAAGCTTGCCGATTTGACGCAGTGCTATTCTAGATTTAAATGTGATTTCCCCTGAAGTGAATTTAGCTTCACACAAGCCCATGAGATGCAATCTATAGTGTGGAAAATGTTTTACCTCTGCGTTTGTGATCCAGCAATCAGTCTTCAGCAAGGAGACATTATTCTAGTATTCACAGTGAATGCAGACTTAACAAAAAAACAAAACAAATACAGACAAAACAATTAATACACATTAAAATACACTGGTTGTATAAAATAAACAGTTATGTATGGCACATGAAAAAATAAGTAATTTTTAGCATCAATGATACACAAATGACAACTGAGACAAATCAAGAACTGGCTAATAGCTACTTGGGTGCTGATTTGATTTATATTGCAATTCTGATTTATTAAAGGTAGAGTAGGCAATTTTCATCCCCAATGGCTCCGCCTTTACCCCCCTCGCCCCTCCCCTCTGTGCTCTGTCTCACTCACATGCATGCGCACAACTCCTCCAATAGCAGACCTCAGCTCATCGCTTGTATTGTGTGGAAACGTTGTTGTCTCATGTCTCATTCAGCAGTAA
This sequence comes from Gouania willdenowi, assembly GCF_900634775.1. Taxonomy (NCBI): domain Eukaryota; kingdom Metazoa; phylum Chordata; class Actinopteri; order Blenniiformes; family Gobiesocidae; genus Gouania; species Gouania willdenowi. The sequence goes on along the minus strand of NC_041054.1, from coordinate 9,111,233 downwards.
GTAAACACGAAACGGTTCGTTTTTTTTTCATTTGTCGAAGTTATTACAGATTTACAGCTGCTACAGATGATGGATTTTCTTTATTCCTTTTTCAGAGCACATAAGATCTTAATTTCTGTCAGGAAAAAGTGCATCTGTAGCTTTATGTATTGAAATTCGCTCGTAAGGATTATTGCAATTTTAATATCCTTATTTCCTTACCCAAATACAAACATTGAATCCTACACCTCTGGGAACAATAAATGAGTCATAATTAATAAAATAATAATAATAAAAAAAACTATGCACATCAAAAGTGAGTCAGTCACTTTGACATTTATTCCAACTGCACATGAAAGTGCAACGACATTATGGAGACATGGTCAAAAAAATGAATTAAATCTTTTTTTTTTTTTTTTTTTTTTCCAACTAATTGTGAAAAATACAAATTAGGAACATGATTCCAAATAATAAAGCATGAGTCAGCAAATAAACATTTTTTTTAAAAATTGACATGCTTTTTTTTTTTTTTAAATCAACCTAAATGAAACGTGTAATATTTGCACCAGAAAACAATGACCCCCAAAATCTCTTTTAAAAAGTTGGAACAATTCTTTTAAATTGGCAAAAAAAAAAAAAGTAAAAAATCATGAAATATGATGTAAAGAGGTTAAACATGACAATAAAGGGTCAACATCTTGGTGGGAAAATGATGGAAATGGTTTATGAGTGGCAAAAATGTCTTCAAAGTGGAAAAAATGTGCAGAAAATGCATTAAAGTTTGGTGGAGAAGTGGCAGAAATGGGAGTAATGTAGCAAAAATGTATTAAATGCAGCAAAAATAAGGCAAGAAAAAGTGATGAAAATAGGTTTAAATATGACAAGTTTGGTGTAGTTACAGAAAATTAATAAAAAAATCATATATTTTGGGCTCAAATTGTAAAAATAAATAAATAAATAAATAGTTTTAGTTCCTTTAGTTCTGGTGACCCCCTCTCAGTGTCTCGTAACCCCAAATGGGGTCCTGACCCCAAGGTTGAGAACCACCAATCTATTCTACTGGTTATTTCAGTCTATGGTTTAGTTCAACAATAAAGCACAGAAAATAGTAGAATTTACAATATCACAGATGTGTTTTGTTACTGGAAAAAGAACATCAACAACAACATGGACGGATCGAAGTGGAAGAATAACTGCCACTTTATGTCGTTGCCTCCATTCAGATGGATTACAAGGATTCTGGGTTGAAATGTTGACAGCCAAGTAGTTTTCCTAAAGTCAATCCGTTTGACAGATATATGGACGACCGAGCCCAACAACCATTCAGGGAAATGGCACATGCAACACACCCATAGTGATGAGAAGGAGATGAAGTCATCAAGGGGATGTATGAGAGTGAAGATCACAGACACGCTTACAGATGTGTTCGATGACAGCGAGAGGGAAATACCTGATTACTGATGACAGCCTCGTAGAAACGTAAAAAAAAAGAAGCAGTCCTGGCAGAGTGAGACGATGGGATGGAAAAAATAAATAAAAGCGGTTGTGATAAGATGAGACAACATCCAGTGGACGGTAAATAAACGAGAAGACTGACAGTTTCTTATTTATTGGAAACCAGAGAACAATAACAGCTTTTCTGCACGGGATAAGCCGAAGCTATAGTAACTGAGTAACAAAGCAACTGGGAATTGTCCAACTGGGAAATCAAGGCTGTGGTTGGCGTATGCACATGGAAAATGTAACTTATGGCAAGAGATTGAAAGTGAAGGAACTACTTGATCGCTAAAACGATAAAAAAAAACCCTGGAATTGTGAAGTAAATTAAGGAAATACTCCCATCATTAGAATTCATGATCTCGCCTGGAGAAATTTCGATTTCCTTCAGGTTAAGTGGGAGAAACAGAATCTTTACCTCTTTCTCTTTCTTTTCCTCCTTTACTTTAAGTCAGCGTTGAGCATTACAATGAGCATGCTGTTTGCTTTCCTAAAAGAAAAATTAAATTCAAGTTTTTGGCATAATTTACATTCGAGACAAGGCGTAAGGGAAGGAGGGAGTGAGTGAAACAGAAGGAGAGCCAAGGGGAGAAAAAGAAGTATTATCAAGGGCCATATCTGTTCATGTCCTCTGTGAACTACAGGCAGTGTGTTATTACCATTCAAACATGCATTCCCTGTCTCTTAGATAGGGAGGGAGATAAGTGACTACAAAAACAGCCTAGGTTTCCTCTTAAAATTGCTCAAAACATGCACCGTGCCACATTGAAATAACGTAATTATTCCTAATGTGATACTTGAGCAGGCGGATAACTTTCCCTTTCGTTCTCTTGCTCCGTTCACACCAGAGGAAGGAGCTCAAGAGGTGCGGGAGAAAAGCAAAAACACGATTCCCGAAGTAAAAAACCAGAGACTGAGGGCCAAAAAAAAAGGCACTCGACACTCCTGACAAGTTGTAGACAAGAGAGTGGGAGCTGAACTGCAAATAAGGCCTGGTGAAACATTGAGAGCTTAAGCTTACCCTGAGACAAAGCTCAAAGTGACAATTTGTGCTGGCGTTGAATCGTTGTTTTGGCTGCGAGGACATTCAAAAGTTGTGTTTTTGTGGCTCCTTGTGCTGACAGATTTAGCAGCTCAAACTGCAGAAAATGTAGAAACCAGAAAACTCATCATCGGTCTGAATACTTTCTTCTCACTGCATTTTTTTTTCTTTCGAGAAATTCATGCTGGTGGCGGATTGATATTAGGTTGTTTTTAGCAGATGCAGCTGCCAGTCAAACTACCCACAGGCAAGATGTTTTAGCAATCCACGCTTAATCAATCCAGTTTATTTTTGTATTTACACACCCTATGGGGAAACAAAACATGTTCAATTTTATCTCTTAAAGAGCCCATGTTAACCTAAATTCACTTTTCTGTGCTTTAAACATGATAAAAGTGCTATTTGGGCTTCATACACATGCCCAAAGTGTTTTTATCATTGATTCCCTCAATCATTAGTTAGAGGGTGATTTGCTCCTTTCTTACTGCAGGGCGAGCCCAAACACCTCGCTCCTGGAGCCACGCCTCCAGGAAGCTCTCTGCTGTGATTGACGTGTAAACAGACACGCCCACGAAGGTGAGCATTTCAGTGTCCTTCACACAATGCTTCCACAGTCTATCACCGCTGCACATCCAAGGCTGCTGTTGTTTCTGCTACTGCCGCTGTTGATACATGTTGTCGCTATCATGTCAACTGGGTGGGAGGAGGGCAGGCCATCCTCTGGCGGTAGGGCCAGGGAGACGGACTCACACTCAATAGCAGCTTAAATAACCATGTGTTTTACTGTAATGTGCAGTTTTTTGGCAGAAAACTATCACAGCTGTGTGTGGATAGCAAAAATACATTCGCTTTGGTGATTAGTTATCCCCATAGTAACAGAGCGAGACATGCAGGGAAGTCAGTGTCCTGTCTATAGACACGCCCACTCATAAATATGCATAAGTAGGCCGCAAATCAGCCTGTTTGTAGAGTTGCTCAGAAAGTGACTTTTCAGAGGCTAAAACTCTGGAAAACAGGCGAGTTTGGGAAAATAAACCTCAAATACAATGTTTCTGGTGTTCTTAGAACAAATGGAGATGGGTGAAAAATAGCATGACATGGGACCTTTAGAGTAAGGTAGTGCTGATACACTGAATTCTGGCTGTGCCTAATATGGTCTTATCACATGTTAGGAACCCATCTCTGATGACATGAATTGCTAAAATAACCTGCAAAAATGTAAATGATCTTGTGCATTGCCATGAATCAAATGACGCGATACGATTCACAATTTGCACGTTATGATACGATAAATCCTGATACTAAACAATACAATATACCTCACTATATATCATGATATCAACAATTTAAACATTCACCTTTACAAGTACAAAACCGTATGAAATACAAGTTATTTCTTTTTTCTTCTTAAAACTTGCGAGAACAACTAAATGGTAACTAACTGTAATTCACATACAAATGTCAAAAACAAGTATGTTTATCAAACTGTCAAATTATGTTTTTCAAAAAAGTTAAAGTTTTGCTTCTAAAAAAGATTCTGACTCTGTTAAAAAAAAAAAAAAAAAAAAGTAACCACATATCTATAATAGTGCCCAGTATGTTTTCTGAAAATAAGGTGCAATCAACTTCCAAGCAAAAATGCATTGAGGAGTGACGTAGTTTAACAAGATCTGATGTGGTTCACTGACACAGTGACTGGGCGCTTAAATGCTAGGAATATGTTTGCGCAATTAAATATATTTTATATATATGTATATGTAAAAACATGATTTAAAAAATAAATTTCGGCATTTTTTGGATCTATACAGTAATCGCACTGGGAAATATCACATTATATTGCCAAATCAATTTTTTCTTACACCTTTATGAGAGACGATGAAAATAAATCTGATTAACAAATAGTATAGGCCTCATAGAGCAATAAATCGAAGATCATTTGCTCAAAAAACAAAAGATGTAAAAGACTGAAATTGCAGCTCGATATTTTGTTTTGATCTGCACTGTGAACTCTGTTATTGACATTGTCAAAAAAAAAAAAGGGCATTGCATTGTGGGAAATACAGTCCCGTAGACAGATGCGTAGAAGTGTTTTTTTTTTTTTTTACTTATTTCTTGCCATGATTCCTTGTGTTTACCCACAAAAACTCTTCCAAAGTGACTTCCAAACACATTTCTGGTGTTTTCAGGATGTTTAGTTTGGAGTTCACACAAAAACTCCAAATGTGGCCAAAATTGAACGTCGTGAATGTCACGAGAAATACCGCAACAAACTCGAACAAAAATGCTATCAGGCCAATCACTGTCCTCCTTGCCTGGTGGAGAAACGCAAGAAATCACGGTTAGCGAGACATGATTGCCCATAAGCAGCCATCCCTTCAGGGCTACTAGAGAACACCTTTTTGCAGAGAGAAAGCCAAACAGAATGATTCAACCTTCACTTTACACACCGAAATAACTTTTAAAGAGCTAAATCGTATCAAACCATGGAGCCAGACACTGAAATTGAAGATGAAATTATTTTGTCGGTCAGGTGAATCAGATACCGTTGATCATTCTGAGTATGGTTCGTTCGAAAGGATGAATAAACTACACAGAAAGACAACCATTAGTGTAGCAAATTACCAGTTCGGCCTGTATGTCACAGTGGCCAGATGGAAGTCATTATTCACTAAAGAGCCCATGGCAGCCCACTGGGAGCTGCCCAAAAGGCACCTGAACAACCACAGGCCTATTATTAGTTATAACAATGACAAACCCTAGTTCACAGCTAAGCTCAGAGGGCTGAGGGCAGACAAAGAGGACGCTTTCAGGAGTGGAGACATAGCCAGGTACAGAGAGTCGAAGTACACGTTTGGAAAGGAGGTGAGAAAAGCCAAACGTTTGTACTCAGAGAAGCTACAACATCAGTTCTCTGCGAATGACTCGGCTTCTGTCTGGAGAGGGCTCAGGCAAATTACAAACTACAAGCCCAGAGCCCCTGCTGCTGCTCATGACCTCTGCCTGGCCAACAGTCTGAATAACTTCTATTGTAGATTTGAGAGACAATGGGACAGACCTGACTCCAATCCCCCTCACACCTCTGACCAGCCTCACTCCAATACCTTCACCCCCCACATCAAAGCTACAGTCTCACCACAGCTGCTTACAGAGGCTCTCTCCCCTATCTTTTTTTGTTGTTGTTTGTTTTGTGCACCAACTACCAAGACAAATTCCTTGTACTGTCCTTAAAACTGTACATGGCCATTAAAAACATTTCTGATTCTGATTCTGATTCTGATTCTGATTAAAGGCAAACCTGCCTTATCTGATGAAACAATGTTTGAAAGATTTGACCACAGCAGCAATAAGTACGAGTCAGTCGAGTATTTTCTGGTTTTGTCCATACTCACAGTCAAACCCTGAGGTAGCACCAGAGGGAACTGTGGAGAGTTTTCCTTTTCTTCTAACTACATTCTGTTAAAGCAGGATGGTTGTAGTTTCAGGACAACTGAAGTCCTGCAGTGACCAAAATACTAAAAATGAAAAATGCATGGACCCAATTTACCCTGGCTGGGCTTTAAACCTTTAATCACAAACTGCCAGAAATAAAACCAAAATGTCCCCTCAGGCAGGGATGTAGAACTCTTAGTTCAAGGGCCAAATATGGGCCAGTTTGATCTCAAGTTGGCCACAGGTTTTAGGCGGGAAAATGAACAATTTCAACATTAATGTGCCCAAGTTTGCACTTCCAGTTATAAATTAAACATTAAGTAGGAAAGGCACCAACAATATCTAAGCAAAGATTGATAGATACGTAAAGGGGAGGTATGATGAAAAAAATCACTTTCTAATTGTAATAGTGATATACATCCCTTTAGCCTTATTCAGAGGGCTAAAGTTGTAAATGTTATGTTTCCTCCCTCCCATGTTATTCCACATTTTGTAAAATGTCAGCTCAAAAGGAGTAAGTTGGATTTTGCCCGGCAGGTGACATCACCTACCGGAAAGTCCTCCTCCTGACAATCCTCTCTCCTCCTAACATGGACATACTACACACCTCCTTGAATGTCAGCTCCTCCCTCTCCCATTTCCTGAAAATTCCATCAAGATCTGTTCAAAACTTTTCAAGTTATTGTGTACACAAACAAACACGCACGCACGCACTCACGCACTGTTACGTCCCTAGTCTAGGGTAGGAACAAACACATTTAAAAGAAACACAGAGAGTTGAATAAGGCAAAGGTCATTTATTGCCCAATAATTAAACACAAAAACAGAAGCATAAACGTCAGGGTGAACCAAGGCCAAAATAATAAATAACTCCTATATTAAGCCTATACACAAAAACACTAGAAAACAGGAAATGAAATGGCAACTCACCCCCTACAGCTTCTTTACAAAAATATAAACAATAAGTCCAGGTGCAGTTCAAACTAAAAACGCTGGTTAAACCAGGAACACTGAATACAAGGAAATAACTCAAAGCGCTGGATAAACCAGGGACACTAAATACACACACACACACACACACGTCACACAGCCAGTTACACTCTTGGTGGACAGCAAGCAAGGGAGAGTCACACAGCCACTACTGCTCTCCACCAGCTTCTGGGGTAGACAGTCCTTATGTAGGGCCACACCCTGGGGAGAACCAATCAGCATCCTTGGTGATGGCCACTCCCTGCTGTCCTGCTCATTGGGATAGATATTAAATTGTGGAAGAGCTCTCATTCCTCCACCAACACAGTAAACACAATAAGGCACCAGCCGTAACACGCACACACGCACACACACACACACACACACACACACACACACACACACACACACACACACACACACACACACACAAACAAACAGACCAAAATACTTCAGAAAACTGTTTTCATTTTTGAAAGTAATAAATAAACACTGGTGAAATATTACCTTCTTGGCAGAGATAATCATAATAATATTTGATCCCCTGTGGTGTCCTGTACCCCCTCCCAGCCTCTGTTGACAGCACGAGCCAACCCGCGTGACCCAGCACAGGAATAAGTGAGTCAGACAGTGAATTAATGATAATAATGAAAGAATAAGAGTTTTTAATCATACAGTAGTTTTTTGTGATGTCGTGAGATTAAAAGCGGTTATTGTCGTGATGAGATGAGGCCAAAACTTCAGGATATCTGGAGAAGCTTAACAGGATCTTGGAAAGTTTCCAATATATGTTAAAAAAAAGATGAGTGAAGTTCAAAAGTGACGTCTATCGTCTGCTTTGAGTGGATAGTTTCTGCCTAACATCACTCACACTCTCACTTGTTCACCGCAGATAATACAGACAATATGGCCATCACTTCTCCGGTTTAGCTTCCCACTACTTCCATATATCTTCGCCTTTTCAAATCCTCTTTGCTCTTCTCTGCTCCCTCCTGATCTTTCATTTATTCTCCTTTTATCCCTCAACCGTCCTCGCTTTTCCAAACATTTGTTTTTTTTTTTTTTACTGCTTCCTGATATAAAAGTTTCTACACACTTATCTCTAAGGATTAATGATGTAAAATCTGTTCCCATCATCCTCCAAACATAAAGACTGGATTTAGACCAGACATGGGCAACTGGTGGCCTGGGTGCCACATGCGACCCTCTGCCTAATTTTATGCGACCCCCTATGTAAACGTACACGATGACAGAAAAATACACAAAACAAAAGCAAGAACGCATAAAAAAAAATACAAAAAATTACATTGCAGGAAAATACATTAAAAGACACAAAAAACACAGAAAATACACACAAAACTGCTAAAATATGAACAAAACAACAACAGTAATACACACAATTACTCCAAAAAACACAAAACAATGACAAAAATAAACAAAAACATGCAAAAGTACAGAAAATGACAAGAAAAGTACAGAAAATGACAAGAAAAACAAAAAATGACTGCAAACCCGCACATTCTCACAAACAAGCAAAAAAGACAACATGGAAACATTATATGACTCCAAAAAACATAAATTTCACAGGAAAAATACACATAAGGACAACATAAATGCACAAAATGTAATCATAACAAGCAAGACAACAACAAACATACGCAGGATGTCAGAATAACACAAAATCACTGTTGCCCACCATGAAAACTTAAAACTTTGCACGTTCTTTCACACTAATCGATGTAAAAACAGTATGCAACAAGGGCCCCGACACTCATCCTCAGAATATGCAGCATAACCTGTTTGCAGCTGCACAGCAGTGATCACAATGCTCTACAGCTAACCTACTCGTGAATGAAAAATTACAGCCATTGTGTGTAACGAGCCATTGAGACATTCCCTGTTGCCTTTTTATTTTATATGAAGTATGAACAATCAATAGCATTCCTGCAGAATAAATTCCATTGGTGAAGTACGTATAGTGACATGGTCATAGGCTTTTTACTGTGTGTACGTCACAATGAATAGGGAGAGGGAACAGTAACGACGAAGATTAAAGACTTTTCTTTGTGTGTGTACGTGCGTGCGTTTTCAAATATCTGATATGCTTGGTACATATGTCTGAAAAACAGACATCACAGGCAATACGTTTAGAGAAATTGGCTGAAACATCAAGCGTAAAAATGCATGTATTTGTGTCTTTGGGTGGGATCTTTATCTGCTAAATAAACAAATCTACCAGGTATAGCATCGGGTTGCATCTCATTTCTCAATGCAGTAGTTTTATTATTTTTCAGACTGGGATCGCCAACTGCTAAACAAAAACAAGATTAATGACTTGTATGCCTTAGTCTGGGTCTATGTTTGCATGCGTGTTACTATAAATCATTTGTGATTATAATGATCAGCCGTGAAAGGAGAAATGAGTGATGAGAAGAAGTAATGAGGAAGGAGGAGATGGAGAGAGGAGCATGCAGGCTACAGGAGAGTACAGACGGAGGGAGGAAAAAAATAAAAAACCAGAATGAGTGGTTGATGGATGGCAACGTAAAAGGTCATAACTCATAGCAACAATCCTGCAGCACTCAACTAAAAAATGATGACGCTTCAGTAACATTAGGTTACTAATCACAACGCCTCATAAATTGTGCATGTGCACTTGTATGCATTTGCTTCCAAAGGCAAGATAAACACGAGCTTATTACCAACAGGTGAGTCCATACAGGAGTGCATATACTGTATGTTGATGTAATCATAGGGGAAAGACACAGAATCCAATCTGATTCATAGACTTGAGACTGTTTATTCTATGAGAGCCCATTTATTACTCAAAAAGCAACTGTGGAAAATGTAATTATGAAAAGTTTCTTTTCATACTTTTTTTTTTTTTCCATTCGGGTGCAGTTAATGTAAGTGGAGGTTAGCAACTCAAACATGTGGCTGTAATGTCACAGGTTTGATTAAACAGGAGTCTTTAATCTTTTTTTTTTATCTCCGCCAAGGAGGTTCTGTTTTCACTGGATAATGTCATGTAATCCTGCTTTTACCCGGCAATAGTGACCGTGTCCAATAGGGGTGTTGGAAAAAATCGATTCGGCGATATATCATGAGATTCACAATGCATCCATATCGATTTTTTTTTTTTAATTTTAAAATTTTAAAATGTAAATTTTTTTTAATTTTTAATTCTTAATTTTTTTTACCTTTATTTAACCAGGGAAGTCTTTTGCACTATAAGATACATTGTAACTGCACAAAGAAGTGCACTGAAACCTGGGCATGTTGACCCGCTTGTGTTTTTTCAATAAAATCTAAAAAGAAAGTACTAACCTTCTGCATTTATTTGTTGTTCTAGCAATATGCATGGCTTAGTTGAAAAATGAAAGAACACAACTGTAACTCGTCATGATTCATGAATTGTCATATTTTGATATATTTTTTAGTCATAAATACTTTTTATTGGGTATATAGGGATAGTGTTACTCATTTTAGCTATGGTGTTAATACAGACCTTTCCCCTTGGAAGATTCCATTAAATTTTGGAGGGGATCTGGATCGATATACTGATTCTAGATCAGTTTTAAAAATGTAAAAAATATCATAATTTCGGTTCGTGACAGATTTTTTATGAAATCTGACTCAGGTGTGTTTGGTTGGCTCCTCAATTACCTCATAGAGTTTCATCTGGATCAGATCTGAATTGTGCATTTTATCGATGAAAAAATACATGCAAAACAAAATGTATTTGGACTAACTGAATGGTTATTAATGGGGATATAAATGTATTCCAAGCCTTTAAAGTGTGAGTGATGATGATACCATGATCAGGATCATTGATCCAGATTACGTCATACTCACAACGACCCACTTGTACATACAAAGACATTAACCCTCCTATTATCCAATTTGATCCCAGTCAATGTCTATCATTCAAAAATAACAGTTGGCTTTTTTTTTTTTTTTTTTTTTGCTTCATATTTCATGATTTTTCCTTATTTGATGGGTACAATTGATTAAGCACAAAATATAATGATGATATTATTTCAATGTGCTGAACACGTATTGCACTGTTTGAGCTGTGTAAAACGTGTGACCATACACAGACAATACATTTGTGGATAATTCATAATAAAGTAAAATATCATGTTCGTTAGGTGCAGATACTGTATAATGTATTTTAGAACATTCTACTGTTGATCCAGATCCACTTATTACATGAAACACTTTTTTCAGAGCGGTGGTTACTTAGATTTTGTAAAATGCGGGAAAAAAATGACATCCTCAGACATAAGGGAAGTAGTTTTTATTTATACATGGTATATAAAGAAATTAAACAATTGCCTGATCAAAATGTATCAGTGTGGATTTTCTGTATCACTGTATGACATCACTTTCTGCAATATTTGTAAAAAAAAAAAAAAACTACTGTAGATTAATCGTCTTATAATAATAATAATAATAATAATAATAATAATAATAATAATAATAATAATAATTAAAATAAGGGAGCCTCCCAAAAGTCTAGGAGTGACTGTGTGTAAAAATGATGAACATTTATGAATAAACATTACAGCAGATTGCCCACTGTTTGCTTTGTATTTAAGTTTTAAACTATTTCATCAGCTTTCGTTGTTGCTTATTTTTCTTAGCACGATCCCGCTGAGCCAAATTAGAAAAACATGTATTACATGGGTCACTACATGCTGATAAATCAAAGTACAACATTGTGCTAATGTGAAGTCATAACTTCTGGTTTAAGGTCTGTTTGTATGGTTTTTATTGAAACCAAAATGGGATGTGTTTGGGTGAGATGGGGAGGGTCCGTCGCTCCATGGGAGCAGTTGTTTAGTCGACCGCGTGGTTTGACCTTCCTGTTGAAAAGACAAGTGAAAAGAAGAATTTCTCCTTCGGGATCGATGGAGAAAATGAAAACCATCGCAAGCAAGGTTGTCTGTGTCCGCATTTATAAACTCTACACACAGTAAAGCACAGAGGGAGGTGGCTGCATGAATAAATACCTACAGGTGCTATACTGTGTGTGTGTGTGTGTGTGTGTGTGTGTGTGTGTGTGTGTGTGTGTGTGTGTGTGTGTGTGTGTGTGTGTGTGTGTGTGTGTGTGTGTCATCAGTTCCTCCTATATAAGTGTGCATGTATATATGAGGATATAAGTGTACATGTATATATGAAGATATAAGTGTACATGTATATATGAGGATATAAGTGTACATGTATATACTGTATGAGGATATAAGTGTACATGTATATATGAAGATATAAGTGTACATGTATATATGAAGATATAAGTGTACATGTATATATGAAGATATAAGTGTACATGTATATATGAGGATATAAGTGTACATGTATATACTGTATGAGGATATAAGTGTACATGTATATATGAAGATATAAGTGTACATGTATATATGAAGATATAAGTGTACATGTATATATGAAGATATAAGTGTACATGTATATATGAGGATATAAGTGTACATGTATATACTGTATGAGGATATAAGTGTACATGTATATATGAGGATATAAGTGTACATGTATATATGAGGATATAAGTGTACATGTATATATGAAGATATAAGTGTACATGTATATATGAAGATATAAGTGTACATGTATATATGAAGATATAAGTGTACATGTATATATGAGGATATAAGTGTACATGTATATATGAAGATATAAGTGTGCATGTATATATGAGGATATAAGTGTACATGTATATATGAAGATATAAGTGTACATGTATATATGAGGATATAAGTGTACATGTATATACTGTATGAGGATATAAGTGTACATGTATATATGAAGATATAAGTGTACATGTATATATGAAGATACAAGTGTACATGTATATATGAAGATATAAGTGTACATGTATATATGAGGATATAAGTGTACATGTATATATGAGGATATAAGTGTACATGTATATATGAGGATATAAGTGTACATGTATATATGAGGATATAAGTGTACATGTATATATGAAGATATAAGTGTACATGTATATATGAGGATATAAGTGTACATGTATATATGAGGATATAAGTGTACATGTATATACTGTATGAGGATATAAGTGTACATGTATATATGAAGATATAAGTGTACATGTACATATGAGGATATAAGTGTACATGTATATATGAGGATATAAGTGTACATGTACATATGAGGATATAAGTGTACATGTATATATGAAGATATAAGTGTACAAGCATATATGAGGATATAAGTGTACATGTATATATGAGGATATAAGTGTACATGTATATATGAGGATATAAGTGTACATGTATATATGAGGATATAAGTGTACATGTATATATGAGGATATAAGTGTACATGTATATATGAAGATATAAGTGTACATGTATATATGAAGATATAAGTGTACATGTACATATGAGGATATAAGTGTACATGTATATATGAGGATATAAGTGTACATGTACATATGAGGATATAAGTGTACATGTATATATGAAGATATAAGTGTACAAGCATATATGAGGATATAAGTGTACATGTATATATGAGGATATAAGTGTACATGTATATATGAGGATATAAGTGTACATGTATATATGAGGATATAAGTGTACATGTATATATGAGGATATAAGTGTACATGTATATATGAGGATATAAGTGTACATGTATATATGAGGATATAAGTGTACATGTATATATGAGGATATAAGTGTACATGTATATATGAGGATATAAGTGTACATGTATATATGAGGATATAAGTGTACATGTATATATGAGGATATAAGTGTACATGTATATATGAGGATATAAGTGTACATGTATATATGAGGATATAAGTGTACATGTATATATGAGGATATAAGTGTACATGTATATATGAAGATATAAGTGTACAAGCATATATAAGGATATAAGTGTACATGTATATATGAGGATATAAGTGTACATGTATATATGAGGATATAAGTGTACATGTATATATGAGGATATAAGTGTACATGTATATATGAGGATATAAGTGTACATGTATATATGAGGATATAAGTGTACATGTATATATGAGGATATAAGTGTACATGTATATATGAGGATATAAGTGTACATGTATATATGAGGATATAAGTGTACATGTATATATGAGGATATAAGTGTACATGTATATATGAGGATATAAGTGTACATGTATATATGAGGATATAAGTGTACATGTATATATGAGGATATAAGTGTACATGTATATATGAGGATATAAGTGTACATGTATATATGAGGATATAAGTGTACATGTATATATGAGGATATAAGTGTACATGTGTATCTAGTTCACACGTGTCATTGATGACAGCTGCTGATCAGAAACCCTGTAGTTGATTACTGAGTAGTCGTCAATGAGAGTTATTCAGAATACGTGCATTGATTGCAAGGTGTCCGTGTGTGTGTGTGTGTGTGTGTGTGTGTGTGTGTGTGTGTGTGTGTGTGTGTGTGTGTGTGTGTGTGTGTGTGTGTGTGTGTGTGTGTGTGTTGCAGAGCAAGAAAACAAACAGTTTTCTGGCTACATCAATCATTTCACTGTCCCCTCGTTCTACCTTCTTTATCTTACCTTTTTTCTGAGACGAATGAATTTGTATTTCCATCTTTTAGTCTTATCTTTGCATTTAAGAGTTTTTTGGTTACTTATTCACATGTGCTTGATTTCATTCTATAAAACCTAAGAATGAAAAGTTGCTTTATCACCATTACAGCGCGCTTTACCCCATTTGACTTTCTCCGACTAAAAGAAACAAAGAAATTCATACATTGCTCATCAATAAATGGGAGTTTTATGTAAGACACGAAGCCTATTGTTTTCACAGTTTTTTTTCTGAAATGATGAGATAAAAATATGTGAATGAAAATGTTTGTTTTTTCTGTTTATGTAGGAAATGCTTCTCAGTTTTTTTTTTGGAACTAATGAGATAAGTTTTGAAAGGAAATACTTTTCATTTTTCTGAATTTCCTTTAAAAACGTATTCATTAATTCAGAAAAATAGAAAAAAACATTTCCGATAAAAAATGTTTTTATTTACTTATTATCTCATCAATTCAGAAAAACTAAAGTTTTTTTTCTTTAGTGAAGGCAATAAGCTTCTGTAGCTCATACGTATAAACAGGTGAAAGGACAACATTAGTTGCAATAAATCAAACAAGGATTTGAAAAGAAAGAGAAGATGGGTGGACACATTTTGGTCTTGGGTTACTTATTGAGCTGGAAAAACACATTGAATTCGTATTTGCAAAAGTAATCCTGATTTCTACAATGTCTATAATACATTGTTCTGTAAATGTGACCTTTTTCTCTTTTTCTAATTATTATTCAACTTTTTTTTTTGTGCGCAAATAAAAGATGTCCTCTGTCTGTTCTGGGTGGTTGGTAAACCTGCTTGAAACTGGAGCTAAAGTACAGATGTATACTGTAATAGAATGAAACAGCCTTGTAATACAGAGCTTGTATGCAAGATACACATAAATGTACAAATATTTGTACCAAGACTAACTTCCGTCTTTATATTATTTATTTATCATTTAAACCACACGTGTCAAACTCAAGGCACGGGGGACAAATCCGGGTCTTTATAGCATCCAACTCGGCCCGCAGCAGAAAAGTCAGAGAAACCACGAGTCATTGTGTCAATGACCAACTAATTCAGTTGTATACATCTCCAAAATAGTCGACAAATTCAATGAAACTCCACAATATTTGCATCGCTCACATTTTCCCCATGATTACGTCACATTTTTAATCTCACATTGTTAAAAGAACTCTCAATTTTTTCCCAAATCCTGCAAATTTCTTCAAATGATTCCACAAAATTTACCCAAATTAAATAAAAATTGGCCACAAAATCAAATAAATTGGAAGTGAAGATCCTCCAGGGACTGATATATATGACACTTATTGCTTTAACATGATCAGTGGCGTACATATTTTATAATTTATACTAAATAATGCTTAAATTACTAAAATCTGCGGCCCACTTAAGATAAACTGCTCCGTGTTCGGCCCCTGTGAGTTTAACACCCCTGATTTAAACTATTCTGTCTCCATCAGATTGACTCTGTATTTACAGTGTTTCTGATTGGTTGTTCTTCATGTTGGACTGTATTTGTCGACTTTTAGCGTCTGCCTGTAATTGATAATAACAAATTGTACAGCACATGAAGACAAACAAGTTAGCACCTCAGTCGACAAACAAAAGGCAAGAAATGGTAATTAGATAAATATTTGATCATTTGTGATGTTGATCTATTTATATGCGACTCCAGCGGTTTTCTGGCCTCCTCGGAGGTTATTTTAGATCATTCAGAAGCATTCTGCCGCACTCTGATGGCAATCCCAGATCAACCAGCGTAGCTGTCAATTATATCCAGATTTTAAACTTTACTAGAGCCTCAGTGCCACATCAGTGTTGGAAATACCAGCCCTTCATCTATCTCTGTCCATTCCCCTGTCTCTCCTCTGTATTTTCCACACTGGCACAACAGCAGGAACAATGCCAGGGTGCCACCACATCAAACATCAAACACCAACAACAAAGCAAGAAAAAAAAATAAAAAATACTTTGTGGGACTCAGAAAAAGAATGAAGCACAGGGACCGAGGGAGGAAGAAAGAGAGAAAGTTACAGTCTCAGCAACTTAACAAAGCTCACTGATCAATGGGAGGAAAAAAACAAACTGTTTCTGTTTATTTATGTGTTTTTATCTTCTGGTGATAAATGTCTAGTGGTCTAGTGTTCAGATAGAGTTCAATCTAACCTTCTGCAGTTCTTTTTCTCTTCTGCATATGGCTGAGAGGGAGATTTTTAATCATGTTGTTGTTTATTTAATGTTTTTACTGTTGATTTTAATGTTCTTATTGATTTTCAGACTGTTAAATGTGTTCTGCTGCATTTTTTAATCATGTAAAGCACATTGAATTGCCTTGGCAAAATTCTTACTCAATCTGCATAAATATATTTGAGTTCTATAATTTCATTGATATGCTCGTACTATATTTCAATATTTTCAAAAATCTGGAGTGGTACTTTTAAAGGGTGACTCCATGTTGCATTATTCAGAAATATTAATTAAATATTGGTCATAATATTAATAATAATAATACATTTTATTTATAAGCAAGCGCTTTTTAAAAAAAAAACTTAAAAGGCACTTTAGAGTTAAAACAATTAGACACAATTCTGAAAAGAAACTAACAACAGCAAAGTAGCTGATATTAGGAGTTTCTCAGAGGATGGTCTCGATGTCCCGCCCTAAACAGCCTCACTTCCTCCCACTGCCTCTGCAATCTGCTAGAAGCCACGCCTCTACCTTTCTGCACGCGCATCGCGGAACATACAAGGTTGCATCAGGTAGCGCTGATATAGGTCAATGGGTCAGGTAAGAGCTAAAATCATATTTCAATGTTTGCTGTTGTGACGCGCGGCCTTGTTTCTGTGCACAGTTCCGCATTCACTTTGATTGACAGTCTCAAAAACAGGAAGTTGAAGCTTATTGGCTGGGCGCACTTGATCGTTTCCATTTGTATAGGGGTCTATAGCAGTGATTCTCAACTGGTGGGTCGGGACCCAAAAGTGGGTCACGGACCTGTACTTGTTGGGTCGCAGACAGCTGGTCAAAAATAAATCAATACTTAATGTCTCATGTTGGACTTGTCTTTTAATTTGAAAGAGACTTTTCTTTTGACAGGCTCTCAAAAAATGCTGTGAAACGCAGGAAATATATAGATTTAAGTTTTTAAAAAAGATTATATGTGTGTTTTCAGCAGCTATTTTTGGAAAACTATATTTGATTGGTTGAATTCTAAAAAAATAAAGTGGGACCCACTGACAAAATGTGGGTCCCAGGATGAGACCAGTTGAGAACCCCTGGTCTATAGGACAAAGGAGGAACTAATATACATTAATGTATATGAATGACCACCGGCAGTAGACCATAGTAGGTATTTTTTCGCATTTCCAAAGAATCGTACATTAACATAGATTTCTCAGAAACTTGGGATATCAGCTTTTAGTCATGTAAAAAACCAAAAAACTAAAGAAAAACAACAACATTGAGATAAGATTAAAATATGTTCCGACTGTGATCCGAATATGCAAATACAACACACAAAAAAAGTTAGTTTCAAAAAGCAGACAGAGATCTTTTCCTCCGGTGCCCACCAGGGTTTGATGAATATCTGCACTCCTCAAACATGAGCTTAAAAAAGGCTTTTGTAAAACTTCTGCCTTCACGAAAATGAGAACAGATTATATCTAGAGATTTAATGTTTATTATGTTGAACGCACAAGTTGAATTTTCTAAGCTTTGGTGTAAAAAAAAATGACCCAAAAACCTGGTTTATAGTCTTATGCTCTCATGTATAGTTCAAAATATTTGTGGAGTCACAGCGAGTTCAGTCAAAACTTCCATTAAAGCCAAAAAAACAAAAACAAAAAGCGCACATTTGCATGTATGCCTTCTAAGAAGCTCAATATTCCCAACCTGCACACAAACACACAAACACACACACGCACACTGAAAAAAATGTGTCCTTGTCCGTGTCATAAATCCTCTGAGGTGTTTGATAATTCCTGTTGAGATTCCACATCTTTTTGCCTTTTTTGACCTCCGGCCACCAATCAAACCATCTCAGCGGATGACAACTTGATAAAGATGGTGTCACAAACAGGAGGGTCACAGTAGACTCCTGCACCAACAATGGAATCACTGTCAGGATACAAAGAAAAGGCCTATATTTATTTATTACTGTGCTATTCCCTATTTAATACTGTTTGTTCAATTAAAGTAAGAATACACTGAGTTTGTACATGCAGTTCTAATCTAAACTCTTTCTTTTTAAAGTCAGGTTTTCTTTGTATTTTCAGTCAAAAGCCAATCTGATTAAACACATATGTTCACAGGCACAAAAGCACATTTTTGACTATAAACCACAGTCATCCATCATCTCAGTTAGTGTCACATGGATAAACTCCCGATAAAGACACATGGCGCTTATTTACCACAACCCTCCCTTCTGTTTGTTTGTGTTTGTGTGAGTTGATGATGGAGATTTGCGTTTTTCTTCCTTCCGTTTTCAGCGTCGGATGAAAGTTTTTGTCACACTACTGTGTCTTAATACTGTATGCGTGATTTTGTATGGTTATTGGGGTTTTTATAATGCTAAAGTGAACCAGAAGGTTTGATAAATGAATGGCGCAAAAAAAAAAAATCTGATGAAGAAAGGCCAGTATGTAATAGCAAAAAGTAAACAGGAATAACGTGATAAAGTGTGTACAATCCACAGGTGAATCCATCTTGCATGATCTAAGTAAAGTCTGTCTTTCTCCTTCCACTCTTTAACCGATATCCCCTGGTTTTGTTATTTTGGTTCATAAATATCACTGAATAAACAGAGGTTCTCACCAGATGCCTTCAAGAAACTAGGAATATTTTCTGAACAATTTGAAACCCTTTTTTGCCTATTTTTACCCATTTTCTGCAACTACACCAAAGTTGTTATATTTTAACCTGTTTTCATCACTTTTTTCTGCCATAGTTTTTCTCCTTTTAATGCATTTTTGCTACATTACACTCATTTCTGCCACTTTTCCATCAAATTTCATTTAATTTTTTCCACATTTTCAGCACCTATAAACCCTCTCCACCACTTTTACACCTAATGTCAAATATGATGACCCATTATTACCTCTTTTCACCATATTTCATGCTTATTTTTTGGCCAATTTAACCAGATTTACATCTGTAAGATGACTGTACTATGGATCAAATAATACAAAATGTCCTGTATAACAGTGGATATTATTCAGATAAATAAATAAATGTGGTTAACACCATCATTTTGCTGACTTTATGGATGTGCCCCACAAAACCTCCTCTTTATACCCCCTTAAAGATGGCTCTGTCTCCATATGACTGTTCTTCAATGTTCATGTCTGTGTTCAACCAGCTTCAGGTACAGTGGGAGTCCTCGGTTTCTGGTACCTTTATTATGGGGGTCGGGGGCTGAAAAGGTTGAGATCCACTGGATTAAAAGAAGGATTTTTGCCTGCCTGGATGCCTTAGTAGGATCTATTCTCATATTTTGACCCAAAACATCTGAACATTAAACACATGATAGTGAACATTATGGTAGTAAAACTTAAAGGTCCCATATCATGCTATTTTTCACCCATCGCCATTTTTTCTAAGAACCCCAAAAACATAGTATTTAAGGTTTATTTTCTCAAACTCACCTGTTTTCCAGAGTTTTAGCCTCTGAAAAGTCACTTTCTGAGCAACTCTACACAAACAGGCTGATTTGCATCCAACTTATGAATATTCATGAGTGGGCGTGTCTATAGACGGGACACTGACTTCCCCCTCCCCGCACGGTGACGTAGGGCCAGAGGACGGCCCCCCCTCCTCCCACCCACTCCATAGCCGAGCTCATGCTGCTTTATAAACACGAGACAGAGTGTGGGGGCGGGGCGTTCCCCGGTACATACTGTACATAGACTGTAGAAAATACATACATTGCACTGCATGAAGGATGCTGAAATGCTCACATTTGTGGGTGTGTCTGTATACATGTCAATCATGACAGAGAGCTTCCTGGAGGCGCGGCTTCTCCAGCTCAGTGCCACGTCAAATTCGTCATCAAAGTGGGAACGCGTCATCAAATTGGAGTGAGGTGTTTGGGCTCACCCTGCAGTAAGAAAGGAGCAAATCACCCTCTAACTAACGATTGAGGGAATCAATGAAAAAAACACTTTAGGCATGTGTATGAAGCCCATATAGCACTTTATGATGTTTAAAGCACAGAAAAGTCGACTTAGCTTAACATGGGCCCATTAAAGGTTACCAGCCCCTGATCTAGTCAAACAATTAACGGGTATTATTATTATTATTATTATTTAGTGATGTTTTAAGTTTTCAAAAATGCCAGCGCACCAACTCATTTGAATATAGTTTGGTTTTTGGCAGAATAAAAGGTAAGATGATGATGGTTATGATGATGGTGGTGATCATGAATAAGGCTCAAGAGAAGAAGCAGGGAATTACCTCTGAGCAAAAGGGAGAGAAATATAGACAGAGAGAAATGTCGGGACAGAGAGAGCTGGGACGAAAAGAAGAAAGTGATAACATGAAGTGAACTGAGCCAGCAAAAAGGAATGAAATAAAAGGAATGAGAATCCCAAATGGGAAGAGGCGAGGGAGGGACAGAAATAGGAGACATGATGGAGAGAGAGAGAGAGAAGTACTCAGTCTGAGGTGTGAGCACGTTTCACCATTCCCAAGTTGTTTTGGATAGTCAGTAAGAGGGATGGAAAAAGAGATGGATAGGCCATAATCACATTTTCTGTGGTGTGTGCACGTTTCATGAAGCCCGTGTTGCTTTTCGGCTCTGGGCAACAAATTGAGGGTAAAACTAGCAGCAGAGATGAGGAATGGAATATTTAAGATAATATTCAGAGCTTCTCCCTGTGGAAACCTATTCTATTTAACAGCGTTTGCAAGTGGAGCAAAGAATGGTGGGAGCCTGAAACACTGGAGAGGATCGAGAGGGTCTCGAGTAAAATAAGACAAAGAATGAGGACAGAGATGTGAAGAATGGACGCCGTGGACGGAGAAAGACTTGCAGGGGAGTGATGGAGAGGTTGAAGGAATTAAATGGAAATAAACTGAAGTGGGAAAAATACAAATTTAAGAGGGGTTAAGTCACCTCCAGAAAGCATGAAAAATAGGATTTCACCTGTCTGACAGACTGAGCACATTAGGTGCATGAGTGGAGAAGCATAATGAATGATTACCTGCTAAGTCCACTGGAATATTTAAACCACCCAAACACACACAGCCATTAACAGCTATATAACACTTGTTGCCTCAATGAGCTTTGAAACAAGACTGTTTCGGACTGAATAATATCACACACCTAAGATACATGTAGAGCATATCGCCAAGAGGCTAAAAATGAAAATAAAAAATGGAGCAATAACAGAAAAAACCCAGTTTGACAAGGACAACTCTGGTTCTCTGATTCAACTCTGGTTAGATCGTTAATAAGTCTAAGAAGATTCCAATTCCACTATTGATACTGCTTTTCTATTCGATTCCTTATCAATTTGCTTATCGATTCTCATTGGGTGAGGGAATGAAATAATACAAACGGATTTGTTCGCTTTAACTCTTTATTATTTTATCTTTGTCTCTTTCATTTCCTGTAAAGACATCAGCTCTCTTTGTTTTTACTGGATAATAATCTATATAATATGTGACACTTTGGCTACGAACATTTGAGAATATTTACAGTGCTCCTTTTGAACTTGAACAACTTGATCAGCTGCACTTATCAACTGTAGTAGATTAACTATGTTTGTGCAGAAAAATTAGCATGTTTGCCTTGTCAGGAAGGATACGAGATGGTTCTGTCTCCAGTCTCCCCTTCAGATGGTGTCGAGGATGCCTGGACACTGAGATATTTCTCAGCTAAAGCTGACACCATTGGCAATGTGTCCCTCTTCATCCACCACCAGAGGGTGGCGCTGTCTTTGGTTGGGATGGAAGTAAGGTTTCTATATAGTTAGACTTCTTCATCCACTCTCTAGACTACAGTATGTAGGGCTCTATACAATCCACCTTAACGAAATCGGAGACGGAATCACGGAATCGACCACTGAAAACGGAATTCACTGTTGAACACGGATATGAACATGATCGGCATGAAACGCTGTCACCGGAGCGTTTTTTTTACGAGGATATGTTTTCGGGGGGACTGCTCATCAGGTGCACCGCCCGTCCCCCTCCCATTCTGGCCACTTCAAACAGGTTTCAAACACCATCTGCCAAAAAAATCATCACTGATTCCTAAATACGGAGGAACCAGTCTATGGTTTAAACAACACATTGCTTGCATGTGTTGCTTGCATATTTGCGACGTAAGAGGAACCGATCAGCAAAATTGACGGGCAAGTGAGCAAACAAATGATTCCTAGGAATTGGATTACAGGGAACAGGTTCTCAGAAAGAACCGGTTTTTGATTCCCATCTCTATCCATAAATAACTTATTTTAAACTTGACCTGTACACCAAGCCAGAGGCGGACTTACCATTAGGCAATGGGTCGCACTTGCCTTGGGCCCCAGCTAGTAGGGGGCCCCAAGAGCCCACTCCCTAATTTTGATACCTCAAAGGGGGCCTTAAATAAAACGGGCCCTTCGTTATCCCTAACACGCTTTGAAATAAATGTAGAAACAAGAGAACTCAGAGAGCCAAACCTCCGTCAAGCCCCAAATATCCTCTTTGCCCCCTATTGACAGCTATCAGGAATTGTGATGAAATGCACAATCAGGATGATCGAGATGAAACTCTCTAGGGTGATTGAGAAACCAACCCAACATAACACAGCATTTTTGTTGTTAGTTTCTTTTTCACTTCTGTGTAATTGTTTTAACTGTAAAGTGTCTGAGTTTTTTTTTAAACGCTTATAAATAAAATGAATTATTATTATTGTTATTATTATTATTATTATTATTATTATTACTAGAACTCAGTTAAATTTCATAAAGATAGGTCAATTACAAACCGAGTTGTGAATTTTTGGAATTCACCAATTATAAGAGACTGAAAAGCCTCAAGAATGGTATTGATCCAGATCCCCTCCAAAATGTAATGGAATCTCCCATGGCCTAAAGTCTATCTTTGGTTAAAATTTTGTCTAAACAAACAAACCAATAAACGCTAGTGAAAATATTAAGTCCTTGCTGGAGGTCATAAAAAATAAAATAAACTGAGATCACAATGTGTGGATAATGTTTTTGAGACTACATTAAGTCAAAATCATTAGACTACAGGCGTCAGCTGATAGATATTATGGAAATGACTATTAGTGCAAGAAGGAGCGCTACCGCAAGGCCTTCATCCCCACTGCTGTCAGACTGTACAACAAGACCCTAAAGTAACATTAACCCCCCTTTGCAAAACTACGTGCAATAATCTCTGTATCAGCGCCACTTTATTCCCTGTATCAGCGCCACTTACTGACAACCTGCACTAGAACTGTAAACTTTGCACCTATATATTCCAGTTTTTATAGTCTGTTCTGTCTTATTTCCTAATTGTCATAACTCCATCCCCTTAAGATGTTTGCTTTTACTTATTGTACATAAGATACCTCTTTTTACTATTTAACTGTACATTTCTTCTCTATTCTGCACACCCCGAGTGATTTTACTGAATGCCAAATGTAACAAGTGAATTTCTCCATTGTGAGATGAATAAAGGATTATCTAATCTTATCTTATCTTATTAGCTACTCGTCATTCAACAGTTTCCATGTGTCATTCTTTCACCTGTAGTTTCTGCCTAATAGACTATAAAACATTTTATTTGTTCAATTAAATAATCATTTGACACATCAACATGGCCATCATCCCCAACTCAGAGCTAATATTATAGTTTATTTGTTTGGCAGTGTTAGTGAATGATTGTTATGTTTGGCTGTAACATTTATTATCAAAACAGTTCACGGTGATCCTGCAAAGTTACGGTGGTTATTAAAGTTTTTAGTGGTCTATAAACTGGTAATTGGGTAATTGTATTATTTTGTATTTTCATACAAAAAGTGCCATTTGTGTGAGACTAAAATCTTTTTTAGTTTAATACAAGAATCTGTTATTGACCTCCTCTGACAGCTCCATAAAGTACCTCTTTGTTTCATCCACATCACCTGCGTATCGCGCTGGCTTTTAGAAACTATCCGTTTATGAACTCCTTCTTGTTTTCCATTTAGCTTAAACATTGCGTGTTTCCTCCTTTTTAGTTTCTGATTAAAGAACATCTGTTTTTCTCAGCAGATGAATGATTGACAAACACATTAGCGAGAATCACATACTCACTGACGGACGGAATACTCCCAGTTACACTGAAAACATTAACATGGGTGCATTACTTTGACACTCAAAGTGAGACGTTAATAGTCCTGCATAAGTAAGTTTACCAAGTATCATAAAGTAAAGCGACAAAGTCAACACATCAAACTCATGTATGTCTAACCATTGAACAATTCTTACCTTTTTTGCAATAAACTGAATTCAAATGGAGCTAAATGTAACTAAGAGGATATATTGAGAAACATAAATGTAATGTGTGTGGTCAAGACACAAATACCAGGATTTAAATCTAATCTGATGGACATCACTAGAAACATCATCTCTAATCTCTTACTTTTGTCTCAAAGTTTGTCCAAGTCTGACTTCATTAAACTGTCTATGACTTTTACTCTGGTTGTACCAGTTCAATAGATACTGGCGACAGTTTTGGAGGTCCATTACCCAGTTTCTTTAATATTATAATTTGTCTCTTGAAAAATGAGTTAAAATAAGCTTTACAGTTCATATTTCTTACTTTTAACAAGTTAAGTTTAGGACCAATTTTCCAGAATCTCAGATTATGCCTCACTTTGATATTTTTCTTCTCTTGTCTGTCCTGCTATATGGGTTGCTCTGTCTCTCTCTCATGATGAAATCCAAGAACTGCTGAGTCATCCCATGATGTGGATCATTTACCGCTAACAATATTCTTTACTGCCCTATTACAGGTTTGCTTATTACCCCCCTTTTTTCTCTTATTTCTCTCCAGAGTACAATCATTTGCCGCTGTGTAAATGAGGTGATTGAGATAAATCTAAAAAAACAAGATTTTTTTTTTTATGATGAATTGATTGCCATTCAGTGTTTCATTGAATTGACCTCTTCTTGACCTTGGAGGTAGAAACAAGTATCCACAGTTCATCGTGTAAAAAAGATGTATTGGGTCAACTTGCTTACCAAAGCACAGTCAGAAGTGGACCTCACTTTACCTTATTTACTAGCACTGTTGTAACTTGAGTCCTCAGTACCCAAATGCTATCCTCTACACCAGTGTTTCTCAAATGTGGGTACGTGTACCGCTAGGGGTAGCCTACTCAAGGGCACTACCTGAGAGAGAAATTGGAGAATTGACAAACAGAAATATTAAAATATGTGGTTTTATAATGTTTATTTTTAGTTGAAAATCATAATTATAATAATGATGATGAAAATGATCTTGATTAGAACATCGACTGAAAGTACAAGTCAGTCTTTGTCCCACATCAGGTTGGAGATGGCCAGGAATGATAAAACTCTAGTGTGTGTTGTCACTTATTTATGTCATCTCTATAGCTGTTTTTTTTAATAGTATTCTGAGAAAAATCGTGTATGGGGGTACTTGGATTCAGAAGTTAGAGAAAAGGGGTACTTGGGCCATCAAATGTGAGAACCACTGCTCCACACCTCAAAAATACGTTAAACGCTAGGAAAATATATGTACTGTATATATATATATTTAATAATAATAAAAGGCAATAACAGTGCTAAAAAGATTGTTGTGCTTGAAGACGCTGAACTACAACAATAGCAGTGATTTTTGTATCTAATAAATAAATAAATATATATATATATAGACTATAAAGGTAAAGGGTGTATCTGGGTGAACAATGTAGGTGTTCTTAGTATAAGAATGACAGGAATATATATATATATATAAAATCTAAATAAAACTGTTAAATACTGTATAAGAGCTTGACAATAGATTGCGATCCACTAAAGTACTTACCATTGTTGGTAACATATCCTTTTGTATATTTATGTGTATATATAATTATGAGTATATGCATATGTATATTTCTTGCATGTAAACTGTTTGTCTGTTATGTTAACTGTCTTGTGAAAGGAAGCAACCACTGATATGAATTATGACAATTACAGGGGTGGGAACTTTTCTTCCTCCCACTCCTTTTCGAGTTTATGTATATACTGTATGAAAGTATGTTAATTTGAAAAGAGTCATGTGTATATGTAATGTACATTGACGTTGGAATAAACAATCAATTAATCAATCTTCATGGTCATGTATGCATAGGTGGCTGATGACGATATGTGCTATACCCATTATTGTTATTGTTAAACTCTTGTCTGCTTGACTTATACTCTTTTGTTCTGTCGCTTTGATTTCTACAATCAAGGGTTGATGAGGAAAAAACCCTTTTTGATGTCGGCCAGATATTTGTCTGTGGTTCAACAGGGAAAACGTACTTTTATCACAGGTTTTGGGTAAAGCAGACTAAGGCATCTCGATGTTAACAACCCATTGATGCTTGAAGACCATTCAACTTACTACCCCAGGGATCAAAGCCTGTACCAGGAGAAACCCCAAGCTCCCAACCAGTCAGCTCAGAAGTGAGAAAGCTTCATGGAAGAGAGATGATGAAATGTTATTACAAAAGCAAGTCCACTTTTTATTTTGTATATTCACCAACATAACACACGCCCAACCATCCCAGGAGAAGCATCTATAAGTCCCCACACCCACTCTTAAGAACTTAAAACTGAACAGAAAAGGCCCATTTGAAGAAAAAAAAAACATCTTTGGGGAAAAGCCCAAACAAGCTCAGATGTCTTCTGAGTACACCAGATACACTATGACCTGGATGACTGTGAGCCTTTATATGATAGGCTACAGAGAGAAAATAAAAACTTTCTTTCTAGGGTTTCACAAGGACACGTTTCAAAAAGTCGCTATTGTCACAGTCTTTTTCAAAGTCACACTCGGAGAAGTGGAATATGCAATAACATTTACAGAGAATAAAAAAAACCTGGTCAGTCTCCTTTACTCTGACCCTCTGACAGCTAAAAGTCCCAATATTGAATTGTCTCTATTGAATGAGCACCCGTCTGTGAAGCTCTGATATTGGATCTGTCCTCTTTATCAGCAGAGACAAAGGGAGGTAAAAAAAACTACTTTATTCATTCTCTAGCATAACAACATTATCTTGTTATTGCTGGAACGTGGTTACAGGGAGAAAGGGTTGATATGAAAGCAATGTGGATGGCCAGTTCAGACCCTCGCCAGCTTTTAATCTTCACGTAAACAATAATGGTTACATTCTTGAGTTAAAAGTTTTGATGTCAATACCACTGTGACTGCAACACATCTGTCTGCTATTGACTAAACTTGGATTTCATCAGAGCACAAGTTTTTCACAATCATGTCTTGATGAAAAAAGTTTTTATTTTGTGCGCCTCACGAAAACAAATAAAACAGGAAAAGTAACCACTTCTGTCTTGAACCAAATGTTTGTGCACTTGAAAAATGATGACTCAGCTTTTAAACTAGTAGACTAATGTTTACACTCAGATTAAACAGCAACTCCACTATTAATCTATAGTACAAATTAAGTGATCCTATTATTTTTGTGGCAATGAAATGGATAATACCATTTGTCAACATTTAATAATGCTGGGCAATATATTGAGATTCAAGATATATCGAGTTTCCTATTTTGACGATATATCTTTTTTTTTACTTGATTTTATTTATACAATTGCACAGTACAAATCCCATCATACAAGTATTTAATATTATTCATACAGTACAGTCAAACAGTGTCTTTCTTTACAATGTTTCCAAATCTCTGAGAAGTATAATTTATAGCGCATTTTGTATTAGAACTCAAATACACCTCACGGTGATACTTGCACACATCATCAGTGATGAACCCGGGGTCTTTAATCATCAGACACCCTCGCCCGGGCGACCCAGCCGGGGGTGATCAGACCCCGGCCCTTATCCAAGTGGCGCACCTACGGGTCCACAGCCACCAGGATGCCGTTTCTGTGGCCTCAAGGATGTTCTTGGTGGCGTTTCTTGACTGCTGTCCTCTAATGCCAAGGAGTTTGAACACTCGCTGTAGTGAGTGACCTGCAAAACCCGATTTCGACCGGTTCACAGCGGGCTCTCCAGCCGTTGCTCCGGCACTCTGTGGTGAGCTCAGCATATTTGGCCCTCTTTCGCTCATTATCTTCGTTAATTCGTTTTGTTTTAGTAATATTTGTTTTAGTAATCGCTGCTTTTATTGCTTCTCAGAACAGCTTGAAAAGCACAGTTGGATAGATTACTGCCCCTAAACAAGCCACACTACAGAGCTGTTTGTTAATAAATGTGCCTGTGTGGCATTTTTCATCAGCAAGTTTAACCAAATATTGTCTTTCTGGTAAGATTTTATGCAGTTAAAAATAAAGATTATTATCGTATATCGTCATTTTGAGAAAAATATTGAGATATGAGTTTTGGTCCGTATTGCCCAGCCCTACTATTTAATGTGTATTTAATTATCTAGCTGTATTCTTTTCTGTTCAGTTTCCAACCCCACATTTTGTTGCTTTTATCAAAACTGTAAACATCCTCACTGGTTCCTGAAAAAGCTTTAGCTAGTGCTGTCATTACCCACTCGGCTCACAAGATCTGATAAAATGATAAGAGGGAAATTGAAATTTTCCCTGATGTACCTGATGAAAATGAGGGAAGAAAAACCATTTTCTGATAGGCCTTCTGTGGATGTGTCCCATTAGTGGCAGAAACCCAATATTCCACCCTTTTGCCTTTTGTCTCTCACGGGGGTTACGAGATTCTTACAAAGCTTGATTGGAGAACAGAGAACCGAGGGTGGAGAATAGATGGATGATGAGATGGAAGAAAATTTGTGCTATGCCTGGAGGTGAAATAGCTTCATATTACGCATACAAAGATAGGAATTGTTAATACCTAATGAGCACGGTCCTTTTTTTTTTTTTATTACATTCAGGATTTCATTTAAAATAAGAAAATAATTATCTCCAGTCCTCCGAACCTGAATAATGACAATTAATAGAAAGAATATCAATATATTTCTTCAAATAAAACATTTGATCAAACGATTCAATCTTTATTTTACTTCATGAGCACAGACACAACGTAAAATACATAGACACAAAGCACAAGAATAAAGCCAACACTTCAGGTCAGGACGCAACAGTTCACCTCTATCTATAGGAAATTGGGCATTATTTTTGACGACAGTAATGTAGATACTGTCAAGGGAAGACAGATAATCTTTGTAAAACAGGAAGAGCCATTTTTGAACAGAGGAAGGGTGCTGAGACACAATCTCTCTCATATCTATAATTCCATCAGCTCTTCACTCCCTAAATAACTCAACAAAAAATCTACCCAAGTCAATCAATACCAACAACTCTAATGGGCTAATGAGCCAAACAATGGGCTACTAATCTTCACAGTATAAATCCAGACTCCCAACAGTATTACAACAGAGGAAACCTAAACAGTAACACTTTACTTGAAGTTTTATGCATAAAGGCTGGCATTACGCTGTCATCATTATGACATGACGTCTGTCAGTAGCATGAACTAGTACAGTGCCCATTGGAAGTATGTATTCATATAGTGGGGGCTTAAGTAGAGTTGTCAATTATGGCCAAATGAGTATGTGTTTGAAGGTTGGATGTACAAAGAGGTGTACATACGCTGTAGCGTTAAAGCATTCCTCCTGCTGCTGAGGTGTTTCTGCTGCACGCCGTCTTGCCTCGAGCGCAGCGTCGCTGGCCAGGCAGGCACTTCGGACTTCAGGTGACTCAGCATCACATGCCTGGAGCATTGCCCCACGTTTTTGCTGTTTCTCTGCAAGTCACTTTTTTGGCATGGTACAACCAAATGTGATTTGTAGAATAGTAGTTATAGTAGTAGTAGTAGGAGCTCTGATGACATCATCAGTGTACCTGAACACACCTATAAAGAAACTTGACACTTCTCATTCACAATTGGTTGCGTTTGTGCCGCTAATGGCTTCTTAAAGGCAGTTTGTCTTAAAGTAGAATTCTAATGTTTGTGTTCGGCCACATTTTAAACGGCTGTCGGAGAGCAGAAGGTATTAAACGGGGCACAGTGGAGAAAGAGAGTGACTAATGTAGAATAGAGCTGTTCATCCTAAATGAGTGGGACATCTTAATCACTTACCACTAATTACATTTCTTCCTCCCAGATTGTTTCTGGTTTGTGGGCTGAAGGAGGAAGGTGCTGTTTGGTTTGCTGGCAAACTGCTTGGCGGCTTCTTTTGCCGACTGACCGACCACCTAAACTACTTGACTGGTGAACTTAGTGAGCAGTTGGCACATTTACACAATGTGTAATTGGATGGCTTTCTGGCCCTCAGCCAATATGACAAACCTATTGAATGGTTAACTGTCTGTCTCATTGAAATAATATTTATTGAGTGTAAAGAGAATTTCTACTCACACGGACCTCAATGGGAACATAGTAATACCTCACTCTTCAGTGAGATGGAGCGAATCATAAGGCAAACATTCTTGTTTTGACAGCCGTATGGATGAATGGGAAGGGTGTAATGGCTGCAGCTCTGCAGTAATATGTAGAAACTCAATGGGAAAACGGAAATGGAGAATTTAATTACCTTCTGTGGTCGTACATGTGAGAATGGCATAATGGACATTATCAGTAACGTCAGACGGCCTAAGAGCAATCTCCATGAGATAATGTAAGATAGGGAGTAGGCTAAACTGAGCAATTACAGTAAATGGAAAGAACACTAATAAGTATGAATAGCCACAAACTGTAGACAACAACTGCAGAATATGTCCACTCCACCCTTGATGCACAATGTGAATTTAAAGTCTATAAATCTTAGAAAATGCTTTTTAGCGTAACCCCCAAAAGAAAGGATCAGCATTGGAATCAATCTAATTTATATTAACTTGTTATGGCAGCCAAATTGTTCAGCCATGTCCACCTCTATCTTAGTATATGCCACACATTTTGCAGAACATTTGATTTAATGTGGGTAATCAATCACACTGGGCAACGGGTTGAATAAAAATATCTGGCTGTAAAAGAGATTACTTTCCATTTTCACCTCCGCCAATAGGAGGGAGAATCTTATTTATTTGTTTGTGTTTTAGCAGGATTACATCAAACGTACTTAATGGATTATGACAAGATTTTAACCAAAGATAGTCTTTTGGCAAATGGAAGATTCCATTACATTTTGGAGGTGATCCAGGTTAAAAAATACTGATTCTGGATCAGCTACAAAAATCGAAAAATTCCTATCTCTCATCATTGGTGAAATTTCAAAAATTAATATTTTTGTTTGCAACTAACCAATATTTAGGGCATTTGACTCAGTTATTTCGGGTTGGTTTCTTAATTACCCCACCAAGTTTCATCAGGATGGGATCCAGATTATGCATTTCATTGCGTGTTTTTTTTTTTTTTTTTTTAAATGAGGGTGTCCATACATTTGGACCTATTGTATGGTTATTAATGGAGATTTGGACATTTCTGCCAGGCCTTCAAAGTGTGAATGATCATGATCGATGATCAGGAAAACTGCCAATGCCTGGCAAAGTGGATATTTGGCGCTTGACGAAGGTTTGCGCTTGAAATCCAATGAAACAGTTCATTGTTATCATTACAATCTTTTATTTACTGTATTTGTACCTTTCACGAAAAATGCATAATTACATCATAGTGAAGTATATAAATTAACACAAGATATTTAAAACACATTTAAAGATTTGGATTGGGAAGGAGCAGTAGGAAAAATAAATATTTTCTGAGACAAATTCCTGAACAAAAATTAGCCTATCAACACTGCATTATAGATTATCAATGATGTACATCATCAATATAATTACTTTATATCAAGAATATAAACCAAAATTAATCAAAAGTACAAATTTAGAAACTAAAAATAAATAAATAAATAAATAAATAAATAAATAAATAAATAAATAACAATAATAATAATAGTTTTCATAGCATATTGCCCAAGTTATGGATTAAATTAGTATTATCAGGGTTTATTAAAAGTCACTTATTTGTTCACAGAGTGGAATACATTCATTCCAAAGTAAAGAATCCTTTACATTTAAGAAACTCACAATTTATTTTTGTAGAGATTTTATATGTAGTTTTGTTCCGATTTCCTTTGACTCACAACCAAACTATTATGCTCTTTTTTTTCCTGCATACATTTGTATTATCTTTAATATAGAAATACATCAGAGGTTGTTCCCTGCAACATGGGCTTACAGTATATAAATAACATACATCCATTTGGGTAGGGATACATTTACAAAATTTGAAAGCCTCAACGGTGTGTGACTAAAAGATGTTCCCAAGCATATAGTTTGTGATTGCACACACACACGCGCACACGCACATGTTCAGCAACCTAGATTGATGCAGTGTTTAAAGAAGTCCAGATGGTGTGTGTGTGTGTGTGTGTGTGTCCAACGCTGCTCCCTACAGAAACGAACACACACAAACGTGCACGTGCTAACTCACACGGTAAACAAACATTACAATATATCTTTGGTCAGCTAACTGCAAATTAGTTCCTGGAGGACGTTGTTCAGATGCGTTGCTAAATGATAGCATTTCTATACACAACCTGCTTCAGTTCCCTTACAATGGTTAAAGGCTCACAAAACATACTTTGGAAAATCCAAATCAGATACAGAAAAAGGACTTCCACCAGTGGACTTTTTGTTGACTAAAAATGTTCATAGACGATGTATTTTTTTAAGTGACAATAACTAGACTTATATGAAATTCCATGTGAACAAAAACTAAACTTAAAAATATAAACATATTGATATCTTCGTCAACTAATAAAAACTATAATTTTGTCACAAAACACAAATACTGCATCAACATGACTATATCACTATATCAGTGACCTACATCATCAACCCAATTATTTATTTCTTACCAAAATTAGTGCAAACATAGAAATCCAGTGTGTTTTCACTGCGTTTGGTCCATTTTTCTCTCTGTTTTGATCAAGTTTTAATTGAAGAAAAAAAATCGACTAATTGAAGAAAGAAAAAAAAAATACACGTGGTCAAAAACGACATGAAATTAAAATGTGAAAAATATTTAAAATATAATCAAATATATTGATATTTTTGTCAACTAATAAAAACCATGATTTTTGTCACATGGTAAGTAATCCAATCAGAACTCATGTGATCGTGTGGTCTGACGCATTGATCAAATCAAATCTGTATGTATTTACAATCATTCATAGTCTCCAATATTAGGTTGATCAATGGTAACTGAATCTTTTCAAAAAAAAAAAAAAAATACTACGACTAAAAACTTTGTGTCATTTAGTTGACTAAAATTACACTATAACTGTAGTCCTGATGACATCATCTTGACTAAAACTAAAATGAACCCCCGAGTCCCTCTTATATTCACACTACTTTTAACAATTCAGGATTTTATCTCTTTTACATTACAAAACATTGCAAAAGTATGTTTAAACATGATGTGCTAATATACTAATTCTAACAGTGACTATTATGAGCACTTTAACCTGGACTGTCAGTAGTTGTTAATACCAGTGAACAGACATGGCCTTTCCTGACCCCGTGTGTTTACTTGTAAACCACACGCGTGTTCAACTCCATCTGATATTCCCCTCACGCTGCTCATTGCTATGCCTGACAGTCATTCAGCAGTTTGTTGATTAAAATTAGACTCATAAAGCCCGAGATACAAGAGATATTATTTGTGATTTGAAATTAATGTCATTCAGAGTTTATGCAGAGGGACAATTTAAGGGAGGAAAAAAAACAAACATTAAAGTAATTGATTTTCAATTTAGATACAGGGATTTTAATTGTTGACACCGGTAGAGATCATGTCTCGCTCCAAGTCTCATTAGTGTCTCCATCATCGGTCACAATCACATTATAAACCTCTGTTTTGTGCCATTTGCCTGAGTCGAACCTGAATGAATCTCTCATATCTACAGTTTGTATTGAAAGGATAATTAAAAGGATTTTAAATTTCAAGAATTGGTCCCCGAAAGCTCACAAAAAGTAGAGGTTATCAAATTCCAATTATGTTTATCGTGAATATATAACAGTTGTTATGGAAGATTCCTCCCAAGCACCTGAATAATACGAGCGAAACTTGTGTTCTGACGCGTAATAAAGATAATTCTCAACAGATCTGTAGTGATATGACTTTAACAGATCTAGATACCATAGCTCAATGCCCTGTTTGCAAATTAACTAATGATCAAAACAAAACAAATGTAAAAAATGATGCTGCAAGTTTGACATTTCACATTCACAGTCAAAACATTTGATGTGTTAAGGTTGTCTTGACCTGAACATAATTAACCAGTTTTAACTCCACCCACAACCAAACATTTCCCCTTTAGGTAAAGATGATTCTAATTTTTACTAAGAATTGTATTCTTAGGATTAACCATCCAAATGTACATTTTATTTTGTGTTTACTTATAAATATCAGAATCAGATATACTTTATTTATCCCAGGGGAAAATTGCTATTTTTTTTATTTTCTTTCACAGATGATCCAGAATATTTTGAATGAAAAGAAGAAACACTAAAACATAGAAAATAAAGAAAATAAAAGAAAACTTACATAAATAAATAAATGACAGTTAATACAAGTGCACACCTCCAGGAAAATATTATACAAATGTACAAATATAATACAAGTATATAGTACAGTGAGCCATCTAACTACACTGTAAAATCAAGATGTTGTGTTAAAGTGATGAGTTATATACAAAGTATAAACCTTTAAATACATTTGAAATTGCTTCTATAACAGTATTAATTCTTCATAAGTCAGACCAGGTGTTATTTCTTTGCAAAGTGTAAATTAGAAGTTTCTTATTCTCCTCTTTGGAGACTTTACGCCAACACAGAGCTGGGTTGGTTTGCAAAGGAGGTTACGCACAAAACCAGTCACGTTATTGTGGAGACGGATGAAGGATGGACTTTAAGACAACAGATGAAAAAGTCAAGTTTTTCTTTATCCATCAAAATCACTGAAGCCAGATCTACTGTTTTCACATGAAAATCCCACTGAAAAGAAGTGACTGTATACCTCATTAAGTAAAACCACACACACACACACACACACACACACACACACACACACACACACACACACGCACACACACACGCACGCACGCACACACACACACACACACACACACACACACACACACACACACAGCAGTTACCGCTCGTTAGTTGAGGTAATGTTTATCTAGCATGTGCCCCCCCCCACCTCCCCCACTACTACTACTACTACTACTACTACACACACACACACGTGCGCGCACACACACACACACACAACGCAAACACACACAAAGTGTTATAAATATGTTCCCAAGCAGACAGTGCATAACAGAGATGGAACGAGTCACAGATGGAGAGGAGGGACTGAGATGTAAAGTATTATTTGAGTCAGATGTAATAGCTGTAATTATATTGGCGATATGGAAGGCCTGAGTCTGGATGTACATTGCATGTGTGTGCGTGTGTGTGTGTGTGTGTGTGTCTGTACTTGAACAAAGGAGCACTTGTGTCGAGGCCTGCTCACTACAGCTCTTACCGTAATGATATTCCAACGCTTGCTGCCTGTGTGTGTGTGTGTGTGTGTGTGTGTTGTTAAGTCTATAAGGGAAATGGTTGCCATGCCAGAACCCTACACACACACACGAGCACACACAGGATTAGTTGTACGTGTATAATGTAAATAATATAATGTGATATTTATGTATGAGGAGAAAGGCCTGTGGTGGTCACAGATGGAGTGATTAGGTGCAGTTTGTGCAAAACACTCGACCTACGGCCCAGTAGGTCTAAAGTTCTACTTTCCTATGGTCCAATCAGTGCGTTATGTGTTTTTGTTCTGGGGGAATACAAAAATATGTTCTCAGAATTCATTCAAATGCAGCCACTGGCTACTCCGCATTCATCCAGTGACAGCCTGTGATGGGTTTGGATAAATACAAAGTCATGTTTTCAGATGTGACTTTGCAGCTAAAGTGGATTGTGAAATGTGTCACTTCATAACCACAATGATCCTATTTAACATGCACACTTTTACTAAATAGTTTATTTATTGAGCAAAGGCATATCACATATATTATATGTACAGTACATACATTTAAACACAGCAAAGAAGTACAAACTTATTTAATCTCCTTTATTCTCACTGAGAACTTTTCAAATAATGAAAGAAAAAAACATTTTATTTAACAGGCATCTGTAGAAAATAAAAGGTTTGTCAAAATGTAAAATTGTCTTTTTTTTTTTTTTTTTAAATAAAAAAACACCAATGAATTCAATTCAAAATAAATATAAATTATCAGGCTCTAAGTAGAGCTACATTTATGAACTTTAAAACAGTGCCATGTGGGTAACAACATATGAACTCATCCTTGATAGGAAATGGAACAAATAAGAACACATGATTATTAGATTGTTGTCTGGCACACACACACACACACACACACACACAAACTTTTATTTTGTTGTTCTTATTTTAGGTTTTTTAAAGTTCATCTTCTTGTTGATAAGTGAAAATGTTAATAATAATTATTGTATGCTTTGAACATAACTTTGATGGTCTGAAAATCAACCATATCATAAAATTTAAGTCGTCTTGACTGTATAAATAATGTGTTTGTATGGTCTCTATACCTTGCTTTATGAACTATTTTTTTGGTAACATGCATATAGGAAGTAGTTCAGTTTTATAGTTGTTTCTGCATATTTTGACAGTATGTTAAATTAGGAAAAAATTACAAAAAACAAAATAAGTAGTGCTGCCTAGTCAAATACATGCTTTCTTCTATTTTAGTTATGCAATTTTATTTTATCTTATTTTATTGTATTTATCTGCTCCTGAAACTGTGCAAATGTCCCCATTGTGGGACTAATAAAGGTTATCTTTATCTTTATAATATTGAAATGTCTCTTATTTCTATCCATGTTTAGTACAAAATACAAAATTGTATTTTTTCTTCCTTTATTTAATTATTCTTTGATGCTGTTGTATTTACTGTTTCCCTGTTGTTGTTTTTTTGAGCTGCCGCAACATCTTACATTTCTCCCACTTTACACCCTTTGAAAATGCACAACTTTTCTCATCACATTCATGCTGACACAATCCTTTGCTCTTATGGACAATTTTTAGCCTTCAATATAAGTCAAATAAACCAATTTTGTGCAATTTATGGCTTTGAAATGTTTCACAAGATCAAATGATCACTACCTACTTATCTGTCGCTTGCTATTTTAGTTGATCTTAACTCTTTTCTCTCTCCTATCCGCGCAACAATCTGCATTCATGCAGTGTCACTGGAGATTCCTCTAAATTTCCCTTATTCATTTATTCTTTGCTGACACAGACTGAATAGGTTGATAGAAAAATTCATCCCGAGCAGAAAAATCCATATCCATTTACATGAATGTAGTAAATAACAGAAGAATCCTGAGATAGCATCAGGCTAATAAAGATGGAAAGACGTTTTACAGACATGCCTGAGAAAGAAACACAAGTATATAAATAAGAGAAACTGAAACACTACAGATGAAACTCTTTTAATGCTTTCATTTCTATTCAGTGGATGTTTTTTTTTTCTTTGTGCGCTTAACATTTTGTCAATAACCTTCCCCCAGTTTGAATGGTTTCAATTTACTTGCACTATGAAAGGATTAATTCATGGCTTCCCAATAAAGTAACAGAATAATAAGTCAAGATAAACCCAAGAGCCTTATGTCTTTGTATGAACAGCAGCAGGCTATCATTTCTGGAAACAATCCTCAGGACCATATTTATGGTACTTCCCTGAACCCATTATTTGAAATCTCATTTTAGAAATTGGAAAAAAAAAAAAAAAAAAGTAGTGACAATAGTGAGAAACAGCTCATAATTTAATTTAATTCAGTTTATTCATGTATTTTGAACTTGTACTTCACTCAAAAACATACATGTATCCCGTAGACATGTTACTATCAATGCTGAAAATAAAATAAATGCTGCTGCTCCCATAAATGTGGTCGTCAAATGCTTTTTTTTGGGGGGGGGAAATCTATCTTTTTCAGTTTTAAAACCAATCAGAAGATTTATCATGTTGTTTATCCTTTAAATTCTAAAACTAAAGGGAAAAAAGGACAAAAATCCAACATGTAGCAGCAAGAGGAAGGGGAGCAGAAATGCCCCATGAACAGAATCTGTTTGTTGAAGGTTGTTTTTAATCCACAAAACTAATGTATATGAAAAAAATAACAGTGAAATTATCATTAAAATAAGTTATATTAAAAATGATCACATATTTATAAAAATACAACCCTTTTATGTTCCATGATTTTATTGTTTAAGATAATCAAAACCAAACTACTTGTATCGATATTCCTAAAGAACATTTATAAGAAGTTTAAAAATAAATAAATAAATGCATTTGATGTGATATCATATTTTTTTTTTTAACCTTGGGGTCGTCTGGAGTTTAAATGGGGTCACCTAAAATATCTAGTAATTGATAAAAAAAATAATAATTACCAATTTTTGAATAATTATTCTTTTTCAAATTAAAACAATCTTAAACAACTACATTTGATACTTTGACTTTACCAAATTTAAATCTAGTTCAAATAAAATTCAGTAAAAATAACAACACAACAAACATGATCAAAAACTGATTCGAGAAAAGAAAAACGTCTTGCAGGAAATTTTTGATATCAAAACGAGGTCATGATTCAAAAAACGCTGCGAACCACTGATATATGATATAAAAATCATAAGTTTGGCATATTATTAGTGGGTATACTCTTTCTTACCCTTGTATGTAAAAGGTGTGGTTAGGTGGTGCATAATTGTCTTTTTTTTTTAGTCTATTTTCCCTGCTTATTTTTATATACTGTATGTATTCATGATCATTGAACGCATTGGGAGGATTCCTCCACACAGCCCACTAGATCCAGTCGTATTCATGTTTAAGCACATTGGGATGAAATCAGGCAAATTTCATTCTCCTCAGATGAGGCTGAGAACTCTTAATGGCTCATGGGGCTCTATATGTAATTGCATTGTCTGCCTACAGCCATAAACACTGGTAGGTTTGATTCCAGGTTAATCCATTTATCCCACAGCTTAAATGGATAGAAGCTGAACTAAAGCCCGTAGAGCAGACATGGGCAAGTGCCGGCCCCAAATGTGCACAAAATGACTCAAAAATAAATAAACACACAAAATAACCCAATATTTTATGCCGAAAACTCAGAGGATGACAACAAAAACAGAAAAATAACTGAAAAGGCATAGAAAACATCAAAATAAACAAAATGACAACAAAAGTACACAGAATGTCAAAAAACTCTACAAAACCACAACAAAAATACACAAATTGACTCCCAAAATGTCAGACAACACAACAAAAACACAAAGAAATACAATATAACATCAAAAATACACAAAAAGAGTCCAAAAACACACTAGATCACAAAAATAACAGTAAAACAACAACAAATATACACAAAATGACTCCAAAAACACATAAAATGATTACAAAAATTAACAATAAAAAAATACAAAACACCCACAAAAACACACAAACCTTTTGTTGTTTTTTTTTTCTTATTCATTTTCAGAATGGTCATTATTCTAAATGCTGACATGACGTCGTAACTTGGCCCTCAAATCTGACAGTCACATTTTTGTGGCCATGTTGTGATGAAACATGCCTATCTCTGCTGTAGAGTGATTGTAGGATTGGTTGCGTGTGTGACGTGCGTGTGTGTCCCAGTCTGACTTGGTTCTGTCATAGATCTCTGATCTGTGACATGGGTCAGCGTGCCCGGCCCTGTGACTTATGTCAGCTGGGATAATCTTTTGCACCCTGTGATCCTTATCGGATACACTGGTGTGGAAGACGGATGGATGAAACCAATCAGTATTCACCACAGCTGTCATTTGTCTGAGAAACAGCAGCAGTACTCTGAGGGCAAACTGGACAAAGATGTAAGCTTACTAGGTGAACCCTGCTTAATATTTCATAGGGATTCTCTTTAAAAAAAAAAAAAAAAAAGTAGTTATAACTTGCAGCAAGTTTGGGGTCAATTACTTTTTTCAATTACAATGACGTCTTAAATTATCCATGCTCAATTACAACTCAATTATGACTACAGTTACCAGCATTTTTTCCAAATACAGTTAAAAATACAATTATTTTTTTGTGTTTAGTTCTCAATGACTAAAGTTCAATTTCAATTAATCACAATTACTGAGTCTGAAATAAATAACCCTACAAAAATGAACCTTCCTCTTGTGTTCGCATCTCAAAATGATAACAAGTCAGGTCTTAAATCAGCTTTAAAATACAGTAAAAAAAAAAAAAAATCTTTCACCCCATTTGTTTTTCATCTCTTGGTTACCTTGTTAGACTTCCTAATCAATAACATTATTGGTGTGGGCGTCAGAGCCTTTTTTCTCTCAGTTTATCCCTCGATCTCAATTATTGAAGGTTTTTATAGAATTTTCATGCCAATTACAATTACAAAGTCTATTATCTTATTTGCAAAATCCCTCTTTGTTCAACGGCTGATCTTGAAAGTTTTAGATCTGTGCAAATTAGATGCTGAAGTTCATACAATAACCTATAGGTCACATGTGTTAAACTCAAGGCCCGGGGGCCAAACCTGGCACTTTTCAGCATCCAATTTGGCCCGCAGGAGAAAGTGAAATGAGAAATTATGAATCGTGTAAATTTCCGATTAATTCAGTTATAGATATCGCTAAAAACGCAAAATCAATGAAATTCCACACTATAACAGGGCTCACAGTTTCCCCATGCTTATATTCTGTGTATATATTTTTTTTAAATTTCAATTTTCTTGAAGATTTTCCACAAAAATTCCCCAAATTAAATACAAATTTGTCACAAAATCAATGAATTTTAAAAGAGAACATCCTGCAGGAACTGATGTCTGTCACTTGTTGCTTGAATAATATTGGTGAGCCACAAACTTTATTATTACTTTAAAAAAAAGAAACGGTTAGTCAGTCTGTTTGCGTGTGTGTGTATTTGTGTACACAACAACTTTTCAAGTTATGAACGAATTTTGGTGAAATTTTCAGGAAATGTTGATAATGGGACGAGGAAGGGCTGATTAAATTTTGGTGATGTTCTGGCTACCAAAAGAAAATATTTAGATATATATCCCATTCATCTTCCCATTCACACTGTGGAACTCCTATTAAACATAGTACACGATAACTTGAAAAGTTGTTGTACTGATTTTGATGAAATTTTCAGAAAATGTTGATAATGAGACAAGGAACAGCTGATAACATTTTGGTGATGTTCTGGCAACCAAAACAAAATATATAGATATATATCCCATTCATTTTCTGTGGAACTCCTGTTAAACATTGTTTTAGAACACTGATGATGTCATCAACAGTGATGTCATCAGTGTATGATCGTACACACACACACACACACACACACACACACACACACACACACAAACAGACTGACCAACATACTTCCGAAAACCGTTTTCGTTTTGGAACAGTGTCTCCATGGAGACGTACGAATCCTATCGGCCGTTTTTGAAAGTCTGCGCTAAACGAGCGCGGGTTCATTCAAATGCCATTTAAACGGAGAAGAGCAAACTTAATTGCTATTTTTTGCCACTTAAAATCTGTGGCCCATGCACTTAAGATCAAACTGGTCTGTATTTTGCCCCTTCAATCAAAATGAGTTGGACACCACTGCTTTAGGAGAAGCTTTAAAATGAAACATCCTGTTATGTTCTTCTCATCAAAAGATACTTTCTCCACAGACAGTTTGTGATTTCTCCTCTTCCAACTTCAAG
Source organism: Gouania willdenowi (assembly GCF_900634775.1). Lineage (NCBI taxonomy): Eukaryota > Metazoa > Chordata > Actinopteri > Blenniiformes > Gobiesocidae > Gouania > Gouania willdenowi. Next base: position 9,068,685 of record NC_041054.1, on the reverse strand, counting down.
TGAACCCAATGACGCCCACATGAATAATGATGTACGGCAGAGAAAGTGTCATTGTTCCTGAAGTGGCATTAGGGTGACAATGTAGATCATAATCGCCATGATGAATAACTGCGAGGGTTTTCGTGTGCGTGTGTCATTAAGTGAGCTTTAAAAGTCAAAGAGAGGAAAAAAGACAAGGCAGCCAAAGGCAGAGACGTACATAGGGGTAAAGAGTCGAGAGACAACGACCACCGAGATTTAAGACGTGAGGAAAGAAGATTAAAGAGACAGACACAAAGCAAACACGGAGAAACAAACCGAAGAAAACAGAACAGACAAGAAGAAGAAAGAAGAAAAAGAGAGAGCTGTCTGATGGCATATCAGCGAACAAGAGTCACACGATTTCTGTGTGTGTGGAAACTAAAGAGCTTATGTTTAGCCATTGCTGCCTCCAGTGGTTCCAGTGCTAAATCATTACTAAGCCTATGACTAGATTTTTCCCATTTTAACTTTGATGTTTGACGTTTAGAAAAGACGATTGTATTTCTGACAAATTAGTTTAATAAATCTGTGAAATGATCCCAGTTAAGTCTATTGCCAGATTATCATTTATAATTGTAAGCGTGTATTTGGTAATTATGATGTAATTATAATTGAAAAAATATATTACAGCTGTAATCATAATTGGACTGTAATTGAGTTCAGATAACTGACATTCTAATTGCAATTGTCATGAACATTTAATAAAAAAACTGTCTTTTACAATGTAATTAAATGCAAAACTGGGGAACCATGTTGCAGTTCCATGGCTTACACATAGGCATACGTAGTTAACAATTATTAAACTATGTTTCCTATCAAGACAACCTGTTAGTCTTCTTGAGGATCATTTTAAAAATTAAAAGAAGATTGAAATCGAGGTATAAACTGACAGAAAAAAGGCTCAGACGCCCACACTAAAAACACTAATACTAGTATTTTCATTGATTAGGAAGACTAACAATGTAACCAAGAGATAAGAAACAAATTATATGAGAGATCTTTTTTTTTTTTTGTACTTTACAGCTGATATAAGACATGGGTCAAAACTGACCTGCTATTATAAGAAATGCTAACAGAATGCTAACACATGAGGAAGGTTAAGCTATTTATTGAAGGCTCAGCAATTAATAATAATAATGTATTGGATTTTATATAGCGCTTTTTTATGGACACTCAAAGCACTTTACATTGATGTGCATTATTCTTTTACTCCACACACAGTGGTGGTAAGCTACCATTGTAGCCACATCTGCCCTGGGGCCACCATAGTGTGCCATCGGTCCCTCCGACCACTACCAACATTCACTCACACTACATTCATACTAGGCATTGTGGGTAAAGTGCCTTGCCCCAGGACACAACGACAATGACGTGGCCAGAGCAAGATTTGAACTCCCAACCCTTTGGTTATTAGACGACCCAGGGTTGAAATAATACTTTTTAATTATAATTGTGATTGAAAAAAAAAAAAAAAAAGCACGTCAATGTAACCGTAATTGAGTTGTATTCTAACATGGATAATTGAAGATGTAATTGTAATTGAAAAATGCATTAAATGCATGTTGCAAAACATTGTGAGTAATTGTATGACAATATTAAACACAAAGGCAAGCAAACAGAGGTTTGTTTTATAAAAGCCCCAGAATAACTGTCAGGAAACTAATCTAAATATTAATTAAAAAAAATGTGAAAATGTGAATAAATAAACCAAAAAGCTGCTACATTACATTGCTAATTTTCTTTTTGTATGTTTAACCATTTAATTTCACCGCTTGATTAACCACAACTTTTTTGGTTGTTTATTGAAATTCTGCTTCTCCATTTGTGCCTGTGTCGGCTAATTTTCTTTTTCACGATGATAATAAACTTCATTAAAGTTATATTATTCCAAAAAATACCCACAAAAGGTCATAGTTGTGAGATGTTTTTCAGGCATTTTTTGTTTTCCTCACAACAAAGCAGCAATTATTTATGCCTCATTTTTCAACCAAATTCATAAGAAATGAAACAAGCCGTCGATGAAGAAGGTTAATGTAATCCCACACAGCCTAATAAAACTCTACAACATGGTGTAGTCATGTTATCCATTAATCATTTTTAATTATGATATTCAGCCAATTATGAGATGGGGTAAAGCTTTTTGGCAATTATTGCTGAGTGATGAAGGTGATTTACATTTAAGTAAAGTCCAGAGCTTAGTTATACACCAGCAGCAGAACTTTAAAGTCTATTCTGAGGCTGAATGGAAACCAGTGTAACGATTTTAAAACTGGACTAATGTGCTCTGACCTCTTTGTTCTGGTTAAGACCTGAGCTACAGCGTTCTGAACCAGCTGTAGATGTTTGATGCTCTTTTGGGGGATTCCTGTCAGAAGACCATTACAATAGTCCAGTCTGCTGGAGATAAAAGCATGGACCAGTTTCTCCTGATCTTTCTGAGCCATTAAACCTTTCACTCTGGAGATGTTCTTTAGGTGGTAGAAGCTGTTTTTGTGATGGATTTGATCTGACTGCTGAATGTAAGATCTGAGTCAATCAGAACGCCAAAGTTTTTGACTTGGTCTTCAGCTTTTAAAGATCGAGACTCAAGGTACTTGCTGACAGCAGTCCTCTTTTCCTTGTTACCAAAGACAATCACCTCCATCTTGTCATGATTCAGTTGAAGGAAGTTTTCACTCATCCAGCAGTTTACTTTTTCTAAGCAGTCACACAACACCTCAATGGGACCATGGTCATCTGCGTTCAGTGATAGATATAGTTGTGCATCATCTGCATAGCTCTGATAATCAACCTTACGGTTCTGTAAAATTTGTCCTAAAGGAAGCAAATAAAGGCTTTCCAATGCCAAAAAAATAACTTCGCTCCTCCAAGTATGACTTAAACCATTGCATTACTTTTCTATTTAGTCGAACTTACATTTGCAATCTGTGCAACGAAATTGTATGGTCCATAGTGTCAAATGCAGCACTGAGATCCAAGAGAATGACAACAGATACTTTTCCTTTTGCTGAATCAGTGTTCAACCTAATGTCATTGATCACTTTGATAAAAGCAGTTTATGTGCTGTGATAAGAATGAAAGCCTGACTGAAATTTATAAAATATTTTGTTGAATGTTAAGAATTGACTCAGTTGGTTGAAGACCACCTCAATGATCTTGGCTATGAATGGAAGGTTGCTGATTGGTCTATAGTTAGCCAGTATAGAGGTATAGAGTGTTCTCTTTTTTTACCAGAGGTTTAACAGCAGCTACTTTCAGGGATTTTGGTACGGTGCCTGATTGGAATGAGCAGTTAATTATCTGACCATTGACTTTACAACAGTTTTAAACAAGTTTGAGGGTATTGTGTCAAGGCAACATGTTGATGGATTCAGCTGCTGAACAGTCTCCTCTATTGTTTTTGTGTTCACTGTAATAAACTTTAACATCGTAGTTGACTCCTCCCTCAGTGGTTGAAGCTGTTCAAGCTTTTTGTTATTTTGCTGGTTTGTTCTGATGTTTGACCTTATCGATTGTATTTTTTCATTGAAGTATACAGCAAATTCATTGCATTTTCCAGTTGACAGTAATTCAGGGGCTATCTGATCTGGAAGGGTTGCAAGCTTTTCAATTACAGAGAACAATGTGCGATAGTTGTTGACATTTTTAGCCTTGCTTTGAAAAAGCCATCATTGAATTTACGCAGACTTATTTTGTACAGTTCTAGATGAATTTGGAGTTTTGTTGTTCTTTATTTACGCTCAGCTCTTCTACAATCAGATTTCAAATTCTGCATTATCTCAGTCCTCCTCCAAGGTGTTTTCTGTGTGTTTGGTTTTCTCTTAGTTTTGATTGGAGCCACCACATCTATGACATTAAAGACTTTTGCATTAAACTCATCCAAGAGATTATCAACTCTCTCAGCACTCAAGGTTGGTGTCATTGCTATGGCTTCCATAAACTGTGCACTTGTGTTGTCATTTATGTACCTTTTCTTAAAACACGCAGAAGGAGGGGGAACAGATGCTACAGTCTCGAAATAAAAAAAAAAACACAGAAATGATCAGATAGAGCTAAGTCTCTTACATCAACAGCAGAGATATCAACACCTTTAGAGGTAATCAGATCCAAAGTGTGACCTTGAGTGTGTGTCGGACCAGTCACTTGTTGTATAAGACCAAAAGTGTCCATTAAAGCATACAGTCCTTGGCAATACTGTCCATGTTATTGTCTACATGAATATTAAAGTAACCTGATATTATCAAAAAGTTGTATTCAGTGGTGACAGCAGTACAGCAAACTCATCCGTGAAATCTACAGTATATAAATGACTATAAACAGAACTCTTCAATCACCCTTTTGTAAGAACACATATTCAAAAGAGATTAAATCAACTCCACCACCGTTCCTCCAAGTATGACACTTATTGAAATAAATAAAGTCTTGTGGTGCACTTTCATTGAGAATAGTATTACTGATACCATCATTAACCATGTTTCATTAAGAAGTAAAAAGTCAAAATGATGTGTCAAAATAATATCATGAATTAACAGTGATTAGTTAACAAGAGATCTAACCTTAAGAAGGCCAAATAGTACAAGTACCCATAAAAGCAACTCAATTACAGTAACATGACTACTTTTAATCCATTACTTTCACCTCTGTCAATATCATAGATAATAATAGGCAGACAATAAAGATGTAATATTTTGGAAAAAGAAAAAAAAAAACTAAAACAAATTGTGATTTGAAAAATACCCATGTTTTCTTTTTTGCTTTAACTCTGAACATACTTCCATACTTACTCTGTATATTTTTACTGAGTTGAAAAGGTCATAGCCAAACTAAAAAAAAAATAAAAAATAACGCACATAAGACACATTTTTCCTATTTAAAGTTCCATCTGGCACAAATTGTCCAGCTTTGTCATTTTTCAATTTTTTGATTTTCAGTCTAAATTTGAAACCAAATCACGTCATTAAATTGTTCAAAAAATGTTTTTAAAAATAGTCACTTTAAAAGATTTAGTCGATAAAAACAATGATGAAGATTTTTAGGGCAACAAACACTGTTTAAAACATATGATTCCAAGGCAAAATGGGCATAATGAGTGAATGTGTTTGTAATAGTTTGTCAGTGTGCCTTAGCCCAGTGATGGGCTGTTAGCCTGTGTATGCTAGGATAGGGTCCAGAACTCTGGGAGCCTGAAGGAAGATGGATGATTGGATAGATGTGATGAATGGGTTGGAATAACAACAGAAAGAAGGGCAAGTTGTTTGTTTGCTGACAGATCTTTTATAGGTTCAGACATTGTGACTAAAAGCTCTGTCTGTTTACTGCACAACATTCAATTTACTTTTGTCAACAATGTTTTTTTCTGAACAACACATACAGATACAATATGTGGATTTTTCCTTAATAAAAGGGAAAAAAAAGATCCTGTGATACTCCATATATGCATGTAATCCAATAAGAAATTCCATGTTTGAATGCATTTTTTTTGTGATTTGTTGGATTTTAGGTTTGCCTTCAAAATGTAAAGTTGCTTCCAAGGCTGTTATTTTCTGACTCGGTCGCTCTGCCACTGGCTCAAAACTCTGCTCATTCGTCAAAAAATGTCTCCTTCAAATAACCAACATCTGTCTCCCTCTCTCTGTGTCTGTCTCTCTCTGCAACTCTGTCTTTGTATCATATTTTTCACTCACCTGATCTCTCTGGCAGCTATTTTTTAATTTTTTTTTTGTTTTATATATATATACATAATAAATTATCTTTTTTTTTTGGCCACACTGAAAACTGATAGGAAACTAATGAACAAATACACAAAAAAAAAGGATAATAATATTTCAGTTCAGATTTTATTTTCCTAATTTGATGGTATAATTGACTCACTAAACATCCCAAAACCAAGCCAAAAATTGTCCATTATTTAGGTGATTAATGAATTTAAATTCCCAATAAATATTATGTGCTTCAGAAGTGCAGGACTAAACAGTAAAATTTTGTAAAGCCAGATTTGTCATGTCCCACATGTTTATGTCTTCCAAACACATTTAACCACCCATTTACTGTAATAGAGGAAAATGATAAAAATGTGTAAAATTCCCTCAAAACATGTAGGTTATTGTACATTTTGTGTCATAAAGCTATTTCCGTATTAGTAAGTTAATTTCATGATGTCAGAACATTTAAGGCTCTATATATTTACTATATATAGCTGTAGAAGAATTGCTTTATTTACAAAGGGAGTATAGGTGCCATTTGGTCATTTTTGGCGTTTTTTTTTTTTTTAGGGGGAGCTACATTTGGTCAGTCCAAAAATGATTTAGCCCAAAAATGACACCAAAAATGAATCTCGGAGTTTTTTGGACTGTCAAAATTGGTCCAAATATAGTCGTTGAAATTAGGATATTATTGGACTGTCCGATGTAGTCCAATTTTAGCCCTTATTTAGTTGTTGAAATTTGGGGGGGGGGTTACCGTCAAAATTACTCCAAATTTAGCCCCAATATAGTCGTTGAATTTTGTCTTCATTGGATCATCCAATTTGGTCCAGATTTAGCACATGTGGGCCAAAAATAGGCATTGGAAACAGGACTTTTCATTTTGTGGTAAGTAGCTAAACAATTTTAACCCTTTTATTTGGACCATATTAGCCCCAAAAATAAGAAGAAAAGGTATTGTAACAACTTCAAACATAACAGCCCACAAACATAAACCCAAAATACAAATCTGATCCTTGTCCAAGTTGACGACAAAGGTTCCCACAATTAGGTATTAATAAACACAAATTTAAAATTAATCTTGAATGCATAGTACTATGACAAAAATGTCTTTTCAATAGCTTTCCAACTATATTTTGCTGGGTGGGTGTGCTATAGAATGGTCCCTTGATGGGAGAAAATATTCTTTTAAAATGCAAACTATCTTAATTTCTGTTTTCTTACATTACCTTCTTTATCTATATGGATGACCTTGGGATTATTTTTCATCAAAACTTGTAAAACACGTTTGGCCAACACTGACGCCAACATCAAAACTACACACGCCCACTTCCACACACAACACACAGAGTCACGTCCTGTTTACAATTATGGAACCATTTTGGGATTTGAAGACTTTCTTTGTAAAACATTAAGGCTCGTTTCCTAAAGAAGAAGAAAAAAACCACATCAGAAAACCACTCCACGTATGTGCTCAGTCACACACATAAATGAAGACATACTCAATGGCAGACATTAAAACACACTTCATTGTCTTTGCATTGAATTCATTCACGCAGGCGCCACGTTAATCCCCATGGAGTGGACGCCACAGTGTTGGAGGATTACATTTTCATCTCTTTCCTTATTCACCTCCTTATGTGTCTGTTTGTGTTTGCCTGCAGCTCAGAGACCTCCGATGAAAAATTAAGTATCGCAGCTTCACCAACATTTTTGTTGCAATTTGACACAAGGCACCAGTTTCCAATTTGAAGTTATGTTTTAAAATGCTTGTAAGAAATGCTGCACATAAGTACACCATTGTACCATACAGTAAAATGTTGGTAATAACTAGATATTTTCCAGTTGCACATTAAGTTTTTCTTTATGAGAATAGTCATTTAGATGATGGCTGTAAAATATCCATTTGAAAGATTTTTCCATAACTCTTCTTGCAGAAGCAGTATTTACTGGACAATGTTGTGATTCCTGGAAAAAGCATCTCTCAAGGACAATAATTGTACCAGTTGACACATTGAAGAAGATAGAAAAACATAATTTACCCATTTTACTCAAATGTTGAAGATTATTGAATTGAATTGAGTTCTCTGACCATTTCACCCCAGTTCGTTTCTCCCTTTGTGCTGGCCTTTAAGGGAGTACCAGTGCTCCCATTTTGTATTCATATTAAATTATCTTTCTTTTTTGTTCACTGCTGTCTAATTTTTTTTTAAAGTATGATGGCTTTTCATTCGATGAAAGTGTACGGAATGATTTTGAATGAAAGAAACATTGAAGGTGTGGATAAAAGTGTGTGTTACTCGTGGTTACCTGCCTTTTATGAAAGTAACAGTAAGCAATTAACACAAACACCAAAGCTGTGCAATCATGGAACGTAAAGTGAATGACAGTCAGAGCACGTCCATCACTGCTGCTGATGTGTTATGTTGTTATAACCTGTATCGCTTTTACTCCCAATGGGAAGAACATTATTAACAAGTCTTTGTGGACTCACCGATTGGATGAACAACTGAAGCTCAAGTCTAGGTTGGAAATTCAGAACATTTTTTCATTATGGGCGTGGCTACTGGTGCAGTTAAGACACGCCCAGGCTATACTATAAAACATCCAAAGAACAATCTATGCCAGTGGTGTTTCAAAATAATTGTGCACTAGTTTGCACTTCCTCGTATAAATGATACACAGCAAATAAATGACTGATATCGGTCGATTTGTGTGACCAAATTTTATTTTATTTGGGGAAATCCTTGAAATTATTTGAAGAAAATAGCAGTATTTTTGAGAAGAATGTAGAGTTCTTTTGACAGTTTGCGATTAAAAATGACTGCCACTATGTGATATATGCCAGTGTTGGGGAGTTTCATTGAATTGGATGCTACAAAGGGACAGATTTGGTGCCCAGGCCCTGAGCTTGACACGTGAGCTATGCTATGCTATGCTATGCTATCTACCAACTCAATACTCATTATACCTCTCTATTAGCAATTCTCCTAACCTAACCAACTCACCACAGATTGCAGAGTCAACAGGTGGTGGATTTTATAAGAGGGGTGGGGCCATCTGTGGTGGATCATGATGTAAAAAGCTACCAAAATGTCACAAACTACCGTTTTCAAGCCAATAGCAAAATTCAGTTGTAATGATACAAGGATAGGTATTATTTAAGGCTAATATGTGAATGAAGACTCTTTCACTAATTTGTTGTTGTTGATGTAATGTGTTTGTTGATGATTTTAAATGTTTTTTACTGATGATTTTAATGTTCTTATTGATTTTTAAGCTGTTGAATGTTTTCTGTTGCACTTTTTGATCATGTAAAGCACAATGGGTTGCCTGGTGTATGAAATGCACTATACAAATACATTTGCCTTGCCTTGCCTGGTTTGTTAATCAAATTAATTATGAATTACACTTTGACCGTATGTTTTAGAGTAAAATGATGTCCAGGTCTAAGGTTATGTTTGTTTGTTTACAATGTCTTATGGAAACATACAGCATTATCAGCTCTGTATTCGTCACAGTTTTTCATTAGTTTCCCATTCAAAAGGGCCTGCACACTGAATTTACTGAGGCTCCAAGCCTCAGTAAATGTATGCAGTTCACATACGTTTCATATTTAAATCATAGACATTTAAACGCTCTTATCCACACTGACTTCTATTTGATTATGCAAAGGCTCTTATGCATACTGTATGAGAGCTGTCCAGCTTAATTACAACATAGGGATATGGAAATCAAGAATCCATTAACGTGACAAGGTTTCAATACATCACAATTATAACATGGGAGATTTAGTTTTTTCATTGGCTGTGACTTTGTGTTTTTTCTATTATAATCAAGGGTTCTACACGGGTCACGGGGTGCATCTGCTGAGTCCCTGTGTGACACAAGTGCTATTATAAATTAATGAGACTGAGTCCCAGGGAGAAACCGTGCATTTACCCAGTTTGGGTCGATGCAACGAATAGAAAAATAATATGTTTTAATGAGTTTATGCTTTACACTGAGATAATGTTTACTTATAGCTCCGAGGCGGATTTCTTCCCTGGATGACAAACAGAGTCAGTTCGACACAATAATGTACTTTTAGCCAAGCAGAATAAAAAAAAAAAAAAAAGTATAAACCTCTGTATGTTTTTTGTTGATATATCAAAGAAAGAGTCAAAGCAAGGTGAGATCAGTCAATCTTTAACCTCACATTCGGAGCTGTTTTCTTAAAACTACATTGTTATGAACTACTTCACTTTGGAATCAAAGCATTTGGGTTATTTTCTGTCTGTCAGTGAATGACTGCCCTGAATTTCAATCAGTTGGACTTAGAAAGAAGAAGTTTGTGCAGTGAGGAAGTTACAACAAGAAAAAAAAAAAAAAAAAAGGGAATTCTTTCCAAATCTCATCAACTGCCTATTGTATAAACCTTGTGCCATTTCACTTCATTCACAATTAGAGAATGAAAGTTCATTTGTGAGCTAATGATGGATGATTCTTCCTGTCCCATAATTAGTTTCCCCATCAATAAACCACTTAAAATGTCGCTTTTGGGTGGTTATAAAGTTTTTAATAGTTTAATATCTCACCAATCTAGTGTTCTTAATGTTGTTCACACCAACATGCAAAATGTGTGTAAAGTATGTCCAAGGAAGACAAAAAAAAATGCATCTGAACCCTTTTTTGTGTTGAGATACTAACACTAACATACAGTATATTATTTATCGTTCATCATATGTATGATTGTCATTCTTAAATGTCAGTTTTCAATAATGACAAATGGTGGCCCGGGGGCCAATTGTGGCCCTCTGTCTAATTTTGTGTGGCTCCCAAAACATAATTGTAATTGATGAAGTTGGAAGTTATATGAAAAACATCATAATACACAAAACACCAGAAAAACAAAAAACGACAGTAAAATGCACAAAATTCAAGTACAGAAAGTAACAACAAAAAGATGAAAACACAATTCACCCCTATAAGATTATCAATATTACAACATTAAAAAGTGTAATTTTGTTTTCAGTTTACAGTTAATACACATTGTTACATATATCTATATATACCAAAATAGTAAGTTTTGTGTCAGAAGGTGCACTATTATTATTTTTCTATCTGGACCTTACATTTGAGGAACAACTTAACTTAAAAAGATCTGTAATCAAACATATTCACTGATTTAAACTGGAATATTAATTTCTTGAAACTCAGTTTGATCACGTGACCATTTGCCACAAATGAAATGATGAGCGTCAAAGATTCCTGTGCAAACAAAATGGTTTTTGCATATTCTATCATAATACTTTGAAGCAGTGGAAAAGGTCATTAAAAATACATGGTCTGAGCTACTTTAACCTGCTGCAACATTTACCCTGTTAAAGTCTATTTGCCGTTGTATCCGCAAACTCACTGCTCTCGTCTGACTCCGACCCAACGTGCAATTTTGGTACAAGGCTGAATCTAAAAAATGTATGCATGTAGCAAAGCAGCTCCTACGGTGGCTGGGAAGTGTCAGGAGAATGCATTTACAGAAACAAACACAAATGCAAAAAGGTCACAACACGAATGCAAAATGGCCACAACGGAGTTTTTGTAGACGTAAACAGGAGATCCATGAATCAGTGATTGATTGCTCAACCTGAAGTCTACCGGAAGTGTATCTCCGTGTAGTGAAATAGAATTGCGTGAAGTGAATCTGAATTTTGAATACTGAATTTTTGGAATGTATTAAGATGATTTTTTTTTTTTAAACAGGAAAAACACAATTTCAAGTTACTAATTAAGTTTCAATTTCAAGTGGTTACCTTCAAATTCAGTGCCAACTATTCAAATTCAGTTTCTAGTGGCACAAATCTCAGCCCATAGAAAGGGTGTATAAGTGCCGAAAATGTCTTGGAAGTGGGAAAAATGCACAGAAAAGTCATTGAAATTTAATGGAGAAGTGACAGAATTGGGTGTAATGTGACAGAATTGGGTGTAATGTAGTAAAAATGCATTAAAAGGAGCAAAAATATGGCAAGAAAAAGTGATGACAGGTTAAAACATGGCAAGTTGGCTGTCGCCACGGACGACCGTGGCTCAGGTGGTAGAGGGTCGTCTTCTGATCGATCCCAGTACCTGACTATGTGTCGAAGTGTCCTTGGGCAAGACACTGAACCCTAAGTTGCTCCCAGTGGTCGACTAGCGCCTTGCGTGGCAGTCCTGTCCCACTGGTGTGTGAATGTGAGAGTGATTGGGTGAATGAGTTGATATGTAAAGCGCTTTGAGACTGCTTCAGTGTGGGGATAAAGCGCTTTATAAAATCAAGTCCATTTACCATTTAGTCCATTTGTAGTTGCAGAAAAATGAAAAAATTAGCAAACATTTGTTCAAATTGTTCAAAAAATATTCTTAATCTACACCAAGGTTGAGAACCCCTGCTGTAGACTGCAGTAAGCAGCCTGAAAAGTATTAAACCATCGAATGGGTTTTTCGTTCAGGTGTGAGATAGTGAAGGTTTGATCGCTTTTGTTCTGGTGCCACATATGGGTGGTGATGCATCTCATAATTACTATTTAAACTAAGTATCTGTTTTCTGGTGTGCATACCATACATGAATCAGTAAATATATTTTCCTAAATATTCAGAAACAGGAATATTAACACAGTATTATGTCAGTGTGTGGAAGCTGAACTGAACACCTGGGGAAACACCCAATCCGTTTTTGGCTATATGCAAAGTTTGCAATTACAACAAGCCCCTATTGGCCACTACTGTAGGTGTCCCAGGCATCATCTGAACAAAGTGAAGTCGACCTGTATTTACAGTATTTCTCACATGCTTGAAAATAAATGAAGGATATAACACTCATTCATGCCGGTTTCTTGCCTATTTTTGATTATTTATTTAGATTTTTGATGTTCTTTCTTTTTTCTGATTTATACTTTTACATTTTCATCGCTGTATTGCTTTTATCTTAACCTACCTGTCAAGTGTCTTTGAGTGTCTTTGAAATAAAATGTACTAATATTAGAATATAAACTTCAATCATAACCTGGCTTGTGATTTTGAGCTGTGGTCTTGTTCTAAAAAATGTAAATAAACATTTTTGAAGAATACTTTTATTTATTGACTTATAGATCAGATAGAAATAGTTTTTAACTCAAAATAAGTTGTTAAATTTCAAACATAGGTTTAGCTGGTAAAGTGTTATATCAACCGTCTGCTCGGATTGGTGAACTGGGGGCCAGCTGTGTCAGAAACTGCAGGAAACAAAGGTACCTTGGACAGCTCCATTCATGCTGACGCCATCCGTACAGTGAGCTGGAATCTTAAGATCTTGAGAAAAATATGACAATTTTTGGTTTTGAGAGTGTACTGAAATGATCTTTCAATAACTTCCTTTTCTCTGGAAAGTTTTTACTGTTTAAAATGTTCCCACGGGGCTGGTTAAAAAAAAAAAAAAAAAGAGTTGTAGAGTTGTGACGATGTGGATTATGAATGTTCTCCGAAACCAGGAAGCGTTTGAAACGTGTACAATGAAAGAAGTCGAAGAAAAGGGAAACGTTTTTTCTTGGACGATATAAAGTTGTCACGCTTTAAAGGTGGATTATCAAGGTACCGGTACAGTGAATAACCAATTAAATTCCATGACAGTGCGAAGGCATTTCTTCCATCATGTCCTTTGTGTTTCTCTAGGCCTAGTTCTCAATTTTTCACCATCGCTGCCCTTTTGCGTCTCTTCTCTCTTCTGGCATTCATGAGACAAATGTTACCGTGTCACAGCATGTCCCTCACACCGCACACTTACACTCACACGTGCCCGTGGCTGAATGAAAACATGTCAAATTGAGCGTCAAAGAGCTGGAATCTCTGGATTTGGCAGGACGCAGATCAAACAGAAACATTGAGATGTGTCAGAAACAGAGCAAGGGGAAATTACCTCTTTACATGTCCTCACCTAAACAGTGGAAAGCCAATCAGTCCGACTCTTTATCGAGGATGCTCACAGACAGACGCAGCAACTCTTCACAGCAGCAGCTTCAAAGACTGAGGCCAGAAGTGAGGCAAAGATTAAATTCCCCTGACGTTTGAGAACAGAAACAGATGGTGACAGAAGTTGGCAGCAGGAGCAGTTTGGTACAAGGCTGATCGATGGACCGTCCCAGCTATTACTTTATACCAGACAGGTTGAACCATTACATTTTGAGTAATGGGCGTCCCACTTACTTTGACTTCTTCCGGCCTTTGTTTTATTGTTTTGTCTTTTCTTTTTACTATTATTTAAAGCAGCTTTCCCTGATCAACTGGATGCTTTTCTGCAGCCAATATTCCGAAAGCTTTCAAGGACGTTTTAAATATTTTGTCCATTGACTTGTTTGTGTGCCTGTTCATTTCTTATTCATTCTTTATTTCCTTAAGGTCCACCCAGAAAAACACCAAAAATGGAATGATAACTGTGTTGAAACCCTTTGATGCATATGCATGGGGATGGTCTCTTATGGAAGATAACATTCTGAAGTTTCTCTAGAATTATTTTGAACAACTGAGTTATTGTAGTATGAACATTCATCCATCCATCCAACCATTTTCAGAACCATTTTGTCCTATTTCATAGTTGTGAGGGTCTGCCGGTGCCTATCTCCAACTCACACCGGGCGCAAGGCGGGGGTGCACCCTGGACAGGGCACCAGTCCATCGCAGGGCAACACACAAACAGACAAACACTCACATTCACTCCTACTTGCAATCTAGAGACTCCAATCAATCGGGAGGAAGCCGGTGTACCCGGAGGAAGCCCACGCAGTACGGGGAGGACATGCAAACTCAACACAGAAAGGATAAATTCCCTCAATATGGAAGTCCTCCATCATCTGCCCTGTGGCGAAGAAGAGCAACCCTAGTATCAACAACGACTATCGGCCTGTGTCTCTGACATCACTGATCAAGAAGATCTTTGAAAGACTCGTCATGGCCCAGCTGCAGGCTGATGTAGACGTGCACCCTGACCCACAGCAGTTTACTTACCAGCCGCGCAGAGTGGTGGATGATGCTATACTCACCTTGCTGCATGGTGCCATCACCCACCTGGAAAAGCCCAAGTCCCATGCCAGCGTGGTCTTTCTGGATTTCTCTAGTGCATTTGACACTGTGCAACCACACCTAATGGGGCGCAAGCTGCTCCAGATTAATGCCAACCCCCACCTCATTTACTGGGTCCTCTCCTTCCTCACAAGGATGAATCAGAGGGTCGGGGTGAATGGTCACCTCAGCACTGTTGGGACAACATCAATCGGTTTACCTCAAGGTTTGATCATCTCTCCACTTCTCTTCACTCTGTAGACTGACGACTGGAGAAGCACACCTCGGGAATAACGTACATCAACTATTCAGATGACACAGTAATCATGGACACCACAAACACAGTTGGACAAATAGACCTGGACTCATTTTCACTGCGGTGCAAGGACAACTGTCTGGATCTAAATGTATCTAAGACCAAATAAATTGTCATTTACCGTACTTCCACCATGGCCATCCCACCACACCCTTACTCACAGTCGACAATGAAATAATCGAAAAGGTCAGCTCATATAAATATCTCGGCTCCTTAATCGACCACAAACTTACATTTCAACTCAACACTGAACATTCTTTTCAAAATGTCAACAGTGCCTCTTTTTCTCCGTAAGCTACGCAGACTTCAGGTTCGCCAATCCATTCTCACTGTTTTCTAGAAATGTTTCATTGAATCCATCCTCACATTCATTATCAGTGTCTGGTTTGTTTCACTCACCGCAACTCTCTTCATAAAATCAGCACCAAAATCATTGGTCAGGAACAGCAGTCACTCACTATCATCTACAACACCTGAGTCCTGAGGAAAGGCACCCAGATCTCCACTGATCCCTCACACACCCTACGCCCTCACTACACTCTGTTGCCTTCAGGGTGCAGGTCCAGGTTGCTCCCACTGAGGACAAAGATGGCTAGTTCCAGCTTCTTTCCCCACCTCCAACCGCCTGTTAAACGGCTGATTGCAACACAAATCTGTAGTTGAGGACTATCGTCTTTGGCTTATTTGTTTTTAAGCTATTATTGTTTTTTAATCTATTTATAAGGGAACTCATGAACTTCACAATTTTAATGTATGAAGTTGATTTGATTTCAGCTGAAATGAGTAAAGGCTTTTAGTGCACTAGTGTGCAAGTAAAACTTAAAGAAAAATCCTCTACTAGTAGACAATTGTGTTACTGGTAGTACTAGTAAAGCTTTGAGTTTTTACTCAAAAAACTAGTCTACTAGTCCAGGTCTCCAGGCGCCTTCCACAGCTTTAAATAATTACACACACTAATCAGAAAGTTCCCAACATAAAAAGAAAGAAAGCCCAAATTTTTATTTCAAAAGATAATTAACCGAAATGAATGAAATAAATTAGGACGGCTGGAGAAGGATGAATTTTCTAGAAGAAGAAAGACATTGTGGTTTATTACCTGAGAAATAAAATCAGATCTTTGGCTGCATTTGATGGAGATGATTTGGAAAGGCGGCGTTCTGAATCCTAACAACTCATCGTGGATGCTGCGCTCGTCTTGTGTCACTTGTATGAAATACTGTCCTTGTCTTTGGCATAAAACCTTCCTACTTTTAATTTCACTATAATTGCTTCTTATTAGTGTAAGTGCCCTTAACACTGTAAGATAATGACACAATAAAAGTAGGAGAATTTGTATTTTCCAGGCATAGCCTGGAAGTCGCCAAAAGGAAACTGAGTGTTTTTTAATCTCCAAGACTGTTTCAGTGGGTAAAACTTTCCTCTTCTCTCATTTGGAAAAGCTAAGGATGACAAGTGGACAACAATCAATATCCTAAACGGTGTATCCACTTTAAGTTGGCATAAAGTCAGCACACACACACATTGATCATAAGTTGGCACATTCAAGCTGATAGCCGTCAGACAAAGGGTCCTGGAGGGAGGGTGTGGAGAGAGACAAATGCAGCAGTGAGTGTGCACGTTGCATTGTGCACAGAGTCAGAGTCATTCATCTCATTAACGAAGTAAAGTACCACACACACACACGCACACACACGCACACACCTCTTTCACTCTACCTGTGGTTCTCTTTGGAGTATTCAACAGTTTGTATAGAGTATACTGTATGTATAATTCATATGAAGAGAAGTGTGTGTGTGTGTGTGTGTGTGTGTGTGTGTGTGTGTGTGTGTGTGTGTGTGTGTGTGTGTGTGTGTGTGTGTGTGTGTGTGTGTGTGTGTGTGTGTGTGTGTGTGTGTGTGCATTCAAGTAAGAGGAAGAAAGTGCACGCAAAGTCTTCATTTTAATGATCACTAAAGAGCCTCATGTCTTTGTTCCTGCTGGTCTCAGCTCCTCCCCATCAGGGCTCCTCATCTGATAAACTATTTAACAATCTCAGGCTCACACATACAGTGTGACCCCTTTAATGTCATTTTTTAAAAACTTAAATGTTTAAAAAGTCAGTTTGTTAATGGTTTGTTTAAAGGCTGAGCTTGTATACAGGTAATTATCTCACGTTTTAAAAGCTGATTAAGATTCTTTTCTAATCAGATATAGACAGTGTAGGCCTCATAAATCAATAACAGATCATTTGCTTATGAAAATTAATCTGTTTATATTTTATAAATATTATTTATATTTTTACTATTGCTATCGTTATTATTATTTGTAACACTACAAATAATAATATAAAAAAAACCTGTACATTATAGGGTGGAGGGACGGGGGTAAGGATGATAATAGCAATGATAATCCCCTTTTCAAGTTACCAGGTTTTTCTTTTCCTTCTTTTCAGTTTTTCTCATATATATATATATATAATAAAAAAGTTTCTGGAGGCAAACACAGGAAATCAAGCTCAGAATGACATAAAAACACTTCTATGCATCCTTTTACTGGACTCCACAACCCAAAATGCAATGCACACAACTTTTACGACAATGTCAAACTGTTTAAAAACAATACAAATGTTTACAGTAACAATTTAAAGCTTTTGCATTTTATCTTTCAACCAAAGCATCTTTGATTTAGTCATCTATGAGGCCTACACTGTGAATTAATTTGATGGAAAAATGCCTCCAGCAGCTTTATGTTTACTTATTTGCATGCCATCAGGGTTTACACCTGTTCATAATGGAAGATTGACACCAGAAACCCAAAAGGCACTTTTCCACTCACACTCAGGTTGTAGTCTAACTATTTCTTCTTAAATTTGACAAGATGAACAGCCATATGTGATTTTTACATTATGACTCTCAGAGGTGTGTGTCCTGATACGTTACAGCAATCTGTCTTGTTGTTTTCCTCTACTTACAACACTTCCTCTGCTTTATTATGTCGGTGCAGATGTGTTGGCTTTCATAGAAGAGGCAGTTATTGGCTTGAGGGTCCCTAAGAAAAATAAACCAATCATCAACAGGGCATTCAGCTTGAATTATGCACGTGAATCATTGCAAATACGTGTTCTGATGTGTTGACAACATTAATATATAAAACTCTGATAAAAATATGAATTTAAATTGTAAAAGAATTATGCTTTTAATGTGAATAACATTTTCAATCCAGCAATTGTATTTCAAAAAGTTCGAAGGAATGAAAAGCCTGACAAAATACACAAAGCAACTCCCAAAACACACAAAACTACAGCAAAATGCACAAAGTACGCAAAAACACCAAAATGATTCATTAAACACAAAATGACAACAAAGAGAGACACAACAACCACTTAAACAAAATGACTACAAAAACACAAAAACGCATAACAGGATAGCTCCAAAAACACACTTACTGTCAACAAAATGGCACAAAATGACAGGAAATACAAAAAACAACAAAAACACACACAATGACTCCAAAAACACACTAAATGACCAAAAACTAACAAAACCACACACATACATAAAAGAGACCTTTTTCCCCTTTATTAATGCTCAAATTGGTAATTTTTCTAAATGCTGACATGAACGTTGATAATGTGGCCCTCGGAACAGATACAATCTCTTTTTTGTGGCCCCCGCTGTGATAGAGTTGCCCATCCCTGCCTTAATCTTGTTTGACTTTTTAAAAAAAAACATGAATCTAGAGGCATGAAACAGAGGCATTTGAAAACTGCTAACAAGTGCTAACAACCTTGACAAAGACCTGGAAGAAGATTTTGGATGGAGATGTAACGCCATTGATTGACACTTCAGCTTCAACCGGACAAATAAAATCTGCCTGGCAGCCTTTGTACAGCTTGGCAGGAGAGGTGGGAATGGGGAGTTTACAAGATAAAACACAAATAGAGGAGAGAGATCAGTGTTTTCAAAGCAGCAGCAGCAGCAGAGACAGTCGTGGAAGAAAGCAAGTGTGACTATACTGACAATCACACACCTGAAAAGTAAACTGCAGTTATTTGTTGTCGAGTTGCCACTGCAGAAGAAGAAAAAAGTTAAAAAATAAAATAAATAAATAACTCAGTGTTTGTGTTTCTAATGTAATATCGACAACTTCCTAAAGGCTTTCCAGGCTTTCCTTCGGTTGTGGCTCTGCATTCAACAGCGACAGCTGATGTTCAAACGGTGGCAAACTTGCTGCCCAGTTGAAACTACACGATCAAAGTCATTGAACAACAAATGAGAGACTTAGGTATGAGCAAGGCACTTTGACAATAACACCAGACTGACTGTGAAGGAAAGCCATGCACGCACACAACTGTAAATATACACTATATAAAGCTTTAAGTAGCACTCAAGTAGTCGCAAAGCTTTTACAGCCACATTCATTCATTCACATGCAGACAAACACATTTCATCACAGCGGGGGCCACAAAAATGTGATTTCCAAGGCGAGGGCCACATTATCAACTTTCAAAACAATAGTTCTGTATGGGTTTTTTGTCATTTTTATACTTTTTTGGTCCTTGTGTCTAATTTGTTGCTATGTTTGAGTGTTTTAGTTTTTCTGTTGTATTTCTCGAGTCGTTCTATGTATTTTTCCATATTTTTTCAGTAAATTTGTGCATTTAGGAAGTCCTTTGGTGTGTTCATAGAGTAATTTAGTTAGTTAGTAGTTTTTGTTGTCGTTTTGTGTGCTTTCAAAACAATTTCTTACACATTGCTGTCATTTTGTGCGTCTGTGGAGTCATTTTTGGGCATTTTTGGTTGTATTTTGTGTGTGATTTTGGAGCCACTTTGTGCATTCTTAAAAACGTTTTGAGGATTTTTTAATTTTTTCTACATTTTTCTGTTATTTTGTTTTTTGATGTCATTTTGTGTAATTTTGGAGCCTTTTGTGTGTTTTTATAATCATTTTGTATAATTTACTGTCATTTTGTGTGATTATGGAGTTATTTTGCGTGTTTTTGTTGTCGTTTTGTGTGCTTTAAGAATAATTTCTTGCATATTTCTGTCACCTTGTGTGTGATTTTGGAGCCTTTTCATGTTTTTGTGAGTCATTGTCATTTTGTGTGCTTTTGGAATCAGTTTGTGTGTTTGTATAGATAGAGGATTGACCAATGGCCGCCCATGTGGCCCCTGGGTAACTGTTGTTGTTTGAACGACACAGCTGTTTCTAAAACAGGCATGAAAACTGGTGTAACCAAGAAGACTAATGTTGTTAGACTGAAACTCAAGATATTTTTTAGATAGCAAAAGAAAAGATGCTAAACTAGCGTGTGCAGAGATGATGTTGGTAAAACTCTTATTTTAGGCTCTAATGAGAGAACTGTTGAAAGTTGTTTTCTTATTTGGAAAGGATGTTTAATGAGTGTTTCTTTCACAGGTGAAATCGTCATATGTTAAAAAAAAAAAGTTTGAGAAACACAGGATGAGCATGATTAATCAGAATGCTTAAAGGAAGGGTTAAACATACAATGGAAAACACAAAGGGAGTTAAGAAAAATGTTGTTTTCTCATACTACAATACACACAAGAATAAACCTGCTGCTCAGAGTGTGCAGAAGTTATTACTGCCATTAAATATTTTTGCACTTTGACCTAAAAAGGGAGGCGGGGGGGGGGGACGGAAACAAAACAAAACATGGCCTCATCGAGAAATCATGAATTTTGCTGTGTTTAAGTCTCACTTGGACTTTTTAGTTTGTTCTGACCTTTTCACACATGAAAAAAGAAAAAGCATCTTTATTATTATAGTTAAAGGTCAGTGTGAATGTTGTATGATTGTGAAACAGCTTTCGGCTGGGTTTGACGCTCACATTCTTACAAAAAGGACTGAAATACGACAAAGCTTATTGTGTTGGCTTGCATGTGTGTGCGCGTATGTGTACACTGAGGTTTCAAAACCGTAATTGCAATCCTGCAGGAAAAATCATTTTTGATGCTTGCACAATGCCTCAGAAATAAATCACAGCAGCAATACCAGAGTAGTTTTCCTGCAGACGCACTAACTCTGAACACGCCCGATCCCCTCTTTCTGTCTCTTTGACACATGCTGATGCCATAATGTTCGTTATGGGTATTTCTGCCGTCGCTTACACAACTACTTACTAACGCACACGCAGGCTTGCACACAAGGCTGCTAAAACAGCATTTGGGCCATAAAATCCTTTTCCACGGTTAACTTGTGATGAATGGGACTCGGTTGAAGTCAATGAGATAGTGCATTGCCATAATTCAATTCAACACATACGCACACACTGTGAAACACAAGTACACAACAACACTAGGCTACGGCCATAATTCAGCCTTGATGCATATATACACTCACACATTTGTGCACAGTAAATGAGAGCGCAGTGCACTTTAATTCACTGTAAAGACAAATGCCCTGCAGTGTACGTTATCACAGTGACCATTTTCTTTCTCTTTCTTAGTGAGTGTGTTAAAGGGCCTGAGAACTGAAAACACATTAGCACACCAGAATAGATTAACCTGAATTATTATTTAATTACTCAAAGATGATATTCCCGATCATTTCTTCATTAGATAAACCATTGTGTACGTCTCAATTAATAAATTAACTGAACATAATTTACTCCAAAAAGAAAGAAAAAAGGTTGAAATTGCTGCTTGAAAGTTGTTTTTTTTTTTTTATCTCCACTGTAAACATTCCATTTCTTGACATTTGTGTTTTTACTTCATTCTTACTGTGGCTGTGTGCGAAATCTCAATACTAACGTACTACACACTCAATACGTACAGTATATAAGGTAACACTACTTGAAGTTTTTTACATAAAGGCTGACATTACGCTGTCATGACATGACACCTGTCATTAGCATGAACAAGGTGTCATGAAGGCTGTCATTAAGTGTCGTTCGTTACCCTAACCCCTAACCCCACTAGATCCCTCCACCTAACCCAAAAAATGCCAACATAGATTAAGGTGTCATAATTTAGCGAATGACACTTAATGACAGCCTTCATGACACCTTATTCATGCTAATGGCAGATAATGACAGCTTTATTTACAGTATAAAACTGTATACTGTCTCATATATACTATGGTTTGGATGATGACCGTTCCCACTGAAGTATACTTCCAAGTTTCCCAAGATGCATTTAGAACCGAACGACAAAAACCTGAAACACACTGAGGCTAAATATCTCCGTTGATTCGCCACCTTTGAAATTTCTGACATCATTTTAAGTGAGAAAGTGAAGTAGAATATCAACATGTGCTCGATTGAGCAATAAAAACTTTCGTATACACATTTCATGCCGACATTTCAGAGATTTTCAAAAACTCGCCATTGAGCTACTGATATAAACTTCAAAACAAGAGCCCAATTAACAAAAGGGTTAAGAAAAAAAAAAAACTAATGGAAGACAAGAAGAGATGCTTTTATTTTGAAAAGGGAATGTTTGAATCTTAGCTTGAAGCTGGCCCCAGGACCATTTTACGTTTCGCTCGCAATGCATCATGGGACTAGTGTGTATACATCCGGGTATTTCTCGCGTACTCAATCTTTCCATACTATTTAATGTGAACGCACTACATACTCATTTTGACGTCAGATTTAGTATGAGTAGTATGAGTAGTATGCTAGCATGCGATTACGAACACAGCCTGTAATTTTTTTGTGTTTCTTCATCAGACAAGAAGAATGAAGTTAAAACACCTCTATCCAACCGTCTTCGCGAGTCCACATCCCACAATGCAATGCACGAAAATGTAAACAAATGAAGTGTTTACGGTGGAAATAGAAAACAAACTTTCAAGCAGCATTTTCAAGATTTTACTTTTTTTTTTTTCTCTTGAGCAAATTGTTTGATTTATTGATAATCTAAGCCAACACTAAGATTTGTATCTATTAGAAAAATATCAGCGGTAGCAGATTTAATAATAGGTTGAATGTATTGTTGTTAAGGTTGAGATTCTCCAAAGATGACTTCTCAAAGTTTGAATAAATACGTCTTTAATGAAGGTGTGAAGGAAAAACAGCGTCAAGGTCAAGGCTAGCAGTTAGGGTAGAACATTTGACTTCTTCTTTGTGTTTCACCCACTTTTAGGAAATGTTTGCAAGGTAATTCTGCTGGTAACGCGACAGCTGGTCCCTTGTAGGTTTTGGAAACTCGTTCTATCACCCAAAGGTTATGTTTGGCAGATTTTTTACAGTGACTGCCAGAAAAGATGAGGGGGAATGTGGCAAAGCTGAAAAGATGTTTTTGAAAATCCTCTCCTGGAATAACAGACCCCGGGATGAAGGTCTGTTATTCATTGTGAGTCACTGCAGCAAGATGCAAAAGCTTTTTGAGATATACTGCATGAGTCACTCAGTGTAATTTAGTGTCAGCTCATGTATAAATGGTGGTTAATCCTAGACATGGAGCCAGATTACCTTACTTGCTGGATTTATTTTTATTTATTTTTTTACGTTCCTACATTGGGATTATGGAAAGCTATTTGTAATGAAAATACTAAAATGACGGATAGACTTCAGTAACCTTTGTCGGTGCATTAAAAGTTCAATTTTAAGTCTGAAAATGCATAATTTCACAGGCAAAACCTTTTTTTTTTTTTTTTTTTTTTTTTTTTTTTTTTTTTTTTTTTTTTTTTTTTTTTTTTTTTTTTTTCTTGTCTGCACATGCTTTCGAAGGTTAACACTACAAGAAGTGCAATCTTTTGACAGCAATGCATATTTTATTATTGCAATTAAATAAATTTATTTATTTCATTGCATAATTGTGACCGTCACCAGCCCTCCCTAGGGAAGGGTAAGAAATACTTTATTAAAGGGAGGGTGTAAAAAAGAGAGGGCAGTGTTACACCAAGGTGAGGGGTTGGAGGGGGGTGGGGAAGTTAGCAGGGAAGAGGGATACAAGATAGGATATGGAATGGGTGAGGAATAGTTTTAAGTGATGCGATGTGAAATTGTGGTTGTGTATATTGTGTTTATTGTTGTGTTGTCAAGCCAGTTTGGTGACCAGTGTGTGGTTTAGGAATAATGGTGGTGGCTGTGAACAGAGGAAGAGGTGAGTGGAAATTCCAGAAAACAGGTATTTGGGAACAACGTGTCTAAGGTTGAGCCCAGTATGAGTGTTATCCCACAGCCCAAGGCCAGTGCATCCATGACAAATGTATTTCCAAGTACCGCCACTGCAAAACCCAAGAGCCGCCCCCGGGCCCGAAGAAGCAGTCAGGCCAGCAGCAAGAGCAGGCAGCCTAAGGGCCCCCGGCGACCACCCCACGGCCAAGCAGTCCCCCGAACGCCCCCAAGATCCCAAGCCGAGAGGCAGCCATCGCCCCCCCATACACACCCGAGAAAGCCCCAAGGAGCCAAGGACCCAGCGCACCACGCCACCGATCCCACCCCCAACCCCCAGACCCCCCACCCCATCGACCCCCCCACCCCCCCACCCCACCCCCGCGCCCAACCCCCCGAGGGGAGGGCCCCGAGAACTCCCTGCCCGAGGCCCCAGCGGAGGAGCCGAAGCCCACACCCAGCAGACGACCAGAACCGCGCCGAACAGGCAGCCAGTGGGCACCCGCCGGCGAGCCCAGAGCCAGCAGGGGCCCGACCCCAGGCCAGAAGGACCCGGAACGGATGCAGCACCAGGAGCAGCCCGCCCAGGGAGGACGACCACACCCCAAGCCGCATAAGGCACCAGGGGGCCGCTGGGAGTCTCCCCGCCGGCCCCCAGGCACCCCAACCTAGCCCCCCACGGCGCCCCAGATCACCCTTCACTGATGCCGCCCGCGCCACGAGCTTCAGTTCTTTTTTTTTTTTTTTTTTTTTAAAGCCAGGGCCCCCTCCAAGGGCCAAGCCAGACCGCCCCGCCGGGATGTGGCCCCCTATTCCGGCCCCCGACACCCTACCTCACGGGGCACTGCCCAAGCAGGGGCCGTACCAGTAGGTACGCAAGGGCGCGGCACGCGCCACCCGCCCCGAAAGACCCCCGCCAGGACCGGCCCGGCCAGCAGGCCAAGCACCCCGGGCCCCAGGAGCACCCCCCGGGACCAGGACCCCCCAAGGGCAAGCCCCCGGGCCAAGCCCCCCGGGACGCACTCCCCACCCCCGCCCGGGACCCGGCCACGGCCCAGCAGGACCGCACAGCCCCGGACAGCCCACGGCCAGCAGCCCAGGGCCCGCCGCCCCCCGGACAGCGCCAGCCACGGAGCAGCGCCCCCCGCCGGCCCGCGAGCAACCGGCGATCCCCACCGCGGGGACGGAGGCACCCCAACGGCACACATCAAGTGCGGGACAGCAGCCCCCAGCCAAAGATGCCCCGGACCCACCCACCAGTCCGCAAACGGCAGGATAGACCCACCAGGCGGCCGACAGCAACCTCCACCACCGGAACAGCTAGCGCCGCCCCCCAGTAAACAGCATCACCCCGAGGCGCCAAGCAACCCCGCCCCAACCCCGGCGAGGACACCAGCACCCCCCCAGCACACCCACCCCCCAAACCGGCGAGGCAGGCCGCCCCGGGCCCGCACACCGCGGGGCCCGCCCCCAAGGCCACCAGGAGACAAAGCAAGCGCCAAGCCACACCCAAGGGGGAGAGGCACCCCCGCGCCCCACCCGGCCGACACAGCCCGGAAAGACCCCGCAAGGAGAGACCCCGGCAAAGCCCCCCCGAGACCCACCGCCACGCCCGACCGCACCATCTTGATGTGCTTTTGCTCTATGCAGTGGCCCAGCCACCAACAGAGGGGCCAGGCCCCCACCGGAGAGGCCCAAATATGTGTACCAACCCACCACCCTGTTATGGTGCCTCTCCATTCCCCAATGGAGAGGCACTTCCCGATCCCCTGTGTGAATGTGTGTGTTTGGTGAATGTATGGGGTGTAATTAAAAGAAGGGGGATGGAGGGGAGCGGTGCTCCCCCTCCAGCCTCTGTGGATTTATGTGTATGTGGTGTAATAGGCCGGAGGGTGTAAAGGATGATACACCCTCCGGGGGGTGACATGTTGAGATGCGATTAAAATTGGAGGGATTAGTAGGGCAACTAGAGGTGGGAGGGCCGCCCCCACGCCACTACATAGTAACACAGGTGGCGGCCCCCTCCACCCCCAGCCCCACCATCCAGCCCCCCAAGGGTTGGGTATTGGTGTGTGGTGCATTTTGTGAGTGAGCCAGACCAGCTGGGAGTGGGGTGAAGTGAACATGTAGGAGGCCTGTCCAGTGTGAGCCGGGCCCGTCCGCGTGGCGGGCCACGCGAGAGGGTAGATGGCGCAGACGGGCAAGTGGCACTGCGGGCCCCGGAACAGCACAGCCGGAGACCCCCCCCCACGGCACCCCCCAGACCGCGCCGGCCCCGCGGAGCACGGCGACACCCCCCACCCCCGGGCACAGCCAGGCACCAACAACATCCCCCGGCGCCCCAGGGGGCGACCCCCGCCGCCCGCCGGCCCGGAGCAACGCCACCCCGCCACCAAGGGGAGCGGCCGAGCAGGGGGGAGGCCCATGCCCGCACCAGGGCCAGCACAGGCCCACCCGGCGCCACGATACAACACTCTCCACCGGGAGGCGGCCCCGGCCCCCCCGACGAGAGAGGACGCCATCCACCGCCAAGCAGGGCCATCCCTCCAGCCACAGACCGGCAAGCCAGAGTACCGAAGCACCCCCAGCCCGGAACCGCCCCCCCCACACCAACGGCGCCAATAGAGCCCCCCCCCCCCACGGAGGCAATCCCCGACGACCCACGCACCGGCACGAGACACCCCCCCGACGCCAGCACACCCCAAACAACAGCGGGCCCAAGGCCACCAGCCCCGCCCCGCCCAAGGCTGCGCAGCGCCGCCACGAGCCGCGGCCGGTCCCCGGGCAGATGGCCGGAGAGCACCTCCCCGGACACGTAGCCCAAGGATCCGCCCCCGGGGCACCCCCGCCCCGGAATCGCGCCCACGGCGCCCGGTGCACCCAGCCAGCAGACCAGCCAATCCCAACGCGGATCCACCGGGCCAGGAACCACGCGCCGCGCCCCCGCACACCCGCCCAATACGACCCCCGGGGAGGCCCCATAGCACCCCTCACCCCACCCCCTAGCCATAACGTCCACACCCCGGCCATTGCGGTCGTACAAAAAGCCCCCGAGGGGGCCCCGCCTAGCTCGCCGCGCAAGCGACATCCGTAGCAAAGGTGCGCCCCAGGGAGCCAAGCCAAGGACCCGCAAGGGCCGACGGAGCAACCCACAGCCACACCCCGCCACCCAGCAACCCAGGAGGCAATCGCCGACCCCGGGCAGCAGCCACCCCCAAAGCTACCCCCACCCCGGATCCCCCCGGACCGGAGCCAAGGACCCCACCACCCCAGGCCCCCCAACGAGACCACCCCCCAGCCAACCCACCCGGCACGGCACCGCCCGCCCCCCAGGCGGGAGCCACAGCCCCCCCACCAGCGCCCCCGGCCAACGGGAGCCCCCCAAACCCAACCCCACAGGATGGCGGGCGCAAGAGCAAAGGAGGAGGAGGGGGGGAGGACGAGACAGGGGGACAGGGAGCAAGGGGAAGGAGCGGCAGGGGAGCACGCAGGGCCCCAGCCCCAGAGACCAACCAGATGCGCATGCAAGGGGCAACGGCGCCAAATCAAACAGCCCCGGGACCCCGTGAACACCCAGAAGGAATGCACACCCGTGCTGAGGCAACAAGGCACCCCGGCAACCCACCCCAGCCATCCTGACCAAGACCACCCCAGAGGCCCAAGGCGGCCCCGGCCTACAGTTGGGCTAGTGCGTTAGTAAAGAGTGGTGCTGGCAGTCGCTTGCAGGCTAGATCATCAGGCTTTTAAAAATTTAGATTTAATGCAATTAAAAAAGGAGTCCAACGCTCCTCAAAGCACGTTATTTTTTTTTGTTTTCTGAGAGCAGACATCTTTTCCATGGAAATAAATTCTGTGAGGAGATTTTGCCATTGGTTTATGTTTAAGGATTTTTTGTCTTTCCAATTTAGTAATATTGTTTTTTTTGCTATGGCTAGTGCCGCAAGGATTGATTGTGATTGGTTTGCTGGGGGTTGAAGCATTGTCAGGTCTCCAATCAAACAAAGATTTGGAGATAAAGGAATTCTGTAGTCCAAAATGGAGGACAGTTTTTCAGTGATTAGAATCCAAAAGTGTTGAACTGGGGAGCAAAGCCATAAGGCATGTAAATAGGAATCCGCTGTATTCTGGGTGCACTGAGAGCAGATGTCTGTTGCTAAGAAGCCCATTTTATGCATTTTCTGTTGGGTAATGTGGGATCTGTGGAGGACCTTGTATTGAATTAGCTGAAGGTTTGTGTTTTTTGTCATCTTAAAAGTATTACAACAAATTTCTGCCCAGAAATCAGTGCTCGGGGTGATTGAGAGTTCGGCCTCCCACTTCGCGATTGGTAAGTAATTACAGTTAGTGTTCGAAAGCGCTCTGTATATTTTGAGAGTTTTTTTGATTTTGTTGAGATTTTTTCATATATATAGCCAGTTCTGGAGGTTGTAACGTAGTTAAGTCTAGTGGAGTGGTTTTCTTTATTGTCTCTGTTACTTGTAAGTACTGTAGAAAGTTACTTTTATTTATATCGAATGCTTGGGTTAGATTGTTATATGACCTGATCTTGTCATTTTCAAAAAGGTCTTGGAGATGAGTGATTCCACTCTCTTCCCATGTCTTCAGATAGAGTGGTGTTTTTTTATTTTTAAAGTCGGGGTTGTGCCAGATTGGAGAGAGTATACTAGTTTTTAATTGGCCATTTGTGATGTCCAGGGCTTTCCACCATGCAGTCAGTGTGGAGGCAATTAGTGGGTTTTTAAAGCAGTTGTGATGTTTGAGGGTCGCAGTGATAAAAGGGAGATCAGAGAGTTTAATGTGTTTGCAGTCTAACTGTTCTATTTCTAGCCAGGTGTTGTAGTATTCTTTTGGATTTAGCCATTCTGTTAAATATAGTATTTGGTTTGCTAAGTAATAATGCATGAAATTAGGGGCTTCTAAACCACCCTCGTCTTTGTTTTTTTGAAGGGTAGAAAGGCTTATTTTAGGTTTTTTATTTCTAGTATAGAATTTTGTAGTTGTAGAATCTAATCTTTGAAACCATTGTTTTGGTGGTTTTAGTGGTATCATTGAGAACAAGTAGTTTATTTTTGGTAAGATTTTCATTTTAACTGAGGCTATCCTGCCAAGTAGTGAGATGGGGAGATTGTTCCATCTCCGCAGATCTTCTGTGACTTTGTCCAACATCGGATCATGATTTAGTTTAATTAATTCATTTAAGTTTGGTGATATATTTAAGCCTAGATATTTAATTGTATTTGTGGTGGAGGGGTGTTGTGGATTTTGGTGTGCAGGATTCCAAGAGTTTTTTGTCAAAGGGAGGATTGATGATTTTGTCCAGTTAATGGAATAGTCTGATAATTTAGAGAAGCTGTTTATTAGATTAAATACTTCCTCTAAAGAGGATTGCGGTTCTTCCAAATAGAGTAAAATGTCATCCGCGTAGAGATTAATTTTGTGTTCTGAGATGGATGAGTGGATTCCTTTAATAACAGAGTTCTGACGTACAGCTGCTGCGAGAGGTTCAACGAATATTGCAAAAAGCAAAGGTGAGAGTGGACAGCCTTGTCTGGTTCCCCTCTGCAGTGTGAAGCTTTGGGATGTTATTTTGTTTGTGGTTACTGAGGCCTTAGGTTTATTGTACAGGGTGGAGATCCATTGTATGAATGATTCTCCGAAGCCAAATTTGCCAAGGACAGTTAGGAGGAATGACCAGTTTACTCTATCAAATGCTTTTTCTGCATCGAGTGACAAGATTATTGTTTTCTTTTTAGAGTTCTGTGCCATGTTGATCACATTAAACAGTCTTCTCACATTGTCTGTGGAGTGTCTATTTTTAATAAAACCTGTCTGGTCTTGGTGTATAATTGACTGTACTACTTTCTCTAACCTGGATGTGAGTGCTTTGGAAATAATTTTTAAGTCTGTGTTAATAAGTGAGATGGGACGATAGCTTGAGGGTAATATGGGGTTTTTGTCTGGTTTAAGTAACAATTTAATGTTCGCTGTATTCATGTGACCTCCTACATGCCCTTTATTTTTGATCTCTGTTACTACTCTGAAAAATAGTGGAGCCAGCATTGACCAGAAATGTTTAAGGAATTCAGCAGGGAACCCATCTGGACCTGGTGCTTTGCCTGTTGACATGCTATCTAAAGCATTTTGTAATTCTTGTAAGGTTAATGGTGAGTCTAAGGTGGTTTTCTGATCTATAGTGAGCTGTGGTAGGTTTAGTTTATTAAGAAAGGTTTTAATATCTTCAGGGTCAGGGTTTAAATTTGATGAGTATAAGTTTTGATAATAATCATGAAAGATGTTATTAATGTCCTGAGGTAAGTTTAAAGTTTGACCTGCGTTATCAGAAATTGCTGCTATAAAGGAATTTTCTTTACTATGTTTGAGCTGATTTGCTAAATATTTGCCTGATTTATTATTGTAGTCAAAGTTTTTGTATCGTAATTGTTGCAAAATGAAGTCGGTTTTTTTAGATAAGATGATATTCAGATTAAGTTTTGTATTTTGGAGTTTTTCCCATAAAAGTTCAGAAGGGTTAGCTGCGTATTCATCCGTAAGTTTTTTGATCTTTTCTTCAAGTGTTTTTTCTGCTATCTGTTCCTGTTTTTTCTTAAAAGAAGAGTATGATATAATCTTCCCTCTAATGACAGCCTTGCCAGTTTCCCAGAGTAAGGACGGTGATATTTCCGGGGAGTCGTTTGTCAATAGAAAGTCCTCCCATTCTTTTCTTATAATTTTTTCAAATTTACTGTCATTAAGTAATGAAGTGTTAAAGCGCCATAGAGAGGATACTTTCTGATTAGAGTCACACTGCAGGGTGAGGGATATTGGGGCATGATCGCTAATAATTATAGGATGTATTTTAGAGGACATCTTATGTACGATGGAATTATTTGAAAGAAAAAAGTCAATTCGGGAGAAGGATTTATGCACGGGGGAGAAGAAGGTATATTCTTTTTTAGTTGGGTTATTCATTCTCCATACATCTCCTATTCCAAGGTCTTCCATGTAATCCATTAATACTTTAGCAGATCGAGATGGTTTTGTATTTGAGCACTTACTAGATCTGTCCAATGATGTGTTGAGCGCCAGATTGAAGTCACCTCCGATGATTAGAGACGAGTCTGCAGAAAGGTCTGAAAGCTCTGAGAAAATTCTATGGAAAAAATCAGGGTCATCATTATTGGGGGCATATAGATTAAGAATTGTGAAACATTTATTATAGATTACTACTTTGATAATAATATATCTACCCTCTGGGTCTATGACGGAGTTGATTATGTTAACGGGTAACCTTTTGTTGAGAAGAACCGAGACTCCTCTTTGTCTGGAATTAAAACATGAATTATATATCTTGTTAAAATTTGAATCTGTCAGGGATTTTTCTTCTGATTTAAGTAAGTGAGTTTCTTGAAAGAAGACAATGTCTGCATTTAATCTTGATACATAGTCAAATATCACAGGCAAAACCTTAATCAACAGACTGTTTCTCTTTTGATACATTTACATTATTTCTAGCACAGTTTCCAAGTTGCTGGAAATGTTTTAGCTTTTGTTTTAGAACACAATTAAATATGAAGCTTTTCCGACCATGGCTATAGTAAGAATGATATTTCTATCTCATCTGAATTCTTAATTTAGAGGTTTTTCTATTTATTAAATGTCAAATGATTTTTTTTAACTGCTGCTTTTTAATAAAATGATAAAAAGTATCACAAAACAGTGTTTTATTAATATATGTGTATTAATTTGAGCCTACATAGAAGGATTGTGACTATTTTCCATACTTTATTTTGGCATGTCCTGATGAAAATGACACTAAACTCCATGCTTCCGTTAGCTACCCGGAATTATGGTGATTTATGTGTTGGATTGGGGATAAAAATCAAGGAAATGATCTCACATTGAATAACAGACAGTTTTCATTTGGTGAAAACAAACAATCTTTATCTCTTTATGACTTTTTTTGCTTAGTCATACAAAGTTCAATGTATATCAGTTAAGGAATAACTTAATTCAAGTGCTACCTGATAGTAATATTTGCTAATGTAAAGAAAAATAAATAATAAGTAGCTTCCGAAAGCAGGCAGTTTTCAATTGATAACCACTATGTAAAAGAAATCAATACTATTTGCAGTGTTAAAAGCAAAGAGACTTTTTGTCATTTAACTTTTTGACTATGCTTTCTCTTTTTCTCTTGCTCACTCACCGTCAGGGAAAAAAACACTTTAAATGGGGAAAAAAAACCCAATTCTATTCATGCACAAAATCAACGTCTTAGAAACAGTTTGAGGCGTGTGTCGGCAGTGTTAATGTAAATGTGTGATGATAATTGTAAAATGTTGGAGAATGCAAGCTTTACTTAACCCAGATGCCATGTGTTTTATTTGGAGAGAGACCTCTTTATATATTTCTTTCTCCAACATTGTTTTTCCCCAAAAGTAGTAAAAATGTAAACAAAATCATTGACTCTTTTGCAATGGCTCCCTGTAGCTTTCAAAAAAATAATACAATAATGAACTGTTATTTCTTACAGAGGGTATTGATGAATAATGACATTAACTTCAAATAAAATTAGGATAAAAACAATTTGTTAACCTAAAAATAAATCACATCTTATCACATCAACCTTAAGTTGTAAATCCCTGATAAGATAACTACACTAACAAAAAAACTATTCTGGAAGAAAATAGAGATTTTATTGGGGAAATATGTATTGAACTGCCAAGATGCCAGCTTAATATACACGCTCAATATGTTGCAAGAAATTAGCAATTAGCATGAGTTGACTGACATTATCATGTGTTAGTTATTTTTTTGTAACTCGTAAAATTATTTGATATTATTTTAACTGTATAAAATTCTATACACTGTATTGTCTTCGTTGAGAGGGTATTTTTTCCGGAAGGATTTTAATCCAGGTGAGATTAGGTAAAATGGCTCCTTGGAGAATAAAAATTATACCAACTACTCTTACATTGAGGGTAATTTTATTACTTTCTCAGATCTGGCAGTGTCCCCTGGCAGGGCGGATTGGACCCTCTGGCGGGCCGTTTCTGGCCTCCATGGCTGCATATTTACCACCCCTGGTGTAATGTGGGGTTTTAGTCCAATAGAGCCCCCTAATGGCCCGAGGCTTAAAGCCAATTGCATGTCCTGCCTGAAGTCATGTGTCACCTCAGCTGAATGGCAAATTTGACTCATAAAAGCAGGAGTACAGACTTTATATGCGTCATACAGCGACTTCTTAAAGTCTTAAAGTCTTCTTAAAAGTAGACATTAGTAATAATTTCGCATTTGATCATTTTCTGACACGAACAAGAAAGCAGTTTGTGCACAGAGATCAGTCTAAAAAGGCTGACACGATACGAAAGAGAAATAAAAATCTTGTTTTGTGGAATTCTCTAAAATTGGAGTTTTTATCTGGTACAGAAACTGAGAAAAAAGGAAAAGTTTTTACATGTAACCCTCGTGGTGTGTGTGTGTGTGTGTGTGTGTGTGTACTACTACAACAGTGTTCTTCTCACTGTCATTTTATATCTTTGATAACACATTTCACTCATTCACTTCTCCCGCCCTCATCTTCGTTCTCTTATACCCTAAAGATTGTTCTGTTTCTCTCTCTCTCTCTGAAGGATCTTTTAATAATGGCAGCTACTCGGTTTGTATTCAGCTTCCACACACACACACACACACACACACGCACACACTAATGAAATCAGCCGTGCCGGTTCCCATCTGTGTGAGAAATGAATTTCACCATTTTTTAAAATGAGGGAATTTACAATGAGACAGACTGAATCACAGGAAACCCCTGAACAAACTTTTTTTTTTGTTCTCCCTCCGACTCTTCTCAGCATTTGTAAATGTGTCACTTTTATTACATTTGTCCATATTACTACCATTATTTTCCCTTCCTTTTTCTCTTTTCACTTATTTCATCATAAAACTTTTAGTTGTTGACTTGCGGCTAAAAGTGATTAATTTGATGAGACTATAATTTAACATCCAACCTGCTGGTCATAGGTACCAATTCAATTAAATCAACATATTCTAATACTTTTCCACTTATGAGAGAATTGGGTAAAGGATTAGACATAGGGCGTTTTAACTTGATTGTTGTCTCGGGGAACACGTTAATATAAAAGACTATCATTTGCTCTAATCTGAGAAACGTCTTCCACCACTTTTGGAAAGTTAAGGGGTGTATCAATCTGTGAATGGGTTTGGTCCAGAATACATCAGTGAGATGTTAGTCAGGCATGAACCCAGCAGGTCACACAGATCTACAGTATGGACACAGGTCAGATAGTGGAGCCCAGAGTAAACATAGTGATGCTGCTTTCAGTTGTTATGCTGCACAGAAGTGGAACAAACTGCCAGCAGTGCTGAAGTCAGCATCACATGTGAACATTTTAAAATCAAAGTTTTTCTCTACTGCGTATGATTGAGAGAGAGATTTTTAGTCGTGTTGTTGATGTAATGTGTTTGTTGATGATTTTAATTGATTTTAAATGTTCTTATTGATTTTAAGCTGTTCAATCATGTAAAATCATGTAAAGCATATTGAGTTGCCTTGTGTATGAAATGCGCTATACAAATAAATTTGCCTTGTTTTTTAATGCCAACTTGGTGTCATCATGGTCATTTTACTCACACGTGACAATCATTAAAGACGTCACTTTGTTTTTGATGAAATCGTCACACACACACACACGAAAGAGAGAAAGATTAAAAGAGACCAAATAGCAGTGGATTTAATAAGCCTTTTCACACTCCTGGGGGGGTCATAGGTCGAGAGGGATATAAATGTAAACAAGCTCGTCCACTCTGTTGATATTTCCAACCTAACAGTATTTGTAATTTTATTCCAGAGATTGTTATGTTTTAATAGTGTTTACATTTATTTATATTACACATATTCGGACTCCAGGGTTTTCCGCTGATATACCATTTTCGGCCAATCCGAGCAATTTTAAAAACTGATGAGAGCGGCAGTGTGGTAGCTAGGCAGTCCCCTCGCTTCCACCCCTGGTGAATAAAAACACAGATTACCTGGGTCTCCAGCGGGGGGATTCGGGCTCTACCTGGGAATGATGCACATATATGCACTTTTGTAAAACCGATGAGAGAAGCCGTATCAAAGTGACAGACCTTCTCTGCTTCCACACTCTTTTCCTATTGATGGGACTCTCTGAACGACTTCCATGGTCTCCAGCGGACTCTACCCGGGAACGACGCACATATTCGGACTCAGGGGGACCATGGCTTTCTGCTGATCTGAGCACTTTTGTAAAACCAATGTGAGAAACAGTATCAAAGCGACAGACCTCCTCTGCTTCCACTCCTTCTGCAAGTTTGTAACTTTTGATTGTTGTGTATTTTCTGTATTTACTTTATTGTCGTTGTTGGTTTCTTTGTCTGACTTGTGTAATTGTTTTAACAACTCTAAAGTGTTTTAGAGTTTTTGAAAAGCGCTTATGAATAAAGTTAATCCTTATTATTGATGAGACAAGAGAGATGTCCGAGTGTGAAAAGGACAGTATGAGTTTTCACTTTGAAAAGGTAAATTTACGAGGTCCACCATTCACTAACCTGGTCCCTAATTCATTTTATTAAGCTATTATTTTAATTAAATTTACAAGTTTGAAGAAAGTGCACAAGATGGACAGATCGATAAGTGAACTGGAGTAATGCCATCAGCTGAAACTTTGAAAAGTCAGGAAAAAACAGCATTTTCAGCTCGTGTGCAGCATTAGCTTTAGCAGCTAACTCGGTCTTTATGCCTCGGAGACCGGTATCATGTTTACGCAAAAAAAAATCTTTCAAGGAATCAACGAGCAAACGGGTAAAATCATCTAAATCTCAGTCAGACGAGTTTATCCCTCTTGACCTTTGACCTAATGCAGAAGTACTGAACTAGAGTGAAAGTGTGAAATTCCTATTGAAAAAGTTATTTATTAAAGTGTATATTTAATGATGATTTACTGTTCTGTTTTTGTTATGGTTTTAATTTCTAGGAGGTGATGTTTCTTATCGTTTCAATAAATGATGGATTTTAAGAAGGTTTATGAGAATTTTCAAGGATAGATTGTTAAAGTGCGTTTTAAAGATGACTGACTTGAGTCACCACTGAATTCAGATGTTTTTAACAACTTGTTTATTTATGTTATTGTATTTTGCCGTTACAAGGTAGATTCAAGAAACCGTCGAGTACTTTTTGAGTATGTCGAGGTCGGCCCAAGTGTCCTCTTTGTTAGAAATCAAAACATGGCCACCATCATATTGAACCCATAACACCAGACTAGCACAAGCCATAGGTTTATTGCACATTCTTACAGAAATAAAATCATTTATTTACGATGTGTTGAGGCTTCTTACTTTGTCCGTGGACTCTGAGCAGCTTCTAAACCTCACACTGTTTAGTTTCTTCCACCAGGCGATCAATCACAAAAGGTTTCCAACTGAAATGTTGACTCTGAAGAGATGTCAGGTTTTTTTTTTTTTCATCCGTCATCGACATTAAAAGTGTTGTGTTTATCCTAGAGACCGTCTGTCTGTGCGCCGGCATCACGGAAACGTGCGCATGCGAGGGGATGGCGCTTTGCTGCCACATTTGTGCACAGCAGCTTGTGTTTTCTTAGGTGCGCCGTCAGGAAGGGAGCCGTCAGCCATGATGGCTAACGTCACCCTCATTACACACACGCACACACACGTTATACACACGCTCATATGCAAGTTGGCAGGTTCAAACTGTTACCTACTTAGAAAACAGAGGAGTCATTCAGGAAAAGTGCACCTGCTTTTATAACAGTTTAACAAGCGATTATACAGGAGGACACACACACGCGCGCACACACACGCACACACAGAGCTGAATTCAATTCCAAGCATTCTATTGGGATGTAGCCAGAATAATTACTAGTATTACGAGCAAAGTGAAAGAGAGAAACAGTGTAGTCGAGGAGATTAGAAACAGACAAAACGTTAACTTTATCAACAAATACTACTACTACTGTGTACACTTGTGCAGTGTTCATTTTGACAGCACATTATTTTTTATTTCATTTTAGTCATATAGTCTTAATTTTAATGCAGCTTAGTTTAAGTCAAAATCTGTTGCAGATATAGTCGACTAAAATACAGGATAAGATGAGTTTATATATTTTTTTTCATTCTGATATTGGAAGGTATACATGTTTAGAATTACACACAGACAGATTTAATGTGATCAACGTGTAAGATCACATGATCACATGAGATCTGTTTGGATTCCGTCCCATGTGATGAATTTCTAGTTTGGCTTTAGGGGTGTGCTTGTCAACATTATGACATATTCCAATACTAAACATTAACAACATGATATACATCATGATATGTGGCAATATCAATAATTACAGATTTCACCTTTACAAGTACAAAATGGTACAAAATACAATTTTTTTAACTTGTGAGAACAAGTAAATGGTTACTAACTGTAATTGAAGTACCAATATCAAACTGTCAAATTACATTTTCCAAAAAAGTTTAACTTTTGCTTCTACAACAGATTCTGACTCTGTTAAGTTCAAAAAAGTAAAAAGTAACCACATACATCTATAAAAGTGTCCATTAAAAGTGGAACCTACTTCCAAGCTGAAATGCATTGAGGAGTGAGGTAGTTTAACAAGGTATGTGTTAGCGCAATTATTTATTTTTATTTTTTTGTTAAAAAACATGATTAAAAAAAAATCAGTTTGGACATTTTTTAGGATTCGATAATCACGCAGTGAAATATCGCAATATATTACTGATTTTTTGTTTCTTATACCCTTAGTTTTTACTAGTTGACAAAAAATCCAACATTTTGATAACGTTTTGTTCACATGTATTTTTTTAATTATAAGTCATAGTCTACTTTATAAAATGTGGTCAACGATAACTATGATGAAAATGTGTGTGTGTGTGTGTGTGTGTGTTGTTCCTAATGCACTCCTAGTGCAGCAGCAATTAAAGTATGTAAATCCAGTAATGTCGAGGTGAAATCTGATGCTATGCTTAAATGCACATAATGTTGATTAATGATGAATAAACATAAGTCAAAGTAACATTTGATCAGGACGTCACTAATGCACACACACTGTAGCTAAACACAGTAATACATCCTTGCAGATATACGAGTTTGTGCATTTGTGTGTTCATGTTTTGTCTTCGTGCTAATAGCTGAGGGATATCTTGTCATGCATGTGTGTGTGTGTTTGTGTGTGTGTTTGAATAAATATGCAAACCTGCATCCTTCCTCATAACCCTCATCATTAGGACTCGGGCTAGATGCCTGGAAAATATGCAAACGTTATTTTGGTTCCAAAAATATGGTAATGAGGCTCGAGCCCAGAATTAATTAGACCTTCAACGTTCAGTAGAGATTCTACAAAACCTACAAGCCGTCAAACTCTGTGAAGTGTGATTATGGAATCATTTGCATATTAGTCATATTAAGGGACATTAGCGATCCTCTTGGTTATATTAGACCTAGGAAATCATTGTTTACTCATTAACTCAATGAGGGATGTGAAAGATCAACAAGTGAGAGCCAAATCAAAAACAGTGGTTGTGAAAGTCTGGGCAGGAGAGTGAACGATTAAATCCATTCTGCTCTGTCACAAGACAATTGTTGGAATTATGGTTTTAATATTATTTTGTTTTTATGAATTATTTAGAGCAGCAAAGACTTGTTATTTTTGGTAATTTGCTATTAAAAAAGAAAAGCTTAATTTGTGTTTTATATAAATACTCAGTGACTAAAAACTGTTTAATGTACGACGCTGCTACACAACCTGATCACTTCTTATTGAAGCTAATGCAGCTATAAATCCCCCCTAAAGAAAAAAAATAAAATTCCTCAGAACTATTTTAATTGTGGTGCAACATTTGGCAGCTTAAGGGCCAAACATCTTCTTGTGAATGAACAGTGAGTTTGTGTTTATCATGCAACTCTAAATGAATGCTAATGGCCCTTTGCATCTGCTAGAGGAGAGATTAAACACCATGTGCTCAGTCAGAAGTCATTGGGAAATGTGAACTTTGTTTAACTGTACCTAAATATTATATATTTGAAAAAAGGAAATGACTGCAACAGACATGAGGAGTTTATCGTATTTTGGAATACAAATATTTAGTTACACAAGCAAGACTATTTCATAGATGTGGTGTTAAATGACTTTAAATATTCAAGGTTCATCATTCATTTAGTTTCAGTATAAGTCAGAGGTTCCCAGCCTTTTTTGGGTCGTGACCCCATTTTGATATAACAAATTACTGGCCATTTTTTTTCTTCATCTAGAATTAGTTTTTTAACATGGTTATTAAAGTGTGTTACAAATACAGAATAGCTAGGAGGATTAGTGCACAAAGCAACAAGTACACCACCTCAGATATTTTCATCCTGCATTTTATTTTATTTTAACTATATATATATAACATGTACATAGGATACAATTTGTTGTGTGATGTGTATTTGAAAAATAATAATGAAAAAAATATATAGTAAAATATTTATATTTATTTATATATATATATATATATATATATATATATATATATATATATTAGATTTATCAGTTTTTACCTTTTTTGTTTTTTTAGCCAATTACTAGACATTTCATGGGAATCATTTTAATTCCAGGCGACCACACTGTTGAAAAACACTGATGCACGGTATATACAATAATATATATATATATATATATATATATATATATATATATATATATATATATATAAACAAAGAAAAAACAAACATAAAACATTTAGTTTACCAAGAGAACCAGATTGAGATTAATGTGAATTTGAACTAATGTGTATTAGAAAAATAATAATTTTTAAAAAATTAGAGAATATAACTTTCATTGTTTTTACCTTTTTTTTTTGTAATTTACCAATAACTAGACATTTCAGGCAAAACCACATGGGGTCCCAACACCAAGGTTGAAAAACACTGATGCACAATATATATACAATATATATATATATATAAACGTGAAGCCCTTTACATGTTTGAAAACATTTATTTTCCCAAGATTAATGTGTATTTGAAAAATAATAATTCCAAACATTTAAGAAATGAAATATCTATTTATATATTACCAATTACTAGACATTTCAGGCACCAAGGTTGAAAACACTGATGAAAGCAGTTTGAATTCAAACAAGCCTCTGATGTTTATTGTACAATGAACCTCCAGCTCCCCTGGTGGAACATCCCTGACACTGCAGCACAGACGTCGTCAAAGCCTTGCTTTGTGGGGACGAGGTTGAACTGAACCCTCCTCAGCAAACAGATACTTTGTAAATAAAGTAAACCACTGGAGCCGATTAGCATTCAGAGATTTGTCTTAACAGGGTTGACTTATCTCGAGTCGCTGTGTCATTATGTTCAGCCGTTCGACTCTGTCATTTAGCAAGTTTCAGGTCACTGGGTTCTGAGCGGGCTTTCAGCAGCACGCACTCATTCAAATTACATAGTGGAAATATAGAGTTGAATGATAACCAGCGACAGCCTCTGTGCTCATAGAGAGAGCAAACAGCTCCAGCTGATAGATAGCTGTGTGTTTGTGCAAGTGTGTGTGGGTGAAGGTGGAGCACGGAGCTTCTCTAATTGTGCTTTTCTGCCATCTCACTTCAATTACCACATATATACGCATTTGTTTTAGTGCAGCTGCGTCTACGTTTGTAGGATTTCATGTCGTCATGACGTGCATCACTACAGTCATACCATTGCAGGTTCTTCAGAGGCAGAAGTTGAACTTTTAAAAGCTGAAATTGGGTTTAAGCATCTCTTCAGGGTGATCATCAAGCTCCTGTTTACTGCATTTCATTTGTTTCAGCTTCACACATAAAAAACAGGAAGTTGCGTCTCACAATTTTTTACCAAAAGCTATTGGTAACCGCCGCTGAAGGACCGTAATAAAAGAAGTTATTTGTGGGATTAGACAGTGTCACGGCACTTGAACAACTAAGGCCTCTGGTTTCACAGCACAATTAATCCTCTTAGCTGCAGTACGTTGTTGCCAGGCTTTGCTTGATGCGACACATTGCTCGCAAATTTTTGTACATTGTCAACTGTGAATGAGAACCCGGCAAACTAAATTTTCCCAAATAATTTCCATGGATTTCAGTTCAATATTATCATTATTATTGCCGTCCTATTTCAGTTGCTGTTTATTTGTCTGGGTGCAGCAATTTCCTGTTTGACACTGCGGTGACAAACAATGTCATATTTGTCTGTTGACCTTGAAGATTTGGAAACAACTGACAGGGGTCATTAGGTGATCAAATTTAATCTGGTTTTAAAACTTTAAAAGGTGTATTTTTTTCTATTATTCTGCAGTGGTGGAAGAAGACAGAAATGGCTTTTGAACACAGTCGCTCTAAAGGTGAAAATCATACAAAAAA
Source organism: Gouania willdenowi (assembly GCF_900634775.1). NCBI lineage: Eukaryota > Metazoa > Chordata > Actinopteri > Blenniiformes > Gobiesocidae > Gouania > Gouania willdenowi. The sequence continues at coordinate 9,027,110 of NC_041054.1, read as the reverse complement.
CAGAAGACTTTGTGCTGCTGGATTGCTTTTTTAACATATAACTGTATAAATTATTATATTGAGATTATAGCCATGCCTTTGTTCATGAGGATTAACTCACAAAATTACAGAAACGGCGAGAATTATAAGAACATACAAAAACCAACAGGGAAGCAAGCTACGGAAACCTAGAAACCCCAAAGAAAGGAGCTCATGTTTCATAAAAGTAAGTGAACAGCTGCTTAGTGGTGCTAGCATGGCTACATAATAACAGCAACAAATAATAACAGCTACAAAAAAAAAGTAGAATATTTGCATTTTCTGAAGAAAATGCAAGCGAGGATGCAGGTGCTGGCCTGCGTCGCACTGCATTAGCTTTGCATAAGCATTAGCATTGATTAGCGTTAGTATCAGCTAGCATTAGCATTTACATTAACTATCATTAGCATAAAATCTGCCTGGCATTAGCATAAAATTAGAATAGCATAACATTAATCTAGTAATGGCAGGAGCCTAGCAATAGCACTAACCTAGCATTAGCATCAGCCTAGCATTAACATTAACCTATTATTAGCATAAACCTAGGATTAACATTAACCTAGCATCACCACTAACCTAGCATTAGCTAAGCATCATCCTAGCAACAGCTAAACATTAGCAATAAGATTTGAAAAGTTTGAAAAAAAAAAAAAAGTTGAAGCAAGTTTAATTTGGTTGGAAAAGTTAAAAAGGTTGAACTAGTTTGAAGCTAGTAGCTAAACATGTTAATGATCACAATGGTTGAAGAATGGCTTAAAAGTTGAAAAAGCTTGACATTTCCAATAGAAATGAATGGGAAAGAAAAAAATGTCCAAAAGTTTAAAAGTTACAAATCACAAAAGCGATAGCATAAATCTTGGGAGCATTCTGAATTTTTTGATAGCTTATTTGTCAAAATTGTACAATCAATGTAGGAGAAGTTAACGCAGACGTAAGAGAAAACGGAAAACATCCTCACTAATTAAATCCATCCAAAGCACGTCATTTGGTTAATGCCATTAAAAATGTTTGCTTCAAAACATGTTTGGCACTCATGTTGGTTACAGTAACACAAGCGCCTTAAAGCTGTACCTACGATCATCTTTATAGGATCAAATGATAATGTATGCCTCACACCAATCAATCAAACACCATTCACTCCTAATAGAAAGGAAAAAGGTTGAAATTCCAGCTTGAAAGTTTGTTTTTATCTTTACCCTAACACTCTGTTTTTGTGACACTTTTGCGCATTGCATTGTGGGATAAGGAGTCACGAAGGCGGGTGCATCAAAGCGTTTTTACTTAATTTCGATATCACTGGAAATACCAGGAACAAATTATTACAAAAATAGTGTCTTGCAAAGAAACACAATAAATCATGGTAAGAAAAATAAACTCTTCTATGTATCAATTTACTGGACCCTCCATCCCACAATGCAATGAGTGAAAACATTACAAAAAAAGTGTTTACGGTGGAGATGAAAAACTTCTAAGTGACAATTTCAACCTTTCCTTTCTTTTTGAAGTAAATTATGTCCGATTCATTGAGGCATACACTATTATTTTATACATTAAAAATATATTTTTGATAGAACAGCATTTGTATTCTTGTATACCATCATATACTTTATCTTGTTTTAAAACCTTAAGACGGTTTTTATGTAAAGTGTCAAAACAAACCTAGTAATATGTTTCTTTCTTTTTCTTTCTGTTAACACCAGATTCTCACCCTGAGCTTCAATGTAAACACATTTGCTCATATTTATTATGTTATTTATTTTTTTATTTTCCTGCTGGTTTCTAATTAAAGATATGAGCCTCGACAATTTTGGCCTTCTTAACATTTCCTGTGGCAGTATTTATTTGGACTGAAAGGTAGTGTTTACATATTATTGATTTCTGTTACATCAAATGTGTTTCTAATGATGTAATCAATAAAATGTTCTTCACAGAGTAAATACATATATATATATATATATATTGACTAGTGGAAATATACTATATATTAATAACTTTACTCTGTAAAGAAGAACATTTTATTGATTAAATCATTACTGATGAATAAATATAAATAGTAAATATACATATATATATTCTATTTATTTACTATTACATAGTGGAAATATACTTTACTATATATTAATAATTTTACTATTTATATGTATTCATCAGTAATGATTTAATCAATAAAATGTTCTTCACAGAGTAAATATATATATATATATTGACTAGTGGAAATATACTATATATTAATAATGAAAAGAAGAAGAACATTTTATTGATTAAATCATTACTGATGAATAAATATAAATAGTAAATATACATATATATTCTATTTATTTACTATTACATAGTGGAAATATACTTTACTATATCTTAATAATTTTACTATTTATATGTATTCATCAGTAATGATTTAATCAATAAAATGTTCTTTACAGAGTAAACATATACACTACCGGTCAAAAGTTTTAGAACACCCTCATCTTTCCAGTTATCTATTATAATTCAAGTTGTGCAAGTCCAATGAACAGCTTGAAATGGTACAAAGGTATGTATGTACTGAACAGCCAGATGTTGAAAAAAAAAAAAAAAAAAAAAAAGGTTTGGTTACCCAAAACTGAAAAATAATGCACATTTCAGAATTATACAAATAGGCCTTTTTCAGGGAACATGATGTTAATAATTTAAAGCTGTTCTGCAGCAATGAAGGTTGAATCAGCCTTTAAAGCTGGTGCTACTAATTCCTACAGGTGTTCCAACTTTTCTTGGTGACTTACAACCCCCTCTGTCTGCATAAAAGCAGTGTTGGAACACACTGTACTTTAATGAGTCAAACGTTTAGAATGCATTTTGGTCAATAAATTGATAACGTGATTTAGTTTTCAGAGAGCAATGACACAATAAACTGAATGATTTTCAGTATAAAACTGGAAAAAGTGTGGTGTTCTAAAACTTTTGACCGGTAGTGTATTTTTTGTTTTTTTTTTGTCAAGTAAAATGAGTTTGGAGTTACTTTATGCTATGGAGAACCTACGATTAGGATTAGATTAGAGTTATGGTATGCATGAGAAATATCTAACAGGGTTATTATGGATGGCAGCATATGCAAAGTGAAAAAAAATAAATACTAAGTGTTTAAAAGAAAAGGACACCAAACATTCATGGTAGAATTCTAAGTAAAATTGTGTAAAATCCAATATCTAACGAGACCCACTGAGAGCAAACAAATGAATGAAATATACTCTTGTGAGTCTCGTTTATCAAGATTTGCAGAAAATGTGCTGAATTCATTCTGTCAGTGAAACGTCGGAATGCAGAGAGAAAAGATTATGCGAGAAAAAAAAACAAAAAACACAGAAAGAAAAGTATAAGACGAGAAGGGAAACACACAGGAGACATCAAAGCCGTCTTTTATCCAATCTGTTTAGAATTGTAAATCGGGAGTCCAGATCCACCAAAACAAAAGATGAAACAATAATGTGATAATGGTTACAATGTTTCACAGATAGGGGAATATATTTATGCGTTTGTGTTTGCTGCAGTGAAATGGGCCTGAAGCGAGATAAAATGTTTCATTTTGATGGCTTTGAGTTGGTTCCCTCTGCTTGGTCGATGAGGCTTGTTGTTTACAGGTCACAGCGAGCGTCACATATGTTTGAGCTGAGGCGTGTCTTTGAGAAAGAAAGCGAGAGCTGATGGAATAAATGGTGATTCTTTGCATGTGTGTTTGTTTACTTTCACTGCCATGCACAGACTGTTCAATCTAGACCTCTGTGTATACAAAACCCGACAGTTAAATAACTCAACGGAGTCAATTAGCTCATGTAATCTCTCGTACAGTCAGATAATGTAACTCTGCATGTTGTTTGTGAAATTGAAATTTTAAAGGTGCCCACACACTGAGTTAATGCTCACAACTCTGTGTGTGGGCACCAGTTCTGTTTGGGCTCAAGCACCTGGGATGCGTGTACACTGAGCTCTGCAGTTATTACCAAAGAGGCCCAAAGGGCACTTTTGATATTAGGATATCATCATTTAATAGAAAAGTTTACGGCTCAAAAACAAACTGCTGGAAACGTGTGTACATTTGTTTAAAACTGTGAGTGTTTGGCAAAAAACAAAAGCTTAAGTTTCACAAAATGTCAACATATATCTTTGTTTTCCGTGACAATGCCTGCTTGGACAATCCTGGGTTTTAAAACACCCCAAAGACATTGCAGTCAAATATAAAGAGGCTAGGGCCAAGTTTTAAACTCTACTCTTTGCTTTAGTGAGTGAAGAAAAACTAAAAAACTAACAATGGCATGTTTGTAGGGATATGTTTTATGTACCCCTGTGCACAGGCATGCACATCAATCTATTGCTATTGGCAAGAGATACACAACAGATCAATATGCCACAGGGTGTCTCAGCATGCGCTGCACTAAAAGAGGAGATCATTGGGATTTTTTAGAGGCCCAAGGGCACAAGATGAGTACACAAACCAAAATGTGTCACTTTAGCTCTTGAACCTCTGTAACTAAAATACGTGTTGACAAAGCACCTCATGCACCCTGTCCCTCAACAGCAGTGTTTAGGGCTATGGAGCAGGCGATTAAAGGGTTTTTACCTCGAAGAAAAATGCCATTACTACATCAGTAGAAAAGTTGAGTAAAAAAGTGGTGTTAAATTGTGTCATTAAAGTCAACTAATATTAATACTAAAGGCAGAACATTAGAGGGCAAAGTTTGGCCATGGAACAGGGTGCGCAAACGTCACTTCACGTGCCGATAGATTCAATTCAATTGAACTTTATTTATACAGCGCAAATTACAACAAAGTCATCTCAATGCGCTTATCAAAATATAAAATTCATTATAAGAAAGAAAAAAACCCAACATGATCCATATAAACATAGATGTTGCAGTACACGCACTAACTCCACGCAGAATCAGGTTTGTGTCTGTCAAGCACGCAAAATAATGCGTGTACACTGCACACCGCTTCACGTTTACCTCTGATGAATATGTAATGTGGGCTGATCAGCTGTGGGGCGCAGAAAATCGGGAGGAGAAAATGTAAACACTATGGAAATGGATTCGGGCCAATTTTGATGGAAAATATTTTGGGCAAATCAAGATTAAAGTCAAAATGTCGAAAATAAAGTTGAAATATGTTGACATTAAAGTCAAAAAGACAAGATTAAAGTCAAAATGTCGAAAATAAAGTTGAAATATGTTGACATTAAAGTCAAAAAGACAAGATTAAAGTCAAAATTTTGAACTACAATATAGTGATAAAAGTCAAAGGTTTGCTAATGAAGTCAAATCTACGGAAGCGGACTATATAGGACAACGGTCTCCATCAAAACTGGCCCTAATCTGTTTCCGTGCTACACCTCTTCCAAACATGACTGGTTTTTCCTTCTGAACAGATGATTTTTTAGACAACATCTCGATTACAACGCCCTGTTTATGAGCTAAAAGAGAAAGAAAATAAGTATAGTTTCACGCATTCATCGATACACGGCATTTCGCAGCCACGAGCTGCTGTTTGTTGTCATATGGTGAAGTGGCCCTCGTCAGCTTCTGGAGATTTGATTTTTACTTTTATCACGATGTTGTATTTTGAGTTCATTTTCGAAATTTCGACCTTAATCTCATTTTTCAACTTTATTCTTGACATTTCAACTTTTTTCTTGATTTGCCCAAAATTATTTTTGTCCGTCAAAATTGGTCCTAATCTGTTTCCGTACATTAATGCCACATGCGCATTCACAATTTGAACTGTGCAGTGACTGTTTTCATGCATGAATTTAGCATTTCCCAAAAGTCGGTGGTAAATATGACAGCTTTATACAGTAATGGAAGCAGTGAAAATACACAGAGAAAACAAAAGTAACTGTAAGAATGGATGTGTCAACATTTTTGGTAGAAAAAAAAAAATTATGTTTTACTTTATTTATGCAACTAATAAATATATATAAGTAGCTCCACAGTTCTTCAGCATGGCTTTCCACAATTCCTTAAATTAAATTTGAAAAGTTAAGAAGATTGGGATGACAACTTGTAAATAAAGCAGGGTTCAATGAAATCTTTTATATTATAAAAAATAATATTTTGGTCTTCCGAGCTGAGATATACAGTATACCTATAGTGTGCAAACTGTGTGTACAAATATCCACTAAAACACTGTTTCTGTATTACACGAGCCCGTGCTTTGAGTTTTCACCAGATGGACCATAATTATCATCTGTGTATACTTTTGTTTATGTTTCTTCCATCTTTTGAAGTGGTCACAACATTGCTTGTTAGTTTTAATGCCTTAATGAATAGACAAAATGGAAACTCTGTTGTTCTTACACCACTTTTACTTAACTGCTTTTGTTGATGTTCTCTTCTCATTATGATCTATTTTTGCATAATTCCCACTGTTTGTCATCTTTTATTTACACTATGATGTATTCCCGTTGCAGTTTCAGTTGGCCTGGATGTCTTTTTGTAAACTATCTCCTTCTGATTGCGTGATTCTTTAGGGGAAAGTCTGTGGGACGCCATCCCATACTGGTCCTCATGAGTAATATTTAATGAGGTGACATGAAGACAAAAACACAAATACAGACATTAAAACAAGCTTGTACTTTGATCTTGTGATTAGCCAGCATGGATTTTTTTTTTTTTTTTACTGCTGCTTGATTATTTAAACCCGATTTAAATGTTTTAATAATTGAAGGTGGGACGAGATACACTAAGACAAGCTGTGCAAACCCATCCACCAATTCACATTTAGGACTAAAGGTAGTAATGCTAGTATGTGCACTATTGTAAATTACAGTCGTGTAAACCATAATGTCTCAAAGATTAAAGAAATACAAAATAAAAATCTGCACAATCTACTACACACCAAAATGTAATGTTTGTTTTTTATCTTTTTTTTTTAATTTTTTTAAACTTTGTCTGCACATGCTGTTTGAGGTCATGACAGCAGTGCATGTTTTGTTATTGCAAATAAATAAATGAATTTCTTTGAACTGTTTTTCTCTTTTATAATCAATTGAGTTATACATACAGGGGTGAATTGACTAAAGGTTCAGTGATATTAAAACATGTGCAAACGTCACTCCACACGCTAATAAGTAGGGATGTCCCGATCCAATAATGATATCGGATATTGGTCCGATATCAGCCAGAAAACGAATATCGGATTTTATCGGACTGCATCAAAAATCTCCGATATAAGCACTCAGATTATTTATTTAATTTATTCAATTATAGAATACTATAGATATTATGTTGAAGGTAAAAATGTATGCAACCCATTGGTTAATAATAAATGGGTCAGTTTTTCTCATACCTACTGTTGCTGACAATTGTTCTGTTTGAGTAACATCACTTTTCTAACATTCCACACTACAAAATAAGTAATAAAAGTATGCATGATTCGTGCATATATCCTATCGGATTGATATCGTATCGGCCAATACGCAAGGCTGCAATATGGGTATCGTGTCGGAAGTGAAAAAGTTGTATCGGGACAGTCCTACTAATAAGCCGTACAAACCGCAGGGAATCAGGAGTGAGTGGCTGCTGCGCGTCGCAATGCGACCTCAATCCATTTAGCGCGTTTCCCTCTAATATATATGTATAGTAGGCGGAGCTCGCAAGGGAAGCAAAAAAATGGGAGGAGGAAATGCAAATAAATTAATACGGGGAAGCAATGCAATTCATCAAAGCTGGACTTCATTACTGCCTTTGTTTTTCCGTATAAATTTAGCATGGCCCACAACCAGGAAGTAACTGTCGAAGCTTTTTGCGCAGTGATGACAGCAGTGATATTTGCGAGGAGGCGGGTCAGGGGAGAGGAAAGACGAGCGAGGGATGGCATTTTCAGACCTCGAGTTAATATATTTGGGATTAATAATTTCACAATTTTAAGAACGTGTTAAAACCTTTCCTGTTTCATCTCCCCACCATGACTGGGGGGGGGACACAGTGGAGGTCCGCACTCTCCATGGTACCGTGTAGGAAGAACAGGTCGTTTTGCTGTTGTAGAGCTGCACTTCATTATCTGGCTGCACTATAAATATTAACAAAGTGTTTTGGACATTTGGACTATTTACCGTGGCTGGAATTTCGGTGCATCACTAATCAAAATCTACTGAAGTACAAGCCCAGTTGGAGGACATGTGCTCACTGCAAACCAGAAAAAACGCTTCACTAACCTCGTATTTTGATTGACTGATTGACAATAACTCAACCACCTTCAAATACATTCAATAATGATTGTAGCTTCAAGGTTCCTTTTCATTCACTGACATATTCCGACCAATATTTTTAGGTGGGTGGATCGAGTCTGTGTTGGTTTCAACGGTAAATAAGTTGTATAATATGACTTTAAAAATATATTGGTGTATTTATTTATTTATCTTGGTTTCTTCCAGGGAAGGAAAAGGATAGATGCTGGGGCCAACCCACTGTGGTAGCAGACCCATGTACTTTCTCCAGGTTCACATTTTCCACAGCTGTCATCTGTCCAGGTCTGAGTATGTATGAAGGGGCAAAAAAAAAAAAAGATCCAGCTGAAGAAAGACTGCCTGTGTATGCTTTGTGTGTGTGTGTGTGTGTGTGTGTGTGTGTGTGTGTGTGTGTGTGTGTGTGTGTGTGTGTGTGTGTGTGTGTGTGTGTGTGTGTGTGTGTGTGTGTGTGTGTGTGTGTGAGAGCACTTTGCGCCTGTGTTGTGTGATTAGATTTGTCTCCGTTACCTCAGGGTTGTTGTTTTTGTCTGCCTGCCAACATATAAAAGCTTTAGATTTACACACGGACGTACACAAATGTATAGGCACGCGTTACATTACACATGTGCTCACTCGGACTCACGCACACACAATAAAGACCCTTGTGGTTCGGCAGTACATTGACATTAATGGCTGCCAATAATTTATCAATACTAATGCAACACACACACACGTATACACACCTTATGGTAAAGACATTAGCGGTTCTACGCTGAAGAGGTTCTATTGTAGATGTTACCTTACAAACCAGGATTTATAAAGCTTCTAAAGACCAAAACTTGCTATTATTCAATGGGAATAAGATAAAAACTGACAATAAAAATAATTTTTGGATGAATACTGAACAAATTCAGTAGAAAAAAGCCCCATATTTTCTTTCCAAAGGCATCCCTATGATTAAAAGACTCCAGTTGATAATTAGAATACAGTTATCTGTGAAGCCCAGTGGGAGGGCCCTAAACAACATGATACATCGCACAAACAAAACATTAATCAAAAGTGAATAAAAGCAATCTCATTACCTGAACAAAAGACCTTTAAGGGATGTCAAAATTAACACAAATTAATTTTTGGAAACCCATGCACAGCTTCTCAGAAGTAAATTTAATGAAAGCTAATAAGCAGCAGAATTTATAGATTTAATGGATTTTCTTTTCAGCAGTTAGCAAACTTACCGAGACGCTATCGAGGGTAAAAATGCGTAGCATGTACAACTGGGCACCTTTTATTCCCCTGTAGCGCTGTGTGTGTGAGACAGTAGATGTTGCCCGTTAATCGGAGTCTTCCAGCCACCATTACACTGTCCATCAATCTCTGACACGCTGCACATTTCAGCAGTTACTTCATGATTAAACGTTGTAATGCACTCGCTCGCTGCACCTTCCACCGCTTCTAGCAGCAGTTATTGCTTTCCAGCTTTTCCCAGAGTGACTATATGGACTCTCATTAGATCTGGGGAATCTACCTGTTGCTTTAACTGGACCCTCTGTCGGACGAGAGGGCAGCAGCCAAAACAAACCAGTAAGAGCAGAAAAAGTGAGTCATGCTTTTTGTGCTTTAAGTGCTCCCATAAGCTGCACCCCCATTACAAATTCTAATTAGTGAGAAAGAAATGTATTGTTTTAACACGCGAATATCAACACAAAAATTAGAGGCTGATTTTTTTTTAACGTTCATTGTGTTGCTTTAACAGGCACTTCTCTTGTTTACTCTTCTCATTCAATCAGGTCTATAGAGTTGTTACTTTTGGCCCAAATATCTAGTGTGCTAATTAACCCACAGGAAAAAAAAAAAAAAACGCCTTCACTAATTACACCCACAGGACAAGTTCCCCTTTAGACGTGAGAAAATAAGGTCCTACATTAGTGTTATTTCAATAGACATTTAATTTTATTCACAGGTTATGGGATTTTAGTTTGTACTACTTTAAATATCTACCCAAAGGAATTAATACATTTAGAAAATGTTAATACATTGTATGAAACTACGTATATCAAATCATGCCAGATAAATTGCAGATGTAACCGATTTGCTTTTGAGGGAAGGATTTGACAAATTTCTCATCATTGATTTACAAATGTGACTTTTTTTTTTTTACTTTAATACTTTTTAAATCACATATTTATTTACAAGTGAAAACCATTCACTGTCGGACAGAAGCATGTCCTGCATGCTTTCATCCTCGAAAATTAATTCAGTGTGCATATAGACCAGGGATGGGCACATTTTAGTACAGCGGGGGCCACAAAAATGTCCTTGTATTGAATACGAGGGCCAAATTATCAACATTCTTAACATCTTGGATATAATAACCAGTCTGAGCAAAAAAGAAAAAAATAGAAAACAGGTTTTTTGTTGTTCTCTGTTGTTCTCCTTCGCATTTTTGTATTTTCCATTATCTTTTTGTGTATTCATATTGTCATTTTGTAAATCTCTCTCAATTTGTGTTTTTTTTTCTAATTTTGTACATATACATACATATATATATTTTCTATTTTGTGTATCTTTGTTGTTTTGCGCGTCAGTAATTTATTGTATTTTTGAAGTAATTTTGTAAATGATTTCTGTAATTTTTAGGGTTTTTTGCTGTCGTCTTGCGCATTTTTCTTTCACTTTGTGTGTCTTTGTTGTCATTTTGTGTATTTTTTGCCTATGTCTGATGTAGACAGTATGCAGATGCAGATCAGAATAACAAAACAAATAACCTGCCATCTAATGGAGAATAATTACAGTGGGATATTGTTTCCCCAAAGGACCCTTTCTTCTCCTCTCTGAGTATCTGCTTAAATATCAAAAATGTAATGCAATTGTTTTATCACAACAACACTTAGTAAGAATAGGACTTCTGCACACACACACACACACAGACTATTGATTTCAAATCAGGGAAGCCATGGACCACACATACCCTCGTGTGTTCAAATCGTAAACCGCAGGCAACGGCGACACGTACATAACATACTACCACAAATGGAAAAAATATATTTACACAACATCCCAGTTTTTCCTGAACGCATTCAGGTATAGTGGAAAGTGACAGGTTTCTGGGTCTGGCTCCAATATTTTATTTATAAAGGCTGTTGTGGAGGCGAGACTGGATGCATTAAAGGCTGTTATGGAGGGACAGAGAGATTTGGAAATATTACTCATGTAATCCTCATTCCAATAAAAACACAACTCCACCTCTGTTTTTATGTCACTTATTCTCATCTTGACTTTTTTTTTTTTTTTTTTTTAAGGTCTTATGGTAAATCCTCCCCACTTGCCTTTAGCACTAATGGGTTTTTGTGTTACAGATTCTGGTGTGAAGGCTTGTGTCAGTGCCAGGGTCAACTGAATCACCCCGAACATCAAACAGTGAACTGATCTCATGCTATATCCCCTCTGAACACATTAAATAACTCTTTTGACATGGCAAGCTTAAACTATTAAAGAAAATTGGCAGCATTTATCCTTAATAATGTGTGTGGGAAACTAAAACATGTATTCAGAATCTATTAGAGCAGCTCAAACTTATTTGACCATCTTGCTGGCTTGGTTGATGGAAAAACGATGTTGGAACAGTTGTAAAGATGATGCACCTTGTGTGGATATCTGTGGGAATTTCCTCCTCAACAAAAATCCACAGTAAAGCAAAAAAAAAAACCTGCATGATGGGATACGATTAAAATAAATGGCAATATAATTGGTTTTCATTATAAGATAGTAACGTTGGATGTTATTGAAAGCTACTGGAGATGATAAATCAAAGGTGATTCTTCCAAAAAAAAAAAAAAAAACACAGGAGAACTTATTCACAAAGGTTGAAATTGCTTCTCAAAAGATTGTTGTTGATTCCATCATAAAAAGTTTGCTGAGAGAAATGGGGATGTGACTGACGTCTGAAAATGTTTGTGCATTGCATTGTGGGATTTGGAGTATGTTTCTTCACCATACGGAAGAAAGGGATTCGCTTGATGCCATGTTTGTTCTGGATTCTTTATGGTGTTTCCCATGATATGACTTTGGCCGTATTTCTGTGGAAAGGCAAAAAAAATCAATATCCAACAGTGTTTTGTCAGTGTTTGTGAGGGTGCATTGGCATCAGTAACGGATCAAATATAGGTATGGTTTAAAAAAAAAAAAACAACTGAAAAAAGGAATTTAATGTCAGCAGAAGCTTTAAAAAGGTTAGGAATTATTCTATTTATTTATGTATTTATTTGTCTGTGAACAGTCTACCGAGAAAAAATTGGATATATTTTGATTACATTATAGGGAAATATATGAAATGGGATAAGTAACAAGTGATTACATTTTGGGAACGATCTGGAACAATATATTAAATCTGGATCAGTTTGAAAATTAAACAAATCCCTATGTTCAGCTCCCGAAGCTGGTTTTACAACACCTCCTGCTGGTGACGTTGCACATTACATGTCCTAGTCATAAGGTTTGTTTCGCAGGGTAGAAATGGAGCAGTTTCCTCTCAAGTGGACCATGAAAATATCCAAGCAATAAGTGACAGGATCTTTTCTTTTAATATCGTGTTATGACTAATTTCTATTCAATTTAGCAAAGTTTTGTGGAATAAATTTGAGAAAAATTGCGAATTTTGGAAAATTTCTGATGGCAAATAAAAATGATTGCCATCATGTGATATAAGTGTGGGAAACCTGCAAATATTGTTATAGTTTATTGAATTTTATTTATTTGTATTTAAAGGGACTGAGATATCTACAACTGAATTAGTTGGTAATTTACTCAATTATTCACGTTTTCTCTGCCAGAGCTGGATTTGCAACATGTGATATACAGGATTGATTTTTTTTTTTTCTAACAGGGACAATAGTTTTGCAAAGCTATGCATGTACAGTGTTTTTATTGATTTATGTATTTTCTTTGTGAAATCCATTGTTGTGTTTGTTTGTTTTGACATTACAGGAGAGCGACAGCTGTAAAGAGCTGTGGCACACAATGGGACCCCTGAGGCGTCCCCTTCTTAAATACATCTTCATAATGGTTTCATTGGCAGGAAAAAAAGTGGATACTGCCACATTGCACCACCACAGAATGGAAACCCTTCAATATAACCACTGAAGAATACTGTGGGATTTCTCATTCTTTCACTTCTACTCCACAAGAGCGACAACTGTTTTGCTTTCCGAGCCAGAATATGGATGGGGTGAGATTTTGCATTACCGTATATTATGTTTATGTATTTTTGCATCAATGGCACGGTTTATAGTGTTGTTCAGGCAAAATGGTTTAGCAAATGGCACAAAGAACACACAGGCCGACTGTTTCCAAGACAGATGGCTCTCGCCAAGGCGAAAGCACCCTCGTCATCTAGTGTTTATAATGCCTTTCTTTATTCTGGGCGCTTCTTTCCGTGGACCATTTGATGGACCTATAGGATTTCAAAGGCAGTGAACAGTGGCATGTTGGTTTGAGCAAAAGATAGTTTAGAAATGGGATAATGTAGAACCTGAATTTTATAGAAAAAACAATGAATAGGAGAATTGGCAAATCTGATAAAGTTATCTGGTGGAGCTGATCAAAGCCAAAGATACTAGGCTTTACACTAATCTGATTGGCTATATCGGATCGGCCGATTTTCGGCATTTTATGCAATTAATGTGATCGGCTGTAATGTCTTAAATCGCCGATCCAATCAATGACGTCATTGTTGTGATGAAACTTTCCGTAGATGCTCCCATTGCATTGTTTTATCCGTCTCATTAACACCGAAGAGTTGTTTGCTTTACGTGACACAGCTTTCTTTCACTCACATTTGTGCACAAAAGGTGAAAACCTATGAGTGTCTCGGTAGAAGCGAAGCAGCTGAGTCTACTGGCTTTGAAAGTGGGGACAGCGTCTGCTGTTAGTGTCTGTGTGTGTTTGTATGTGTGTGCGCTTGTTTTGTTTATTTAGCCCAAGCATGTTAAAAGGGAGTCCTAGAGTGTAGCGATGCACTCCCGTTTACTTTCGCTTTCACAGCGGAGACTTCTGTCCATTTCAGGGCGGTGGTGGACACAGAAGCGTGTGTGTGTGTGTGCGTGTGTGTGTGCACCCCACCTCTGCTGTCCACCTGTGAATATGGACTATAACGTTTATTTTGCCAATCATTCAAAGCGGCACATGCGGCTTATAATCAATCTGCTTTGGTGACACACTGTCCCTCACTCCGCACCCGGTCGAGCGACTAGGGCATTCATTTGCAATTAAAGAGCCACGCACACGCTGACGACAAATGTTATGTTCAAGTCCTGCATGGAAATTCTTCAACTCTTTCACTCCCTCACAGTCACAAGGCTGTGTTTAGGTCCAAAAATACTGTAGTGTTTCATTTTTCGTGAATCTGTATCAAGTAGTACCAAAGGAATCCGGTCGGTACCTAAAAAAAACAACCTGAATTCATATGATTGGATCGGTGATGGTTTTTTTAAACTCAAAAACCCAAAAATCCTGATCGTGTAAAGAAAGTTAAAGACAGCAAAGAAAATGCAGCCAAACGCTAATGCCAATTTGAGAAAGCTAATCATCTTCCTTCATACAATTTAGAATATAAAATGTTTTATTTACAGAGACTACAGCCTGCAACACTTCCTCCAAACTAAACCCAATACAAACCTGTAGGCTGTTCCTTGTCAGAAATGGTCAATCTACCGATGTTGAGCAAAGTCTGGACATTTGGGTTAAGAGACCATCTCACTGTGATGGACCAGGTGAAATTCAAACCGGTGACCCTGCGATTACAAGCCTGCTTCCTTAACCACCTATTAGGATGATGTCCGAAGATGCATTTCAAACCTACAATGACTAAAACCTGAAGAACACTGAGGCTAAATATTTCCGTTGATTCACCAACCTTTGAAAGTTTTGAAAACATTTCAAGTGAGAAAGTGACGAAGTAGAATATAAACATATGGTCATTTGAGCCATGAAACTCACGGAAACACATTTCATGCTGACATTTCAGAGATTTTTGGGAGGCCCGCCATTGTGCTACTGATCAATCTTCCAGTTAAAGGAGCATAGGGCAGGATCTAGAAATCAGACTCCATAGTGACACCACAGGCGTTAGTGTAACTGCAGTCATCGGCCAAGCCGGCTCGGGAAAGCAGTAGTTTAGTCCACTGTACTTGTTTTCTTTCAGTTTCAAAGCCGTCTTCTTCTCATTCGTTTTTATTTCTGGTATTGGGACGCCTCTCCAAGCCGTTGAGCGTCAGTCGATGTCACCATCAGCGTCATTTGACTTCACGTCCACAGAACTGGGCGGGGAAATCGGGACCGTAAAAGCGGGACAAAAAGTATCTTCAATCTTTTCAAGGCAATAGGTAGAAATATGCGTGGACTTATTCTCTTATTTACAAAAGCGTTACAAATTAATGGAAGACAAGAAGAAAAGCTTTTGTTTTAAAAATGGGACTGTTTGATTTTAAATTCCACTCGCATGGGGTGGTTGAGTATGACAGGTGTGCCCACCGTGCATACTAAAATTTTCCGATATAGTTTACATTCAAGTATTTCTCACGTACTTAATCTTTTCATACTATCTAATGTGGAACACACTACAAACTCATCTTGACACAGTACGAGTAGTACGTTAGTAATTTGATTATTTCATGACAAAATTTAACCACTTCTGGACTTTTAGTTCAGAACTATTTGAGATTGGACCATGTCTTGTAGGACATTAGAAAAACTGGTGAATAATGTCATACTTAATAACTTACATCTTAAACTGCATAACAGCATAAATCCAAGCTACATAACACATGAGCAAACAAATGATGACATCTAGTACAAGAGTGGTGAACCCATGTGTGCCGACTTCAAACAGAGGCGCAGACAGCAATCGTCTCTGATCTGTGTGTCCATTTCAACAACACACTCACTGACACATACACACACAAACAAAGCCACGGTCACCGTGTGGCTCATTACTAATGATGTATGTGTTCAATAGAGGCAGTATTGGAGAGAAGTGTGTGGCAGCACCACAACAGATCGCTTATCGTCAACAGTATTATATTCTCTGTGTGTGTGTGTGTGTGTGTGTGTGTGTGTGTGTGTGTGTGTGTGTGTGTGTGTGTGTGTGTGGGGAGAGGATACATTTTGAAATTCATGAAGAAGCTCAATGCACTGTATAAGCATTTTCATTTATGTGTGCAGCGGAAATTTGTGCCCTCCGTTTTACACTATAAATATTGTGTGTACCCAACGCGCACGCGCGCACGCACACACACACACACACACACACTCAACAAGCACACACACTCAACAAACACACAGCCATAACTATAATTTGTATCTAACTGTATCACACTGTTGAAGGTAGGGGGATATTTATACACACATTCTCTATGGATGCAAAATTAACTGCACATATAAAACTATGTCGTCTTCTTCTCGCACGCACGCACGCACACACGCACACACACACACACACACACACACACACACACACACACACACACACACACACACACACACACACACACACACACACACACACACACACACACACACACACACACACACACACACACACACACACACACACACACACACGTTTACTTAGTGTGTCAGTGTAAATCTTGTTGTTCAGCATAAAGAAATATTTATGCTCCAAACACATAAAGCTGCTGCTTTTTGCTGCTTCAAGGTCTGGTTTTGCACTTTCTTTTGTCTCAAATAGTACACGTGTGCTGGGAAAGAGTGATTTTGGAGAAGCAAATGAAACACGCTGAAAAGTTTTAAAGCAAAACTATTCAATAACACACTTTTTATTAAGATGCTTGTCTTACGCCTTAATAAGCAGTTAATAAAAGTCAATAAGAATCTTAGTAAGGCCTTATTAATTGATAAATAATATTGATAAGGCTATATACATTAAAGCTGAACGAATAATTTTTTAACAATGTTCAAGCAGTAATTATATGTTTTTTTTGTTTTTTTTTTTAAAAAAAGCCTTTTAATAAGGACTTATTAAAGGATTTAATTACTTAACATTAATGAGATTTTATAGTCGATACCACTTGGGTAATAGATAATAATACCTTATAACTTCTAATAAATCATTTTTTTATAGTGATAGTTAACAATGCTGCTCTGCTCTAATAATGACGTTATTAATTCTTATAAAGCACTGTTTCCACTTTAGATCCAGTAGCTGCAGATGTTGTTGTAATTAAGTGCATGGAAATGGCATTGGTTGCTATTTAAACGTCCCAATGCTGTCTGTTCTGTACCTTCTAAATAAACTAATGCAAAAATAAATAAAAATTAAATATAAGATACTTTATTAGCCTTTATAAGGCATATTACTACCCATTACCTAAGTATTAATGTAAATAAACCTCTCATATTGATGATAATTCAATTAAATTATTCTTATAATAATTTAATATGCTTTAAACTTTACTAAGTCCTTTATATCCAGGAAGCTTTTTTTATTAACATTTATTACATGTATATTGACATTAATAAGGCCATATAAAGCTTTTTAAGAAGGTCATTAACACAATTACTGCTTATTGTAAGTAGTTTAAGTGTGTTAACGTTGATAAATATATTAAATAAGCGTCTATTGCCTTACGTTAATAAGCATTTAATAAGGTCATATTTAAAAGATTATTCACTGCTTATTCAGGCTCAATAAAAGTATGTTAATATAAAGTGTTACCAACATTTTTTTATATCAAAATTGACAAATAGTTCACACACCTGATGCACATTTATATTTGAAAAAGCCTCCTTTTTGGTCAATGTGCTATCAGTTAGTTGGCAAGAGAAAAAAAAAAAAATCATACTATTAACAGCGTTGGGGGGAGAAAAATATCCAAAAGTATTTATGTGGAATAAAGGTGAGCATCAGCATGAGAATGACCTGCTGGCATTTTACAATATGTAGCAAATAGATCAAGGCGAGAGAGACAGAGTGAACTCTATTCACTGATGACAATTTCCTCTTATAACAGGATGGACTCATTCACTGCAGTGAGAGAGTGACCCTGACCTTTGCACAAAGCCATGAGTAGAATCTGTGATCCTCACTGAATGGATGGCATTTGATCATGTCAGTGCGCTCAAGAAATGTGAGCATAAGCTACTCCCGCCAGAAGCTGGGAAACAGCAGGCTATCTTCTTCTTCTTCTTTTTCTTCTTCTTTAATACCATCTGGTCATAAATCCCTAATCTGCAAGACAAATCACTCGGCTACTTCAGTGGTGATAAAAAAAGAGGATCAATCTGTAGATTTCTCCATGGATACCTCCACAACGCCTTTTCAAATCAATTGTTGATCCAATAACTCAATGTGATGGTGTCAGTATTGGAAAATTCACTCAAATGGAAACACACAACCATTGTGAGAAGACCATTATACTGTCTCTTGATAAGTTGCTTAACAAATGCTTGGTAAGTAATTTTTAGAGGATGCTGGAGCATTTGTACTGATAATCTATTTTTATTAGGAAAAAAATAGCATTTCAAGAGATAATGCAAATGAGAATGATGTACGCTAAAATGTTTGGGCCACTTAAAAAGCTTTTTTTTTTTGGCATTTTCCATTCATTTCTTTAGGAGTTGACATCATAATACACATCATGGTGGCTTGGCCCCTTCCTTTTTGTGACAGAAAAATAAATCTTAGAAGTTTTACAGCTTTAGGAAGTAGTAAAACGGTTAAATAGGTTCAGATTTGTCTTGGTTACGACAAGATTTTATTACAAAAATTTGAATTTTAAAACATTTAGCAGCATCAAGAGTCCAGCCTGATTACTGTAAATCTCAGGGACAAATCCAATGTTTGACCATTAGACTAAAATGTGAAGAGTGGGACTATAATCAATAAACCATATTACTTCATAACTAATCATATATGTATTCAGCAGAAAAAAGTGGTTTTAGAGTGTAAAAAAAAAAAACTTAGTTAAAGACTTAGTCTGTGCAGGTGTGATAGATCAATACATTGAAGAAAAGGTTGAAATTTCAGCTCAAAAGTTGTTTTTTTTTTATCTCCACGATAAACTCTCTCTAATTGCCTTGTAGGAAAGGTTTTGTGCATTGCATTGTGGGATGTGGAGTCCAGTAACCCAGTTGTTCTCAAACTTATTTGGCGGGAGTACCCACTTTCTCCAATTTCTGAATCCAAGTACCCCCTTTGTCCGACTACAACGTTTTGCTCAGAATATAATGAAAAAAAAAAAAAAACTATTGCTCATAATGATGGAATGAATAAGTGATAACACACATTTTAAACAATCCAGTTTTGAAAATAAATTAGACAGTATTTTGTGCCTCCTGAATAGATTTATTTTCATAGTTATTAATCATTTCTGGTCATCTCCTGTCAGAAAAATCGATAACTCTTAGCTTATAAACCTCGTCTGTCCACCAACCACAGTCCCACATGTTTTATATATGAGGTCACCATGCGCTAACGTCCTTTATGTGACCGGATGAATGAGGAACCATTCTGAGTTACTTCATGAGTGTTTTTCAGGAATGTTGACACTGATATTTACAGTACAAGCAGAACTGTGGCTCTCCAGGATCTGGCTAAAATAATATCTAATAAGTCTTCTTTGTGTCCCGAGTCTGACGTATAATAAGCAATCGTGATGAGGTTTAGTGGATCAGGACAATAGATAAAGACTTGTCTAAGAGACTGAATGTATCTGAACACAACTGATTGTTATGAACAGGTTAAAAGAACGAGTTTCCCAGTGAGAGAAAAATGAAGATAGTAAAATAGTAAAGCTCTAAATACGATTGTTCCTGACTGATCAAAACAAATGAACACAGTCTGCTCTCAATTATTCAGAATGTCATTAGTAATTCATGATGACAGAAGACAAAGTAGTGATGAAATCTGACTGCTATTGGTGAATTTACATTTCAAGGGTTGAGGTTTTTTTTTTTTCACTATTTCTTCTGACTCAGTGAAAATGTCCATTTACTGTAATAGCAGCCAACAGCAGTTAGTGAATCCTCTCTTTGTTACATGAACTGTGTTGTTTAAAAACCTCCCTGTCCACACCTCTCTCTATTTACTGTATTGTTTTTAGTCAGTTTTTCTCTTTTGTAATTTAACACCCCTCAGTCGTTTTAGTTATATCCAGCTATCTGAAAGGACAAAAAGATGTAATGGGTTGTTTTTACAAATGAAACTTTCATTTAGAAGATGCTTTTAACAAAAGTAATGTACAATCCAAGCAGTTCTCAGACTCTGAGGGGTCATAGTGACTCTGAGGGGTTATAGTGACTCTGAGGGGTCATAGTGACTCTGAGGGGTCATAGTGACTCTGAGGGGTCATAGTGACTCTGAGGAGTCATAGTGACTCTGAGGGGTCATAGTGACTCTGAGGAGTCATAGTGACTCTGAGGGGTCATAGTGACTCTGAGGGGTCATCGTGACTCTGAGGGGTCATCGTGACTCTGAGGGGTCATAGTGACTCTGAGGGGTTATAGTGACTGTGAGGGGTCATAGTGACTCTGAGGGGTCATAGTGACTCTGAGGGGTCATCGTGACTCTGAGGGGTTATAGTGACTGTGAGGGGTCATAGTGACTCTGAGGGGTCATAGTGACTCTGAGGGGTCATAGTGACTGTGAGGGGTCATAGTGACTCTGAGGGGTCATCGTGACTCTGAGGGGTTATAGTGACTGTGAGGGGTCATAGTGACTCTGAGGGGTCATAGTGACTCTGAGGGGTCATAGTGACTCTGAGGGGTCATAGTGACTCTGAGGGGTCATCGTGACTCTGAGGGGTCATAGTGACTCTGAGGGGTCATAGTGACTCTGAGGGGTTATAGTGACTGTGAGGGGTCATAGTGACTCTGAGGGGTCATCGTGACTCTGAGGGGTTATAGTGACTGTGAGGGGTTTTGTGGCTCTGAGGGGTTTTGTGACTCTGAGGGGTTATAATGACTCTGAGGGGTCACAGACTCTGAGGGGTTATAGTGATTCTGAGGGGTCACACAGACTCTGAGGGGTTATAGTGACTCTGAGGGGTTATAATGCATGGGAAGTGATCGTTGCCACAATAAATGATACCATGGTTATTCCATAAAAATGACCAAGAAGCATAAAAACTGCAAAAAAAAAAATGGACAGAATATTCAACTGCAGCCCTATATACTTCTGCTTTTTCTCATGTGAAATGCTTTCAATTTACTTTCTCCTCTGCCATTATCTATCTCATAATACCTTTCACATCCATTTGGCATTCATTTAGACTTTATGTTGCATTGAAACAGAAACATAATTTCAGAGGACATTAGAGCCAGAATAGTAATAATGAAATGAGAACAATCAAAGCTGCAAATGAAAAGCAGAATGAAATTTAGACAAAGTATATACATGTAGGACTAGAGCTGTTTTACAAGTATTGGGGGGGGGTTAATTTTTTATAAAGACTACTTCACATTAACAATTGTATGTCATTCGTCTAAAATATTCTGAAGACATGAAAAGAAAACACACTGGCTGGTGTTAGCTGCAAATTATAGCTATCATAATTCTGTCATACTCTATCAAGTTCCAAATATGCTTTTTGCCAGACTCACAGTTATATGATCAATGGTCAAAACATACGGGCACCCACATTTTTTAAAAACAAATTGTACCTGGATTACACATTTTATCGCAATCTGGATGACAGTCAATGGGGTGACTGAGGAACCAACCCATCATAACGGAGTCCAGTTGCATAAAGGTCAGTCAATTACAAACAGTATATGAATTTTTGAAATTTTTGCCAATGATGAGAGGGATTTTTTTTAGTTTTTAACTGATCCAGTGTATTGATACGAATCACCTCCAGAATTTAACGGAATCTTCCATGGTGTAAGGTCTATCTTTTGGGTAAATATTTCTGATGTTATCCAGATAACAGACAAAAAATAAATAAATGCCAGTGAAACAGTGCCTGTTAGAAATCTCATTCTAACGTACTACACACTAAATGAGTATATATTGTCTACTAAATACTATTAGTATGGCTAGGATGGTGACAGTTCCCACTGAAATAAACCTACAATGACAAAAACCTGAATCCCACTGAGGCTAAATATCTCCATTAATTCTCCACCTTTGAAAGTTCTAAAAACATTTTAAGCAAAAAAGTGACCAAGTAGAATATCAACATGTGGCCATTCCATCCACAAAACTTGCAGTAACAATTTTCCCATTTCCCAGGATGACTTTACGTTCTGCTCGCAATGCATCATGGGACATTTGTGTATGACTAGTGTGCCCACCGTGCATTCTTCAAAAATGTCTTAATATAGGATATATCCAGGTATTTCTCACGTTCTCAATCTTTTCATACTATCTAATGTGAACGCATCACATACTCATTATGACGTCAAACTTAGAATGAGTAGTACGTTAGTATGACATTTTTCAGCCCACTGCTTCACAGTACTACGATGTGAGAAAAGGTGAAGGTTAGATGCTGAAATTCAAATGAGAATCAATCACTTTTTTCAAGATCTATATTTTTGTGCTGAGAGAAAAAACACTGAAGTGATGTAAATAAAGTGAGCAAGTGTTAGGGTTAGGGTGGATTGAATGCTTCTGAACAGTCAAAGGGTCATTTTCATGCTGCTACAGGTGAATCATTCAAATGAGTCATATCTAAAGCATGCTTTCCACCTGACGTATTGTCAAGGCTCATGTGTTTCACATTCAGAATTATTCAACCTAAATAATTAGCGAGGTAGATGCATGGGTGCCATGACAACGGCAGACTGATCCTTAATGAGCATCACAGAACTCAAAGGATCTCTTGCACACTTGTGTCCCCACATGCTCGCTTTTACTAATGAGAACATTTTGACATATTTTATTTTTTATAGTGTATGAAGTATTTTTAAAGGGTTTTGTGGTAGGATTTTGTGCTTTCCAGACAGTTATAGATGTTTAATTGTCCTTCTGTCGCACCTCAGGAAAAGCATTCATCTGCATCATTCATTGTTCACTCTAAAGAGTCGGGACTGCAGTCAAGCAGATTGTTACTGAGTGCTTTGTTTCTTGCAAAAAGGCTGCAACAAGCAGATAACAGCACCTTGCTTTTGTCTTCACATCATAAACGCTGCCGACAGCATCAGCCTGAAATGCGTGTCTACAATTAAGCTCCTGTAAAAAACAAATGTCAAACTAAAACACTAGTCAGTGACATTAGTACTGTGCACAGTGCCAGCGGTGGACGCTCAATGAGCCGCTCAGTTCTTGGCCTTTTTGCGGATGATGGCCGACATGGCTTTAATGCAAAATGAGAAGAGAAGCCTTATTATAAAAACATCAGGGATCATGTAGTCAAACAGAGCAACTTCTTCAGCTCTTTGTAATTAGCACAATATTATGTACAGTACATTATCTTCTAAGGGATGTGCAGTGATAAGGATGTGTGGGTGCTTTGGTCACCTGAGCCTTAATATAATAAGATAATCTTCAGATTAAATTATTACATTTACAATATGGTTATTTAAGAGTAATAATTTTAGAATACAAAAAAATCAAAGGCTAGGAAGACATTTCCATCCCCATTAATAAGCATACAGTAGGTACAATGTATGAGCAATGATGCAATGCGCAGTCTGAAACCAATCTGAATGAACCAACCCGAAATAACGGTCAAAATCTCAAAACCAGACGTGAATTTTCAAAATTTCACCAAAGATGAGAGAAAGTGATCCCCTCCAAAATGTAATGGAATCTTGTATTACATAAGGTTTATTTTTGTAAAGTCTTTTTGACCTGCTAACGAAAGAAAATAACGATTTTAATATCACCTTCTCGGCGGAGCTAATCATACATTTTTCGAAAAAGTGCAGAATAAAGTTATTAAAACTTAACTAGTCCTACCATTGGTTGTTTTCCTCTTTTTTGTTCATTTTTCATCAGTCAGAGGAAAAACAAAGCCAAATATTAGAAAGTATATCAGAAAAACACTGTTTATCTTTCTAGTTCTCTCTTGTATCCATTCAGAATGTGTTTTTTTTATTTGATTGAATTTATTCAATAATCTGTAGGTTTCCATTTCTTCACTGCAGCTGTTCCATTTACCTCCTTTGACTGATATACTGTATAGTGTGTTTTTGTGTTGCTACCATCAGTTATGTTGGTTATGAGTCTAAAGCTCGAGACATTGGACAACCTGTCTCTTCTCTTTACAGTTGTTTGAATATGAAAAAAAATGGTCTTACAGCATGGGCGTTTCTGCCTATAGGCAGAATATGGACTTGCATAGGTCCCAATGAGCCACTGGGGACCCAAAGACTGAACCCTCTGCCTCATCTGGGGAGAATGAATGTACCCGTCTTAGTCCTAATATGCTTAAAAATAGATGAAGGATACAAGATTAAAATGAAGCACTATCACAAGCTGTGGTTAGTAGGAGTAATTAGGTCAAAGTCAATGGATTCCAAAGGACTGAAAGGTACCAATCGTTCAGCAGTTCATGGACCAGTTAATGATTAAAATTCACTTCATGTAGTTGCACAAACTGGAGGCCCCCAAAGAGCCCCACAGAGCTACAAACGGCTCAGTCTGACAGGTTTAGTTTAGTTTAATAGAGAAATGATGCCTTCAATCTATTAAAAGAAAGTCAGCATCTAGGAAAGTTTTGCATCCCATTTCATCCCAAAAGAAAATTACCTTTCACTTCAGTGTAAAGGACATAAAATACATCAGAAAAAAACATCCATTCCAGATGTTGCACCAAAACCGCCTCAGTTTTCTAACCCTTTTATTTTAACCTTTTTAGGTCACTAACTGCTCCTTCGCCTCCAGTTCTTCTCTATTTTCCACATTTGATACATCCATTTGGGACCATTCTTACTGCAACATTTCAATATTGGATTACCACAGAATGAGACCCAGATCTGAGGACCTTGGGTGAATTTGAATAAATTTAAAAAGATGAGTAAGACAGGAGAAAAAAGAACTAGTAAAAATATGTAGGTTGGGCAATAAACAAATAGTAAATATGGGTAAAGGATGAAGACAAAGGCAGATAAAACAAGCATACATTTACGTTTCTTTTACAGAGTTTGAAGCTTTTTCTACCAAAGGTATTATTTTCTATACATCTAAACCAATTTCAAAGTTGTTGTTCTCTTTCATAACATTTGTTTTGATGTCTCACTATGGGATATACGCCACCGCGTCATATCTCAGAAGCCCAATCTCATTACGCCAATCCTGATTGACTGGTGAAATGTATTCATATGCGGCAGATAGTTCCACCTACTATAAGTAGAGTGGGCGGACACAGCGCCATTCAAAAAGCTTTTCTCACTCAGAGCTATCTTGCGTCGCAGCAACTTAACCGTCACAGGTTGGACCCTTTTTTTGGATTCAGTTGCTGGACGCTGCTGTTTGATGCTTTTTATGCTCTCTACCACACCAGGTCGACCAGTGTTTCGCTCCTTTCATGCTCGATATAACACTGCTTCGACGCCCTCCACGATTGTCGAGGGCCGACTGCTGACACACCTCTTTTCGGCTAAGCTCACCGCTTCACTCAACGCCACACCATGGCTGTCGAGCACCGATGACGAGGACAACATTTTTGTCACCCCGGCTTGGGCTGCAAAGCCCTTCGCTATTGTGGCCTCCATGGAGGGAGCTGAGGGAAGCATACCAGCTTCTCCTCTCCCCGGCTCTGACATGATGGATGTCTGCAGACATGCCGATGCCTGATTGGCCATCCCCTGGCCCACCATTGAGACCGAGATGATCAGGTCCTGTTACAAGGGGAAGCGGCTCTCCGCAACCAGGGGTACGGCAAAGCAGCTGCTCCTTGTCTTCCCAGAGCTGCTGGACGAGGTGGCGCGTTCCTGGAAGGACGGGCCGTTCAGCAGCAGGAGCTCGGTACCGGAAGCCTCACCTCTCAACTATTAAGCTATGGAGAGCCTGGGCCTATTCCACATGCCGCCAGTGTAACCGCTTGTTGCAGCACACCTGCTCCCGTGGCCGTCTGTCAGGTCCCCCCGGAAACCAAGCCTGCCCGTTTGGTTCGACTGCTTACAGTCAGCCCTGACGGAGCGATCCTACAAGGCTGTGGCGCTCTCGGCCAGAGCACTCAACGTGCCATCGCTGCTCATGGCATACCAGGTGGAGCTCTGCCAACACCTTGCTCGCCCCAAGTTGTTTCTAGCTCCTCAGGGCGCACAGTTCAAGATCCCCCAAACTGTCAGCACCCTGGCCCGCCCAACCGTCTGGTCACGGTTCCTTTGGCTGGCCTAGAAAGCCTTCGGCCTCAGCTGCGAGCCCACCCACTCAACACAATCAGGCCAGGAAGAAGAAGGAGAGCAACTTGACATACTCCTTTTATCTTCCCCGGTGAAACAGCTGGATGTTCCCCTTTCTCCATCTCCACTTATTCTGCTGCAAAGCGTGCACCTGAGGGCCCCCCACCTCCTCGCTACCATGGCTCAGTCCGAAGGCTACCGGGGGAAAAGGACGTTTTTTGATGGAGGTTCCGTTAATGTTGCCCCTCCAAAAAATGTCAAAAGCACACACACACACACACACACACACACACACACACACACACATTTTCCCAACATATAATAAAGTGTGGCCCGCTGACGCACCCAGGCCAATGGTGCAGCAAATTAATCAAAAAGCAGAATATGTCACCATAAGCAGCGTGACGGCGACAACCACTGTTCCCTCTCGGTGGGTGGGCTGTGCCCCCCCCCCCATCCCCCCGTGCAAAGGACAGTGGGATCTCTGCCATCATGCTGCCTGTGGATGTTGCTCCCCTCGTAGGCTACAGCAAAATGCAACGGCCCAAAATCACTATCAGTGTCTGAGGTGGCAATGTGTTTTTTATACTGCAGGCTGCTCTACAAAGATTTTTACTGAAAGTTATCCAACTATATACATAATCTTACATTTAAAAATCACTGCAGCTAACCTTTAAAGTCCTTCTGACAGTGAAGCTGGGGCTGATCTCTGCAGTGTCCTATTGACCCTGCAGTGATTTAAGGGAAAACTCATAAATGGGATTAAATACTTGGTGACAAGCCCACAGGAGGTTATTCCCTGAGCTCCGAGCGCCTTAATATTATTAACTGTTCCAAAAGTCCCGTACTGATCTTGGCAAGACTTTATTTCAATTTGCTGCCACAGCGGACTGAAACATCAGCTGCAGGTGAACGAGATGAGCTGGTTTTCTTTGACTGGTTTGAAGATGATTGTAATAACTGTTTTGGGCTGGTGCTCAGGGGAGCACCAAAGGTTGTTGTTTTCCATAACCACTTCACCAGAGGAACAAAATATGTCA
Source organism: Gouania willdenowi (assembly GCF_900634775.1). Taxonomy (NCBI): domain Eukaryota; kingdom Metazoa; phylum Chordata; class Actinopteri; order Blenniiformes; family Gobiesocidae; genus Gouania; species Gouania willdenowi. The sequence continues at coordinate 8,999,552 of NC_041054.1, read as the reverse complement.
TTTTGGTTGGTCATTTTATTAGAAAGTTTCATATTCTCTTCAGCTTTAAAGCATTTCAACCTCCTTCCTGTGCACAGCCCGGCGTTATATATATATATATATTTCTTTTTTTTTTTTTTTAAATTGCCAAATTGTAAAAAAAAAATTTAAGTGAGAATTTTTTAAACGTGTTGGAATTTGTATTACATTGAGTTTATGTTTAATATATACGTATTTAAGGAAAATATTAAAGTGTAAAACTTACAATTTAATATTTTATTTAATGTTAAATCTAAATATTAAAAGTTCTAAATGTTAAAGGTTAAATCTAATTGTCACAGGTGAAAATAAATATTTAGCAAAGATGCAAATTCACTGCTTAAAATTAGCATTTAACATTTAGATATAAGATTTTAGATTTAGGTTTAAGATTTAAATTTAACATTGACATATTTTCACAAGAAAAAAAATCACAAATTTCACTAATTTTGAAAAAACCACATATATGTTTTGTAAAAGCAGTTTGCTGCTAAATGTTCGCTCCATATATCCTGGCAAAACGTCTACAAACCTACAATAGTAGAAAGAATCTGTAGCAAGAGAAGAAATAAATACTTTTCAACTCCATTGCCTCCAAAAAAAAAAAACGATAAATGGCTGCTCAGTAGCATGCAGGGACTGGATGTGGTCCAGTCTCCTGGCATCAATAACAGTGCTGGACTGAGTGTCGATGAGGCTTTGTGGGTGCAGCAACAGGTGGTGGGACCCCTGCTTTGTAGCATCTCTGCACTGCTGAGCAAAGACACTTCAAAGCTCCACTTCTGGGCGGGTGCCGGGCTGACTCACAGAAAGCTGCAAGTCTAGGCTCAAAGTCCAAATTAAGTTCTACCCCTGTGGCTCATGACACACGCTCCGGCACACAATTGTTAGACTGCAGACCTCGGGGTGGGTGCACTTTGACTAGAACAACAAGCAGAAATGACCCGGTGCTTGAGTGTTGCTGTGCACCTGGGTATTTCTATATCAGAGTAATAGAAAGGAGCAATGAAAGCTAGGATTGCAGAAGCCAACAGAAAACCAGAGGAGCACAATTAAATTAAAGTGAATCCCTCTACAGCAAACAGTCTGACATTCACTTTGGACAACCAATGAGGCAATGCTGCATCTGTGTGTGCGTGTGTGTGTGTGTGTGTGTGTGTGTGTGTGTGCGTGTGGAGTTGTTTCTTTAACCCTGCATTGCTCCATGATCTTTACATGACACTGTAGCTGTTTATCAAACATGTGTTCCAGTGTGCCTTTAATGCTTCTTGCTGTTGGGATCCTTTATGCTTGCGGGTGTTGGTGTATATACTCCCATCCATTGTTTAATGTGGGCTGTGGACAATTCATCTACATTAGCAAGAGATTAACCCGCTCACCTCACCCATCGATCATCTCCTCACACACATCCACCCAAAGACATGCACACACACTGGCTTCAGGCAGGGGCATTGGAGACTAGAAACACAACCTCATAAAAATGCAGAATGGAGTAGTGCAAGTGCAAAAAAGGCAAGCAGAAAAAAATGGGAAACTGATTTTTAAAAGCACCTCTAAGAGATGAGACACCTGACACTAATCATACACAATTACAGCCACCAGCAGAAAACAGTGTGCCTGAATCACAAACCTTTGGCACAAATTATTAATGAAAAAGTTCATCTCCTTTTAAAGCACATCTCAACAAAGTACAAAACACAGATTTAATGTTGAGTAAAAGAGAGCAGAAACAGAATGTCAAGCAACGACAGAAAGTATATCAAAGCTGTATCTCAGATATACCACAGTTTGAATTCAAAGGCCAACATACTTTTAATCATTAAACAGTAACTAAAACTCAAAACCTACTTTTTTCAGCAGAAAACAAATGCATTTGTGTTTTAAATATTGATATTGATTGACTAAAATGTCAAAGATGGACAATAATGAAAGTATTTCAATTTGCCATAATTTGTAAGTAAGTGTATGTAATGGAAGTAGGTAAAAAAAATAAAAACAATAATGTACGTGTGTATCACAATACCACTTGTACCATCGATGATATATCTTAATACCACAATATATCGTCCCTTATTTAGTAGTTAGCATACAGTGGATTGTTGTTAGGATATTTTATAGTACAGACCAGTGTTTCTCAAATGGGGGTAAGTATACCCCTAGTTGTTTGTGGTGGCACTACAGGGGGTACTTGAGAATGAGAGAGATGATGAAAATTATCAAATGAAAGCATTAAAAATATGGAGTTTTATGTTTATGTTTAGTTAAAAATTAAAATTAAATTAAATATTATTAACAACTCACCAAATTACAATACAAACACAAAAAACAGGACGAAAAATATAATGAATAATAAAAAGTTGGGATGCACCAAAATGAAAATCTGTGGCCAAAGCCAAATAAAATATAAACGCTTGGCCGAATACCGAATATTTAGCCTAGAATATATTTTTAGACATGTTTTTTGAAGAAAGTAAATGTTTACTGAATATTATGACATTTTTTTAAATATTCCAGTAGCCTTTGCTTTTCAAAAAAAGCACAACAAAGTTATATTAGCCCTTCAAATAAAACAAATCATGCATTCCAAAAAAAGCTAAAGTGCATTAAAGAGGAGGTATGATGAAAAAAAATCACTTCATATCATATACATCCCTTTAGCCTCATTCAGAGGGCCAAAGTTGAAAAAGTTATGTTTCCTCCCTCCCTTCTTATTCCACATTTTGTAAAAAGTCAGCTTTCATCGGGCCAGTTGGATTTTGCTCACGTTAGTAGGTGACGTCACCGAACACGAATGTGAGCTCCTCCCTCTCCAACAAACACTGTTTAATATAGACTATATATTACACTTTATTGCCATATTTGTAAAAACAAACTGCACTATACTGGATGCCCAAAATGCACTTTTTCTGCTGCTGATCGTGTTGGGAGTCACTGCTTGGATCCACGGACCCATTGTTTACACACATCAGCTGTTAGCACTCCTTGCTAATGCTACACCAGCCTATGCAGCGAGACCCGACATCGCTTGTGAAGTGAGGAGGATACAATGGGGATGTTTACGGATTCGTGGCTCACAGCGCTAACAACGTACTCGGTTCTGGAAGTGGACGGCTTCCAACTTTTACGCATTGACGGACGATGGAGAGTGGTAAGCGGAACGGAGAGAGTCTGGTTGTGTTTGTGTGTGGCAAGGGGGAGCTGCTGCTGCTGCTCTGGTTCTGCAGCAACGCACACACACTTTTCCGACTCAAAAAGCAGAATATTGCTTTTTTGCAATATTCGGTGGCCGAATATTCGGTGCATCACTAATAAAAAGTATAAACAAAATACACAAAATGACACCAAAAAAGACAACAAAAATACACAAAATGACAGAATTGTTCTTGATAAGAACATGAACTGAGGGTCAGTTTTGGTCCTACATCAGGAGGGAGTGACAGAAAATGCTAAAAACTATAGAAATACTATTCAGGAATCACTGAATACTGTTTCATTCCACTTGTTCTTTAAAATGTGTATTATCATGCATTGATTCCATCATTATGTTCTATAGTTGTTTTTTTCACAGAATTCTGAGTAAAATGTTGCGGTCAGACAAAAGTGGGTACTTGGATTCAGAAAGAAGAAAACGGGGGTGCTTGAGCCAAAAAAGTTTGAGAACCAATGGTATAGACTTGGCACTTAGCCCCGCCAACGTGCACTTGTGCCTACGATAACACCCACATGCTGTTTGTGCGATGAGTCCTCAGGTGCATTTTTTGGCCCAGTGTTTGTCATTAGCACAAATGGCAGAAAAATCCATTGCACTTAAAAGCATTTGGTCCACAATAATCCCTGCCAGGGTTTCATGCATGCCGCCAAAAATTTCACAAGACAAAAGATAATAATTAGAGTGCAGTGGAGATCAATACAAACTATGTTCCCATAGGTACATGACCCATTTTTCCCCTGCAAATGCAAATAAATCAATGTCCAGTTTCTTTGTTTGTGTGAAAACCATAACCTTCCATTTCATGTAAAAAAATAAATAAAGAAAGAAAAAAGCAGAAAGAAATACAATTTGAAATCCTAAATTGGTTGAGTTGCCATCAGCATGGAAACCGTGAAGAAAAGGAACAACAAAGTTAGGAAAATCAAAGAGTAAAAGATGTTAAATGGAGAAAAGATAATCGAGGTCGGCTGAAAAGTAACATGAGAGGAGCCGACTGGTGAAGGAAGAGGCGACAGGAGCCACAGAAGAAATGATTCAGAGGAGGAGTGATGGGCCGAGGGAGTGAGGGATGGAGCGGGCGAGAGACTGAGGGAGTGAGGAGAAAAAAGAAGGAGGGAGGAGAGAAAGAGACAGAGAGGCATTGTGCAGCGTGACAGCCCCCAGCCGCTGTTTGCTGTGGTTGCTGCGGCAACCACCAGAGAGGCCACTGATAAGTTAAACAGATGGTTTGAGAGTGAAAAGGCTGAAAACTAAATGTGTGCTGAGGCTCGATTCGATCCCATACAACTATTTAGATCTCAGGTGACGTCGGCTGAACAATAACAGCTGTTTAAATTCTCCCACAGTTTTCTGGTTTATTCCAACTTCCCATTCTCCTCCTGTTATTTTCATTAATATTTCCAGGGTTCTCACCCAGAATTTTTCACAGAGTCGGGGGATCACGTGGTGCGCAAGCGAGTACCGCAGGAACGAGTGTTGATGGGAGGGGTCTGAGTGCATCGCCCCACCAGAAAATGTTGAACTTTATAACCCTCTGATGGCCAAAGTAAAGCTTTTTCTACACATCTTTGCTCATGCCTTACTTTAAAGCCAAAAGTTATTTGACTAATAAATACTTTCAGACACTGTAGAGACAACAAATAACATTTGATTCAAAAGACTGATTCGAACATGCGCTTTTCAAATTTAAATAAGTAATATTGGGACTGCTAATGACACTCATTAATTTTGAGATTATGAAGCAGGTCAGTGATTATGGGTTACAAAACAGAGGATGCACAGAGTAAAGCTTTAATCGGGCCTAAAAAGAAGACCTGACTCGGCCTGAGCTCGACAGAACACAGCCCGAACCCGTCGGACCCGAATGAAGCAGATGTCTCTTTAAGCCCGAACCCGTTTCAACCCGACACTATTCACATCTATGCACAGTGATTCAATGCTAGTTATAAACATGACGATCCGCTTCATGTGCCACTACATGCTACTTCTGGTAGAAGCTCACTGTCTATATTTGACGGTGATTACTGTTACCAAGCGGAGGATGCACACAGGCAATATCGGGGCCAACTAAGTGGCTGCAGGCTTCCTTTGGGTCCTCAGGTAAAGACGGGAGCATCCGAGCAAATCACTTGTATTTAATAGACGATGCGGCTGATATTTGCATTTCTCAGTTGTGCAGATTAAAAAAGAGAGTTTAAACAACACGGCCACGCCTTGAAGTCCAAATGTGCAACAATTACGATGGTACCAATTGAGAAATGAAAAAAAACCACAGAAAAGCCCCTATGCTGGTCAAAACACACCGTAGGGGGCAATATCACACCGTAGGGGGTCCCTCTGGTCAACAGCGCTGGCAAGAACCCTGATTTCACTTGAAGCTCTTTGTTTTTATTCTGTTTGTCTTATTGGTTGACAAGTGATGATTTTCTGATAACAGGAGGCTTCATTGCCACCCTTTGTTTTCCGTTGCTCTGCCGCCATTACGCCGTTCCGACACCAAGTTTTCCAAAGCTGATTGATTTGGCACAGCTGCCACATTTTGTTGAGGGTTCAAGTGTGAATGGTGTGTGTGGGTGAGTGTGTGCACCTGTGAGCGCAGGCCATTGTCAAAGCCAACAAGAAAGAGAATTTTATCACTTCAAGTGATTTTGTGAGAAAGTGGATGTACGTGAGTGTGTATAGAAAGAGATGAAAGAACAACTTTTATTTTTTATGAAGATTAATTTTCACAACCTGAGGGTATGAAGCATAAGAAGAGAGAAGAACAGAGAGAGTGAAGAGGTGGGAAAGCGTAAGAGCTGCAAGAAGGAGACGGGGCTAGTGCTCTGGAAAGCTCATGACAACATGACAAATCAATACGACACTAACATATGGCATGCCTTGCATTTCATCAAATCAGTCCAACAGAAGATTAAACTTGAGATATTTTATGCAGACAAACAAAAGCAAATTATATTAAATCAGGTGATGCCACTTCAACTCCTTGAACAACTCGTGAAATAGCATTGATTTAAGAGGTCATTAATAACTAAATCGAGATCCAGACGTTTTCTTTTGTTTCATCACTATCTTGTGATTGTAATTTCTTGTTTTCAAAGCTGGTACAAAAGTTACTGCTATCTATAAAAGCTTTCCAAAAAAAAAAAAAAAAAAAAAAAAAAAGGCTTCTGTTAAAAGCAACTGTTACTCTTGCCTGCAGCATGAAGAGCAACAACCACCCTTCACTAAAATTATGTTTACAGAAGGTGTAGCATATGGGTCCTTTCACCATCAAAGTTCTTTTCCTGAGGAATAAAAGTTTACAAATTCATTTCAGATTTTAGAGCCTGGTTGTAAAACCATTTAAACCAGAGATTTTTCTAAATAAAACAATTGCACGAATTAAAGAAGAAGCCGCAAAATAGTACAAACTGGTAGTATTTACTACAATAAAGGAATAAAGTACATGTTATTTTAAGATAAGTAAAAAGCAGCTCAACTAAAAAAGAAGATCTTGGCCCTGGTAAATACTTAGTGTGTTCATGTATCTGGCACACAAATACTTGTATGCCATTTTTTGAAAAACAACCATACGCACATGAACAGACAGATTCATATTTATACTAATGCTACACATGTGCCAGACATGACGTGGTATAAATAAATGCAATTGTGGCCATGAAATAGGTAGAACGTGCGCACAAGAGTAATTTGTGGCCAAGGAATGATAATTAATAATACCTGGAGTATGTGTGGTATGTAATGATGGCCAAGTTGTTAATGCAATGGACTTAGTTAGAGTCTGAATGTTTGCAGCTCACGATGCATGTTCTCACACTGTACGGACCGACACTCTGACACGACCTGACTGCTCACACTGTACATCCATAAATGACATGTCGGGGTCTTGTTTTCGAAAATGCAACATACAAATTAGGAAAAAAAGAACTCTGAAGTGATGCTATTAAAACAGAAGAAGAAAAAAAAAGAAGAACCCAGTAGTGGAGAGACACTCACAAATCTCAGCAAAAAGAGCTTTAAAAAAGAAAAGACGGGATGTGATGTAGCAGGAACTGGCTGGACAGACGTGGGCAGTATGGTCCGTCAATGTTACAGCGGTCCTACGGTGTTCGTGCATGCGCAGTGTGAGAGTTTGAGGTAAGCCGGTCTGCGGCACTGCTTCAACTGTGAGATACCCTCATGGGGAGCGGCTGGATTTCAAACATGTTTGATTTCCTTACAACCATACGATTGTTGATCTAGAGCTGGTCCTCAGGTGATAATCGCTTCTCGTGACCCCATGTATACTATACGATGCACGAAATGCGATTTAGCAGAGACTCCCCCCGATCCGAAAAATAGACAAGTGAAATATCGGCTCAAAATAGGCCAAAAATCGCGGTGTATGCCTGCCTTTATGGGGTAACTTACAGGGTTTGACAACGTGTGAATACACAAAAAATTCTTGTTTACATACAGCCGCGGTGAGTCCATTTTGCATCGAAAAGTCTGGCGTTGTAACCTCAAACAACACAGCTGCACATACTCCTACACATTAACATATTTAATGGCTGTACAACATAAATCAAAGCAACACGGCATCGAGGAGGGAAACTCAGCAACCTGGTCCTCTTTGACAAAACCTTCCATTGCTGCAGCAACGAGCCACACTAACCACCAGGAAGTATTTCATGGCCACAAATACCTAAGGTGTTGCCTCTGACGTGGGGCTATCAAACTTTGTTTAAAGTAAAGAAATCAAAACTTGATGACGAAAAGGAAAGGAAACTAAAAGTGTAAGAAAAGTGGGAAGTAACAGTTACAAAAAAGTTAGAATCAGACGGCTTTATTGGCCTTTTAAAAGGAGAGAACTATAACATGTTTGCAGAGGACCAAAGATAGGCGGAACAGGCAAAATATAAATCAGTGAATAAATGGACCAGGGTGGGCGACTCCATAAGAACAGAGTGTGTTACCAGTCCAGCCGCAGTAGCAGTTGCATTCCTAGCTGCACAGATCAGCTGGCTTGAGGAGAAAGACAAACACAAGAGAGGAAACCATGTCTAGACTAGACACACACACACACACACACACACAGTCGGAGGCGCACATCAACCTGCTTGTTAGACTAAGTGGGCAACTGCCACTCGCTGCCAAGAAACTGGTCAGGGGGGAAGACCCAAGGAGGAGGAGGAGTTTGAAAATGGGAAGAATGGAGATAGGAGCAAACACAGAGTCCAGAAGGAGGCGTGGGGACTGGACGGAGGTGGAGATGAAACGCACAAGGGGTGTTACTGTAAGTTTGGCCTCTGTCAGATAGAGGTGTAGTACATTGTGGTGCATTAAAGAAATTCTTTAAAGCAAGTGTTAATATTAGTGTTGCTCATGAACTCATTTGGCCGATAGTTGATACGGGTCCTAAAGCAGCTGTAAAATACACTAAAAACAAATTTCTATTTTCTTGTCTTTTTATTGGTAAAATGTGGGAAAGATTGATATTAAACACATTTTAATAATTAACTACATATGTATAGAACTATAAAATGGTTCCCCACTTTTGTGTTAAATTACAATTAAGTAACTGATTTATAATTAAAATTAGAATTGCCATAATTGTAATTAATCATCAATTACAATTGTAATTGATCCCAACCCTGACACACACACCTAAATACAGTAATCATCAATTCTGTAGTGGAATTATTCTGCATACGTCATCATGTTGGCCTGCAGCAAAAACCTCAACTTACGTTATTTAAAACATGTCATATTTATTCACGACAATCGGTTTTGAACTAAATAATTGAGATGCTTAAAAACAGTTACAACATACTTCCCTACTTACATTTTTCAAGTAAGTGGGGAAAACGACATATTGCGTCATAATTATATACAAGGAAAACATTGACTCTTACAGGCGATGAGGAGTGTATGTGTAGAATGTCTCCAAGTTGATCCAGGAAGTAATGCCTATTCATTAGTTAATTATATAGGAATGGCCAGTGTTTGATACTTAATTTTAAAGCCAATATCTACCAATACCCTGTCAATATCGTGCATCACTAGAAAATATTTACTGATTTCTGCCATGTTCGGTCAGATGTGATGTGAAATCCTTGATTCCCTCAAAGTCGTTGTCTTCACGTTTCCATAGTGCTTTTCACCACATTTTGTTTAATATACTTTTATACATTCCTACTAACAACACTAGGATGTGTATATGAAGCTGTTATTGTAAGCTTTTGTGCATCAGAGCAGCTAAAGTTAACAGCTCTAAATGCGCCATTATCATTTAATTGCCTTTTAAAGATGATCTTTATTTACAATTAAGGAGTAATAAGGATGCCATCTTGAATGGCCAACTACAAAGCCCATTGACTTCAAAAGTTTGTGTTTTTCCATGTTTTATAAAAATAGTTCAGGTTAATATCAGTGGATTTGTCAGTAATCATCAAGAGTTCATTTTACTTTCAGCTACAGCTTCTTTAAACATTTGAAAGTATCACTGACTATAACATTCCCATCACGAGTCAAATACTTTATTTCATAACCTCAGGTTGTATGCTCTTAATCTGACTTTTTTTTTCAAAGCAATGCACACCTTTAATCCCTCCTCCATTTCAGTTGATGCACAAATTAGAGCAAATACGCACACGGACAGATTTATTCTCTCAAATATCTTTGTTTGTCCTGTTTTACTGCAAGTCACATCTACAGTGGCAGCAAAGTATGTAATGACTGGGACATGGAGCAGTGTGTGAAACAGCTGAAATGTGATATTCAGAAGAAGCTTTTTAGCCCAAACCAGTCAAAACAGCGGTGAGTCACTTTAATGTTCTTTTTTTATTATACGTCGAGCAGAAAATGTAAAAAATAAACCCAATTTGATAACTGCTCCATCTCAGTAGACTGAACTGATGTCTTTTGAGAACATGTCAATAAACACTCTAAAAGATATCTAACAGATGCACAAAGTCAATTTGCAACACTTGAGGTGAGTGAAACCTGTGAAAAGCAACATTTTCGCAAAACCAAACATTAACCATGCCATTAGTCCACCTGCTGCTCAGAGGTCAATAACAAACCTTTAAGCTCAATATTAATGTGTGAAATCTGTGTTCCTGTTAAATACAAGAAGCAAAGTACTAAATGCACTGGACAATGCAATGTGTTAGAAAATCGTTAGCACATAGCGACAGTGTGACATTTTAGGTTTAGAAACTGTTATCATACTCCCTTCGCTTGTGTCATTTCCGACAAAAAAAGAAAAAGAAATTCACCAGAAGCTCCCTGGGGCAAATAAATGAAAATCATCCCCAAGAAGTTAAATAAACCGACTGTTAGCTGAAGAGCCAAAGGATGGGGTGACTTTACAGACATACTTCCAAAGCAAAGAAAGCATTGACCTGCGGGCTCATCGTGTTAGCTTGACTCTAACACTTTCTCCACAATGGAGAAGTCTCCATGTATGCTCTGTATCACTAAAACCATCCGTCTCTGACCTATAGGAGAACGTTAAAGACTTCAAGCTCAGTCTCTAAAGTATAAGGTCTCATTGATTTAACATTGATTTCAAATAATCAATATTAAGAATGTGAGTTGAATCAGCCTTAGTAACTAATGATGATAGGATTTGAAAGATCAGAGTCTTTCTTAGAGATGAGGGTGAAAAGCTCAATCATCCGAGAGGTGCTCAGAGTAGACCTGCTGCTCCTTTGCGTTGAGAAGAGCCAGGTGAGGTGTTTAGAACACATCCCATCGGTAGGCCACGTCGTAGAGCAGGGGTGGCTAATCCTGGTCCTCAATAGCCTCTATCCAGCATGTTTTAGATGTTTCCCTCTTCCAACACACCTGATTGAAATGACCAGGATCGTTATCAGGCTTCTGCAGAGCTTGATGATGAGTTCATCATTTGAATCAGGTGTGTTGGCAGAGGGAAACATCTAAAACATGCTGAATAGTGGCTCTTGAGGACCAGGATTGGCCACCCCTGTCGTAGAGACTATGGCTGTATTCAAAATTGCATACTGCAGTGTACCATTTCGAACGCATCCTATGTCTTGTGGCTGGCCTGGGAAAGCCTCAGGATTCCCCAGGAAGAACTGGATGAAGTGGCCAGAGAGAGAAAAGTCTGGGCCTCGCTGCTAAGGATGGTGCCCATGCGACCCGACCCGGATAAGCGGTAGAAAATGGATGGAAAGCTCAGAGGCTCAAATACTGAAGTATAACATTTAAGCTTAGTCTTTGTTTTTTCTCTCCCCGGAGTAAATCTCCTTTGTAAAAAAAAAAAAAAAAAGAAAAGAAAAAAGGAACTTCTTAATTAAAAAAAAGGGAAAAAATTCAGGCTTGAAAGTAAGTTTATTCTGAGGCCAGAAGGCAAAAGTTTTACCCTTCGATTTCAACATTCACACACTGATGCAACCCAGAACTAATAGTTTGTGGTGAGCACAAGAAGGTGAGTAGAGATTGGTGGTTAGATACTTCATTCCCCCCCAAATAATGGGTATAAAAAGGGGTGTGGCAAAGCTGACAAATACGAGCATCAGAGAGCGCCCCATTTATCCGAGTGCATAAAGCTATTGTGAATGATGGAAATCAATTGCTAGGACTGGTTAATGGTCACATTTGATTTTTATATAACATTCATATTAATGTGATGAAGTGCTTTAATTTGCCGAGAGGTGCACGAACATCTTTGAAATATGTTGTCTATTTCTCATTATCAAATGAGGTTATTTTCAAGACTTAAGTATGTTTTTTATTGCGGCACTGTAACCGATGTTTGTGTTTGCTCAGAGCTACATGCTGCTCTTGTAAAAAACACAACATAAGTGATATAAAAATCTCTCTTCTCAGCAAAAAGAATGTGGTCACGTAAAGTCCCTACAATAGGCAACATGCCAATGCAAACAAAGCAAGTAAAGAGAGATCAGGTAAGGTAAAGACTGAAGGAATAAAAGTATTCTGTATCTAAATGTCACACTGTCACAATACAGCAGATGTGCACACAAGTACTCACTAATGAATGTTTTACATTTCTTGGGAATTGCTTTTTTCTGTCTTACTTTGATGGTCCACGTTTATAGATATCCATTCCCATGTCACCACAGCATACCAAACATTTCATTTAGACAAATGAAGATTCCCTTTAACAACTGAGCTGCAGTAAAGCCAGAAGAAATCCTGAAGCCACTAAAAGTCTTTTGTCAACCTGTCAGATTATCAGATTTTGCAGCAACCTAGTGCAACTCCACTGCTATAGCACAACAACCTGCCAACTTTAATCTTGCCACTTTTATGAATCAACTGTTGTCAAAGTTAAGAATGCCAAAGCTTGGGCAAAAAGAATCCTCTATAGCCAGAGCTATATACAAGAGAGATTGATGAAACATGTCCAACAACAGTTTCAGCATCAAGGGTGTCCCGATCCGATATAGAGTATCCGATTATATCCACCTGTCCTGCATATAAAATATTGTTTTTTTTCATTTTCCAACAGGACTTGGCACCTGCACACATTTGCAAAGCTACCAGTACCTGGTTTAAGGACCATGGTATTCCAGTTCTTGATTGGCCAGAAAACACACCTGACCATAACCCCATAGATAACCTATGGGGTATAGTGAAGAGGAAGTTGCAAGACACCAGACCCAACAATGCAGAAGAGCTGAAGGCCACTATCAGAGCAGCCTGGGCTCTCATAACACCTGAGCAGTGCCACAGAACGATCTACTCCATGCCACGCCGCATTGCTGCAGTAATCCAGGCAAAAGGAGCTTCAACTAAGTATTGAGTGCTGTACATGTTCATACTTTCCATATTCGTACTTTTCAGTTGGCAAACATTTCTCAAAATCTTTTTGTATCGCTCTTAAGAAATATTCTAATTTTCTGAGATACTCAATTTGGATTTTCATCAGTTGCCAGTTATAATCATCAAAATTAAAATAAATAAACACCTGAAATATGTCAGTCTGTGTGAAATGAATGAATATAATATACAAGTTTCACTTTTTGAATGGAATTACTGAAATAAATCAACTTTTTCATGATATTCTAATTATATGACCAGCACCTGTAGTTTGCTACCATGTTCACAATAACCACTAGAATTACTAAGACTTTTCCCTGCAAGGCCAAGTCTATGTGAGGTCTCTCCACACAGCCCATTCCCACCCCCACATTCCCCTGACACCAAGGTGAGATGTGAAGAGAGACAGGAAAATGTTGACGTGTTTAAACACACAAAGTCTTTTCTTTCAGTCATTCCTCGGCCGTAGCATGACGTGTCGATTTTTCTGGTGTGTATCAAAAAATACCTACTAACCACATTAAACTATATTTGATTTATTCTTTACCATTACAGGAGTGTCTGTTCATCCAGTACTAATGCTTACTGATCAACGTATGTGGTGATCAGAGAAACATAAGCTAGAACACAAGGGGTCATTACTGTATGTTTGGTTTTTAGGCTTTGGTTGTGTACTTAAAGGTTCAGCTTTGGGTAGCTTTCATATGTCAGCTAAAAAGTAGTCAATCCAATCAGAAGTGTTTAAGAAGCTGCTTTGGATCCCAGCGTGAAAATCTAAAAATCCTTGACTTGCAATATCGCAGATGGTCAAACAGCAGGTTCTTCACTCGCCATTGATTGACTCAAAATTGGAGGAAAAATAATAGCAAAGGTTGAAAGATTCCATGCCTTTCTAACAGTGTTTGTTTAGTAATACAAGGCAAACATGCAGCGTGAACAACAATTATTTAGGAAAGTTTTCAACATGTAAAAACATTCAAGGTTTGGAAAAAAAACAAAACTGGATAAAGTTATTTTATTTGTACCTTTGGAGCGATTATTGCACTCATTGCCATTACCAAACATATGGTACAGCCCAGGTCACAGTAACTACCACCTAGCATCAATTTAAATAGCTAAACAAATACCAAAATATACAAATTTTAAACTTAAGATAAGTATATAATTTAAAGGTGTTCAAACATGGTCCTGGAGGGTTGCTAATCCGTTAATTTTAGATGTCTCCCATTCTTCTACTGACCTGAATGTAACAGGATTGGATACCAGTATTCTACTCGACACTGACAATGCAATGTGAAGTTTCTAAGACTTTAATTGACACCATCAGCAATACAACAAAAATACCTACTTGTTTGTGCTCTTCAGTTTCCAATACATGTCTGGCACTTGTTTCCAAGCTCATCCATGATGAGCAAAAGTCTAGCTGGCAATAGAGTTGATGAATTGCATCCGCTAATCTAGATGAAGTGGTACTCATTTAAAAAGGTGGCTGTCATTGGATGTCCTCTCCAGTTTCTAGTTTATCAACAACCCAAATTAATGTTCAACACAGCAACTCATTAAGTAAATGTAGATAGTTGCATCATCTTTATCGACAGTATTAAGTGTTAAAGGATAGAGTAGAAGACCGTACAAAAAGCTTGTATACTGCAGATATTTGAACGTAAATGGCACGGCTGTATTCTTCATAGCCGTTTCTGGCTATATGTGCACTATGCTCATTCTAAGACCCCATTTGCCACTAGGGGTCCTAGCAGAGCAGTGGATAAAAATCTAATCAAGATAAAGCTCCTATCTGGAGTTTCTGAGAGAACGTCTCGAAGTCCCGCACTCTGCCAATCTACCAGAAGCTACGCCTCTACAATTGTGCACGCGCAGTCACTTTGACAGTGGCCCGCTCCAGGAAGTCGAAGCCTATTGGCTAGGCGAATCCGTCGCTATCTTGTATTTGTATAGGGGTCTGTGGACGAAGGCCGGACTTATATACATTAATCTTTTACTATGGTCTACTGCCAGTGGTCATTCATCAGTTAGGTATTTTTTCGCATTTCAAAAAAATCATACATTAACATACATTTCTCAGAAACTCTGGATATCAGCTTTAAGATTTAATTATTTGTGAAAGATTTTAATGATTTGTGCTCTATTGAAGGTTGGTTTGTAATCAACTGTAGCACTATGTAGCTTGGCAAACTGGGGGCCCCTAAACAGCACCTTGCATAGGCCCTGCACAAAGCTAGAAACGGCTCTGTAGAGATTTGCAGGGGTTTACGATTATTTCTCCACATTGACATGTGTCATACTAAACAGCGTGCCCACTTTAATCCCTGTAAATTCTGCTTAGACTACAGTAACAAGGAGTTTTAGTTTGGTAAGAAGTCTTTAGTGTAGGTTTTGTAATAGTGATAACATGGAAGACAGAAGTCAAGTCAAAGTAAAAGGGGGAAAAAACAGTTGTGGAGAAGAATTGCTGATGTGTATACCTTAGCATAACTTCTGCAAAGATCGTACCAACATCTCCTTGTGTGTGTCTGTGTTTGTGTGTAACAGGGAGACAGAAAGATAAAAGATGTGAGAAATGGCAACAGTGCCATCTAGTGCACCAATAATTATGCTTATCTCTCTAGGATTCCTTACAGTACCGGGGAAACAGAGACAGTATCATACAAGATAAACATCATGACGAATATCCAAGCTTTGGGTTTAATTGCTCCGATTCAGTCTTTTCCAGGGAATGAAAAGAATAAAATGTTTATTTCATTCTTCTATGAAGATAAATCTGCAGATACCTGAAACTAGCCTACAAGTAATCCATCACACAGAACTTTAATCAGCCCTACTTTTTTTTTTAATGATTGCAAGATTATCACTCCATGGCACCACAGCTGTGAGCGCAGACTGTTTATCAACTGTCCCTTTTGGTGCATTCAAGGATGTGATGCAGCTGATGCTTGTTAGGTGGCTGCCTGTTAGCAGCTTTTCAAAAAGAGGAAAAATCTAACTTTGTGCATAATCTGAGCCCAGGGGACATTCACTAAACAGGCAGATGGCCCCGACTTCTGAGACTGGTTGAGGTAAACAGGAAGATTTCATTTTCCACAGCCGCCTGTGCCTGCTCACAAGGTAACGTTGGGATTTCTTTCCATTTATTCAGCTTGTAAGCAACGGCAGCTGTAGAAACGCACGAGGCTTTGGATGGGCCAAAACCGGTTAGGAGAGTTGGACCTTATTGTCCATTAACTGTTCGATCCCCTCGCTGATAGAAGTCTTCATCTTGCAGATTGATAAATATTTGCCTGATTGAAATTGCTGCTCAGTAGTCGACTTCAAAGAGTAGATTTTTTTGTCTTACATTAGGAACTACCACTGTTTGCCCCGCCCCTTCTATAATAACTAGAACTGCGGAAAATCGGTTGATTGAGAAAATTGTGAATGGTGAGATATAAAGAGTAGTTAGCATAGCACAGTTTATAATATAGGCCGGGCCTAGTAATAACTGGTCTAGGAGCACCGCCCAAGGCTATTTGCGTATTTTCAGCCTAGATGCACATCAGCCAAAACCTCAGGGTATAGTTACTCTTTAAATTGAAAACTTACAGCTTTGACCAATCAGGTATTGGCTCAGTAAAACAGTAACATTAAGAAAATAATTACTGTCCAATTAGAAATAAATCCTAAAAAAAAATATATATATATACATTTCAACTTGTACTGGTAGTCAAAACATGGATTGATTCATATGGGGCGCCATTTGTAAAGTTGCAAATGTTAAAATAAACAGCAGAGTTTTTGCGACATTTATCAACAAACCATATTTTAGAAAAACTTGACCACATTTACAGCAATTTTTTTTTTCTTGTAAAAATTTAATGTCAATGTTAAATATAAATGTTAAATCTAAATGCTAAATATTAAATAAATTTAAACTAAATCTAATCTTGAATATTAATTCTAAATGTCACGAATGAAACTAAATATTTAGCTGATATGCCAATTTCATCGGAAGTACTAAAATAAAAGCTCATTTCACAAATATTGCTGTAAATCTCCTCAAATAAACCAATTCCTATATGTTTTTTTAAACGTGGTTGTTTGCTAAATGTTGCAAAAAGTTGTGGTTTCATTTAGCACTTGCAACTTTACAAACGGCGCCCCATAGATTCAGGTCAAGTTTTTACTTCAGTGGGAAAATTTAGAAGTTAAGAGTCTTCATCACAAAGGCCCATGAGCCCATTAT
Source organism: Gouania willdenowi (assembly GCF_900634775.1). NCBI lineage: Eukaryota > Metazoa > Chordata > Actinopteri > Blenniiformes > Gobiesocidae > Gouania > Gouania willdenowi. The sequence continues at coordinate 8,982,297 of NC_041054.1, read as the reverse complement.
TGCTTCCTCTTTTGTGCAAAGCCCAATGTATTTGAACTGTGCATTCAAGAACAATGTGTTTTTAATCATTTATAGTTCATGTTATGCACCAAATGCACACAAGTTCATGGACAGGATTAGACTGTGCAACATGCTGAATAGTTTGATTTTTTTTTTTTTTTGCTTCTAAAGATAATCAATTTAGACTTGCTCCACTTTGACATTTGTGAGCTCCGTCATCAAAATAGGACGACTTATGGCAAAAGATGTACATCGACCAGATCTGCTTTTCTACATTATTCCAACTCGATTAAAAAAAAAGTGAAGGCTTGGCACTTTTACAGATCATCCATTACTTCTGTTCACAGTGCTTCAACAGAGAGATATAAATACTCAAGGCCAGTGGTTATTCCACTTAAGAGGGAGACTGAACAGTGTGCTCTGAGCTCCCAATATATCACGAGCATTGTTGGTTGTGGCCACCAATACTCAATGCATATATGGCCTTAAAATCTATTCATTTTGTTTGCTACCTTGTCTGACTTTTGTATCAAACTGTTATCGTTAACCTCAATGATTAAATGACTTCTTCGCAACTAAGATAAGAAAAAAGGATGGCTTGATTTACCAAACTCTGCATGTATTCTGTGACTCAAGAATACAAGCTTATTTCAATGCATAAGGCTGTTAGCAAAAGGTGATTAAAGAGTGCAAAAGGAAGTAACATGTGAATTCATTAAAAGGGAGAAGACGTCAACACTATTTTATAGATTTTGAAACAACAATCAGTGGAAAAATAAACAATGCACCATATATGGGATGGTGGAAAAAGTCCTATTGTATGACAGTCAGAAAAGAAACATTTTTCATAATGGCTGTGATATTAGTTCTGGTGCAGCAGCTTCAGGGTATCTGTTGATACCAAGTACTGAACTGATAGCATCATTCCCTTTTCCCTTCCAGCTAAAATGTGCAAACCTTACTGAGATGGATGGATTGTTATACCACCACGGACATTTCGGAGGCACTGGAAAAAAAGTTTAGCTCCCTGTCACAGCGGCTTGGATTAATCCGAAAGCATCGAAAAATAATTATCACGGCTACTGCACACAGTGTTCATAAGTCAAACCGACCATTTTGCATTTTGTCTATCCTGAAGCATGTATATTACCTTTTTTTTTAATGACTCACCTGTTTCAAGGTGTCTTCTTTGTTCAGTTGAAAGGCTTGCATGGATCTCTGCTAAAACGGTTGATAGTTTCATCCAAATGCTGCACCCACTGCTATTTTTTTTTTCCAAAGTCCCATTTCTGGTTTCTTGGCAAGTGCAACGTTGAAATCCATCAGCGGAAAATGTTCCTGGCCTTCTCGGTGTCACATGCTACACAAAGATGATCCAGGACTGAGACAACAGCTCACACACCGACTGAATGTCTGCAACTATTCTCTGTCCAAGCACTCAACTAATTAGTGATGGCTAATTAGGAAATGCAGCACACCTGAGTGAAAGAAAGGAGCGAGGCTAATCACTTTCAGAGCACACGCACCGACGAGAGTGGGTGTGAAGACAGGCAGGAATACCTAAAGCACAGAATAAAAATACAAATGAAGACAAAAACTGTACAAACACAGCACATGACCAACCATGAATTACTGTAAATATAGGTGTGACATGAACACTATCAGAAAAAGGAGCCCCAAAAGTATAAAAACTTAAAGGCACACTGTGTAACTTTTGGCCTCTAGGGCCGCTAGACTGGTAACTTTCACGCAAGCGCCCCTAGAGGCCACAAGCGCTGCAGCACTGTCGCAAAAATCAACAAACAGTCAGTCGGGCCAGCCTCCCTTGTCTTTTGATTGTATATGTAGACAGCAGTTGACCGGTGACTTCGGGATAAGGATTGGCTCTAAGGGCTGGGCTTGCACCGCGGCTACAGTCTATGGGTTGGAGTAGCAGCCGCCGCCGCCGCCCTCCCTTCCTACTCACTGACCTCGCCAAAGTTGTCTGCCCCCTTCGCCAAAGATTGGCACAGCGGCCAGAGATAGGGTGGACTGGCAACCCCGTGGCGTCCCCTCTGACCCCCGGCGTAGGGGGATGAGCCCAGCCCCGCTTCGCACCCCAGCTCTGAGAGCCAATCCTTATCCTGAAGTTACGGATCTGACTTGCCAACTTCCCTTACTAAAGAATCCACGTTTCATTGAACTATCGCGGCGATTAGCGCACCATTAACCCAACACATAACTACCATATTGTGCTCTTCTGGCTGTAAACAGAGGATAACTCCTTTCAGCTGCCCACAGCACTGACGCCGAGTCGAGAAATGCCCGTATGTTGTGACGTCACGTGGGAACTATGTATCTGAGCCTGTGGTCACGTGACTGCCGTAAAGTGAAACGTTCTCCAGGCATTCTCCAGGTCACATGACCCGGTGAAAGATGGTCCGTCTCCTCCGAACTTACAGTCGGTATTTCAAGAGGGAAGCCCCGCTCGGAGCATTGATACTGTCAAGCGCTGTATATTATTGGCCTGAGGAATCATTTAAAATAACTCATATGGGTCAACTCTTTAGGTCACAAAGTCCACGGTGTGCCTTTAAATTGACTGAGGACACTGTGGCATTAAGTAACACAGTTTCTTGCTCTGTGCTTTTCACAAGGCAAACAATCTCCTCATACAGTTATCAGCATTCTTAGTATATTCCAAAGAATTTTGTAGAAGCCTCATAAAGCTTGAGACCTGAGGTGACAACAGCACACCCACATCACGCACACCATTTCACGTCTATAATAAAAGAACTAAAAAGCCTGTACAAAAGAAAACACGAATAGAAAACAGGGTTGAAATAACATTTGCCCTGCTTTTTGAAAGCTTGTCTCTATCACTGGCTTTGTTTATGTGTGTGTGTGTGTGTGTGTGTGTGTGTGTGTGTGTGTGTGTGTTTAGCATGCGACTGTGGGCTGTGATGGTTACTAATGAGATGACGAGTACCACTTCAGTAACTATTCAGAATATTTTTATTATTAGCTAAACTCACGCATAGCACAAGGCTGGACATTCTCAGTGCAAGTGCAAGTGAGAAATAGCACCGGTTTATTCCATAATGGTAGATAATATGAAGATAGATTTGTCTTTATTGTTCAATCAAAAACAACTTTTCAATCCAAAAAAAGTGTACTTCAATCAAAAATAGATATTCTCACTTAAATAAAAAGGTGTTCAAATGCAATTTTTTGCAACTACATTATTATTATTATTTAGCATTTTAACACTTTCTTTGATTGAAAATATGTTTTTGATTGAAATGTTAGATTTTTTTTGATTGAATAATAAAGACACAAATGTACTACCCATAATATGGCCCAGATACAAAAATGATGACTGCAATAAAAATAAAAACTTTTCAAAAGTGTTTCAATGCAATTATTAGGATCTCATTTGAACACTTTTTTTCTTTGATTTAAAAATATTTATTTTTGATTGAAGTAAACTTTTTTTGATTGAAAAGGTTTTTTTTTTTTTTTTTTAAATTAAATAATAAAAACACAAATCTACCTCCAAACGAAAGACGGTGATTAGTGATTGATTTTGGAGATTATTGGTGAAAAAATAAATGATTATGAGTGTTTGCTTTTGAGTTAAGTGCTTTTATGATGCTTTGTGTGTGTTAATACTTAATATTCAAATATGTGTTAAATTACTGATATGCTTTATACTGCTGCATTGTGTTTACAGAACCACGTTCTTCCAATTAAAGCCTTTAGAAATCCAGAACTGCCTCCGTGACTCTCTAACCGGAGTCACACTCCCATAGTGTCGCCGGCTCTATTCCGCGCACCCTGTAGAGGCCCCGAACCTCTTTTACAGATTATATTTATGGTCTTACACAATCATTTTTCACCATTATATAAAACTGAGGATGTTGTTACGTTTACTGATTTTCTTCTTTATTGCGATACATAGTTATAAAATTAGTCACTTGAGAAATTGGCAACTTCTCCATTTTTTTTCATGTAAATGTTTAGTATAATTCCACTCAGATTTGTATCATCTGATCGTCAGTTTTGTCACTCTATTGACCTCAATGACAAAGTCATCTTGCTAACTCGTTTTGCATGAGGGGAAACCTGCATCAATCACATTCTGTTGGCAGCATGACTCATTACTTGAACGATATAATGATATCAGCCATATCAGCCTTTGAAATGAGATACCAAGAGAGACAAATACATGCTGAACTTTGTAAAATTGCCTCTATTAACATTGCACCCAGCTCATCTAGCTGCGTAAATATTTGCAGTCATAAAGCGGGTTGTTTCTGAATCTAAAGTACTTGCACGCAACAAAGCTATCAAGGACCTTGATGATTTTTATCAGCACAGGTGTACACACACACACACACACACACACAGAGTTAAAGCTGTGGCCTTCAGGAAGACATTAAGGCAGTTCCAGTGTGCATTATGGACTCGTATGTAAATGTACTGAAAGATAACGGGCGAGGTTACCAGTAGTACAGCTTCTATTCAATGTGGGCGGTGTTTATTTCAAATGATGTTATTGCTAGGGCACCAAAGTGCCAACATGAGCCCAGTTTGTACTCTCCCCGAGTCATGGAAAAACACAGTCAAAGAAATACACACACAAAATGCACGTACACAGGCCTGTAATGGTTCATCTTCTATCACGCCTCCTTGAATCATTTCTTTATGGGACCACAGTGACCCTGACTGGTGGAAAAGCTCAACTACAGTGTGTTGCCAGTGTGCGTGTACGCACTCACAATAATATGTGTGTCGGTGTGCTGTAATTATTACTCGAAATGATAAATTTTGTTAAGGAAACTGATGAAAAGAAAGGGACTCAGGGGTAAGTAGGAAGCCTTACAAGTTACGGGATAAAAGAACTTGAAAAAGAAGAAACAAAGTCAAGGAGTGTCAAATCTGATAAGAATGCATTAAAGGAGAAGATGTTTGTAGTCTTTTTTTTTTATTGCTGCTTCATACCTTAAGATTGAAACTGTGAGCAGGGAAACTAAGATTAGGTTATAATATAAAAGAGTCCTCGAAACATCTCTAATAGCACCTACTCTAGATTTTTACACTTAGATTACTTTTTATTTCAGAGACAAAGAAGATTCATTTCAAAAGGCAGCAAATCTGTGGCTTTGTGTTACATGTGATAATTAGAAAAGCTTCTTTCATCTCAGGCTCATACAACTGGCACAGGGAATTTCATGCAATAACTTCCTTTTCAGAAACAATTATCACTAAATCCAAGTACCCTCTTTGTCCGACTACAACATTTTGCTCAGAATACACTGAAAAAAACAAAACTATGGAGCAAAATGATGGAATGAATTAGTGATAACACACATTTTAAAGAATCTCATTTTGTACCAAAAAGGAATGAAACAGTATTTATTGCTTCCTGAATAGATTTATTTCTATAGTTTTTAATCATTTCTGGTAATCTTCCGCCTGGTGTGGGACCAAGACTGACATTTGTATTTTCAGTTTATGTTCTAATTACGCTAATTTCCATCACCAATATTATGATTATAACTTTAAACTAATTACAGTATGAACATGATAAAACACCATCTTTTTAATGCTTTCATTTGTTGTTTTCTGATCTCTTTCTCTCTCAAGTACCCCCTGTCGTGCCATCACGTACCCCCATTTGAGAAACATTGCACTAACAATAAAAAATAAAAACAGAATCTCTTTGTTAGCAATTGTTTTTAAATGTGCTGTTTTAGCTAGCAAAACAAATTAAAATGAATTAATTTTCATAAAAAGTTAATATATTACAATAAGGTTAAATATCTGTTGAGTTTTTCTTATTGGAACTTAAAGCACAAGTTCAGAGTAAATATCCCTCAATCAATGATATGACGTGGATGGATAAGACTTAGTTCATTTCATTATGATGTTGGTTTTAATATTATTACCTAGTGTGGATCTAATTAATGATAATTTTGACCGCATGCGAGTAAAAAAAAAAAAAAATTCGGCCTCAATAGCTGTGAAACACACATTAAAAGTGTTGGAAGTGTTGGAACGCTAGCAAGACGACCTCTAAGCTCCACCCCCATCCTCCCCCTTCCGTCCAGGCTCCATCCAAAGCCACGCCCCCACAACCTGAACATGCATCTTGATACAAATATAACAAATCCCCTTAAAGCAAAACAAATATTGATCTGTCGAACAGAAAGACATAAACCTCTGCATCACTTTTTAGACTCTTGAGATACCTCATTTGTGAGCGCATCTGATTAGTTCTTTCCATTCGGACCGAATGGCAGTGACTGGTTTAACTTTATGAAGAATTCCATCTGGTCTGATAATTTCTCTTCCTTTTTCTTAATACATAATGTGTTGGCTACTTTAAGGATAGAAGGACCATTTCACCCACGCCTATATATCAAAAGGTGTTTCTGGACAGGACTGCAGACTCCACATTTAAGACACAGGGTAAAAAGGTAGAAAAGAAGGGTTTTCTTTTCATTCTCATACAGTAGAGTAGAAGCTGGTTGGACACAATAACAACTGCTATAGGTTACAGTGTCAGTCAACCCTGCGACTGGTGCAGAGTCGGGCCTTTCCCTGCAGCAGTATAGCTCAGTTGGAATAGAAAGGGTTGAAAGGTTAGTGTGAAAGTGCCAAAAGTCAAACAAAGACAGATACAAGCATAAACAAACTCAAACCACTGAATTGAATACAGAAAATGTTATTTTGCTCAACCATGCTACAAGCAAGGCTTTGACAGAATCTCAACAATAGCCAAATGACCACACTTGATGTTCAAGACAGGGTTAGGGATTAGCTGCATGTATGGTGGAGAGAGTGAAGAAGAAATCTGATAGTAGAAAGGGAGAAGAGACACAAAGAAAGCTAAAAAACAAAAAAGTTAAGTTGAAATAAATCCAAATGCATCCCTTGAAAAAGTCTTGCCCTTGCCCAGACACCCCTCTTTAAAACTGTCTCTCTGCAACCGTCTTCCTTTGCCTTCTATTGCGAGACTGTCCCATTTTGTCAAAGTGCCTATACAAACAAAGCTATAGTAGGGCTTGCAAAGTAAATGAACTTAGCAATGTTGTGTCGTTTTTTTCTAAATGAAAGATGTCATTGACATCCTTGTCCATATACGCTGAAAGTTTGTAGAAAAACGGCTCTGAAAGAAATGAGCCATGATGGGATTATTCATAACAATAAGACATAAAAATCTTCACGTTTTCAAGCAAGAGCGCACAAAAATGGCCACGTTCTGCCATCCAGGCACCCATATTAAGGTTTTCTCCCACTCGTGCACCATTATAGAAAGCACTTGTGGGTATATGTGGGATTCAGTGGCTGTGTGTTTGTGCACTCTGGTAAAATTGAACTGTCATAGCCAGAATGGGCACTTTGATCATTATACGCTTACCAGTGAGAAAAGAAGAAGACTGTAGACAAAAAAAAGTGGCAAGAAGAGAGGGGGGGAAGACGATGAAAGCGAGAAGAAAAAATTAGAGGTAAAAAGTATTAAGGAAGGGAAAGGTAAGATCAGTCGTAATGTGTTTCCATTGTGGTTAAGGATGGTTGGGAAAATTATGAATTAAAGGCCTCAAAGAAAAGAGAAGAAAAGAAGAAAGAATTACAAGGAAACAAGAGCAAACAAGCACCAGTTCTCCTCTTTTGCAGATATTGGCATTTATCTGGATCAGTGATCCTGATCTTGGTACCAAGATCTTTCACACTTTTAAAGCAGTGATTTCCAAACTGAGGGACGTGTCCTCATGACATCATGACTTGTGGGCGCCAGAACGGCCTTGCTGAACATTGAGCATGAAAAATAATAGTAAAAAATGTTCTTTGGTTTCAAAGACCTTTATTATTACTGTTCTAAAATGTGTGACTGCACATTATTTTTATGAGTTTTAAAGAACAGTACTTACAAGTTTCACCATTTTCAATAAAGGTAAAAACTTGTTTTATTCATTTTTGTTGAAATTTTGATGAGCTGTGGGGGGCCCTTTAAAACTGTCATTGTTCAAAGGGCGTTTCAACAGAAACAATTTGGGAACCAGTGCTTTAAAGGCTTATGCGAAATTTCTATCCCCACGTAAATTGATCCAGATCAGCTCCAAAATTTAAGTGAATCTTCCAAAAACAAAAAAAAAAGAACAGTCTCTCTTTCATTAAAAGTTTGTTAATTTAAAAAAGGGGGAAAAGGCATAATTTATCATTATCAAGCCATGGAAAGGATCATAGAAGGGTAAAAAAGAGGAAGAGAGAGCAATGTAAACAATTCATTCAAAGAACTGAAGGGGGTAAAGCAGAGCCAAGCTGTGAAGAGGATAGCTGCCAAAAAAAGAAGAGGAGGGAGAGTTATAATGATGGCCAAGGGATGAGAAAGCAGCGGGACGGAAAAGAAAATATAAAGAAAAGTAAAAAAGAACAAAAATGAAGATGGAGAGATTGCACAGAAAGAGGATACATTGATGGATAAGGGATGAAAGCCTTCCATCACTGAGTGACGAGGATGTACTTACAACGCACGAAAACCTCCCCAGGATTCATATCGTGAAATGAGCTCCCAGCAACCCTTTCATCTGCACGACACCCAGTGGTGTCAGAGAACAGCCTGGGGAGAAACCCACAGAGCTACATGTGCGCACATTATACATACAAAACACACCTTTCTTCTCACGCGCTATTACATACTAACATGTGAGGGTACAATTAGACACACCACAATGTGTCCTTTTGTGTTTCACACACTAAATCAAAGCACATTCAGTCTTACAAACACCCTGGTACTCACACATTCACACATACATGCACTATACCTATGAATATGGACCGCTAGCATGTCATGGTGTGTTTTCAAAGCAGTTCTCATTTTTAGGTCGATTGTCTAGAGTCTGTAAAGATGAGTGAAACAGGAACTGAGATATTTATATGCTGAATGTTTTCTTTAGACATTAATTGTGCATTACCGATGATCCTTAACAGAACTGAGCTGCGCATAGACATTCCCTTAAAGTAATAAAACACTTAGAAATAAGAACGGTTAAAGGTATTTTCAAGAGCTGGTTTGTTTGAAGAAAATGATTCACAGTGTGTAATAGGGGTTGAACAGACTAGCCGACTTTAGTGTTGTCTTGCGACTGTCTACGTGACGACTAGTCGCAGTACCTGACTTTTGCCCAAGATAGCGGCGCAACACAGCAAACGAGGGTCCTAGTACCCCTGCACGGCAAGGCAGCACAACATCAAGTGTTTCTCGCTCGATTTGTGCTCAAACTGCAGCTGGTAGGTAGATGCTACGGCTAATATACATGCTAACGTTAGCTGTAGTGGTAACATGTCTGTGTATTAAGCAGATCTGGAAAACATCAGCAGTGCAGGATGGAGGCTCCATTAGAGGGGGAAGACCGCTGTTGTGCCAAAATTTGTGACCGGAAGTGGCGACAGTTCCATCCTCTACGGCTTCTGGGCGGACATTTACTCCCCCTTAAACATGTTTGTAATTCTTCTCCAGTTGCCTTTACTTCACCCACCGGAGAGTCATGTTTAAGGGGGAGTAAATAGCTCCTTAATAGCTACAAAGAGGTTTAGCCTTCTTCTCTACCGCCGAGAAACCGCAGCGGTCAGAGATTTTTTTGGGTCACAAACTTTGGCACAACACCGGCGTCAGCGAAGAAAGCCGAAGCTACTGTAAAAACAGCTCAAACAAAGTATAAACGCCAGGCTCTGAGGAAGCCTCTGGGCTTAACAGTTACCGTAGACTCACAGTAGGCAAAGCAGCAGTGTTCCTGGGTTTACTTAGCTTCTATAGCATGTCCCGTGTCCCAGATGCTGGCGGTGATGTGCGAAAGTCTGTGACCCGAAAAAAATCTGTGACCGCTGCGGCTTCTCGGCGGTAGAGAAGAAGAGTGCTGAACCTCTTCGAAGCTATTAAAGAGCTATTTACTCCCCCTTAAACATGATGCTACGGTGAGTGAAGTAAATGCAGACTGGAGAAGAATTATAAACGTGTTTAAGGAGGAGTAAATGTCCACCGAGAAGCTGCAGGGGTTGGAACTGTCGCCACCTGCGGTCACAGTTTTTTCCGGTCACAGATTTTGGCGCAACACCGGCACTCGGCTGCAACTCAGCTCGGCTCTTGGTGACGTTGTCGACTAGACTAGTATGCACATGAAGTCGACCTTTAAAATTATGTAGTCCTTCAACCCCTAGTGTGTAATAAGTAGATACAACTTCACTACAGATTTCCAATGTAGTTTGCAAACAAGTACCGTAACACTCAGCTGTAACCCTTCATTTTACTATAGTCCAGTGAAGCAATGGGTTTTTATTTATTCATGACCTAAAAAAGAAAAAAGGAGAGGAAGGCAACTCTACCCTACCAAAAAAACTAAATATTTGCAATTTACAAGCACTGATAAAAAAAAAAGAAAACTACAAAAATCTGCAAAATCTTACTTCTATTATATCAAACTGACATTATTTACAGTAACACCAGTGTTGTTTAGATCAGTGGCTTCTACTTGTCAGGGGGAACACGGGATCATAAACAAGTTCATTTCTAACATTATAGGACAAGTTTTTACATGCACACAGACATTTTCCTCATTATTTATTAATTATGACAACTCTTTAAAATGTATCAAAACATTCAAAATTTTAAATGGCCAAAACATCAGAAATATATGAATAAAAGACTATACCAGATACAGGAAAGAGTTTAGATGAGCCTGATGACACAAAATAATAATACACAACACTAAAACTGCAAGCAGTGATGACGGGCACCTAAAGATGGTGTGGTTTGGCCAAAAATTGAGCAAAGTGCCAAATTTGGCCTTCTAAATTCAAAATTGCAGACTTCCTGTTGAATTTAGGTTGTGGGTCCAAATTACATTTTTGCTTGTCGCAGTCCACTGCATATACCTATCGAATGCATTTTAGCTAGTTCAAACCAGTGGAAAGTTAGAAACGCTAGGTGGTGCTAACTAATCCCAAAATTGCTTCAAAAAAGTACAGTCACAAAACTATAGCCTCCTGCCAAATTTTATGAAATTGCACCCCTCTCAAAAATCCAAGAAAAATGGCGGTAAAATAATAAGAAAACTTCTTATGAAAAAATAAAGGCCTTTGTACAGTCTTCAGTGCTCGGGCCTTAATTAACTAAGGTTACTTGCAATATAACCAAAATAATAAGGGGTACATGGGACAAAAACGGTTCTGAAACATTGATTTAAATGTAAAAACTGGCATTAGAGTCCCTAGCTGAAAAGTGATTAGCTTGCTAACTCCTATCGCTCCTTCATAGGGCTACTTTGGCCAGATGTTTGCTAATCTTTTAATCATCAAAAAGTAGGTGTTGCACAGTACAATGGAAGACAATCTTTGTTTGTGTGTTTTCTAATTTACTTACTTTCCTCAGAACTATCAACTCCTTCTTTGTAGCTATAGATAAATGACACGTAGCTTATCGTTTCGTCAAGGGACGCGTCACATTTGCACAGAAAGCAGAAACCAATTTCCTGTTGTGTTAATTCCCTCTGTTTGAGAGGGTACAGATTTCCCTTGTGTTCTTATCCCAATCCTACGTGTGTGTGTGTGTGTGTGTGTGTGTGTTTACAGATTGTAACGACACCCATGGCTGCCCCAGCGAAAGAACATCAGATGTCTCTTCATCTCTCCTCCGCTATCTCGCACTTGGTGCATCTGTCCCTTTGGCTCACCATCGTGTCTTCCCTCCATGATCCACCCATCTCAGCACTGCCATGGTGACAAAAGCCCAGAGTGTCCAAACTGACAGGTCAAGATGAACAGACTGAGAGATGAAACTGGTGAGAAAGACAAGTAGAAGAAAGACACAAAGTGAGGTGAGAAAGTTTTTCGGTGGTTGAGGAGGGGGTTCAACATCAAAGCAGAAGCCCGGCAAAGGATGAAAGGAGGGGAGATGTGAGAGGGAAGTGAAGGAGAGAATTGGAGAAGAGAAACAATCAAAGTTTTATGCATGCAGATAGGCATTTGTAGGCAGGCCAGCGTTGTGTGAAAGAGGAATCAGTGAAGCCGAGACTCTGAATCACTCAAAGCTACGCCATGAAATACAAAAAAAAAAAAAAAAAAAAAAGAAAAGCACCAAGGAGGGGACGAAGGCGGCAAACAAAAGTTTATATTAATTTGTTTGTTAAGTGCACCTCATAAGTTACCTGTATGCAAATATTAGACCTACTAAAGACAGGCATGAAGAAAAATAAATCAAATCTACTAAAATGGAAAAGACGTGAGATGACTCGGTGGTTTGAGCATAAAGATCAAAGTGAGCCTTTCTTTTTATGTAAATTGCATCATGTCAAAACCCTGTGAGTTTCAAGTAGAGCCAAAATTCGCTTTTAACAGGAAAAACCTGGAGAGCTTTGTTGTCAAATCAAACCTTTAACCTTGATACTAAGAAACTGTCACGTGTTATCTGTGGATGATGACAAGATGATGGACAGAAAAATTATTGTAAATGTAATCAAGATAATCTAGTCGTTTGTTACACTTGCCTTTGATTGGTGTCAATGTGGAAAGGAGATTAAAATGTAAGCATACAAGCAATGAGGAAACAACCACAAGTAATGGATAACCCTGGATTTCATATCCTCTTAGCTGCACTTATTCGTTAAAGGTTACAATACATTTATGGAGATTACGTCCACTTACTATTTCCTCTAAGCTCTACTCTCCTTTCTCACTTTTACTTCATTCCCTCTCCCTTTCAGCCAATCAGTTAATAATCAGCCATTGCCCTTTTGTCATTGGTAAATCCATCCTGTTTAAATCTAGACTTTTCCTTTTGTCAACTTTCTCTAATTGAAATTCATTTCATAGAATAGTCACGCACTAACTGTATAAATGGACCCGAATACAAATACACCTTTGCACTCTTCTATGCAACTCTGTGCAAAAGTTGCACGTGAAGGCATCCTCATGTGTGGGTGGCCGTGTGTGTGTTTAGGGGTTAACCTTGGAGAACTGTAGAAGGTTATTCATCCAACATTTCAACTCGTTCAATCACGAAAAGACGGAGAGAGGGTGGCTGCAAACAGAGAATAGAGCGAAACAGACTGAGGGTGACAGAGACGGAGGATGGCAGAGAGACAGATTGAAAGAGGTTGAAGTTTCAGACAGACGGCGAGGGAACGCGGCAAAGTAAGGAGAGATTAAGGAGGAACTCCTGTGGGTGAGAAGGAACGTTGGAACAAAAGGTCTTGAGTACGAGTGAGAGTACGAGGGATTACAGTCATATATAAGTATATTAGGTAACACTTTATCTTAAGTTTTATACATAAGGCTGACATTACGATGTCATTAGAATGGATAAGGTGTCATGAAGGCCGTCATTAAGTGCCTTTCGCTAAATTAGTTCAACTTTGGAGCCATGTTGGCATTTTTGGGTTAGGTGGAGAGATCTAGTGGGGTTAGGGTTAAAGCAGAGGTAAGCGACATTATGTACAGTCATGTCAGCATTTAGAATAATGACCAATCTGCAGATGAATACAGGAGAGAACAAAGGGTTTTCTGTCATTCTGTGTCATTGTTTATAATGTGCCATTCTGTTGACCTTTTGTGCATTTACCCTGTAAAATGTATCTCTTTTGGAATCGTTGTGTATATGTTTTAATGTTTCAGGGTTTTTTCTTGTCTTTTTGTTTACTCTTGTTGTCATTTTCTGTAATTCTGTATGTCATTTTGTGTCTTTTGTGTTATTTGGAGTTTTTTTGTGTATTTCTGTTTTGTAATTTTTTGTAGTAGTTTTGCGTGTTTCTCCATCTTTTACAATATTTTTCTGTAATGCTGGTTTTTTTTGTATATTTTAGTATATTCTTGCTGTTTTTTTTATGTATTTTAATATTATTTTGTGCTTTTAATTTGGGGGCCGCATACAATTAGACCAAGGGCCGGATATGGCCCCTGGGCCGCCAGTTGCCTATGTCTGGGTTAGGGTAACGAGGGGTTAGGCCGGAAACAGACAACACTTAATGACAGCCTTCATGACACCTTATTCATGCTAGTGACAGGTGTCATGTCATGATGTTTAAAACTTCAAGTACAGTATTACTGTTTAGTATAAAGGAATTTACCAAAAATGGGGAAAGGGTTTAGGTATGGTGATAAGGACCCCAAACATCTCTGTTAAAAAAGAAATGCATTTCCAAGTCCTCAGGGGGTATTCAAAGACCACATGAGATATGAAATATTTACAGTGCATTGAACAGTTGGATGTGGCAGGAAACTGCCTGGAAGGCCCTAGCCAGTATTTGTGAACCATTTCAACTGGTAATGTCATTTTTATCACTTGCTCTTGTAAGCTTACGGCCTGAGCTGAAAGTGGGATCACTGGTTGACCGGTAAATTGAATGCTTTGCCCTTCAGCTCAGCACCCTGTCCACCACCGCTATGTGTGCTACAAGGTCCACATTTCCAGTCACTCTGCGCCAATCGTCTACAAATCCATCTCATGCTCCATTTTCAGCCTCAACCATGAACAAGACCTCCAGATGCCTAAGCTTCATTACTTGGCCCAGAGGCTGGAAGAAGCAATCCCTGTGGACTTTAGATCTCGACGATAAAAGCATCCTCAGAACTGTGGCCTCAAACTTGAAGGTGCTCTCATTCCAGTTGCTTCACACTTGGCTTCAAACCGCCACGGGGCTTGCTCAAAGTCAAGGTCTGCGAGAAAAAAAAAAAGTCGAGAGCCAATTCTGATGACACTCTGGATGTGATATGAAATCCTTGAAGTCACAAACAGAATTTGATACAAGAGAAGCAGACACCTTCTGGAAACAAGTCTGACTCTGTGCCAAGACTTCACAAACGGACTTCAGTTATATATATTTTTAAACAGAAATGCAGATAGATCAACAGAGCATATAATTGCAGTGCTAAGAATTACCCATAAAAAACATTCCCCCCAGGCTTTGTGCTTTACAAAAACGATGGGAATTGTTAAAATAAATCCTTTCAACTGTTACAAGGGGGGCTACTACTATAACAGCAGCAGAGTCCCGTCAAACAGAAGATGTGATCGAGAGAATAAGTGTCAGCAATGATTTTCAGTTACACCAGCAGTGCGGACCACTGATTCCTCTGTATTTTTGCAGCACTGCAGGGCCAATGAAAATGCATCCACAAAAAAGTTTTCATTGGGAAAAAATGTGCTCTGAAAGCTAAAGTCGATGCAGATTCATGAGTCTGCCTTCGTCAAACCTGTTGCTCATGCAAAAATGATTTAACTTAAGTCATATTAGCATTTAAATGCAGTTGGTTATTTCCCATTCACGATGGCTATGAAATACTTTGGAGAAAGCTTGGGTTGAGATTAGAGGAGAGAGACATGACTCGGAAAAGGTTGAGTTATAATGATTGAAAGATAGATTTAGAACACATGCAGCTCAGTGAAGCAACCCCTTAGCTGTCAAAAATAGATGCATTAATGCACGGGTGAAAATATCAAGATGGACTGGTGCCCTGTTCAGGGTGTATCCCAGCCTAGCGACCAATGACAGCTGGAGATAGGCTGTGGTTTACATGATTAATAAGTGGAAAAGATCCATAGTGTATGCCGGTAACACTTTAGTTTAGGGAACACCTATTTAATATTAATTAGTTGCTTATTAGCATTAATAACATATAGGCTTTTAATTAGTCATCATTAAGTACTTATTAATGCCTTATTATACACTTAATGGCAGTCTCACAGTCCAAACATGCTAGGATTAGGGCTAACCCTAATCCTAGCATGTTGAGATCATAATTCATATACAACAACTTCCCTACTTACTACTAATAAGTAATAATTCTGAGGTTATTGAGGGAAAACTCTTTGTTAGTGGCTTACTGGTTATAAGACCATGCAGAATAAGGCATTAGTGAGTACTTAATGACTAATTAAGAGTCATTGTTACTAATTTGCATGCTAATAAGCAACTAATTTATGGTAAATAGGTGTTCCCTAAAATATAGTATTACCCTGTCACATAGATCAATCAATGGTAGATAATTTGCTCAAAACCATGAAGAACGAACAACATTTGAATGAAGTAAAAACAATTACGCATGTGTTTTCAGGACTCCACATCCCACAATGCAACGCTCAAACATGTCAAACAGGGCGTGGAAAGAATAACCTTTCTAGCAGCAATTTCATTCTTTTACATTTTTTATTTTCTTCAAGCAAATGATCTTTGATTTATTGATCAGTGGTGCCTTTACTATGGATTTGTCTGCTAAAAAGATTCTATGTCCTGCAACTTTAAGAATAAAAACTACATTGTTAGCAGTTAGCTAAGTCAGCTAGCACACCCAGAACTGTGCTTAGAACCGTATTTGCAGTAATGCCACAAGTAAAGGATGGATTTTACGGGAAGTGAAATCTGTATTTAAATAGGATATAATAAGAAATCTATGAAGTCAACAAAATCCGAGATGTGATAAATAACTTCTCTGCTGCGCAAAGTTAGCTGAATGTTAACTGGCAAAGTTTGTTCCTTTTACCCCAAGAATTTTGATTGGAGATTCACATTAATTTTGTCTGTAAGGTCTTCTGGAAAAATTTGTATTTTAGTAACCTTCTCTCTGGAGAAGAAGACTGGAAGACTTTCTCTTTGTTCTCGGCCTTCCAACTGTGAAACGACACTAGGAATGATGGATGTTAATGGAGACACATGGAGAGCTGATTTGGGAGCATGACGGAGGTTTGAGGAAGAGCAGGAATGAACAAACATTCAGATGCTAAGAAGAAGGAAGAAGAAGAATCCCAGCAGTCTGTCTGGTACATGGAGCAGTTATGCCACCAGCTGGTCAAATTTTGTAAATACGGCTAGTGAAGGACATCATGGCTCATTTTGATTTTAAAAAATCCAAATAAAAGGCATATCATGAGTCCTCTAAACATTCATTAGTCAACAGTTATTGTCACTGTCTTGAAGTGAACAAGTTAAGTGCAGGGAATACTGTACAGAACATGGAAGTTCATGCAAAATTAAAATTTCACATTTTTCATTAGAGGGTACAAGAGGTGTCACCCCCAAAGCTATTGTTCTCTTATTCATGGAGAGAAAAAGGGAAAAGATGATTTAAAGACCATTCTTCTGCTTGTGAAGATGGACCAGACAGGCTATTTTAAAGTGTGCAGGCTCTGAGAGAAAAAGGCTATGTCACATTTTGTCTCAAAGTGAGACAAAAGAAAAGTACGAAGGACCAGCCGGAGGACCTTTCCCTGCTCTCTAACTGAGCAAGTCATTTAACTAATGTATGGGACTCCAGTTTCCTGAGGGAAAGGAAGAAGTACATCAGTGGTATGGAATGAGCTGGAATATTTAATCACATCTGACAAGTGAATGAGACCAGAATGTGTCCGGGGAATGTTTTTGCTCTTCTCTTGGTCATATATTTTAGATGGTGCCATTTTCTCCTATTTGCATCTCTGTCTTTTTGCTTCTTTCTCAACGTCTCCACCCCAAAGCTCAGTAACACACGATCAATAACATCTAACAAAGTAGTTTGTGTCAAAGTCAGTTCAAAGTCAAATACATTTTAATTAATTGAATATGATAATAAATTAGATTATTTTATTGTCTTCCATTGCATCATATCAGGGTTTTTTTTCCTTGTATTTAACATTATCAGAATATTGTTCCTGTGATTACAATAAAGACCACGTGTGTGCAGGTGTGCAGCTACAAACTGCATGACAAATTTTGTCACTGAAAAAGACCAACTTTTCACTATTGGAATCCATCCTTTAAAATATAACCACCTGCAGCATTGATTTTTGGACATTGCGTTTATAACTAACAAACAGCAGTAAGAAGCAACTGTAAGAAGTCAGGCAAAGCAGCAGTCTGGCACTTTATCTGCAGCAGTAGAAATGTTAAAAATCACAATTTTTCACATAACAAATGCAAATATTAAATATCCTGAAAAACTACATCTGCAAGAATCCTACATCTACACTTTTTAAGCCTACCTCAAATGTGGAGCTTCATTTAGCCCAGAGAAGGTCACCAGGCCCTACTTGAATTAGGCTAATTACCCAGACCTGTCATTGTATAGGCAGGAAGCTCTCCCTAATCTGTCCTATAGAGGGCAATGTTCTAAAAATACTTATCAAACACATTATGTAGGGTGTGTTGTTTCATTTACCGTTTGCATGCATTTCAAAAACGCGTTGTTGTTTGTTTTGTTACTTACGAATTTTCAAGTACTTATTTATTTGTGGGGATCAGCCCAGATTTGAACCAAGGTTAAATTACATTTCTATTGCAAAATTTAGAACTTACAGCTATTTATGAGTTAAGCTACTTAATTTGGCCTTGACACGCACTTTAATGAACTGTTTTGTTTTAAAGAAGGACTTTTTTTGTTTTGTTTTATTTTGTGTAAATTCATATAACATTCATAGCTGTGATCGTATAGCGGTTAGTATTCTGCATTGTGGTTGCAGCAACCCTAGTTTAAATCTGGGTCATGGCATAGTTTTATGATATTTTTTGATTATTAATAAAAATGATGCCGTGCAAATATGTTAAGCAAGGGATTATAAACAAATTCAATATAAAATATTGAAAATAACAGACTGTATGTTTTTCTTAATTTATACATTATATAGGTATCATACTATAATGATTAGTAGTGTGACTTTTCATTGACTTACCATCAGCCGTGATCGTATAGAGGTTAGTACTCTGCGTTGTGGCCGCAGCAACCCCGGTTCGAAACCGGGTCGCGGCAAATTTTTAAAGGATGTTGATAAGATGTGAGCGTACACACACAATGGACTTGAGAAGTAGATTTACATGTTGATTTATCTCGATACACATAATAAAGCATTAAAAGCTTTGAAACAGGCCAAACTTATTAACCATTTCATCTGTTAAACCACACCAGCTTCACTGATCACTGCAAAGGAACTCATGCTTTCAAAAACTACCTCAAGAAAAACACAGATAAATGATAAATACATTAGAGATGTTTGGTATCAGTTTTTATGTCAATATGAATGAGTTAACAGACACTGTATATTTATACATTACATAGGTATCACACTATTATGATTAACAGTGTGACTTTTCAGTGGTGTATCATCAGCCGTGATCGTATAGAGGTTAGTACTCTGCGTTGTGGCCGCAGCAACCCCGGTTCGAATCCGGGTCACGGCACATTTTAAAAAAATGTTGATAAAATGTGAGCGTACGCACACAATGCAGTTGACAATTAGGTTTACAGGTTGATTCCTCTCGACGCACATAATAAAGCTTTGGAAACATGACAATCTTATTTGCCATTTTAGCTGCTTGAACACAATCTTTACAAACCTACTTCAAGGAAAACACTGTAAGATCAAAGGTGGTAATAAATTATCTGTTCAGCTGAACAGTAACTGGCAACACTTAGAATGTGCCATGACCTGGATTTGAACCGGGGTTGCTGGGGCCACAACGCAGAGTACTAACCTCTATACGATCACGGCTGTAGAGAACATGACTGCTAGTCTGATAGCACTAACATGACATATATTAACATCTAAAAGTGAGGATTCTACATGGAAATAGATTTAATCCTGTGATAAAAGATAAATACATTAGAGATGTTCGTTATCAGATTTTTTGCAGAGATTGCCCAATACTAAGTTTCCGATATTAGTGGATATATACAGTGAGTACATAGACACGTGCCCCTCAACCTCATTTTTGGTCATGATATGTACAGTATAGATATATCCTTGGAATTAACAGATTAAGCCTAATTTCAATGTAACGCCTCATTTTGATGATGTTGTGGTGTCTCAAGTGGTTATCAGCAGTAATCGTATAGAGGTTTGTACTCTGTGTTCAAAGTACCCCTGACTGCAGTACGCAGTTCGGACGGAGCTCAATGCGGCATGCTATTGTGCTGTGTGATTCTTATACAGTTAAAAATAATCAACCTCAACCTTCTCCTGTGCTGTGGCAGCAGCAATTTTATGATAGTGTTTGATTATTAATAAAAATTACGCCGTGCAAATATTTTACGCAAGGCAATATAAACAGACACTGTATGTTTTTCTTAATGTATACATTATATAGGTATCATACAATGGTGATTAGCAGTGTGACTTTTCATTGACTTACCATCAGCCGTGATCGTATAGAGGTTAGTACTCTGCGTTGTGGCCGCAGCAACCCTGGTTCGAATCCGGGTCACGGCACATTTTAAAAGATGATGATAAAATGTGAGCGTACGCACACAATGGACTTGAGAAGTAGATTTACATGTTGATTTATCTCGACACACACAATAGAGAATTAAAAGCTTTGAAACAGGCCAAACTTATTAACCATTTCATCTGTTAAACCAGACCAGCTTCACTGATCACTGCAAAGGAACTCATGCTTTCAAAAACTACCTCAAGAAAAACACAGATAAATGATAAATACATTAGAGATGTTTGGTATCAGTTTTATGTCAATATGAATGAGTTAACAGACACTGTATATTTATACATTACATAGGTATCACACTATTATGATTAGCAGTGTGACTTTTCAGTGCTGTTTCATCAGCCGTGATCGTATAGAGGTTAGTACTCTGCGTTGTGGCCGCAGCAACCCCGGTTCGAATCCGGGTCACGGCATATTTTAAAAAATGTTGATAAAATGTGAGCGTACGCACACAATGCAGTTGACAATTAGGTTTACAGGTTGATTCCTCTCGACGCACATAATAAAGCTTTGGAAACACGACAATCTTATTAGCCATTTTAACTGCTTGAACACAATCTTTCCAAAACTACATCAAGGAAAACACTGTAAGATCAAAGGTGGTAATTAATTATCTGTTCAGCTGAACAGTAACTGGCAGCACTTAAAATTTGCCGTGACCCCGATTCGAACCGGGGTTGCTGTGGCCACAACGCAGAGTACTAACCTCTATACGATCACGGCTGTAGAAAAGATGACTGCTAGTCTGATAGCACTGACATGATATATATTAACATCTAAAAGTGAGGATTCTACATGGAAATAGATTTAATCCTGTGATAAAAGATAAATACATTAGAGATGTTCGGTATCAGATTTTTTGCAGAGATTGCCCAATACTAAGTTTCCAATATTAGTGGATATATACAGTGAGTACGTAGACCCGTGCCCCTCAACCTCATTTTTGGTCATGATATGTACAGTATAGACATATCCTTGGAATTAACAGATTAAGCCTAATTTCAATGTAACGCCTCATTTTGATGATGTTGTGGTGTCTCAAGTGGTTATCAGCAGCAATCGTATAGAGGTTTGTACTCTGTGTTCAAAGTACCCCTGACTGCAGTACGCAGTTCAGACGGAGCTCAATGCGGCATGCTATTGTGCTGTGTGATTCTTATACAGTTAAAAATAATCAACCTCAAGCCGGCTTCTCCTGTGCTGTGGCAGCAGCAATTTTATGATAGTGTTTGATTATTAATAAAAATGACGCCGTGCAAATATTTTACGCAAGGCAATATAAACAGACACTGTATGTTTTTCTTAAATTATACATTATATAGGTATCATACTATAATGATTAGCAGTGTGACTTTTCATTGATTTACCATCAGCCGTGATCGTATAGAGGTTAGTACTCTGCGTTGTGGCCGCAGCAACCCCGGTTCGAATCCGGGTCACGGCACATTTTAAAAGATGATGATAAAATGTGAGCGTACGCACACAATGCAGTTGAGAAGTAGATTTACATGTTGATTTATCTCGACACACACAATAGAGAATTAAAAGCTTTGAAACAGGCCAAACTTATTAACCATTTCATCTGTTAAACCAGACCAGCTTCACTGATCACTGCAAAGGAACTCATGCTTTCAAAAACTACCTCAAGAAAAACACAGATAAATGATAAATACATTAGAGATGTTTGGTGTCAGTTTTTATGTCAATATGAATGAGTTAACAGACACTGTATATTTATACATTACATAGGTATCACACTATTATGATTAGCAGTGTGACTTTTCAGTGATGTTTCATCAGCCGTGATCGTATAGAGGTTAGTACTCTGCGTTGTGGCCGCAGCAACCCCGGTTCGAATCCGGGTCACGGCACATTTTAAAAGATGATGATAAAATGTGTTGACGCACACAATATTGAAAACACGCTGAACTTATCGGCCATTTTAACTGCTAAACACACTTTGTGGTACTTTGTTTAGTAGCAGCTCACATTATTATTATTATTATTATTATTATTATTATTATTTTATTTATAACCCTGTAAAGCCTAAATTACAAAAAATTCAAATAATTTAAAGCTGGAGCCTTTTATTGGTTCCTATGAACAAGCATGGTGGTGGTTGGCCTGAAAACACTCATCATCTCTCACAGTACACATGGACATAGTGGCCTGCACAGGACTGCTTACATTGATTTGAATGAGACAAATAGAGACGTGTCCATGCATGTGAACTGGTCCAAAGTTCCCTGTGTTGGTAACCAAATTATGCAATTTAAACATTTATTTAGTCTACTTGAAAAAACAAAAAAATTATATCTATATATATATATATAAAATGCATGAAATACAATAAAATGATGATTGACTGATTTAGAGTTATGATCTCATATACATGCTGGAATCTGATACACCGTTTTCAACACGGTTTTGCTAAAACAGAAATGATGAAATATAAACTAATATCACATTGTATCAACCCAATAACTCTTCCCATTGATATTTCAGTTTAAAAAAATAAAGTTTTTC
Organism: Gouania willdenowi; assembly: GCF_900634775.1. Taxonomy (NCBI): domain Eukaryota; kingdom Metazoa; phylum Chordata; class Actinopteri; order Blenniiformes; family Gobiesocidae; genus Gouania; species Gouania willdenowi. The sequence goes on along the minus strand of NC_041054.1, from coordinate 8,959,546 downwards.
TTACCTTAGTCTTTTCAAAATTGGAAAAGTTCTTCCTCTAAAACCACCTGTGCATCTTTCCTCATTTCCTCATGACAAGGTCTCTGCTGAACTAAATACTGCCCCATGGTGGATGATCCTTGTATTGCATGTATATAATCGTATAATCGATTATGTTGAGATCCAAAACTCACGTATCCAATATGATTACAACGTGTCGTGTAGAACGGTAACAATGATCTCTCCTCATGTTTGATATTGATCTGATGCCATCAAAATAAAACATGTTCTCACATACAGTTTGACTGTAAATTATTGTTTCCACCCGGTTTCAAATCGGGGGCCTCCAAGACTCCCGCGCGAGGGCCGTGATTTAACTTTTCCCATTCATTCTCTCTGGTAGTACTTATCACTACGGATGTGATATATTTTTGGCCACTAGCCGGATTTTGGGGGCGCTGTTGAGCCCTAGTGGATAGCAGTCAGAAAAAGAGAGATTTATTTATATGTTTAATAGTTGTGTATTTATGTGTTTAATAGTTGTATGTTTATTAGTTGTGTGTTTGTGTGTTTAATAGCTGTGTATTGTGTTTTTAATAGTTGTGTATTTATGTTTTATAATAGTTGTGTGTTTATGTTTTTAATAGTTGTGTATTTATGTTTTATTATTTATTTATTTTAGCTATTTATTCAGTTTATTTATTCAGTTTATAGTTGTGTGTTGATGTATAATAGTTGTGTGTTGATGCTTTTTAATAGTTGTGTATTTGTGTTTAATAGTTGTGTCTGTGTTTAATAGATGTGTATTTATGTTTTAAATAGTTGTGTATTTGTGTGTTTAATAGTTGTGTATTATGTTTTTAACAGTTGTGTATTTGTTTTATATTAGTTGTGTGTTTATGTTTAATAGTTGTGTGTTTATGCTTTTCAATAGTTGTGTATTTATGTTTTATAATAGTTGTGTGTTTATGTTTTTAATAGTTGTGTATTTATGTTTTATTATAGTTGTGTGTTTATGCTTTTTAATAGTTGTGTATTTGTGTTTAATAGTTATGTATTTATGTTTTTGTGTATTTGTGTGTTTAATAGTTGTGTATTTATGTTTTTAATAGTTGTGTATTTATGTTTTATATTAGTTGTGTGTTTATGTTTAATAGTTGTGTGTTTATGCTTTTCAATAGTTGTGTATTTATGTTTTATAATAGTTGTGTATTTATGTTTTTAATAGTTGTGTATTTATGTTTTATTATAGTTGTGTGTTTATGCTTTTTAATAGTTGTGTATTTGTGTTTAATAGTTATGTATTTATGTTTTTGTGTATTTGTGTGTTTAATAGTTGTGTATTATGTTTTTAATAGTTGTGTATTTATGTTTTATATTAGTTGTGCATTTGTGTTTAACAGCTGTGTATTTACGTTTTATAATAGTTGTGTATTTGTTTTTAATAGTTGTGTTTGTGTTTAACAGTTGTGTATTTACATTTTATAATAGTTGTGTATTTATGTTTTTGTGTGTTTAATAGTTGTGTATTATGTTTTTAATAGTTGTGTATTTGTTTTATATTAGTTGTGTATTTGTGTTTAACAGCTGTGTATTTACGTTTTATAATAGTTGTGTATTTGTTTTTAATAGTTGTGTTTGTGTTTAACAGTTGTGTATTTACATTTTATAATAGTCGTGTATTTATGTTTTTGTGTGTTTAATAGTTGTGTATTATGTTTTTAATAGTTGTGTATATATGTTTTTAATAGTTGTGTATTTGTTTTATATTAGTTGTGTGTCACTAGATGTATTCCACAAATAAATATAACTTTGCTCAAATAAATTGATTCGTTACTTTTAAACCATACTTATATAAGTATGGTTTAAAAAAGAAAAAAAAACAAGTATAAGTTATATATACTTGTTTTTTCGTTTTTGTAAACAAATTGAAGCTGGACTCCCTGCCTGATATTATAGAAACATTAAATTCCTTCTGCATTCAAGTAGCTTTCTCCAGTAATTACAAGAGTAACTAATACTGATAAATATGTCAACTTACCTACACATTACAACACAGGTTGATAAACAGCCATTATGATGCGCGTGAATGCAATTTAGTTTGTCCTGCAGTAAATAATGACTGTTTTTCCGAAGCATCTAGGTTTACAAACTGATCAGGAATTTAGATTTATGCTCAACATTATTACGACCAATCCTACAGTAAAGTATTTTGAGTACCGTAACCACAAAAGTAGCTTTTTAACTAATGTTCAAGTTAATCAGTGGTGTCCCAATCCGATATTATTCAAACTTCGGAATTCTCCAACCCCCCACCCCACTACCCAAATTTTTTTATTATTTATTGTTGAATACTGTAGATATTATGAAGGTTAAAATGTATGTAACAGTTGGTTAATAATAAGTGTTTTTCTCATACCTACTGTTGCTGACTAGATCAAACCTTTTACATTCCACACTACAAAATAAGTAAATTTTTTTTATTAAAGAAACAAAACAAAAAGTATGCATAATTCATGCTGATATCGGATCAATATCGGCCGATACGCAAGGCTGCAATATCAGTATCATATCGGAAATAAGAAAGTTGTATCGAGACATCTAATCATAGTATTTCTTTCACAGCAACAATGTTGAGAGCAGAATAATAGTTGTGGAAATGTTAATAATCAATAATTCAACAGAATGAGCAAGAGTAACCAGTCATTTTCACACTTTTATTTTGTTTTTTTTAGTTGAAAAACAGTCTTAATCAAAGAGACCAAAGCCCATGTCGTCATCGGACTCCTCAGACTCTTCCTTCTTCTCTTCTTTCTTCTCCTCCTCCTTGGCTGTAAGAGGAAAAACATGCATATTAAATCACATCTATAGGAACGTAACAACATATAATAAAGTCACGGTCACAACGAGGGCTGTCACTTTAACACGTTAATTGCGATTAATTAAAAATAACAAGCAAAAAATAACGCCGTTAATTGCTTTTTTAGCACTCCAAACAGCACAGAACCTCTCATCACAAGAGTTCTCGGTATACCAATAACACCGATGCACAGGGCAAGAGACTGCCGAGCTGCACAGCTTCGTTTGAGTTAATTTTGGCTTTTAAAAACAATAAAAACTAAAGCCCAGTAGTGTGCAAATTGTGTAAGAGAGAGTTTGCCTTATCGCCATAGCTTTACAGCACCGCAAGCACCTCAATGCTAAACATGTAGCAGCTGGTGCAGACACACGGACAGTCCTAACTGCTACATGCTGTGAGCACGACGTGTCTGACAAATGAACAAACTCACTGAATAAATATTATCATCTGAAGGAGAGAAAAAAGCACCAAGATTGGTGTCAGAAATGCGGTATTACTGTGTACGATGTGCCAACTTATAGCACTACATATGACGTTTTATTTAATTTGTATTTTCTATCATATTTCTAATATATCATGTAAATTGCACACCTGCATCTGTTAAAAACAATGACTTTATAAAGCCACTTTATATCGTTACATATCAATGTTTTGATCTGCCACAATGTCATTTAAATGAAAATAACTCAAGTTGAGGGCGTTTCTCATCAGTTTTCAGGTGAAATTAAAAAGAGACTAGTTAATTACAGAGCATTATTAATTAATTGCACTTTTTTTTAATTATCTCTTGAGAGCACTAGTCACAACAACCTCAAGCATTGACCAATAAGGGATGAGTGTAATAATATTTACCTGGAGCATCAGCAGCAGCGGTAGATCCTCCAGCTGCAGGTGCTCCAGCTGGAGCTCCACCTCCAGCTCCAACGTTGCAGATCAGACTGCCGATGTCGACGCTGGACAGGGCCTACAGCAAAACACGTGAATTATTGTAAAAATGTGCAAAAATCACAAACTAGTGCAGAAAAATTATTAGTAATGAATGGTTGTTGAACGCACCTTGGCAAACAGACTTGGCCAGAAGGGCTCCACGGTTACTCCAGCTGCCTTGATCAGAGCGTTCAGCTTGTCCTCCTGAATGTTAAAAATAATAAAAAAAACAATTTAGATAAGTTTGCATTGATATATATACACATTATGTTTTATTTAAACTAGATTAATAGTCAATACATTTTAGGTATACAATACAGTTGTGAAGTGTTTATATGAAAATTAATCAACAATATGTTGCCATCTGATTTCTTAATCAGAAAATTTAAGCTACTGTGAAGTTGCTGTTGTACTTTTGCTTAAACCTGGGTTAAAGCTTGAAATTGTTGACTGACAGAGCCTCATTTACTTTTTATTTTGGAATTGTTCTATGCATTTTAACTTTTCACAATCACAGCAATAAAGTTGCACTTTTGACAATATATTTGATGTCACAATTAAGTAACTTTAAAAAAATCAGTGTTTTTAAGGCAAAATCACCCAGCCCTACTAAATTTATTCAATTGTAAAACATGCTTAAGTTAAGAAAAAAGAAACTGTTATTTTTGCACAACATTCCACACTACAAACTCAAAAGTATAATGATTCGTGCTGATAGACATCTACCAACAACAAGGCTACAATATCGGCTGCGTGTACCAAAAATTTAGCATTGGGGAAACACCTAGAGTAAATAAGATTAAAATATATCCAGATATTTTTTCTGTTGTGTTCCAAGTTTCACATCAATGTGACAACGTGTCAATCATCAGGTAGGTTTACAGCACCCACGTGTAGCAGTAACTTATTACATCTGACAGTCAGTTAAAGTAATAAGATTTCACGCTGATCAATGAGACCAGGTTTAACACGTGAATAACGTTAAAACATGTCACGCCTATTTTAAAGTCTAAAAGCACACAAGTAACCCGAGGAGCAGTAACGGTGTACAAGATGAATGTTAGCCGTATGTTAGCACTAAGCAGGCCGCCATTTTTATTTTTGCCGGTGCGCGGCTTTCACGTTCCCCACGTAATTAGTGACTACAACTACACAAATAATAAATACAGCTATTAATAACTTTAAATATAGTTTTAATGTATGTTAAAATCAACGTTAAACACGTGTATTTGTTGGCCAGACAGCCACAAGGAGCCGCTCTTGTTAATAAACGGGCACATTTACCGTGACAGTGACTTCATCGTCATGGAGGATCAGAGCGGAGTAAATACAAGCCAGTTCAGATACAGAAGCCATCGTAGATGATTTAGATCAAGTTTGTGGGGATGGATGCCTAATTTTAACGGTGCTAGTCGCCGGATTGCGGGCCTTAGCTTCGAGTGAAGAACCAAACACCTTAGGCACGAGCACTTCCTGCACGGGAAAGGGAGGGCGGAGGGCGGAACCTTATCTTATGTACCCAGCGTCATGACGCATACGTGATGATGTAATCACGCAGGAAACATCAGGCACCAAAAGACGTTTTTTGATGTTTCAAGTGGATCTACGTTGTTGTCTTTCAGCTTTGTTTATAATCCGTATAAATGTGAAAGGTGCCTTTTTAATTTTATTTGCACTTGTTCAATAAAAATATATAAACCTAAAAATGTCATTACTTTATTAGAATGCGCGTTTTAGTTAATAATCTCTACATTTTTGTCATCTCAATCCTGCATTTTTTTTTTTTTTTTTTTCAAACCCGAAGGCTCAGTTGTTTATTGCATTTTTTTTTCCTTTAAGTTTACATTTTGAAAATTCATAACTAAATGTGTCACAGATTTACAACTTTCAACTAAATGTTGCCCCAATACCTATGAAATATTGGTACGTTTAAAAGCAAATTACAAAATGTAAAACTGTACTATACTCATCACCTCCCATAATACCGACAGTGCATCACAATGTTTGACTGTTAACACTAATATTAACATTTAGACTACTTGCAAATTCTTTAGAAATACATTTTCAAAGTTTATTATTTTATTTCATTGTTAGGTTATATTTGGAAAACATCAATTTTATCTTAAAAACACTAAGCATTTTGAATTTTAAACTCAAAGATTTGGAGTTAACACAAAAAAATAGATTTTTAAGCATGTGTCACTATAAAGGAGCAATATTTCCACATCCACCAAACAGGCTTTGTCGAGGTCTAAAGTACATAAAAACAAAAAATAACAAAGGTCTAGACATACAGTGGGTACGGACCCTCCTTTAAAATTTTCACTCTTCGTTCCATTGCAGCCATTTGCTGAAATCAAAAAAAGTTCATTTTATTTCTCATTAATGTACACTCGGCACCCCATCTTGACAGAAAAAAACCAGAAATGTAGAAATTTCTGCAAAATTATTAAAAAAAGAAAAACTGAAATATCTTTGCTCAGTATTGAGTAGAAACACCCTTTTGAGCTCGTACAGCCATGAGTCATCTTGGGAATGATGCAACAAGTTTTTCACACCTGGATTTAGGGATCCTCTCCAGTTCTGTCAGGTTGGATGGTGAACGTTGGTGGACAGCCATTTTCAGGTTTCTCCAGAGATGCTCAGTTGGGTTTAGGTGAGGGCTCTGGCTGGGCCAGTCAAGAATGGTCACAGAGTTGTTCTGAAGCCACTTCTTTGTTATTTTAGCTGTGTGCTTAGGGTCATTGTCTTGTTGGAAGGTGAACCTTCGGCCCAGTCTGAGGTCCTGAGCACTCTGGAAGAGGGTTTCTTCCAGGATATCTATGTACTTAAACGCATTCATTTTTCCTTCAATTGCAACCAGTCATCCTGTCCCTGCAGCTGAAAAACACCCCATAGCATGATGCTGCCACCACCATGTTTCACTGTTGGGATTGTATTGGGCAGCTGATGAGCAGTTCCTGGTTTTTTCCACACATAACGCTAAGAATTAACGCCAAAAAGTTCAATCTTATTTCTCATAGTCTTGGAGTCCTTCATGTGTTTTTTGACAAACTCCATGCGGGCTTTCATATGTCTTGCATTGAGGAGAGGCTCCCGTCTGGCCACTCTGCCATAAAGCCCCAACAGGTGGAGGGCTGCGGTGATAGTTGACTTTGTGGAACTTTCTCCCATCTCCCTACTGCATCTCTGGAGCTCAGGCACAGTGATCTTTGGGTTCTTCTTTACCTCGCTCACCAAGGCTCTTCTCTTGCTAAGTTTGGCTGCACGGCCAGGTCTAGCAAGAGTTCTGGTCGTACCAAACTTCTTTGATTTAAGTATCATGGAGGCCACTGTTCTCTTATGAACCCTGAGTGCCTGCAGAAATTATTTTGTAACCTTGGCCAGATCTGTGCCTGGCCATTATTCGGTCTCTGAGCTCCTTGGGCATGTTCCTTCAACCTCACGATTCACACTTGCTCTGAAATGCGCTGTAAGGTCTTATATAGACAGGTGTGTGCCTTTCCTAATCAAGTCCAATCAGTTTAAATGAACACAGCTGGACTCCAATGAAGGAGCAGAACCATCTCAAGGAGGATCAGAAGAAATGGACAGCATGTGATATGAGCGTTACAGCAAAGGGTCTGAATATTTACAGTATGACCATGTGATATTTCTGTTTCTCTTGTTTAATCAATTTGCAAAAAATTCTACATTTGTTTCTTTGTCAAGATGGGAGAAATAAAATGAACTTTCTTAATTTTAACAAATGTCCACAATGAATCAAAGAGCGAAAAATTTAAAGGGGTCTGAATACTTTTCGTAACCACTGTATTTAAAATGCACAGTTACACTATACACTTTGGTGTTTTTGGTGTCAAATGAGTAAAACGTTGAGTCAACAAGTTGAGTCACATTTAATTTATTTCCATCAGAAACACAAACATTACATTAAGCAAAAAAACAAAAAAGAAACAAACAAAAACAAAAAAATTGTCAAGGCCAAACTGGCAATTCTGTTCAGGAAAAAAAATATTTAGAACCATAACATTTTCACTTATTCTCAATAGACAATTCAAAATTAATAATAATAATAATAAAAAAAAAAAAACAAAACATCATAGCATAGTAGTCCAAATTTGAAAGGCATAAATCCAGATGTAGCAATACTTCTTTTTAAGTGTTATGGGTACAGTATTTAGAGTAACATACAGACCCCACAAATAAAGAACCATTCTCCCATTTGGCACCATTATATCTTCTTGGCCCCGACAGGTAAAAAAATACTTCAAGCTAAAATGACATTATCACATTAAATGAAGAAAGTTGGTTGTGTAGTTGCCTGTGAATTCCTTCCTTGTTTGAATGATTTAAACAAAGCAATGCAAACAAACAATGTTGGACCCTGAAAACATGAGGAAAAAAAGGGCATCAAGGGCCAGTTTAATTATGGGGCAACATGATCCTCTAATGTACAACATAATGTATTACTCAATTAATTAAAGTGTTGAATGAACATTTAAACTATGACAGTTGAACCTTCATTCATTTCAATCCTGTGTTAAGAGCTCTCTGTAAAGATATTCAGTGTTTAGATGAATGAGATTATTGTTTCACCAAATGTCAATAGTTTAATTGAACATTGCTTCCAACTGTGGGCACTGATTCCACCCGTTTACGCCGTGTTGGCCAAAAACGCCAACAATCTTAGCAAATGTTCTTAGGATCACTTCAGAGAGGGAACAAAATCTCACAGTGAATCACAAAGACTGGCAGCGCTTTGTTCTCTTCTAGTCCTTTTTGGACTTTTCTTTGGGCTCTTCATCATAAGAAACTCCGTATTCATTCACTCTGCTTTTATCCACTGGGTAGAGCCTGCAGGACAAAGAGAGATTTAAATTAGCATTAATACCTTAATTATTTAGTCAGTAGGGTTGGGATGATACACCGAGTACAGGATACGATACGCTACACCAGGGATGGGCACCAAAAATGTAATTGTTTCTGTTCCAAGGGCCACATTATCAACATTCACGCTAGCATTAGAATAACGACCAATCTGAGCATTAGCACAGGAAACAACAGAGTTTTAACTTTTCTTTGTGGTTTTGTTGTTGTCAGTTTTTAGGCATGTGTGTTTTTGTTATTTGTTGTGTTCTTGTTGTAATTATGTGTATTTTTATGTCATTTTCATTGTCACCGTCTGGATTTTTGTTTGTTGTTTTCTGCATTTTCCTGTCATTTTTTGCAGATTTGTTGACATTTTGTTTGTCTTTTGGAGCTAATATGTGTTGGTTGTTGTGTCTGTCTTTGTTGACATTTTGTGTATGTTTCAAATGTTTTGTGTGGTTTTGTGTATTTTGCTGTCGTTTTGTCAGTTACTTTGTGTATTATGTCGGGCTTTATATCCCTTCAAGTTCCAACCTCTTGAAATACAATTTTGGGGAATTTGTTTGGGGGGGCTACACCAAACATGTGGCCCCTGGGCGGCCAGATGCCTATGCATGCGCTACTCAAGATTGGTTACGCTGAATTAATAAGATACGATATTTTGAAAAGGAAAAAAATTAAATTGATTATTTATCATATTTAACAAATAAAAATGTATTTTGCTTTGAACTCTGGATAAGTTTTTGAATATAAAATAATAAAAACAATAAAGAAAAAAAAAATTCCTTTTTAAAGTGCAAAAAAACTTGACGTGATGTTTAAATATCGCAAGATCTCCCCATTAGTCAGTAATGCAGATGAACATAAGTGTGTGTGTGTGTGTGTACCATCTCTGGTAGAGGTAAATCAGAAAGACCACATCGTCTCTAAAACAGGCCAGTCTGTGTGACGTTGGCATCGTGATGATGAAAGCAAAGACGTCATCGATGAATGTGTTGAAAGCCTGGGGTGGGCGGGAAACAAATAAACACATTTCAATTCATTCAAATGATCAAACTGTAAAATATTCTTACATTTACAGTAGATCAAAGTGAACAAGTCAAAGCAAGTTAGTCTGAGAGTGCACGAGCAGTGATCTCACCTTATACATAAAGGCTTTCCAGGGCAGGTGTGCCACTGACTTCAGCTACACATTAAAAACAAACAGTTCACACATTTAAATCAATGTACACTGCTTTTTTTTTGGTTTTCTTTCCTGCAAGGGTAAATCTTACCTTATAGTTTACAAATAACTGAGGCAGCATGAACAGGAAACCAAAGGCATAAACACCTGTAGGAATGAAGACGAATAGACTTTAGCGATTTTCCCTATGTGGCTGCCTTGTTTGAGTATAAATAATAACGGCTCACCGTTCACCAAACTGTTGATCACCCATGAGTACCAACTGAAAACAACAAAAAAGTGTCATTTAAACAAATAAATAATCATCCTTTTCAAAAAGTCTCTCACCTCTTATATCGTAAGTATATGAGTGCGTACACGGCCCCGCCAACACACAGAGGATAAAGGAGATATGAAAGATACTTCATGGCCTACAGAATAAAAAGGAAATGTTAATTATTAATGAAGGAGTTTCCATTTAATCAGTTAGCGATGGCATAAAGCACTCCTATTGGCCTGACCAGAGTATCATATTCTCCTGTTCTTCTCTCAGACTCGTCCAGTTTTCCAAACTGTGTCACAGAAATGAAACGTTAACATCGTCATCATCACGCAGATTGAAAACATTTCCATGCATTACACCCACCAGGAATGTGGGTTTGCCTCCTTTCCAGAAAACCTGAATCTTCAAGGCTTTTTTCACCTTCCACACCTGAAAATGAAAAATAATAAGCCAAAGTTTTCTCATTAGTTTGTGCAATCAAATTAAATATAGTTATATTAGTATTTTTGAATATGTACAGTATGCTTACTTCAATTATAGAGCCAATGCCAGCAGGAATAAGGACAAGCAGACTGGTTTGCTCATCAAACAAATAAAGGAAAATAACAATTGTACTGAAGCATCGCCACAGAACTGAAAAGGAAAGTGGATGAAAGTTAGTATCAAGTTCAAACCTGGATCAATATCTTTGTTTAAACAACTCTTAAACAAATTTGCACGCACTGCTTTTTTGCATTAATGAACTTTAGCCTCGCACTGAGACCATGTCAGTGCACGAGGAAGAAAAAAAAAAAAACAACTCCCACTTTCACAAGATATTTGTGCGTTTTCAAAATAATGATTCTTCTCACCTGCTTTGCTCGACATTCCCACCATGCTCTTCTTCTGTTTCCAGAAGCTGATGTCATTTTTAAAGGCCAGGAAGTCAAACAGGAGCTATGCAAAGTGGGAGACATGACGGGTGATTTGAACAAGGAAATAAAAAGGATTCTAACTCACAATGTTGTTGTTGTTGTTATTTTCTACAGCCAGACTTACATGAAAGGCAGCGACAAAGAAGGTCAGGGCCAAGAAATACAGATTGGTATCTACAAAGATCCCTTTGATCTCATCTGCATCCTTCTCTGTGAAACCTGTGCAACATCGAGCAAAGCACATGTACGTAAGTAGGGATGGGTACCTTTCACATTTGAACCGATACTCAATACTGTGCATTGGTACTCAACGGTACCAATTTTTGGTACTTTTGTTTGGTATTAAATGGTACATAATAAACTGTCAAAATGTTCCAATTTACTGTATTTATTTCTCATAATGATAATATTAAACCAACCAACCAATCAAACCAACATCCAACTATTTGTATTGTACACAAATTTTTTCGTCATGAAAACCCTTAGTTACAACTATGCAGTGTGTGTGTGTTTTTTTTTTTTTTTTTTTAATAATGGACAAATAAGCAGCTCTATGTGACAGGGCTCTATATTGCAAATATTTCACTTGCATTTGTGCACATAGGTGAAAACGGTGAGACGCGTCACTCGGTTACCCCTTTTTGGACAAAAGAAGCAAGTTTTTGGTTGGTGCTATTGCTAGTGCCAGAGCTTAGTTAGTTCTAATCCTGTTTATGCTAAAAACCGTGTGTGGGAGGAGCCTGTTCTGTTTATACGGCCCGTGCAGCTGCGAGGTGAAGGGAGGGTTGGATTAAAAAAATCAGAGTGAGGCGCTCCTTTATAATTTCTCTTTAATACAATGCAATGTTGTGTTGGGGTACTGCACGGAAATTGCCTATTCTTCCACTCCCTCGCAGTCACAAGGATGCATTTAGGTCCCAAAACATGGCACCGTTTGATTTTACATGAATTGGTACCAGGTAGTAACGAAGGAATTCAGTCAATACCTAAAAAAAGTACTGAATTCAGTACCCTTCTATAACTGTAAGTGCATCGTGTACGTGCGTCTTTCCACAAACACATGGGGCAAAAAGTGACTCACCGAACTGCTGCAGAGATGAAACCGCATCCTGCATATGGATCCAGAACCTCAGCCTCCCCAGAGAGATGGAGTCGTAGGAGATGGTCAGAGGGAGCTCGATGGAGGTGCTGTTGATCTCCTTTAAAACAAACACACATTTGGAACTTTATAATTACACAAATAAACATTTAAAAGTGCTCCACAGGGACAGCCTCAGATATTATGTCAAGAATAAACAAAGATAAGACATTTACCACGAGGTCCTTGACCCGATTGCTGAGCTGATCTACAAAAAGTAGAGGTAGATACACCATCCTCTTCCCGTTCTGAAATCTGTAACGTGCAAACAAATAGGATCTCATCTTTCATCTTGTGTGTGTGTGTGTGTGTGTGTGTGTGTGTGTTCTCTTACACTCTGAGGTATCTGTGGACGTCACTCGGCAGGTGTTCCCTGTCAAACAGGAAGTGGTCACTGACTATGTTTAGCGTGAGGCGGGAACGCCAGTGGGAAACTGGATGATCAGAAGAAGAAGAAGAAGAAGCTCCGCCTCTTGCTTCACTCCCTGATGTGGGTCGTGTCTTCTCCTGGCTTTCTTCTTTCTGATCCTGTGAACCAAACCAAGCTGTGTCAACTTATTTATTTCTGGCACAATCGACTCTGTAAAAAGAAGTTTTATAGTGACTGACGGCTTAGATTGGGATACAGGTTATTTTGAGCAGTTTTTAAAGGAAACTTCTGAGGTAAAGTAGAGAAACAAGGTGTAAAAAAAACTCAAATACCTGAAAACTATAGTTAAAATATGTGATTTTGCCTCATAACAATTATATTGATCAAGTCATAGAGTTGAATGCAACTATACGTAGTTTTTTTTCTCAAACAGATTTGATTTTTACCACATTTTCTCCTTTATTGCGCACAATCATTATTAAAAAAGTAGTACAAAGTGCAAAAACAAATATTTATATTTGCTTAGAGACAACTGCTTTAACGTTTAGTGCTTGGAGCTAAGTTATGACGCAAAGCATTCTGGGGGATGTGCTTTGTTAACATAGCAAAGAATGAGGCGAGAGGTGGTTTGAACTGGGACTATTTTTTAAAGCAAAATGTTGTTTACGTACATGTACTACCAAACCAGCAGGCTGGTTCAAGAACAAATCTCATTTATTTGAGTTGTTAATATACATCTAGTCTGGATCTAATGGGTTAATGACCCTGTGATAAAATGACAGGGAAAAGCCAGTCAGCTGTCATATTTGGTTAGTAGGCTTTAATAAACAAAGGAGCAGCTGTGGATGTATCGTTTCTGCTGCTGTGACTGAGATAAACATGCACTAAACCAAGTACAGATGTTAAAAGTAATGGATTACAAGTACTCACGTTACTGTAATTGAGTTGCTTTTATGGGTACTTACAAGTACTGTTTTGAGTATATTTCTAAATCAGTAATTAGTTTGTTTCTGAACTCTCCGTACCTGTGTTTGGTCGTTTCCTGATATCAGAGAGATCTCAGGGGGTTTGGGGACCATGTAGGTGGTGAGCTGAGACACGAAGTGGACGTGCCGTGGATCCTGCCATGGGTTGACGCCGGCTTGGTGGACAAAGATCAATGCAAACAGCGTCCCATTGTTACGGGTTTTCTTAGGGAGGGAGACGTTGACGATCCTGGTAAAAACAGGGAGGGTACATCCATTGATTGATTACGCATATAAACTACTACAAACATTTTCCCCCATTTAGCTCCTTTTAATGCATTTTTGCTACATTACTCTTATTTCTGCCACTTCATCACATTTCAATTCAAGACCTTTTCAGCACTTGAACCCTTTCTATCACTTTTCCCACCTAATGTAACATATGTTGACCCATTAGTGTCACTTTTAACCTCTTTTCACCATATTTCATGCTTATTTTTGCTAATTTAACCACATTCATGATTTGTCATTGCCATTATTTGCCAGTTTAAACTAATTGTTTCTACTTTTTTCTGCCACTTTTAAGCCAATATTGACGCTTTAAACAGTTTTGACCACTTTTTCTGTCCGTTGTTGGCCACTCTAATTTGCACTTTTGGTTATAAAAGGTTTAAATGCATAAAATAATACCAAATATGTAGTACTTAGTATACATGGGCTCACATTTTTTTAATTTTTTTGTTACTTATTACATTACTTCTGTAATTTATTCTGTTACTGAAAGTGTCAAAATTTCATGTTGTGCGACTGTCTGGCCATGACAGCCATTCTGATTTTTTTTTTTTGATTACTCTAAATCAAATCAAATGTATTATAAGCCCTATTTTAGTTATAATATAGTCCTATATAAGATTTCACAGTATTTCTATTTTTATCATATTATTCATGCAAACCTTGCTCGATGATGCCACTTTTTGACCAAATACAAAGTAGCCAGGATTAGTTGTGGCAACACAGATTTATTATTAACTAGATTTATAATTTACAAAGGTAAAGTATAGAATAGAGTTGTTTAAGACGGTGTGTGGTTTTAATTTGAAAACATTTTAATTGAAATAATTTTAAAATGTATTTCTAATCATCAGTAATAATTTTTTTCTCTCAGTGATGCCATATGGGGTCCCGACGCCAAGGTTGAAAAACACTGTATGAAGAGATTGTGAAACAAACCTCTCAAACTTGCTGCTGACATTAAATTCCTCCTCTTTGTGGATGAGTGTGTGTCCTCCATCTGCATTTGCGCGCAGTGCAGTGTAAACACTCAACTTTAATAATGAAAGATAAAAGGTAAATATTACAATATTATAATAAAGTGGTCCTCCCAAGCAAAATCAGTCATTTAAACAATATCTAATATGAAACAATTACAACAAGCAGTAAAACGGTCCATTGATGCACATCACTGACCTGTAGTTTTGGGTTCCCTGCGAGGAAGGGGGTGATGCAGTTGACACCTTTGGGATGGTCACAAGGCTTGGTGTAAACGATCCCATACATTACCCAACATGTATGGAGCACGTAGACCACAAACACCCCAACGATCACGGTGGTGAAGGAGGTTTTCAGAAACATGACGCTCGGTAGTGACTCTCCCTCATGCAGCTGTGTAGTGAGGCCATATGTCTGCAAAAAAAAATAAAACACCCACAAAACACAGTTGGTGAAAGATGTTAAGAGCAGTATTGGGAATGAGTATGACTGCCATTTCTGTACCACATTAAAACAATATATATTTCATTATATAAACATGTTTTTGCAAGATATTTTTCTTGTCCCCTTTTTATGGAATATGAGTATCCTGAATAAACCCCGCCCCAAATTTCAGGAATAAGCTGGAAACTTTTCTGATTGCCTTTAAGAAACTACGAATATTTTTTGAACAATTTGAGCCCATTTTTACCATTTTTTTTTTTTTTCAAACTTGCAACATTTTTGCTCCTTTTAAACCATTTTTGCCACATTACTCCAATTTCTGCCACTTCTCCATCAAATTTCAATGCCTTTTCTGCACATTTTTTTTTCCACTTTCAAGATTTTTTTGGATCTTATACATAATGTCACATATTTTGCTCAATCATTATAACTTTTAACCTCTTTCCACCATATTTCATGGAGCGATTTCACTTCCGATACTTTACCGATATTGCAACCTTGCGCATTGGCCGATACCAATATTGATCCGATATCAGCACGAATCATACATACTTTTATTACTTGTTTTGCATAGTCAGCAACAGTAGGTTACTCTGTTGGAGTGTGAACCACAGTCACCTATGGATTAAAGTGCTGCAGCGAAACATTTTATCGGAGAGCTTATATCGGTGATTTTAGATGCAGTCCGATTAAATCCGATATTTGTTTTCTGGCTGATATCGGACCGATATCTGATATCAATATCGGATTGGGACAGCTCTAGTTTCATGCTTATTTTTTTTTTTTGCCAATTTAACCACATTCATGATTTGTCATGCCCATTATTTGCCAGTTTGAACTAATTGTTCAATACTGACACTATTAACCCTTTCTACCACTTTTTTTTTCGGCCACTCTAATTTGGAAATTTGAACCAATTTCTCTGGTTTTTAAAATACCATTTCACCACCTTTTCCACCATTTTTGGTCACTTTTAACCCATTTTATTTCTGAATAAAACAAGGATTTAGATTTATAAGATGACTATATAGTATACTATGGCGCAAATAATAATAATAAACTTCATTGAAAACAGTGGATATTAGTCAGATCATTAAATAAATGCGTTTATAACAGATTCATGTATCAATGGACCATCATTTTTTGCTGACTTTAAGAATGGGACCCAAAAAACTCCTATTTATTTATTGCATAAAAATACAACAATTATTTGGAGATAATTTTTTTTTTTTTTTTTTTTTAAAGCAGAGGCGTGTGAGCTTTTCCCAGCTGGTTTCTTCAGGAAAGAACGACTAGCCACCATTGGGAAGTTATCAATCCTTCACAAGCCATAAAATGTTCTTATTTAGGCAGTCATACGTGTATTAATCTCACCGTTCATGGCGGACAATGTCAGTCAAATTTAGAGATTAAACAAACCTGTGTTTATGGTGACAGGCGGCTGCAGACAGCTGGATCATTGGCTGCCAACAGATCGCTTCACTTCCTCTGACAGGCGGCAAACAACGGCGACATTTCGGGCTTAAACTGGACCACTGTGTCCACCGTAGACAAGCGAATGCATTTTCTCATTCACTTCTCCTCATGATCGAAGACAAACCGAGCCAAAGTTTGACAAACGCTGCACCGAAAACGTGCACTGGACCCGACTTCCGCTGTTAGCTTCCTGGTTGTCTTGTAGGGTGAGATTTAGAGGAAGTATCGCGAGACTTTACGTTGTCACAGATAACCACGAGAACAACACGACTGGGGAGGTCAACAATGACGTGGAAACGTGTTTATTTTACACTTCATTGAACATCACAGCTCAAATTGTTGATTTGTAAAGAAAGAAAAATTACAAGATTTATAATTTGTGTTTTTAGCCTCTCCTTTTAGTTTGAGGAAGAAAAGTACGCGAGATGTTATGTTGTCTTACAAAAATACGGGGTAAAAATAAAATAAATTGTGCCGTGACCCGGACTCGAACCGGGGTTGCTGCGGCCACAACGCAGAGTACTAACCTCTATACGATCACGGCTGACAAACAGTTAATTTACAAATTCACCTTTTTCAGTTGGCTTACTAATTTACATTACAACTAGAAGTTGCGCAATTCTGTAATTATAGAAACGGTCTAATAGGACTTAACTGTGTCTGAAATCAATATGATCCTTTTCATTTATATAGTGAAATATGTTCATCACTACGGGCTACAAGCTGAAAAAGATACCTAATGAATATCATAATATTTAAAAAACAACAACAACTCACTCAAATTGTAGTTTTTGTGACGGTCTTCATTGGTCGTGACCAATATCAATATGTTTGGGTCTTTAAAGTACTTTTTGTTGTAATGACAAAAAAAAAAACAGTACTATGATTTATTACAACATATAGTCAAACAAACAGTAAGTTCTTACATTAGGCCACTCATTATAATGTATAAAGTGCTTTCCCATGGTCTTTGTCAACTAACATGGAGCGTGTCGCCTCCTGGGGTTTATTTCCCTATTATGCGTTCCTGACGCTATCTAGTTTCCGTAGTGTAGTGGTTATCACGTTCGCCTCACACGCGAAAGGTCCCCGGTTCGAAACCGGGCGGAAACATAACTGTTATTTTTTTTTTTTTTGTTTTTTGTCTTTTTTTAATATAGTTGTTGGATTAACACCAGGACAGAAAGACACGTCGTGCAACCAGTCACAGCACATTTCTCATCAACATCTGTCTTGGTTTTTCCAAGAATATTGAAAATCTGATATTTTGTTGTTTGAAAGAACATATCTGATAATAAATATGGCACTTTTTTCAATGAGTATTTTTAATTTTGAACTGATGATGTTTATTTGTGGATAATATTGAACAAATCTAATGTATTTAATTTGTCTTTTATCACATAATTAAAACTAATTTCACTGTCTGATGCTAACTGTTGTCATGTTCGTGCTTTTCGGCAGGAGCGAAACAGCGGGTGGCCAAAAAATGTACTGCATCCGTACTGTAAGGACTTGCCATTGAGAATGAATGGGAAAAGTTAAGAGAGTTAATATCAACTGTACACGGCCGCCGCGCGCTCGGTTTAATTGATGATTTATTACAACATACAGTCAAGCAAACGGTAAGTTCTTACATTAGGCCACTCATTGTAATGTGTAAAGTGCTTTCCCATGGCCTTTGTCGACTAACATGGTGAAGTGTCGCCCCCTGCAGGGTTGCTTTTGCTATTATGACAACAATAAAAATAAATGAAGATATATATATATATAAGAGATGAATGCAACGGGACTTATGTGGGAATGACGTTTCTCCCGCTCTGCCGACACATCATGAAGGACACCCAGTTTCCGTAGTGTAGTGGTTATCACGTTCGCCTCACACGCGAAAGGTCCCCGGTTCGAAACCGGGCGGAAACATCATTATTATTTTTTTTGTTTTTTGTCTTTTTTTAATATAGTTGTTGGACTAACATCAGGACAGAAAGACACGTCGTGCAACCAGTCACAGCACATTTCTGATCAACATCTGTCTTAGTTTTTCCAAAAATATTTGAAAATCTGATATATTTTGTTGTTTGAAAGAACATATCTGATAACAAATATGACACTTTTTTCAACTAGTATTCTTATTTTGCACTGATGGTGTTTATCTGTGGATAATATTGAACAAATCTAATGTATTTGATTTGTTTTTTATCACATAATTTAAACTAATTTCACTATCTGATGCCAATTGTTGTCATGTTAGTGCTATCAGACGGTGACATCCTCATAGCCGTGATCGTATAGAGGTTAGTACTCTGCGTTGTGGCCGCAGCAACCCCGGTTCGAATCCGGGTCACGGCACATTTTAGGTGTTGGCAGTTATTATTCAGATAAACATAGAGTTTGCACTATTAGTGTTACTTTGGAAATCTTGAGTCATTTTGCAGTGATCAGTGAAGCCTGACTTTACCAATATTTTTAATTTATTCTTCATTTTAGTCAATTGTAGAATACCATAGATATTATGTTGAAGGTTAACATTTATGTAACCAATTGGTTAATAAGAAATGGGTCAGTTTTTCTCATACCTACTGTTGCTGACTATTGTTCTCTGTTTGAGTGACATCACTTGATCAAGACTCTTCTAACATTCCACACTACAAAATAAGAATGTATTTATTTTTTATTAAAGAAAAAAGTATGATTCATACTGATATTGGATCAATATCGGTTGCGGCCGATACGTAAGGCTGCAATATCGGTATCATATCAGGCTGGCTTTACCGCAGTGCTGCGGGCGAGGAGACGGTGCCCGCTCACGCATCTTGGCTGCGGGTAATGCAACGGTGAAAAAGCCGAGTATAAACGCCAATGTGCTCCTTTGGAGAGCGCGCGGTCCGCAAACGGAGCCAGGCATAACGAGCCCTTCGCTGAGTGCGCGCACACATTGAGGGCAGCAGGAAAAAGGAAGAACATGCCGAGCGCAGCAATAGCGTGTACACGCTCATCAGAATCAGCATGGAGGGACCAGAACTGATGGACGATGATGCTAGGCCAGATGTTCAGCTGTGGTTCTCCCAGGGCAGGGGTCTGCAACATACGGCTCTGGGGCCTAATGTGGCCCTTTGACTCTTTTGCAATGGCTCCCTATAGCTTTAAAAAAAAAAAACTATTGAAACTATTTTTTACAGAGGCTATTAATGATTAATGACAAATAAAATCAAGATATAACAATTTGTTAACCTAAAATAAATGTGTTGTGCAATGACTGGTAAGATAACTAAGATAAGATAAGATAAGATAACTAAGCCAAAAAAACACTATTCTGGAAGAAAATAAGAGATTTTAATTGTGTGGGAACAGATTAATTTAACCGCTAATGCATGCTTTATGTGTGGCAAGAAAAAATTGAACTTCCGGCAGACTAGTCGCATTAAAGGCTCGATGCTGCCCTCCACAGGTAACTTGTTTCCCCACATTATAGGAACGCTTGGCTTTTTGCTTGGGCGATATCTTCATCGCCCAAGCGGCATCAGATTCTATGTCGACGCTGATTGAATATTCCTGTTGCTATGTCGAATCTCTGGTCGGTGATTGGCTGCTCAGCCGCACTGGCTGGGCGATTGTTCTATCGCACAAGTGAGTCAGCAGACATCAGCAGGAAACCATTTTACCCCAAAATTCTAATTATTCTTTTGTATATGACATGTTGTTGCAAATTTAAACACACATGATGGTCAAAACGATTAATTATTCAAAAAATATTTATAAAAAAAAAAAATCAAAAACACTTAGGGGGTGGCGCCCGAGTGCTCTCTATTGGCTAGCCGCCACTGTAATCTCATCTCTGATTGACTTTAATAATTTTTTTTTTTTTCCCCTTTTTCTGATTTTTGAGGGTAATTTTCTTCTTTCCTTTCTCTTTTAGAGCAAACATTGGCACTAAGGTGGCCCAGAGCCCACATGTGGCCCTTTATGTGGACCCCAAAAGTAAATGCACAAAATGACTCAAAAAACATACAAAATGACATAAAATACAGAAAAGAACAAAAAAACTGCAACAAAAACAGAGAAATGACTCAGAAAACACAAAACGACACAACAAAAACACACAAAATGACTTATAACATGAACATGAAAAATACACAAAATGTAAAAATATACAAAATGTCAACAAAAATATACAAAATGTCAACAAAAACACACAAAAATGAAACCAAACAAACAAAATGACTAAAAAAATAAATAAAATGTGGGTGACCATAGAAAAATATCAACTGTATACTCACCTTGTCAGATGAAATAAACAGAACTCAAACAACTTGTAAAGCATTTTTTTAATAATAATAACAACAATAATAATAATAATAATAACAATAATAATAATAATAATAATAATAATAGTGTTTTATTTGCCAGGTTTAGCGACTGTGTCCTTCCTGAGGAAATACTCACAGAGACGGAGGAAAGGTAGCAGAGTTAAACAGGGAAATACATAATTACCTCCAAGAAAGTAAGGTAAAAAAATCCATCATGGTAGGAATTTAAATATTTGAAATTCTAAAGCATGTGTACAAAGCAGCCAGCAACCGGATATGAAAGCTATTGCAGTTGTGCTTATTTATAGACATGCAGCCAGAATTACATTCAGTTTAGTCACTTCTTTAAAAAACAACAACATGCAAGTAATGCCAACTGCAAAACAGAAAAGCACTTATTGTTGTTGGAATTAAGATTTTTGAGGAAAATGACCAAGTTAGAAATAAAAGCTTCTTCATATACTGTATTTAACTTTATGTAAAAAGTGGCCCGTGGCTTTTTTTCATAATACAATTCTTTATCTATAAAAGACATTTTGTTGGTTTTGTATATTATGCATTTTCCATGCCTCCTCTTAGTGCCTGAGGAAAGGGGATGAATATTCACATATTTCTGAGCAGCTGTGGAGAAAAACATCATTTAACGTATACAAAGGTTGAAAAGGAAGACTGTAAAGATTGAAAGAGAAGAGGCTGAAGAGGCTTGGGTTGGCGTCCCACTTCCAGTTGATGAATCCTGCACAAAAACTTAGCAGTCCTCCAATGAGCCTCCAAAACGTTTTTCATTTCTTTAAAAAATAAAAAAGGTGATTAAAGAAAAACTCTGTGGATACGCGACGAGTCTCTCTCTGCATTTTTTTCTGAAATAGATGAAACTGTGAGAGGAAGAGGAGGAGGAAGGTCATTACTTCAGTCTGTTTTATTGTTTGATTCTTCATAAAATCCAGCCACAAATCCATGAGTCTCCAAGTAACCTGCTCAGAAAAGTCCGACTTAAAAAAAACCTTAGGTATGATTGGATCCTTTGCTAATGTGGGCGTGTCTGGTTGATCATCTTAAGCCGGGATTGGTCAATGACATCCAGCAAGTTCTTAGCGTCCACTGCAAGAGCGTGAGCTGCCATTAGCATCTGCTTCTTGTAGTCCTTTTGTAAACTGTTCCAGGGCAAAGACACACACACACACACACACACACACACACACACACACACACACACACACACACACACACACACACACACACACACAATGCATCAGTTTCAACACAATGACACTGGATTCCACAGGATTGTTAACTTTTTCCCCACCTTGTCATGACGTACTGCTGGGCCAGTTTCATCTTTGCTATTAACTCGGCCAGATCGGAGTTCAGGAGCTTCTGGGCCATTTCGATCTGTCAGCAAAAAAACCCAAAAATAATTAGTGATGCCCCAAAATTCCGGCCACTGAAAATGTTCAGG
Source organism: Gouania willdenowi (assembly GCF_900634775.1). NCBI lineage: Eukaryota > Metazoa > Chordata > Actinopteri > Blenniiformes > Gobiesocidae > Gouania > Gouania willdenowi. Next base: position 8,937,127 of record NC_041054.1, on the reverse strand, counting down.
CTGTAAATGGCACAAAAGTGCATTTTTGAAACATTTTTCTCACTGAAATGAATGAATATACTTTATTGTCATATATGTAGAGATAGGGCTGGGTATCGCCAGGTACCTCACGATTAGGAGTGTGACAATATCTTGATACGGCGATATATCGCAATATTTTTTTTCGCACGATTGATTATCGATATGCTCGTGCTAAGTATCAATTTAAAAAATAATCTTTTTTTTTTCCACTAAACTGTGCAGGTACGTCTTCACAGAAATGTTGTCACTGTTTGTTGAAGGAACCAATATATTGTTTACTGGAATATTGCACTATAATGGTGTCACTGGTAAGATAGTGACAAAATGACTTATGACATGACAGAAAAATACACAAAATTATAAAAAAATATACAAAATGTCAACAAAAACACACAAAAATGTAAAAATATTGCACTATAATGGTGTCACTGGTAAGAAAGACCCTATTTTTTGTTTACAGAAAGCACTACTGGAGACACTTATTTACAGAAATGTTGCACGAAAATAGTGTCACTGTTCATAGGACAATTGTTCAATTTATTGTCTTTCAGAAATATAAAATAAAAATTGTATTTTTTCACTTAATCTTTCTTTTTTCTTGTTATGTCATAAATTATCGTAGATTGATTTCTGACCAATATATCAATTGTCAAATCGTAAGATACGCTACGCAATACCTTTGTATTGCGTAGCGTATCGTATGTGCAGACTGCACATACATTTCAGTGCTAATACTAATATCAATTTGTTCTTTGTACACTTGAAAACCTGAGAACATTTAACTTGTGCTTAGTACTTAACTTCTGTAAAAAGGAGAAAAATAAAAAAAAAAAAATCAATATTCGGCGCCAGTGTATTGATAACGTACCGCAAGACGAAATATCGTGATATATCGTTGTATCAATATTTTTGCACACCCCTAATGTAAAGCTACGTACAGGAAATGTGTTCTCTTCTTTTTAAACCATCCCTGTGCAGCAGTTAGTGTTAAGGGACTTGCTCAACATCCCACAGTGATGGCCTGGCTAATGTTGTAAAGACGAGAGCAAAACTGCGAAAGGTCCCCGGTTCAAAAACATTATTTTACAGTCAAGCTGTATTTGAAAATATGTTCTGTTTTGGTGGATTTAGATTAAAAAAAATCAGGAGAGATCATTGTTACCATTAGAGTTCTACACAACACATTAACTTGTATGAAAATGAATATGAACTTATTTCATTTCACCTATAGTGGTTGGACTAACTCAGGGAGAGAAGGACACTCAGAAAGCAAAATAACTTGTCCCCGTCTGTATTTTATTGAAGGTGAGTTGAAGGGGCACATAAGTGTGTTTTATGATACTGTGTCACATCAACACTATAGTTACGCATAGGCCTCCATCAACAAGGTTAACATGGCAGCCTTTCAAAGTGTTTCCGTTGGGACTGTGTGAGTGAGAATGACTGGGCTTCACCTCTCTGTGTGTGCTGACTGGCAGCACAGGAATCGTCTCATCAACTGTGGCAAGTAAAGTCCTCAGAGCCAGACCCACCTCCTACACACACACACACACACACACACACGTGCTGTATAACAATCCAACAGACAGTTGAAGCCGATTCCAGATGTGAGCGTCCCACCTTCACCATGGGGACATATTCCTCTGGTGCAGCAGGCTGGATCCTGTTGGACATCTCAATGACTGCTTTAACCAGTCCTGTCACGTTCTCATACACTTTATCATTGGAGCGGTCCAAGTTGGCCGTGGGTGGGGGGCTGATCTCCTGAGGCTGCAACTGCACCAACATAGTGGACACTTCATGAATACAGAACAGGACGTTTCTTGGAAAAAAAACATTGGTTAGTTTTCGCCGCATGCATTTGTTGCTACATGCTACGAGTCAGTGGTTCTCAAACTGTGCCATTAGGGTCCCAGTTTGTTTAATCAACTGTGTGATACAAGGAGAACAGGGTGAGGGGTGCTCCCCACAGTTTTAGAACCACTGCAAAAAACTACCTATTCCTCCACAGTCTGTTACCATTTCTAGTCCATCAAACTTACTTTTATAGACTTTGGCTCATTGCTAATTACATTGGCTACTACTTTACTACACATCTACTAGTTTTGGGTACGCTAATGCGATACTTGAACTTTATTTTTCTTCCTCAGTTCATTAAGATTGGTTCAAGATGATTTACTCAGACCCAATGAAAAAATAAATATGTATTCTTATTCTTTGTTTTGACACTGGTGAAGAAAAACAATCCAAGTCAATAGCAGCTAATGCTAGCTAATGCTAAAAACAGACACACACAGATCAGCTTACCCTCCATGGCTAATGGGGAGAATGATAGAAAGTGGATGTTGGACGGGGGAGTCAAAGGTAATAAATTGGTGGGTGTGGATTGTATCCACGTGGATAAAAGATTGTATGGATGCAGAGATGGAAAAAAGAGAGATAATTTGAGAATGGATGATTGGAAAGAGGCAAATGCAGCAGCAAAAGGGAGAGAAGAGGGACAGAGTGTTAGGTTGAAGCCAAACACAGGCAGTTGGACATATTATTTATAACTGTGTAACTACAGAGACAGATTCCCAGTGCAGGCAAACCCATGCAGATTACTTCTGAAACAGCCGCATGTCACTCCTGGACTTTACCTTCACTCCCTCGTTGTAGCTGTCCACTGTGCACAGAGGGGCCAGGTGACCCGGGGCGCCCGGTCGAGGAGGTTTCTTTGGAGGAGCCACGAGATCTGGAAAGAAATCATCTCATCACAGAGAATCCTACTACAGTAATTTACTGAGGAAAGGTGTGCTCCAATAAAGAAAATTATCATTACAATGAGGCATAAAAATAGGTATATATATGGGCAGAGATTTGTCTCAAAAATATTCACAAATATATCCACAATTTTCACATGTATTTTTTAGATTTCTACAAGTGTTTTTCCGATCCACAAATAGTATATCCACAATTTACACGTGTTTCATAATTTGTGTGTGTGTATTTATCATGAACTATCATGTGTTAATCTTCAATTGTCCTTGTGAATTCCACATATCAGGATTGGGAACTTTGTGTGCGTGAATCTGAGCGAAACTGTATTGCGTTTGTCGCTGGCCGATCCACAAATGCACTTTACATAATTCACAAGCACAATGGAAGTTTGACACGTTAATTCATGATAAATACACACACACAAATTATAATTACAAAACACGAGTAAATTGTGGATACACTTGTGAATCTGACAAACACGTGAAAATCCTGGATGCATTTGTGGATCTGGAAAAAAAAAACATGTGAAAATCTGAAAATTACATGTGAAAATTGTGGATCTAATTGTGAATATTTTTGAGACAAATCTCTCCCATATACACAAACCTCCACCAAGCGCCAAATCCCCTCTTTGCCAGATATTGGCAACTATCTGGATCGGTGATGCTGATCATGGTTCCGTGATTAGTCACACTTTAAAGGCTCAGAGGAAATTAATATCCTCATTAATAGTGATACAGTAGGTCCAAATATACAGTATGGGCTCCACTCTTTTCTCAAAAATTTGTGATGAAATTCGTAATCTGGATCCGGTCCAGATGAAACTCAGTCGGGTAATTGAGGAACCAACTCGACATACAGTAACTGAGTAAAATTTCATAAAGATCGGTCAATTACAAACTCAAATATGAATTTTTAAAAATGATCTCCAATGATGAGAGATACGGATTTTTTGATTATTCAAACTGATCCAGAATTAGTAATAATGATCTGGATCCCCTACAAAATGTAATGGAATCTTAAATGGCACAAGGTCTACCTTTGATTAAAAGTTTGTAAAAATCTGCGTTATACTTTTGACGTAATCCTGCAAAAAGACAAACAAATAAACAACTTAATAAATGCTGGTGAAAGTAGGATATAACTTACCTGGTTTACCTATGGGCTGGTAGATATGTTGGCTGCCACCCTGTACAGAAACAAATAATATTAACTCATTATTCAGACTAATCATTTCACAATAATAACACAATCATAAAAAAAGAAAAGCCTACATTATACCCAACCAGTTCAGTGTTGTTTTTCTACTACAGTGCTGTGTGTGGAGACAATTACTTCAGGATATTGTAACCCTACGTTTGCTGTAAATGTGCCGTGCCTCGGGCTTTTCAGATCCCATGAGCCCTCTGTGGTGAAGTGCCTGGTATGCAGGCAGCGGCTCACAGACACAAATACTTTCCCTTCAGTAGCTGCACTTCCTCACTTTCTGCGTCAGTCAGAATGAAAGCAATCGCTCTACGTCTATAATCTCTGAGCTTTCACTGACTTACTTTCTGCTCTGGCTTTAGCTGCAGTCCCTGTGTTAGAGCAGACATGACATCTGTCCATACCTGTAGACTGGAACTACTTTTATACATAAAAAGAAAAGCGTGGACTGACTGACCGGTGCTTGCAGCGTGAAGTCCTCTCCGTCCATGCTTCCTCTGCTGTCTCTGGACTCGGCCTTCTGCAGGACACGCAGCACAGAAATATTACTGATAATGCAAAATAAATCTGGACGCAGAAGAAAAAAAAGGCCAAATGTTGCCATTCTTCATCCATCTTTTCAATCTTGCCATGGTTTTATACCGTGATAGTGAAGCATGCCTTGAACAGATGCATCCTGGGCGAAAAAAAGCGACTGAGAAAATAAAAGTGTAAAGAGCGGAGGCCATTGAAAGAAGGAAGAGGAGAAAGGGTGAAAAAGTGACAGAGGATAGAGAGAAGCTTTAATGCACGGAGGGAGAAACAAAGTAAAGCAGAGAGAAAAGTAGTGAAGTGAGAAGTGAGACGTAAATGTAGAGAGAGGAAAAGTTAAGCAGGGAGGGAGGAAAAGTGTTTCCAGAGAAAAATGTTGTTCCAGTGTAACACCGAGACAAAGTCCTGCAAAGAAAAGAGCCAAAGTCTCTCTCTCTCTCTCTCCTTTCTGTTTCTCCCTCCCTCTCTTTCAATCACTCTTTGTCTGATGGTGACTCCACACTCAAGTCCTCCCTCTCTTCCACTGCCAATCCCACTTCCTTTCTCCCTCCCTCGGTCCTTTTCCTAACTTTTACTCTTCTCTTTGGTAGTCACAGTTTATTAATATCCTGTCTCTTTTTTTGTGGCCATTTTTGTCTCCAAACATTTCTTTATTGATATTACCCAGACTGAAGTAGTATCAATCTCTTTATTCTGCTTGAGTATACAGTAGAAGCTGGGTTGAGGATTTGTGACAGTTGATGGATTATGACTGAATTTTTATTCACCACAGCAAAGATTGACATGACTCACGGCACGGCACGGTGGAATAAATACGTCATGTACATTGTGGACACCAGGTTGCCAATCATTGGCATCATTTTTGGAATGTCCAGTGGTTTTATCCATCTGGACAGAGCCTCAGAAAGTGTTAGAAAGTATATTTAACACTAATCTACCCATGCAGTTTCCCACACTCTTTTGTTTTCAGGTAAATTAGACTCATTAGTCAGGCGAGCTGATTAACGCTTATTTAGTATTTTGATAACTGCTGGTAAAAAGGAAATCACAAGATATGTATAAGATATGTTGTTAACCCTTTACAGACAGAAAGAGAGGATGGATGGCTCTGTAATTCTGTATGTATACTTTATTGTTGGATGTCCTATTGGGACAAATGATTGGTTTGTATTATCTATTATTGTTTTTTAAAACTCCCAGGGGGACCTTTTATTACAATAGAATAGAATGGAATAGAATAGAATAGATAGGCTTTATTGTCTGTTCTTTTTTTGACACAGCCACAACCACAACATTTTAAGCACAATAAAACACATTCAGCACAGTAAAACACATAAAACTGGTTTAAAAACACACGATGAGGATAATTTATTTACTTTATATACATATATATACTGTATATCTTTTCCAATTCTTGAGTTTTCTAAACTAAAATGACCTTTTGTATTTTGTTCCTTGTTTTGTAGCATAAAAATCCTAATTGTGAGCGACAAAAAAAGTACCAATGTATGTAAAGTGTGCACTGTTTTAATGCTTTCACAAAAATTTAAAATGCATGTATCGTCTTCACCTAGAATAATGGTGAGTGTGTTTGTTTACCATGAAGCTTTCCTCCTGCTCCAGCCACCGCTGGTCATCCTCCATCTGCTGCTGCTGCATCATCAGCCTCTCCTCCATCAGAGCCTGACCTGCACCACCGCCGTCCTGTAGCAGTCACAGATGCACAAGCAGTGAGTAGAAAACATGCTTCAAATGTGTGTTTCGTTGTGTGTACCTCCATAGTGGGGTTCCACAGTGCTGTGTGTTCAGGACGATGAGGACCCCAGGAATCAGCAGGAGGGAAACTGCTTCCCACGCCGCCGAGGGCCGACGTCTATGCAGGAGCACGACCACATGGAAGCAGAGGAAGATGAAAACAGGAAACGTTAAGGGATTGAAACTAGGGATGCACAAGGCCAAATATTGCAAAAAAAGCCACATTTGGCCTTCGGTGGAATGAGTTAAAAGCAAGGCCGAATAGTAGCATGTGACACAATGATGTGATCAATCAATGTGCAGTGACGCGGTGCCCGACGCACAGATTTCTTACGCATTTTATTTGGGACTTCACATACAGGCACAGTTGTTAATGTTTTTGTCGGTATAAAACAATTTTAAGATGTCTCAGATGTCATAGTTTTCTTCTTTTTATTTTGAAGCTGAAGTACTGTTATTGATAAATCTGTTCTGGCCTAGGATATGTTGTGTGTGCTTGTAACATCACACACTTATTGAGATTTTTTTGAGCCTTTGGTTTTACATTATTAGCCTATCTACTGTGGTTAAGCAGACGTGTGCCAAAAGGACAATCATTCATTTGTTGTGGGTTTATCAACTTTAATGCACTTTAGTTGTTTTTGGAATGCATTTTTTGTTTTGTTTGAAGGGTTAATAAAAATTAAAAACTTTGTTGTGCTTTTTTTGAAAAGCAAAGGCAACTAGAATATTTAAAAAATGTCAGAATATTCAATAAACATTGACTTTCTTTAAAAAAAACATTTTTAAAAATGTATTCTAGGCTATTCATGCACTACTAAACAAAATAATGAAAAACTTAACAACCACATTCAACATTTGGCCAAGCGTGTATATTTTATTCGGCTTCGTCCACAAATTTTCATTTCGGTGCATCCCTAGTTGAAACTAAAATGATTCTGATTCTTATGACATTTTAGGACATTATTCATTTTTAAAACTCAGCAAAAAATACTGTAAATCAAATGCAAATGTATGTACTGTACACACTTCCTTTGGTAATATTCATCTTCGATATGAACTATGTGTGTGTGTGACAGAGAAATCGGCTCTTAACGCTACAGGACTCTTACATTTCACTCTGAGTGACACACACACACACACACACGCACATGCACACACACGCACACAGTGCCTTTGTGACAGTATGTGTGTGTGCTCTCTCTTATTCCAGACTGAGTCATCTTTTGGCGATGAGATACAAAAGTTTTTCCAGGAAAACAATGTATAATTTATGTGTTTTTTATTAAAATGGCTGTTAGATAATACTTCTTCTCTTTATCTTTTGTATTTTTAAAGGTTTTTCCACCATTAGCAATGCAACAAATATGTAATTCTATAAATCACTTAAGCTCAGCTTTAGTGATGACTAACCAAACATATTACCTTCAGAGCTTGATCCATCCATACAAGTGTAGAGTGTTAAATAAATTGGAAAAATACAAAAGGAGGAAACTTTTTTTTTTACCGGGAAGTGGTTGTGTTGGGGGCTTGAGAAGAATCCTTCACTGGAACGAGGACTGGGGTATCCTGGTCGACTGGGCTGGAAACACAAAGCAACGGTTTATTCACTTTGATGAGCAGACGTTAAAAAAGTGCCTCACATAGCCACAGGCGCTAACTCTTACTTTGGGCGGAGCTTCATCAGAGCCTCCAGAGTCCCAGGAAACTGTGATTTGTCTTCTCATCTCCATCCGAAGTCTCTCTTCCTGTTGAAGCTTCTCCTCCTCCAGAATGGTGCTGGAGCAGAACATCAGCAGAACTTCAGCAGAACATTATACACTATTGTTTCATAGTTTGGTTTGCAAATAATCTTGATAAATGAAGTCATTGAAAACTCTTAACGATAAGTGTGATTTTTTTTTTGGTTTTCCTTCCACGGAATAAAGCAAAACCCCGCTAGTAAACCGTCTAGAGTAGGAGCGCATGGGTTGACCCATGTGTGCTCTGTGTTGGACTGTGGGAACGCTGCTGTTTACCCCAAAGTGTGTGACATTATTTTTAGAAATAGTCACGAAATAGGACCTCATTCATGCTTTTAAAATGTAAAGTGTACCTTCAACTTTTACAAATGTGCTTTTTTTAAGGGTTTCGATCTTTAAATTCTTTTGATGTGATCGTTAGCGCTTCAAGCGTGTGGACTGAGGCTGATATAATCATTTCCGTGAGCATTTCCAGGATCTCTGCCGTGAAGTTGCTCGCAGCGCACACAGGGGGGCAGACGTCACCAGCTCCGTAGCTGATTGTCTTCTACAGAGTTTAAATTTCACACATTCAGAAAGCAAACATTAGTTTTGCTCTATCTCAGATCTAAAAATTCCAATTTTCATCTTGTAAATCTTTCTTTTGTTGTTTGACCTCAGTGGGCGGGGCTTTCAAAACAGGAGGGCGAAACATGCTATTGATGATCGAATTCAGCCACCGCATTTATCAACACCCGATCATTTCTACGCTGGGATTGGTCAGATACGAATGTTTCACTAATGTCGTACGGCCAAACGTGCCCGTTTTCATGCACGGTTGATAAATTAGGGCCACCATGTCCACTATTGTTTATTTATTATGGGATGTCTTAAGTTACTCTAATGTTTTACCTGAGTTGTGTTTTCAGTTCAGTGAACCGTGGCCTCTTGCTCGGGTCGTACGACCAACACTTGGTCATCAGGCTGTAAAGTGTGGGCGGACACTGAGGAGGCATCGCCAGTCGCTCGCCGTTCTCTATCCGACCAATCACGTCGTTGTTTTTCACACCCTGGAAGGGCTTAATGCCATACATTAAGATCTCCCACATACAAACGCCTGCAGACAGAGACACGAGTGAATACATGTATATCTTTTTAATCGTTACAACGTTCCTCCAACTTACCGAACATCCAGACGTCGCTGGCAGATGTGAACCTTCTAAAGTTAATGGACTCCGGGGCCATCCATTTAATAGGAAGTTTACCTTTGGATGCTGAGACACACAAACAAAATTCATTCAGTTTATATCTGCATGGATGGATTGGGACAAAAATTCCACATTGGCATTTTCTGTCCAGACCAGCCCACTACATTATCAGTGGACATCACGTAGAAGCTGTTATTAAATCAGTGACGCTCAACACGTGGCTCTATGTCTTAATTTTAATTATTATTCCCCCAGAAAAACTTAAAAGTGGGAAACTTTTTACCTTTTTCCATTGGCCAATTTTTGCCCCTTTTCAAAAAGTTTTGACACTTTTTTCTTTTGCCAATAAATATCCCTTTTTTCCTATTTTTTGTCTATTTTTGCAAGTTCTTTTTTACACTTACCAAATTTTTGTCCTTTCTTTCATATTGTTGGCTCACTTTTCATCCAAATAAGCTAACTTTGGCCCAATAAATACCACTTGTTTTCTTTTTCCCTACATTTTGCGTCTTTCTGTTGCAAATTTTTGCCCTTTTTCAATAATGTTTGCCACATTTTGCCCATTGAACCTACCCTTTGCCATTACATACCACCTGGTTCCTCTTTATTTGCCATTTTTTTGGCCACTCTTGACTGCCTTTGGTCCATTTTAGTCACTTTTCACTCTTTTTTTCCACTTTTTGGCCACTTGTTAGCATGTCTGCATCCACTTGCTTGTCCAAGTGGGACGGTCCGATTACAACAAGGTCTGCATAGGTCTACTGTCTTCAAATGACAAAAAGCATTCAAGAGCAACCAGTAGATGGCAGTAAAGCACTGAAGAAAAGAAAAAAACCAACAACAACCAGTGACTGCTGATAGGAATCTCCTTTGATTTACAGTCACCTCAGTTCACAGGAGTGCAGGGGTAGAACCAGGACAAACAAGTACTCCGACAAAATACAGATTCTTAGTTTGCACTTGGTCACAACAATCATTGTGTGAAATAAAAACACTAAAAACAGTCATACAAAAGTGTATCATGCAGTATTACTTTTTTAAACCTCTTTATAGAAACTTGTTAATGAAGGTTCACTAAAACAACCCAGTCACATATTGCACTCACTCCAAACCAATCATGTCAATCCCACATATCTGGTTCTTGTTTTATTTTTACTCTTTTTTATTGTTTTTATTTGATTTATTTTTCCCCCATTTATTCTTCTTTTTTCTTTGATTTATCCTCACCTGGTTGCCTTTATGAATAACATTGCTTTGTTAAAGTAATGTATTTGTGACTGAAATATGGTCAGATCTGCTATTGTTAAAATATGATTGTTACTACAACACAGCATAACGTGGATGGCTGTTCATCAGAGGAATGGGATCCACACAAGGTTCCTGCTGCTTAACAGAAGGTTTTCCTTGCCGCCATGATGAATTCATGTTGGTTGTGGGATACATATGTATGTGTATATACGTATATATGCATATGTGTGTATCCATAAAACGAATAGTACGTCCTTAAGACTGCTCTACTGTAAAGTGTCTTGAGATACCATTGGTTATGATTTGGCGCTATACAAATAAAAGATTGATTGATTGATTGATTGACTATCTGTCAATCACAAGACAATATTGATACAGCTGTAAGAATTTTAGAAAATGTAATAAGCTAGAAAATTGTGTTTGAAAATTTAAAAAAAACTAATGCACCAACTCAAGTTTTCTTCAATAAAATAACAAACTAAAAAAAAATAAACATTCTTTAACTTTAGATGTATTCCTCCATTATGACTTGTTTAAAACTGATTTTTCTTCTTATTTATCTAATGATTAAACAAATTTCAGTTTGTTCTGTTGTAAAGGCAATAATCTAAATCCTACAATCAATGGTCCCCTGTGCATTGTAATTGTGATGTGGGTTCAGTACCTTTGTAATAAGAACTGTCCTCCATGTATCGAGACAGACCAAAGTCTCCAAGCATCACACAGTCCAGTGACGACACCAGGACGTTTCGAGCTGCGATGTCCCTGTCAGAAGGAAACAAAGGTGACACTTAAACTTACAGTTCTGTCACATTAGGAGTCACTAAAAAGGTGTTTAACAGAAACTTGAAGGTGGTTAAATAAAGGGCGTAAATAAACGATTTTATCGAAACATGACAAAGCAGAATACAACAAAGCAGCATTCTTCATCTTATATCAAACAGCTCTGATGTAAATTTAATGTAAATGAGAATCGTCCATTGACTTGAAAAAAATGTTTCATAAATGTGTAGACTGATATTTACACATATCAAATGACAGCTGCAAACTTGTAATCCAACATCTACTAACATGTTTTTTTTATTACTCAAAATATAATATAATTTAAATCTCGATATTTTTAACACAATTAAAGTCTCATTTTCTTCTATAAAGGACAGCATGTTTGTTTATTTATTAGGATCAGCAATAGCTTAAGCATAAGCTGTCAGCTATTCTTCCAGGGGTCCACAAATTACACAATGATAATACAATTCATACAATGACAACATTGATCACATTACACCATCAAAACAGACATTTCAACTCAAACAAAAATGAGTAACAACAGACATAAACGCTCTGAAGTATTATTTGGTAATGAATTCTATTCATGCATAGCTCTATACGTTACTTAGAGCTGTACTAATGAAGTTCTTACTTTGGATAAAATAAAACAACCACTAACTACATGCCTAGTTGACTAATAATGCATTTCTGTAGTGAGTGAGTTCTGTAGTGACTTGTTTAAGATGCATTCAGAAATCCATCTAACTGTGCTTTTCATGCTCAAAACAAGCGATAAAATAAAAAAATATATATTATATATATTTTCTATATCGCCAAAATAGATATCTGAATATATCTTGAATCTGAATACAGGGAAAGCTTTCTGGTCTTCCCAAAAAGAGTATTTCAAGTTTGCAATTATAACAGATTTCAGCGGCACGTCCTGTGTTTCAGGATGGATTTTAAGGTTCTCTTACTGGTTTTTAAGTGTCTTAATAGTCTTGGGCCTCCTTATCTTTCAGAACTGCTTTTACCCAATGAGCCTTCTTTGGCGTTGGTCTTTTAATAATCTCCAAAGGTCAGAACATGCACTCATAGTGAGGCGTTTTACAGTTTTACGGCCCCCGTCTGTACAACAGTCTGCAGGAGAACCTCAGGGCTGCAGAGAACGTTCATATCTTTAAGAAAAGGCTCAAGACCCACCTTTTTCAAATGATCTTTTCACTAATTCTTTATTCATTTTAGGGTTGCTATCTTTCATGTTTTTATTCACCTTTATGTTGTTTTTATAGGATTGTTATCTTTCATGTTATTTTTATAGTTTTAGGTTTGTTATTTTTTATTTTTACTATCCCAGTGTTTCCTCAGATGGTGCCCTCTGCACTGGGGGATGTGATGGGCCGTGGCTGCAGTGGTGCTGTCCGTCTTGTGGCCCCCAGTGTTGGTGAATAGTTTCTACTGTTTTGCTGGACTGGGGGCTCTGTCTCAGTGTCCTGTGCCCACGGTGTGTGTATATCTGTGTGTGTGTGTGTGTGTGTGTACCTGTGCACAAAGCGTTTGCTCTCCAGATAAGCCAGTGCCGTGCTGAGCTGGTATGCAAACTGGATGAGTGTGGCCAAGTCAAGGCTGTACTTCCTCACCTGAAGAAACGAACGCAGCTGCAGAGAGAAGAGGACAGAATCAGAGGAAGGTCAGACATGTGTAAAATACGTCGATGCTTTGTTTAAATAAACAATCCCTCAGTGTCGGATGTTTGAGTCGTCGTACCTCTCCGAGAGTGCAGAGCTCCATGATGATCCACACGGGGTTCTCTGTTATCACACCGATCAGCTTCACAATGTGAGGGTGATCAAACTGCCGCATTGTCACTGTGAGGAGAAGCACAAACACATCATCCAATTATGTACAGAAAACATGCTAACAGGTGCAGAGGAGCTGGTGTTTGACGTGGTCTCACATGCTTCCTGGAGGAACTTTTCTCTGACGCTGTCTGAGGTGCAGTTCTTACACGTCTTAATGGCAACAGGTAAATCTGGCTTATCCTGCACAACACACACAAAAATAAGACATTTCCAGAGGCTAAATATTAAAAATATGTTTCAACTATTGCCCGTGTGTATTCCTACATACTGGACAATTGTAGACTCCTTGGTGCACGTCTCCAAACTGACCCTCTCCGATGCAGCGACCTAATTCAATCCTGTCTCTCTGGATTTCATAGTCTCGCGCTGAGAGGAGGACGAAAGCAGGAGAAGAAGAACTTTAGAGGGGGTTACGTGTCTGCTTTAATCCATGACGTGCATCTTTAGTGAATACAACCAAGCAAGACAAAACAATTAGCTGATTTCATATTTTTCCACCTACAGGGATCCCATTCACCTTTGTTTCAATTGAATGAATTAGTGCAGTATTTCAATTAAAAAAGCTAAAATGAAGACATTTTCTTAAAAGTTTGGATCAATGAGCAAACATAGAACTTTAAAAACAAGCGGAAGTGAAGGTAACAAAACAGGATTGGGGTCAATTACAATTTTCAATTACATCTTCAATTAATCATGTCCAATTACAAATCAATTATGATTACGGTGACCAGCACTTTTTCCAATTATAATTAAAATTTCAATTATTACTTCTCTTCTGAAAGTCAACTACAATTAATCACAAATACTAATAAATAAGCCTAGAAAAAGCAACCTTCCTCTTGTGTTAGCTTCCTGTTAGCATCTCTTATGATAACGGCTCAGTTTTGACTCATGTCTTAAATCAGCTGTAAAAATATTAACTATCATCTAATTAGTTTTTCATCTCTGGCTTACCTTAAAAACATTGGTATTAATATTTTTTATGATAAAATTACCCTGAAGACAACTGACAGGTAGTAAGAAACTGATTTTATTGATTGTTATCTACATAGTTTGTGTAAGCCATAGAACTGAACATGGTTCCACAGTTTTGCATTTCATTAAATTGTGATAAACAGTTTTTGTAGAATTTCTATGAAATTCTATAGAAATTTCCATAGAATTACAATTCCAAAGTCAAGTATCTAAACTCAATTACATTTAAACTATGACTACAATAGCAACAGATTTTTTTTTAATTACAATTTAAAATATGATTACATCATAATTGCAATGAATTATCAATTAAATAATTACAATTATAATTGACCCCAACCCTGGTACACAATGCAAACTGACGTGAGGATGTTTTGCGATAATTTACTGTGTAAGCTTCAGATTTCATATAGTTTTACACAGGTGGACAGATTTGTTGTTACACTTTTATTAATGAAAGAAAAACCCATTTAGAAACTGAAATAATTTATAGCAATTAGAGATTAAAGATATTAAAATAATTAGTTGAAGACTGCAAAGTTATCATGAGACATTGTTTCAACAGAATTTAAGAGCTTGGTTTATTAAATTACAAACTTAATTACAATTTATTATGACTTTTCATAACTCATGTAGTTTTCCCTTTGAGCGGTCGACCTAAACATCCACACAAAAAATATCAGACGTAAGACATTCTCCGTTTCAAATATGAACAGCTTTCAGCATCGTTTCACATCTCCTCTAAATCACAGATTGCTGAGTCAGAAATATAGAGGCAGGAGTTTTTACCTTCAACTAGTCCATAGCTGACTGTGTTGGCAGTGGGAGAAAGAGGAAGAAAAAGAGGTGAAGAGAGGTGCAGACAGCTGCAGCAGGATCGGAAACAGCACACATGCACACACAAACACACGCACAACAACTAACCCACATCTCTCTTTGTTATATGTTTAGGTAATACAATCTCTTTCTAAGATTGCTAATTTGAACACACATGCAAATTTAGGTAGGACAATACTTTATTAGTACCACAAAAAAAGGAAAACAAAAGAGAAAGTCTGTTAAAGGAAGTCACAAAGAGAGAAAATAGAAAATAAAAGACTGAGAAACAAACAAAAAAAAGACCGCAAAATAAAATCAGCAGTCGTTTTTAAATGCTGGCTTGAGAATAAAATAGAGAATATACTTTGCACTTAGCCTGAGCATCCACGTTAGGACAAAAAACTTTCAAATAATGCCAAAAGTTTCAGGAAATTCATGGTTTGGATGATGGAGATTCCTGACAAATGTGATGTTCCTTCGTATATAAATAGTAGAGGTTGAAACCTGCCCCAGTTTCTCTGAAAACCAGCCTGAATGTGATTTGTATTGCCAGACCAGATGTGGTTTTGCACAACTTCTGTGGTGTTTTTTTTTTTCTTCCTATTTGTGCGACTATGCCTTCTCTAAAGTCTTCCCTTCATAGTCGCCTTAAGAGAGCAGCAAATCAAAAATGAATGTCCGACAGGCAGACGGTAGAACAAGGCACTTACTGGAGGGCATGGTGTATGTGTCCTCTTCATCCACTATCTCTGCATAGTCATCAGTTTCTGCAACGAAGAAAAACAAACAAACACCTTCAAAAGACACCCCACAAAGACACTGCATGCATATGGAACCAAACAATCGACGCACACTTAGTTTACCGTGTAACGCAGAGGCTCCCGATAAAAATGAAAACTATACAAAACCAGGATATAGCGCTGGAAGCTAACTCAGGAACAATGACAGTCATGTCGCTCCTCGCTCTCCATTTCTCTGCTCAACTCTTCCCTCACATGCACACAAAAAACACTTGGCGGGGAGTGTCAGCTGAACATGTGTTGTGAATATATGTCTGTGTGAGAGCAGCTGGACTGAAGAGAGTTACTGCGGTGGTGGTGAAGTAGGAGGAGGAGGAGGAGGAGGAGTGAGTGGAAGGACGGTTGGAAAATAGTAGAAAAAAGTAGAAAATGGAAAGAGATAAAAAAAAACTAAAAAGTAGTGAGAAAATAAACACACAGGAAAAAAAGAAGATACAGAGAGTTGTCTAGAGCAGTGGTTCTCAACCTCTTCAGCCCTTTTCGACCCCCAAAATAAAGGTGCCAGAGACCAGGGACCCCCAGTGTACCTGATTGTGATTGAACACAGACATGAACATTGAAGAACGGTCATGTGGAGACAGAGCCATCTATAAGGAGGAATAAAGGGGAGAGCTTTTTTATCCCCATCAATAAAGTCAGCAAAATGATGGTCCATTGTTCTATGAATCTATTTATTTATTCATCTGAATAATATCCACTGTTATTCAGGAAGTGTATTGTTATTATTTGCGCCATAGTATATAGTCATCTTAAATATGTAAATCCTTGTTTTAATCGGAAATAAAATGGGTTAAAAGTGACGAAAATGGTGGAAAAGGTGGTGAAAAGGGATTTTAAAAACCACAGAAATTGGTTAAAAGTAGCTAATTAGAGTGGCCAAAAACAAACAAAAAAAGTGGTAAAAAGAGTTCAAAGTGTCAATATTGGAATATTTACTCGAAAAAAATGGTTTAAACAAGCAAATAATGGGCATGACAAATCGTGAATGTGGTTAAATTGGCAAAAATAAGCATGATATATGGTGAAAAGAGGTTCAAAGTGAAAATAATGGGTCAACATATGCAACAATAGGCGGGAAAGTGATGGAAAGTATTTATAAGTGCCGGAAATGTCTTGACAGTGGAAAAAATTTGCAGAAACAGCATTGAAATTTGATGAAGTGGCACAAATACATTCAAAGGAACAAAAATATGGCAAGAAAAAGTGATGAAAATATGACAAGTTTGGTGTAGTTGTAGAAAAAGGGTAAAAATAAACAAAAATTTGTTAAAAAAATAATCTTAAGTTTCTTTAAGGTGACTGGCAACCCCCTCCCAGTGTCTTGCGACCTCAGGGTTGAAAACACCTGGTTTCGAAAGATGTTGAGTGTCAAGCAAGCCTATGGTCAAATTTGGCTTAAAATGTGTGCAGAGTCAGAGAGAGAAAGCCTGAGGGAGGGACAGAGAGGCGTGCCAACAGTTAAACAGATAGAGGGAGAGATGGACTACATGATGTGGAGCAGATGGTGGTGTTTAAAATAAAAACCAGTGAACAGACTCAGCTGTTGGAAACAAGAGTCAAACATCTGCTGTCCTAAGAGTTCCCCTGCAGCTTTTCCTCTGACTGTAAACTCTTAAACGTGCACATGCAAACGTTTGGTTCAACTTTCATTCTTTTTTTAAATTATTAAAGACATTATTAGTGTGAGCAGCTTGGAGTGGGACTCATCAACATTCACAAGCTCGCCCAAACACTCTCCAACTATCCTTTTGTTTTTACAAGCCCTTAAACTAAAACACAACGCTTCATTTTCGTTTTGAGTATCCTATTGCACGACGCCCCCGTTGAGGGAGAACTAACTGTAACTGTTAGGAATCAAACTAAGACCCTAACTCACTCTGAAAGACCTATACACAGAAAAATGGAAAGCAGATTAAAAAAAAAAAAACAAGTCTCTCTTCATGATCCCTGAATCCACCAAACAGGATATTACATTTTACAGCCTTTGTCAACTATTATGATATTGGAGTTTTTTTGTAAAAAAAAAGAAAAAAAGGATGCTAAAGGTCGGTATTTTAATCAAACAGGGATGAGTTTCCCTAAACCTTTGCTATGCATGATTTATCATTCTCATGAAAGGAAAGGAAAGCCTTTGATGTCATAGAGGAAAACAATAGCCCTGCTTTGCCTGTAGGTGAAAAACAGTTTTATGTGTGTGAGAATCAGTAGAAATATTACCAATTCACCAAATGCTAACCAAGCATTTTTTTTTTCTTTTTTGCTTACATAAATATCATTAAGACCTTATTTTTAGGTAGAGTTGTTATTTCTATATTGGGAGGGCCATTGGTTCTAAGTGGTTTTGGGTGCATTTACGCAAGAATTTGTCTGGTTTAACTATTTCTGCTCTTTAGCAAAGAAAGCGTGCAAGGAATGTTTCCACATTTCAAAACAGCAATCCTTTCCATTTATGCCATTTAACTATGCTTTTGCTGTAGGCTGTCCCATCACATATATAAAATATTGATATAAAATCTCCACCTGAATACAGACATTAAAGGGCCCATGTTAAACTAAATCAACTTTTCTGTGCTATAAACATGATAAAAGTGCTATTTGGGCTTCATACACATGCCCAAGGTGTTTTTTTATTGATTCCCTCAATCGTTAGTTAGAGGGTTTTTTTGTTCCTTTCTTACTGCAGGGTGAGCCCAAACACCTCGCTCCAATTTGATGACGGGTTCCCACTTTGATGACAAATTTGATGTGGCACTGAGCTGGAGAAGCTGTGCCTCCAGGAAGCTCTCTGCCGTGATTGACATGTAAACAGACACGCCCACTAAGGTGCGCATTTCAGCATCCTTCATGCAGTGCTATGTATGTATTTTCTACAGTCTATGTATGTACCGGCGAAAGCCCCGCCCACACGCTCTGTTTCGTGTTTATAAAGCAGCATGAGCTGGACTACGGAGTGGGTGGGAGGAGGGCGGGTCGTCTTCTGGCCCTATGTGTGTGGGGAGGAGAAAGTCAGTGTCCCGTCTATAGACACGCCCACTCATGAATATGCATAAGTAGGCCACAAATCAGCCTGTTTGTGTAGAGTTGATCAGAAACTTTTCAGAGGCTAAAACCCTGGAAAACCAACGAGTTTGGGGAAATAAACCTCAAATACTATGTTTTTGGGGTTCTTAGAACAAACGGAGATGGTGAAAAATAGCATGACATGGGACCTTTAACGCTGCTGCTAATTCATGCATTTGTATTTTCAGATTAAAACAAAAGTGGAACACATGCAAATTGTTCTCCCACACATCTCATCAAGAACACACACGACACACCCCTTTGTCAGGACACTGCAAAGTGTCTGTGGGAGGAGGAGGGAAGGAGAAAAAAAGAAGAACAGAGTGACTTTACCATCCCCGCTAAGATCCTCTGTAGGGTCCAGGTGTGCATGCAGGAAACGGGAAACGGGACAGCAAAATAGGAAAGACAGAAGAAGCCGAGCAGTGAGGAGAGAGAGAGAGAGAGAAAGAAGAGGTTAGAACATGAAACAGGCAACATTTCTGTATCTGTGGAGCCAAACTCTCTGCGAGCAGTTACGGTAGTTAAAAAAATAACATCTTAAAACAGACTTTTAGGGACAGCACAACAGTTGTTAGAAAAGATTCATGAGAAACAAAAAGATTCTCTTTTGCCAGACCGGATTTAAACTTTATTATAGTCTCGGTAAAGTCTGGGTTTTTTTTAATGACATGCTTGAAATGGTAGCAGGAAGGTTAGCGCAGTTAGCAGAGGCTGCTCCATGTTAGTCCTGTGAGTTGAAACTACACCACAAGCTTAGATTGCTAACACTCAGTCAAAGCATCTTAAAAACAAAGATAACAATAGCCTTCTGAAAAGCATTTCATAAGCAAAATAAAACGTTTGGACTGAATATAAGATTGAAATATCAATCAAACTATTTATTTAGGATCTTCGTCGTAGATCAAATTGCTTCACAGAAATTTGCTTATGTGATGAAAATGATAATAAGTTTTTTAGACTAATGCACACAGTCAAAAAATATTTAAAAAGACAAAGCAGAGAAGGGAACGATTTTTAAAATATAAAACATTGAAATGAGCATAAAAAAATTCAAGAACCCTAAACATGATAAAAAATCATAGAGCACTACATAAAAGCCAGGCTGAATAAATAGGTTTTAAAGATAACTTTCTCTGACAGCAGCTGAAACCAGAGGAGGAGTGTTACAAACTGAGCCACTGGAAGAAAGTTACAACTTTCTGTACCTGTTAGGGAGAAGAAACTGGTAGAAACAGCATTGACTGTGTGCTTGAATTGTATCTCACAATTTTCTCTCCCTAACAAAGGTCCCTGACCTTCGAGACAAGGCCATGAAGTACATGGTAGTATGCCATAAGGAAGCTTGTACAAAGCTTCTCTGCTCCAATGTTCAAGCAAAACTGGCAAATCACGGCAAAACTGAAAAAATTAACAAGAATGGTCAGCCCATCGCAGCTGGAGGACTGAAATGGAAAAACGAGAATCCTTAAGTGGTCAGTGGTTAGTCCTTCATAGGAAAGCACCAGGTTATTGAGACAGAGAATTAAGATATAACAATTTATGATAAAAGATGACTCACTGTCCAATAGTTAAATACATCAACACCAAATCTGTTGTTAAGGTTGTAGGAAGAGGTCAAAGCAGCCAAGCAGTAAAAACAGACACAGCTCAGTGAAGAGGAGATATACTTGGAAAACACTTCAGTTTGTGATGCAGTGGACAAAGATGTTAAAGCTCCTTAAATCGTTGTCATTGTCAGGAAAAACAGGAGAGAAAAAAAGGAAAAATCCAACTCATATTTTTTTTTCTCAATCTTGGCGTTTTGAGATTTCAAGCAAATAAAGCCAAACCACTCTGTATAATGTAGAGCCGATGAACGGGAGTCGGAGGTGGCGTGTTCAGCAAGGAACTCCAAACTTTATTCTCCATTCACCCACACTTCTGACCGAAAACATAGCCTTCTCATCGCAATAATGTTCCCCACCACTTCACAGTCACTGAGTGAATTATGAACGAAACAGAGAAGCCCCTCCCCTCAATGCGCTCCCTTCCCAACTTGTTTGGACGCGCGTCCCGAGCATTTTCGACACTGGTGACAAGCGTACTAATTCAATGAGCACAAGCATCCAACTACGGGTGTGAGACACGATTTTGAAGCCAAAACGCGTTTGGTGTGAACGTACCATTATTCAGTTTGCCTTACTTGTTGAGGCATTTATTGTCACAGCTACAGTTACTCCGCTACATCACAACTTTTGCAAGTATGCCCCTCCCTTCACAAGCCAATGATACCATTGGGGGGTGATTCTGAACAGAAGACAAATGGGAGGAGGAATCGTCGGGCCTTGATTGGCTTAGCGGGGGTCGTTGTCACCAGATCTTCAGCCAATGAGGTGGAGGAGAGGATCAAAGAGTGGAGAGGAAGAAAAAAGAAGTGTGTGAATGATGAGAGAGGGAGGAGTGAAGACAGAGGAGAAGAAAGAGAGAAGATGAGATGAGATGAAAGTTCCTGATACTGAAAACAATCAGACAGTTTGGAGTAAAAACAGTGACAGATGTTGGGGAAAACAGTGAAAAGTAGCCGACATCAAGGATGTGATGAGACCATGTCCCATTCAAGCCTCGTGCAGTCATTTTGCAAGTTAAAAAAGAACTCACCTGAGACAGAGATCGCTCTGACTCCACTCCTCACTGCTTCCAACTTTTTCTCATTATGAGACACTCTATGAAAACAGAAAAGAGGGTTAAATAAAAACCCTACAACATAGAGAGAGAAAAACAGAGAGAAAAAGAAAGGGGGGGCGGACGAATAGCAGAGTGTTTAAAAACGCTTAGGTGGAAAAAAAAAAGTTTGTCTCCTAAACACATCTCCTTATTTGAGCACAGACTCTGGGAGAGCAGCACATACTGTAGAAGCATCTGGGTGTGTTTTAAACATCAAAGTGATGGTTATTGATAGCTAGTTAACAGCTCCATTTAAAAAAAAATTATTCAACAAAGTTAACTGTTAATAATCTAAGCTATAGCTATCGTCCCCCTCATTTTTTTTTTTAGCCATTTTAAGATTTTATGCCAAAATCTTTTAATTTTTATCAATACAATTTGGAATTTGGAAGTCTTCAGGGTTTGGTAACCCGTTAGGTAAAGCTCCACCACCCCCCGCAATGCCAAATACATTAATCTGTAGACTTAAATGTTTAATCGTAGGCTTTTATTTCAACAAACCAGATGAACTTACTTTGGAATGGAAGGCAGTGCTCTCTCGCCCTCTAGAGGAGAAAAACACACACTGACATCAAAATATACCTGTAGCTTAACCCTAACACAACTTTACACAGCATTAACAAATATTCTAAACTTTACCAAACCAATTAAAAATTAAAAATCAACACTTTACCTTTCTGAGCTCTGACGATGAATGAGTGTGTTTCCATGGAGACGAGCCGACAGTAACCGTCGATCAAGTCTGCCAAGTTCTCTGCCATGGTGAGCGACGCTGTCGTTACTGTGAGAGGCTGCACGTACAATGAGTACAGTTACAAATGTAATCAGTATATGGGAGCCCTGAGGAGGTTCTTAACTGCACCAAAAACTGGCAATGTGGGAAATAAAACTGTGTGATAAGGAGAATGACCAATAAATATTGAAGTGAAGATACATGGGGCACACAAATAAGTCATATTCAAACAACAAAAGCACTGAAGAATAAAACCCATATAAATGGCACAAACCTCAGCTGCTCCAGCTACATTCAGCTGCAGCATGCTTTTCCTGTCCTTCTCCTCCATTGCTGAGTACTGGATGGACTGGACTTGATTGAAGTTTGCAAGGTGCGTGGGCTGATGGACAGAGAGGGGACAGAGAGGGAAAATATATTTGTTATTTTCTTTGAAGATGAGAGAACTCACAGTATGTTGGATGCATTTGTTAATGGAGATCCATTTTGTGTGGTTTAGGGTGGTTCATTCATTTTCACCAAACTTTGCCAGATCACTTTTTGCTCCAATTAAAATTGTAAGCATCTGTACCAGAAAAATATTGTCAATTGCTGCACATTTACGGGTGGCACACTTTTTCACAATGTTGACGTTTTGGTTTGAACTGTTCTAATGTTCTTAGTCATTTAGTATAAAAACAGGGAGAAACTGTTATTGACCATACTCAAGTTTCTAATATCTGCTGAAATTACACATTCTCCAGTTGAGCATTAAAATGTGTGCCACCTTTTACTGATGCTATCCTAGCTCATATTTTGGTACAGATGTTCAACATGTCAATCGGAACAAGACAAAATGCTGTTATATGTTTTACTTTTGGGTGGAAACTCACTGTGGATCCTTTATCAGTGAGATAACTGATCCCTTCCTCTGGTCCAATAGCTAACTCCACTTGGATCACCCAGCTGGACTGTTGATAAACATAATGACATTATTATTGGGTCCACGAGCTAGATGCATGTAATACCTGAAACCACCAAAAGAGGACAATCAAAGACAAATAACTTCAATGCAACAACAAACCTACCCCGAGGGCACATTTGAAACACTCCTTGTCATAGCGGTAGATGGGTGCGAGCGTCTCCAGGAACTTAAAGATGCACTGCTCATCGTTGAGATTTGCCACCTGCTTAAAAGTTTGCTGAATCAGCTTACGGAGGGTTTTAGCCTGTGAGGAGAGAAAAATCAGAAAGTGAAGAAAAGCAGCAGCAGTGAAGGAGGCATGAAAGGAGGTGTGTTTTACTTCGTGGGACATTAAAAGACATTGATTGACTAACGCTCCTCTTTGGCTCCAATCAAACTGACATCACGGCTTCATTCCTGGTCCTCATCAATATCTTTACAAGAACACTCAGACTCTGTCAGCTACAAAAGCTATTCCGTTCATCTGTTGTACAGTATATGTGGCATGTTATGTTACACACCAATGCTTATCGATTGAAGAGGGAATCACATTGACTAAAAAGGAAAATCTGTCTTCCTTTTGATTTTAGTCAGTTATGTCACAGAAACTCCACCTAGGAATATCATTCTGTCGATTACCATCCTCCCCTTGTTACCCCAGCAGAGATCAGGACACTATCTATCTTCTGTCGACACAAGCAAATGCATCCAAATGTTCAGCCCAGCCTAAAGTCCCTGCTCCAACACACACTCAGTATACTCCTACAATACACATTTCAACAAGCTCACATGGTACAAATGGCTCTTCATATTTAGATTAGGATTCAGATTAAAGGAGATTTAGCTCAATATGAAGCTGGCTTAAAAAAGTATGCATGGATTTACTGTATGACTGTTGCATCACATTAGGGTCAGTGTGCACAGTATAAATGAGCAGTTAAACAAACAAAAACAATGATAATCCAAGTAGGCACTGAGATTAAGAAATGTCAAATAACTCAATTTTTTTTTTTGTTTAGCTCGCTTATATGGAAAGCTGCTGAGTGAGTATTTATCATTTATCCTTGGGATACACAATTACAATTTACACAATTTAGAAGCTTCACTAGTTGACATGTAAATTCAACAAAATACCATAACTAGTTACTGTAACTAGTAATGCTGCATTCGAATGCGCTCGGAACCCAGATAAATCTAACAGAACAAATGAAAAAATGAAATAAAGTGGACCTTGAGCTCGGGACCATTTCTCCTCAACTTTTACTTCTATGTGTCGTCTAGTTTGCCATTTGTGTTACTAAAAGTGTAGAATAACTTTGTAGTGGCATTTCCATTCCCACTCTGTTCATTTGAGCACTGCTATGCGTAAGTAGTGATATTGTATAGTTCAATGCACTCTTTCTACAGTCTATGGTTCAATGACACATGAAGGATTCCCTTCGCTGGTGTATTCAAGTCATACTTAAAGTGCATGATGTCTCTCTCTCTCTCTCTCTCTTACCCTCAAGGAGCTCATATATTTCCCCAGCAGACATTTTTGCTACTCGAACAATATAAAACTAAACATCAGCTTATGTTTTCGAGCTTACTGAATGAAACACATTTAGGTCGGAGGTCGAAATTGAAAACCCGGATCCTGGGTTCCGCTGTTTCTGTTGCTTGTTAACATGCACAAGATACACTTTCAAGTTAAAAAGCTTAATTTCCTGATGAAACATGTTCAAGCAGGATAAAAACAACAATTTCATTCATAATATTCATTGTTTTGTCATGGGTTTTTTTTGGACTCTGGAGCCAATAGGAATCATCAGTATATGCTCCTCCCATCTCATCTTTTTTTGTTTCTGTAACTAGTTAACTTCGGCTTAATTTCCTTACACTAATAAGCTAGTATACAATTAGCCTTTTTTCTTTTTGGCTCTGTGTGCAGCTGAGAAGCCAGTGAAGAATCACTGACTGGCTTCACCTTTGCTTGTTCACTCTACTGTTTTCAACTAGTGAAAACCGCATCATCAGTGTACGATTTAAGTTAAAGAGCAACAAAATGTGCAGCACTTGTATCCGACAGGGTTTTTCCTGTATATTTGTAAATGTATAAATGTTACGTCGTATGAATTCTGAGTTCACTGCACTCATTATTATAGCTCAAACACTCGAAAAACAAAAGCATTTGCTGTTTCCTTCCAGTCTTAAAGTACTTCTATATTGTATTCTTGTATAATAACAGCTTACGTAGCAGAAGAATTGCTTGGTGG
Organism: Gouania willdenowi; assembly: GCF_900634775.1. NCBI lineage: Eukaryota > Metazoa > Chordata > Actinopteri > Blenniiformes > Gobiesocidae > Gouania > Gouania willdenowi. The sequence continues at coordinate 8,911,756 of NC_041054.1, read as the reverse complement.
AACTTTAAGTGTTTCTAAATCAAGTGTAGCTCCATTTTCATGTAAATGTTAGGTAAGGTTAATAACTCAACCCACAGCAATACAATTAGCCTTTATTGAGCTAATCCTTGCTTTCATAAAGTGTGACAGTGTTTCATGATGTTATTAATTTGACACGGGAGGCTGGCTGGTTGACTCGCGCTCAGCCTCATTGGTCAATGTTTGATCACTCAAGCGATCGAAAGGTCGACTTCACTAAACCTGCCGCGCGACCGGTCACTGTGAATGACCACGCACCTCTCTTTAAAACAGCAGTTACCATTTACTACAACAGCCATCTGCTCTTGTGTGTGTGTGAGGGAGTCCATTGAGGGAGAATAATCTCATTAAATGACTGCCGTTCCCTTTCAGTAGAGTGAACAAAAAACGTAAATGACAGCTGTGCTCCTTCCACACATACTCATGCACACGCACACACACACACACACACACACAGGGTAAACCATAGAAACAGGAGTAAAGACTGATAATAATTTTGGCTTGAGCTATATTGAAGAAAACTACTTTTAATATTTCAAGTATTTCATTATTCTTCCGAATACAAAGTATATAAAACACTACTATATATTTCTGTGTATTATTAGAGCTTCAGAAATAGCCATTTCATTTTTTATTTATTATATTTTAAATGTATTCATTTTTTAAAATATTTTTTAGATGTTTTTTATGGGGTTTTTTTAAACTTATTTTTTATGATTTTAATTTTATTTAAATACCGGCACAATCCACTGTACATCAGAGACTTTTAAAATGACTAAAGAGAGCTTGACACAGCACATTTTATACAACGTCTGGCAATTACTGCCGCCAATTTTATCATGTTCACCAAATCTGGACACTCATGCATTTGTCAGTGTTTTAGATGGATGGTATCCACTGCAGATGTGTCACTCTTTAAAGCTGCTTCTAGCACAGGAGCTGCTAAATTTATCCAAACCACAGACTGTATTAACTTTCTGTACTACACAAGTCCAGACATACAGGACATGTACCAGATGTGCCTGTTTGTGTAGGTTAAAACTGCAGATGGGGAGCTCTGTGTTCATCCTCACGGGACATAAAACAAACCTCAGGGGAGTGAGTGATGTCACATCTGCCAGGAGAGGAGGCGAATTTAGAAGCTGATGAGAGGGGAGTCAGAGGGACATGACAGACAGAGGAGGCGGAGCCCAGAAGGAGACTCACATTGTCGCCTCCCCCCTCCCTTCTTATTGTTGAAAGGAAAAAGTGGGCTTAAACATGACCTGGGGGTCGCTCACACACACACACACACACACACGCCAAAAGACACAAGCATGCCCAAGCACTATGTCTGTCGCTGTGCAGAGCATCTGCCCGCCGCCTGCTGACATTGAGGCCTTTTGGGCCACTGCGCTTTTCTCATACAAATGCACACATGCACACACTCTCACACACACACACCCCCTAAATAAAACACGTGCCGTAAATTTATCACTGACACAGCTCATTATACAAGCAGACCCCAGCCTTGTGCACAAGAATACCAAAAACCCAGTTTCTACTCTTAAGTTTAAAAGTAACAACGCTTGATGTGTGCGACCTCTGAGATGAATCAAGTGCAGAAGTTAAGTTTTCATTTATTCAAGACAACTGTTCCTCAGGAAATCCACTTTGATCTCCTGACATGTTTTGACTGTCAACTGCCAGTCTTCGTCAGAGGCATCTGCTGATCGCTTTCATGTTTCCTTGAAATGTCCTTGACTTGCACGTAATAATTCCAGCAAGATTCTTTTTGTCTTCTTTTTGAATAATATGTTAAGGCTCAACAACTGTCCCTCAGGAAATCCACTTTGATTAACTTACATGATTTGACTGACAACTGTCAGTCTTTGTAAGAGGCGTCTGTTGATCTCTTTGATGTTTTCTTTGAAGTTTCCTTGACTTCTGCGTAGTAATTCCAGCAAAATTATTTTTGTCTTGTTTTTGAAGATGTTAAGGTTTCATTCATTCAGACAATTGTTCCTCAACAAATCGACTTGATCTCCTGACATGTTTCGACTGACAACTGCCAGGTCAAAAAGAAGACAAAAGAAATCTCGCTGGAATTAAACAAGCACAATTATAATAACGATTACACCAACTGAGATTTTGAAAAATCTATTTTACTTGAATAACTCTTTACTCTGATTTGATCTTTTCCTTCTTCTTTTCCCCCCATTCTCATTTTAAATAGTTAAAATCATCATTACATATCTGTGCTTCACTGGTTGGGTTCACATCTGTCAGATCTGGCTTGAGTAACTCTGATGTGATCCATTTGTTTGTTTGTTTGTTTGTTTGTTTGATACATCTGCCATCCAACCAGATGTGTAAAATCTGTGTATGAATGCAACGAGTAAATCAAAGTGTCATCCTCACCTTGACAGAATCCAGCAGGTCTTTGGGAAAGAAACGCCTCAATCCGACGTCTTTCCTGAAAGAACGGCAAAAGACGGAAACAGTAAAACATGATTAAACTGACATTTCTCTGTAATTACACCAAAAAATGTTAAATGGAAATAGTTTCTGTTTTATCTGGTCTCTGAGGAGTATTTTCTTCCTCCCCTGAGATATCACTACTAGGGATGTAACGATTCACTCAACTCCCGATACGATTCGATTCACGATACTGGGTTCACGATACGATTCTCTCACGATTTATTTTACAAAATGGGACTGTAGACAAATGATGATTGAAAAATATTCCTTTATTTTTTTACAATAGAAAATACTGTATTATTTTCCTTTTATTTTTCATTGTCAAAAGAATTCCTTGATAAACTATTCAAAACAAAGCAATTTAACTAAAAATAAATCTTGAATTAAACAAATAAAGGAATGATACAAATGAAGAAGCTTATTAATTTAAATTCTGGTTCTATAATAAACAATGCAAAACTGCATAATAGCTCTTATTCTTTTTAAAAGTGCAACTGAAAATGTATTTTGTGCCTAAACAATTGGACTTAAAAGAAAAACAATCGCCATTGCACTGATTTACGTCAGATATTTGTTTGGACCAGCAGAGGGCGCTGGTAACCCAGTGGTCGGTTGGCATGCAGATATCTTGCAGTGAAGAAGAGATGCTATGCTAGCAGACAGAGCTAACAGAAAAACGTGACTTTTACAGATATTCACGTAATATTACAAATATTCCTTCGGTGCTAAAGGGTTAAGGAATCATTTATGAATATATTTAGGAGTAGAAGGTGGAAAGAAAGAAAGTATTAGCAGACTCCGCCCGCTGCCAACACTTCCGGATAGCGGTGGGATGCTCTGCTGGTTAAAAAAAGTACTGCGATTCAATTTTCAGAAAATCGATATCAACCGTGATACTTATGAATCGATTTTTAACTGCCTTACGATTAATCGTTACATCCCTAATCACTACATTACAACTTTATCAACAGGATACACAGGAAGGTAACAATCATGATGACTCACTCTTCCAATGAAAAAGGGCAGGGAGAGGGAAATATGGAAAAATGTAAAAGGTTCAAATAATACAACAATGCCTTGCATCCTGTGTCAGCAACTTCTGCTAGTCTTTGAAATCATGATAATATGTTTAACAGAGCTGAACAGTGTCGATATTCCAAATGGGAGAAAGTCAAAGAGTAATGATCAGGTGGCTATTGTTTCACACATAAAATCTAAAACAGGAAAAACAAGCAATTAACTGATTTATATGAATCTGACAACAGAAATGTACCATTATTAATGTTTATCATTAGATCGTCAAGTACAGTCTTTCAGAAAGCCTCAAAGTCTACCAACAGCAATGAAACACTACAACTAAAGTGCAATAAATATATATTTTGTGTTAAAATGCAGTGCTAATGCTAACCCATCCTAAAGTTCTGCTTTTTATGAAAAACTATCATCTTGATGATGTCAAAGTAAATTGGAAAAAAAACTACCAAATACCAGATCAAACACAGTAAAAATATGAAGGTTTATTTCTTTGAATAAATACTAAATGTTAAAACTTTTTGTTGGACAGACTTGTTTTACCAAGATAAACAATCATGTAAAGTTTGTGTTGCACACTGAGAAAAATATTATTCAGACACAGGACACTTTATGTTTGAATAATGACGCACCATCTTTGTTCAAAGAAGGGCAGGTGGACAGCAGAGAAACACAGGAGCACAGACGATGAGGGAATGGTCGGAAGAATGAAAGAAATGAAGTAATGAACGTGACAGAAGAGAATTCTCAGATAATTGGAGCGCTCGTTAGGCTGAGGGACGGAATGAACTCTGTGAGTTCACTCTTAGTTAAGATCGGTTTTACAAAGAGTACCGTACACAGTGGGACAACTCATAGAGAGTCATGCACCCACATTAAACTGCAAGCAGTATCACTCTGTAATAGTTTTGTCAGTAGGCGATGGGTTTCATTTAAGACTATTTACAATCAAGCTGGAGTCAAAAGCAAAGTTTTCAAATCCCCATTTTCAGAGATTCTGCATACATGAAGATATGTCAAAGGCTGTTTGATGCCTTACATTTAAAGAGTCTGCTGGTTGAACAATAACAATGAGGAACAGAGTTAATATTTACATCTGTGTAGCTGCTTAATACTTTTAATTTCCCTCAGGATTAATAAAGTATATCTAACTGTCTATCTATCTTATATCAACTTGAACAAATATGTTTAGATTTTGTTTTCTACTTGTCTCAGCTCCAATAAAAGGCTTAAGAAATGTGCGTGACTCACTGAAATTTGCTAAATTCTTTCACCAAATGTAAATAATACATTTACTTATATAATTTTCAACAAAGAAAAACAAAGAGCTTGTAAAACAGGTAAGTGTAGCACAGGAGTGTCCAATCCAGGTCCTGGAGGACCACAGACTCGCATGTTATAAATGTTTCTCAGCTTCACAATTATTATGCAGAGGGTACTCTATAAAGCCACTCACTTAACTCAGGAGTATTGAAGCATCTAAAACACAAAGGTAAACATCTAAAACATGACAAAAAATGGCTTTAAGGAACCGATCCAAACGTGTTAACTTTAGCTATATTAGCTACATTATCTACTTACTCCAGTAGTTCATAGTTGGATTTCTTGTCCAAGGCATTTCCTCTCATCTCTTTGAAGAACCTCCTAGTAATGAAACCAGAAGAAACACAAACTGTGAATACAGATTCACTACGAGAATACAAAAGCAGAAACTAAAAAATACCACAAAAAAAAAACTAAGAACACTGAACCACAAGTTGCGACCGATGGCGCTATGGGTGACCATGGGTGTTTGGATGTATATGTGAATGAGTGAATGCATCTATCAGTGTAGAGTTCTTTGAGACAACATGTGTAGTATAAAGCAATTCAAAAGTGATGTTTATTTAATATTAACAGGCTGATTGCTATTGGAGTGTTGCTGTGATGGTGCACTGAATCTAAATCAAAGAGCAATTTTAAATCCAAGCAAAGCAATAAATAAATGTGTGAAAAAAAATTATCTTTATAAAAACATCAGGCAAAACAAATTAAAAGAATGTTGAAACCCAAATAATAACAGTAATTTGAACGACCTGATTTCCAAACAGCCCAGTTTGAGAGCGACATCTTGCTCCACCTGATCCCCAGTTTCTGTCATGTAGTCATTCTTCACCTGCGGCACACACACAAACACACAAACACACACACACACAAACACAAACACACGGGAATATGTTACATGTTCTTCTTTTATCCATGAAATGAAAGCTAAGCAAACCCACACACATTCCTACTGACCTAGATTGTCCTCAGACACAAACACACTTCCAGCAATACCATATGTCTCAAAGCTTGCTGCGGGCACATTATTTTGAAATATGTTTGTGTGTCTGTGTGTTTGTGTGTATAAACCTGGTGATAGAAGTAGTTGAGAGTTGGTTTGTCTTCTGTAAACTGCTGGATAAAACCCTTTGGTAGGTACCGGATCCTTAACTCATACCTACGGAGGAAAGACAGAAGATATGATGAGAGTACCACAATCCCACACAATCAGCTCTAACTGGTGCTGCTTCTCAAATGTTGGAAAGTCTAATAGTAGGAATAACATTTAAAATGTAGCCTGAATGAATTCCTTTAACACAATGATCTTCTCGCCTGTATCATACTGATGCACACGCGAGCAGAAGCGAAAGGAGATATGAAAGTAGATGAGGGAGACACACCGACAGACGGTGCATGGCCAGAATATTCAGGAGCCTAAATGAAGTGAGAGCTTGTTAAATCAGTAGAGACAAAACCCACAGAGGCACCAGGAGTTGTTGACTTAAGTCGGACAAAGCTGGCATCTGCTTCTTTATGTCTGTGGTGCAAAAGGTCTCTACCGCTCAACGACATTAGCATCAATGCTGCCTCAATAAAAGGTAATATATACCAGAGCATTAGCATCCAAAGTGCAGATCAACGCAGCCACACATACAGCATCCTTTTGTTAGACAACCTGTTTCTAATCAGGCGGCTCATGGTATATCACAGGAAAGAGAAAATGACAGACAGCTGGTAAGCAGGGCCAAAAAAAGCATAACCAAATCAAAGCAGCAAAACGCTTAATACATAAAAACCAACAACGTTTAAAGAAATGTATGAGTTAAATTTATATGAGGAACAGGTTTAACGATATAACACCTTTAGCTTATATCATAATATTGACATGCATACAGGTATATCTTTAACATTGCATATTGATAATAAAAAAAGTACATCATGCATTACAAATGAATGTCAACAGCCTCTCCAGCTATGCTAATAAATAAATTGATGTTGGATTTTCTTCCAGTAATGAAAAACCAATAAAACAGTGCCTGAATTGGAGATCCCAGTGAGAGGGAAAGTTTGTGGGGGGCAAAGCCTGCCTCTATTGGTTTCGGTTGATATTGTACTCAGAAATTAAGTGTTATGGTGCGTTCACACCGAACGTGACTTCAGTGACTATAGTTGCACAAATCGTCCATGATGAGTCGCTTGAACATAGCCATGCTGTTTGTTCGCTTCATCACTTCATCTACCCCAGTGACGTGACCACCGGGGGAGTGACGTGGGGCAAAACGGAGAAACTCATTTCAGATTGGATGTCGCGACACAGCGTCACTCAAAGTCGCTTGAAAAGTTCAACATTTTCAACTTTCTCCAGTGACTCAGATCTCGTGATTGAGTTTTGAATGTAATCTAGTTGCCAGAGTAGCTGAAGTTGCATCGGATAACAGCTACATTTTTGCTTACCTTAATTCCTCGTTTGGACGCCCCTGTTCATATTTCTCTCTGACGTGGGATACACCCATATCTGGGTGTAGCCAATGCACCTGGTCTGTTGATTGGCTGTTAGTGAGACGCAGGCCGAAACAGGAGGTCCAGCGCACTTTATGAATGTCTAAAATCTTCTGAATGATGCCCTGCAAACAATAAGTCCCAACAATGAAATATTAAAGGCCTGGGTAAACTTTGCTCAATGGTAGAGAATCTATTTGTGTCTTATAATCGATTTAGTGCTAATCTTCTTTACGTTTTATACGTTACACCAATAGTTACATCTGGTATTTTGCATTGGGTCAACGAGGATATCTGTCCATGTCTGTGCGTGTGTTTGTAAGAAATTTCAAATGACATTCCCACTGAAACAAGTCAACAACGTACACACACACACACACACGCAGGAGCATGTGTGTGTTTCAATGTAAAACGCTGGGGGGGGTCTGACCTAGATAGTGAAGGAGGGAGTGATGGAAGAAAGGCAGTGACACATCTTTACTGACCCCTAAGATTTAAGCTGTGCTACGCAGAACCTGCATTATGGTAGTACATGCAAAAGTAAATAAGTAAATACACACACAAAGAACTGGTGTGCTGAGGTTATATGTATTTGATTAGATTTTTTTTAAATTTATTTCAATCATGTAAATGACAACTTAAAAACAGTTTAAAATAAAATAAAATAAATTAACATCAAGAAATAAAAACAAAACAGTATCTTGCATCTTCAGATTTTTACACATCTCAGTTTACTTGAACGTAAAGGAGCAGAAAGATCCTACCACTTTAATCTTTTTTTAGATTTCCTAACTTAAATGTTAAAGTCTCAATTTATAAACAATTTGAAAAAAAATAATGTGAATAAACAATCAATGCAATATAATACTTACACAGAAACCATGCAATAACAGTTTTTTACATTGACCATACATCCTTTACAAATATATGTACCATATCGCACAACTTTTTACTTTACTCAGGCTTGGAATTATTTTAAATTCAGTAATCACTCTGTTCCACAGTTTAACTCCACAGATGATATTTCAGAAGCTTTTCACTGTTGTACGAACACTGCAAACCTTTAGATTTGATTTCCCTCTTAAGTTATAACCTTCCTCTCTTTCATGAAACATTTCCTGAATATTAGTAAGCAAAATTGTGCTGATCTAACTCATTCAAAAAACAATCAGCTCATTTAAATGTTAAAATAAATAAATGTTACTACAGGGTGTAAATACCGGTACATGATTGAGTGTATCTAAAGTGTTATGGCTTACAAATCAAACCAACCGATTCATTTCTACTTACCCTGATATCAGTTGCATCTCCATATCTGATATTTGACGACCAGCAGCTGTTTTCAGTGTTGGTCTCAAAGTGATGACAGACTTTCAGAACTCTGTCCATGGAGCCAGCCATGGTACGGTCCGATCCGCCTGCACTCAGCCTTGATTTGGTAGCTCCTATGAGGGTGTGGTTCAGGTTGGGGTCCAGGTAGGCCGTCGCCATGCTTTTCCTTGCTGTCACCGCTGCTGCTAGGTGTCTGTCATATTCTGCCAATCAAAGAGAACGAGAAAAAAAACTCAATAAATGAAAGGACGGAAGACAAAGTTCAAATCAAATGAATCCGGAAACGAATCCTGTAATTAATCCTGGTGACGATGTTTCACAAAATAATTGTGGTTATTTAATAATTAATAACAAGTTAAATTATTCACATTTGGTGCAAAGGTTTTCTAACACGGTAACAACTGATTACCACTGACTTCTAATGAGCCGAATAAATTAGATCACAGCAAACAAATGCTTTACCAGCATAATTTTAAGATGGAATGAGATTCGAGTCAACAAAAATAAAAGAAAAGCTGCTATTAAAGATTAAATCAGATTTTTTTAATATATATATATATATAGGTTGTGGCAAATTCACGTGAAAGGGTGGGACAGGAAGCTACCACTATGTAATCAGAAGTGATCTCTGTGTGTGAAGATAGTCGTGAAGTCTACGGTAGAGTCTTAGTTAAATTCTCATGACGGCAGCACAACAAAGCAAACAAGTTCCTGGATTAGACTCAACGAAGTGCTACAAAAGTCCAGAAGAGACGGATGGAATGTGGGCACATTTTTCTTTCTTCATTTTTAAAAAAAAAGTCTGTTTTCTCAAATTGCAGCTAGAGTTTACATGTTCTCCATGAGGGCAAAAGTGTCTCCTTCGGCTACCAGTGTCTAAAAAGCAGTATATGAGGTTAAGTTAGTCCATTTCTATTATTTAGTCTTTTCTTTGCCTTTAAAAAAAAAAAAAAAACTTTGGACAGCAAAAATAGCCGACTAAATTCTTGAGAGAGTGAAGTTATTAATGTAATGTTAGAGGTGAGCCTTTTTTGGCTGAGCACAAAGAGGAGGGAATACCCTGCAGGCTCCATTTGAAAACAAACAGATATCTGACTGATACATTTACTACAGTTTCATGGTAACTTTATCTAAATATGAACTGCAGCCTCTATGCTTTTGTTTGTGTGTGTGTTTCTGAATGTGCAGATGTACGAGTGTGGGAGTTGCTGACTGTAATCTCTTTCAAGCTCAATTTTCTGCATCCATTTCTCCCTGTACCTCTTCTCTTGTCTTAAATGAGAAATTGATGTGCTCTTTCAGGTAATTACATCTGAGAGGTGAACAGGTTACGTGTGTAGTAACAGAAACACAGAAACAGACACAAACCCCTCGGGAACGCCTGTGCTGATGTTGGATGAGGATAAAGGTAAATGTGCTCGGATTTTTTTTCGCAAAAACTCTCGAGCGCGCGCACACACACACACACACACACACACACACACACACAGCAGATCAACGGTAGCCGTGGCTGTACATCAGCTTTGGTTCTCATGGAGTCAGATGTCAGATTTGTGAGAAGCAGAACTATAAGCTTCAGTGTCTTTTTGTCTATGCGTGTGTGTGTGTGTGTGTGTGTGTGTGTGTGTGTGGGGGGGGGGGGGGGGGGGGGGGGGGGGGGGGGGGGGGGGGGGGGGGAGTTTCATTCCTACCTTTTTCCCAACACATGGGGAATGGGCTACAGCCAATAGTCGCCATGGAAACGCATGTCCGTCCTGCTCTGTGGCTGTCCACACTGAGGACGGACAGACAACGTGTCGTTTCCCGATCACGCATCACCACACGGGGTCAACTTGTCGGGTGTTGAAGCAGAAAAAAAAGGCTCACAACGATGCAGACATGGCTGCAAAGCAATATTAACATTATCCTACAATTATTTCCGATTTCCAGTCTGTTGAGACGATAAGAACGTCCAGAATCCAACAGAAAACTAAAGGTAATTTGCACTTCTGTGCTGTAAAATCTCGTCCTCTTAAGCTTTTCCTCTCAGCCGAAGATGCAGAAGAAAAACAAGAACCAAGAATTTGACTCCAATACAATCCAATGTTTGTTTCATTCCTAATTTTCAGTCCAACAAGGCCTGCACACCATAGTTACAGAGCTGTCACTCAGGAGACGATTCAGTTGGTTTCACCCGTTTCAGAGTGTCTGTAGAAGGACGGCGCATTCAGCCAAAAGTTAAGAGCCAAATCCAATGGGGCTCCAGAAGGCCTTTAGGCAGTCGGTGGTCACAGAAAAAGAGCGACATTTCTGTGTCCTGTCTGAATGGATTATCAAGTATAAAACCAAGTGAGAGAAACTTGGTGCAAAGCTGCCTAGCCTGAGGAAAGTTGAGTAAAGAATGAGAGAGCAGAAAAAGCCAAGCAGGAGGAGCTGCACACACCATTAATATGCTAATTGTTTGCCTTTCTATTGTAGAAAAGGCCACTCCCACCTAAGAAGCTGATCACAGAACAGCTGAGCGGAGTCATGCATGCAAGGGACAAGCCTGAAACTGTTACTTTTGAATCCAAGTGTTAAACAGGAACAAAACAATCCCATCCTGAGGTTAACGTCTTTATATCTTAGCATCAAACCAAACACACATTACCTATGATTATTCCTGTGAGGCACTGAAGCCTAACATGATCGAACAAGTAAAATAAACCAAATTAGGCCCATAGAAACTGTTTTTTCTAAATTATTTAAAGTCCTACAAATCCATCATAATCCTGCAAGTTATGTGCAATTTATGAAATATCACGTCAACACATTTACAACCAACAGAATGGTCCTTTTTTTATGTGATTTGAGAATTTGTTTTAAGGGGAAGAGAATACCATTAGCATTGTTGTAATTGCTAACAAAATTATTTCCGAAAAGAACTGCCGATGTTAATCCTGAGCAGCTACTTCCTCTGTCACTCTGGAAGCAACATACCAACGATATCTACAGCAACAGGAAGTTGAAGGCAAATTATACAGATTCACATACCTAAATAGGGATTTACATGGATGTACGATATGTCTTCATCACGCAAACACACACCTACAACAAGTACTTGGGATGTAAGGATATATCCTAAATCGGCTAAAAATTGATGCAAATAAGAGGGGATTAAAATCGATACAGTACAGTATGTGTATCAATACTCTGCTTAAACTATCGGTGGTGCTGTGACAGTTTTAATACTGCTTGTTTGGACATCACGCTCTTGGTTCAGCTCCAAGTGTGCGGGATAAACTAGGAGCAGCGGTGGGAGAAGAGCTTTAATGTAGCGAATAAAACAAGACCCGACAGGGTCATACAGAACAGAGTCCGTCCCATTCGAAAGAAGCCGATGTCTCTTTATGCTCAAACCCGTTCCAACCCCACGCTATTCATGTCCGTGCGCATGCATGAATGATCCGAGGCATCTATCTCAATACATAACCTGATTTACTGCGCAACGTCCGAACCCGGCCCGAGCCCAAGGTATAACCGTCGAAATAAAGCCTAAACCGTCGGCACAGAGCGACACACACCGACACACACACAGTAAGAAAATTATGTAAATTCAAAGCCAGGAACATAAGCAAACTTTTTTCACATATTTATTATACTTTTTTTAATGTTTTTTTTTTGTTTGTTTAACTTTGTTCAAACAGTTCGTACGAAGGCTATAAAAAGAAAATATATTAGTCAAAAAAAAAAAAATTGACAATTCAAGTAAAGGGTAGCAGAATCTGTATTTTCACAAAAAAAAAAATATTCAAATTTAAAGTAGTCAAGTGCATCATTACTTCCTAAACTATGATTTGAATTTATTTATTGTTTTTTATTAAATCAGGATTTGAATCAAATCGTTGACTGAGTGTATCCTTACACCCCTAACAGTTCCTCATAAGATGACCAAATATAGCACTTCCCGTGCACCCATTGAATCTATGTGTGCACGTGTGGGTGTATCTTCAACCTTCCTAAGCAGCCATTGTTATGAAAATGTGTTGGGAGGCCAGGAGGTTTCCGATGTGTGTGTGTGTGTGTGTGTGTGTGTGTGTGTGTGTGTGTGTGCGCGCTCAGGCTTGTGTGTATGCGTGAGGAATTACAAGCTTTTTTTCAAAAAAAAAAAAAAACAAAAAAGGGCCGGATGTAGCTTTGAATGGGAAGAGCGCTTTTGGGACCAAGCCAAATCTCTTCTTTTTCTTTTTTTTTTTAACCACACTGCATTTACATTATTTTAAAGCAACACCCTGAAGCTGGAAAATGCTAATGCATCTTGTACGAGGAGAGGGTGAACCTCAGATGTGTGAAATCGACTTTGATGGGTAATTGTTTGTTCGTGGATTAGTCTGTGCACTTGTTTCAGAACCTTGAAGGAAGGTATAAAAAAAGAGCTTTATGAATCACAAACATAACCATATTACTACTGCAGTAAAGGCTTTTAATTCACACATCTAATTTGGCATCTGGGGAATACAAAATAAAGTTATATTTAACCATAACTTTAAAATGTCTGACATATCTTAATTTATTATTCATCACTTTTACTATAATTGTTTAAAATTGTTTTAATTGCTGTAGAAAAAACACCACAGGATAAATGTACACAGACAGTATTATTGAGATTAACAATAATGTTAGAAGGACAAAGTAAAGGCTGTTGATGTTCTTCACCTCCAAACAAAGTATAATCATCAAACCAACATGATGTATTTGCCTTTAGGGAATCAATTAAAACCGCATTAAAACAGGCTAATCTCTCCCTAATATATTCATCATAGGTCTACACAGACATGAAACAAGTAAATCATATTATATTGCAGTGAATTCAACCACTCACCTGTGTAGAAGGCGATCCTTGAAATATCTGAAAGACAAATGAAGAAATTAGTTAGTTAAAGTGTGATTAATACATTTGATGTGCTGTTTGCTGTTTAACAAATAATAACCAAACCAGAACCAATTATGAAACATTAGTTTATTTAACACAATTCAGCTGCAACAGTGGGAAAGCTTTAGTTTATTTGACAATATTTGTCAAAGCAAGTTCATTAAAAATCCATCAAGATCCTTTTTACAGACATCTCTCACACATCTATTTTTAAATTTGCTATTATAACAATGTTTCCCCTGCAAACTGATTTGGTATAGTTTTACAGTCAAAGAGCAAATATGTGACTATCACAGTAGTGTATTGTTATATGAACTTAAACAGGAATTCTGAAGGGAGCTATTTCAGGTTTTAGGATAAGATGTATTTGTTGACAATGAAATATAAATAAAAGACGACAACAAAGATGTGTTGAACAAGCCCAGTCCTGCAGTAGACCTAAGTTTCAGAGAATTAATTAAGTACATCAAGTACATTGATATGTAAATGTATTTATGTCTGCGTATGTGTGTGTGTATGTATATTCTTCATTTATCAATTCTATTTCCCTCCATTTTATAAGAATCTGTGTACCTTTCGTTCTTTGGTTATTTCGTTTAAAAAACAAATTGGAAAAATGGAAAAAAACAGGTTGGTTTTTTGGTTTTATTCATTTAAAACCAGAAACCAAAAACCAAACATGCAGCGTTTTTCTGTTTCAAAATTAAATCTGGTTCTGTTTGTGTGATATTTGGATATTTACGGGGAAACTAGGACGAGAACTTCATCTTCTAATCTCACCAGAGAGAACGACCGACAGATGGACCTTTACTCTGCTGCGTTTTATAAAATGATCTTGTGGCATGTTTTCCACCTCACACCGATTGCGTTTCGTTAAAGAGTTATTGATGCTGGAAGTCCGATTCTGTGAATATCTGCCAACTTTACCGAACAGTGTTACGGTCCAAATAGTATCCAGATAAACTGGTGACTGGGAAGACTTTTGCTCCCGGTTCGGACATAAAAAGAAGCAACGCATAAGTCACATTACTGGTGAATTGAAACGTTATTATTACATAAATAAATCAAAACCAAAAATGGATGTTATGTAAAACATGTACATATGTGGAACCAGAGGTGGTGTAATGAATCTACTGGTGCTCCTCGTTTATGATGATCAACTTCCGTGTGTGTTGACGCCTGCTGTTAGCGGTATTTATAACGTGCAAAATAAACATTTTTACCACACTATTTGTCATTTTGATTTGGTTTTAAAATGGAATAACCAAAAAACAAAGGGTTGTACAAATTTGTAAGGTTTTCTTTCTTTTTTTTGTTTTCTTGAGGTTTTTTTTTTCTGTTTTGCTCTACATAAGAAATTACAAGTGGAATTAAATATATGTTAAGAGTTTGTGTATTCAGACAAAGTTTTCCAGGAATATATTTTAAAAAAGGAATTATTACAAGTGCAATTATCGTATACTTTAAGTAGTTGGAAAATTCATTAAAAGGAAAAAAAAATTCAGTACATCAAGTTTTGAGAGTTGCTAAAAATAAAATTGGAATCAGAATTTCTCGCAATCAAGATACAATTTGAGTAGTGTCGTTCCATCATCCTTACAGGTTGGCCTCCTTAAGATGACTGTGAACAATTTTTGATTGTCATGCTGCTATACATTTACGTTGTTCAGAAAAACCTTTGTGTTTTTTAGCATTACATAGTTTTATTTCACTGTTAAGAACCGTAATGATTTGTTAAAAAAAATAAAAGGGTGTTGCAAGCACAAGCCATCAAAATGTCACGACAAAATGAGTTTAGGAACTATAAATTAGGGGCATCATATATAACAATAAACTTCCACAAAAAATAAAATTCCTTCCATCATTAGAACTGGATTATAATTGGATGGCAATTCGACCTTGACCGTCAGTTCTAAAAGGAAATGCAAAGCTTAATTTACAAAAACTGACTTGACAAAGTAACAAAAATGGCAGATATAGCAACAGGAAATTGAATTGCTGAATTTAAATTGTTTGAACAATGTTAAATATGACTGTATTTATTGACCGCTGTGACACACTCCATTAACAACAATACTGATGACCCCCCAACAAAAGCCCATGAGAAACATTAAAGAGAACTTGACACCAGGTTATAGGAAAATGTCAAAAGGAAAAGTGCCTAAAGTGCTTTAGACACCCTGACGTACTGCAAACACTCACACATACGTACACACTTACACTGTATTGAATACCAGCTGGGGTTGTTAGCAAATATGATGTAATGGTAAAAGAGAATCAAGAGGAAATGCCATAAAGGTGACTCATGGTGTGGGCTTCTGCATATGTGTGTATCGATACATGTTGCGTAACAGGATACGGGAAAGACTCATTTGTGTCTGTGTGTGTATCTCAGAGTGCTAAGACTTTAAATGCCTTTATATCATTGAAATTTCCCAAGAAACAATTGAGAGTAATCACATTATATTTTCAAATATTCAACTCAGAGCTGTAGATTTTCAAAGTTTTTACGACAGCTTCAGTCATCGTGTTACAGTAAGTGGCCTCAGTTAGGGTAAACATCACTTGTATATATCGAGGCTTAGCTTTTTACAGCCTAAATAAATATTTCCAATTGGTTTGATTTACAGCGCAGTCCGTCTTTTTTTGTTTTGTTTTTTTATTACATAAATTGTGGCTTAAGCCGTCTTAAATTCACCAACAAAAGGATAAGTTTAACTAACCTTTGTCAACAACGCAAGACAAAACAACAATTTTTTAAACGAAACTAAAACTTAAACTAATTCTGATCAAGACTAAAACCAACACTAAACATAGTTTGAGCTCGCTTTAATCCACGCCACGGTTCATTTAGCTGGAAAGTTGGCTTTGTTTGGACAGGTTTGAATACAAAATCTAATGGTTCACGGAAGATGGCTAAACTACAACACCATTAAAGTATAAAATGACCATTGACTGTGCAGGGGTGTGTATCTGCTTCTAAAAATTCACCAAAATAACAAGGTTTTTAACATGTTTATCAGACAATGACGGCTAGATGTGGAACTCTGACAACAGAACATAAAACTCTGTGTCTTTCTAAATTAAACAAGGTATAAATTGTTGTTTACTCCACAGTGTTTTGGAGGCTTTAATCATATTCCATAAGGCCATTAGCTTTTGAACACGAGAAAGTGAAACTTATTATCATTGACACATCAAATTAATTCATTTTCATAAATACCATGACCTTTATTTTTCATTTCCCTTCTTGTGTTCTGGACATTTTCAATTATTTTCCCAGGTTTAGACAATGTATTTATAATGTGAGTTACTAGCGGTGGTAAAGCATGACAATTTCAGGATTTCCTTAGATTACGATTCAATTACAAAACAATTTTCATTTAGTAACAGTTATCAATTCAATTGTATGGTGTAATTGAAATATCCAAACAAGGAGGACTCACCTGGTTTGTATTACAATATATAAAATATAAATAATCGATCTTTGGGAAGCTCAGTCATTCGGGAGGGGCTCAAAGTAGGGTCGCTGCTCCTCCGCATCGAGAAGAGCCAGGTGAGGTGGCACGGGCACCTAATTAGGATGCCCCCTGAACGCCTCCCTAGTGAGGCATTCAGGGCACGTCCCTCCGGAAGGAGGCCCCGGGGAAGACCCAGGACACGCTGGAGAGACTATGTCTCTCGGCTGGCCTGGGAACGTCTCGGGGTCCCCCCGGAAGAGCTGGAGGAAGTGGCCGGGGAGAAGGAAGTCTGGGTGTCCCTACTGAGGATGCTGCCCCCGCGACCCGGAAACGGCTAAGCATGAGAAGATGGATGGATGGATGGACGATCTTTGGGAATTTAAGAATCAATTCATAATTGTCAATAGTAAAAATTGCAATTAATACATTATCTATTTTTTATCACTACCCCTAGGAGCTGCTTTGATCATAATTCTGTATGTTTAATGTTTTAAGCTAACAAAAAAAAAGCAGCAGAGAAGTGCCACATGCAGTAAACTGATCTGAATCAGTGCTGATGAGGTGTTTGTGACGACATTGAGATGAACCTTAAGCATTTAGAGTAGTGATGTACCGAAATGCATAATAATATCTTTCGATGTTTCGGTTTTGGGCCTTGGTTTTCTTATTTTCAGTTTTCGGTTTCGGCCAAGAATTTTCATTTCGGTGCATCCCTAATCTAAAGCCCATCTATTCCCAGGGTGCTATGAAAGCTCTACTCTATCTGTGTCCATCTCATCACTCTAGAATTACTGCCCTACACATTAGGTGCTACCTAGCCAGAGATTAGCAGCCAATGTTCTTATAGATTTTAAGCTGTTGAATGTTTTCTGTTGCACTTTTTGATCATGTAAAGCACACTGAGTAGCCTTGTGTAGGACATGTGCTATACAAATACATTTGCCTTGCCTAAAGTCTAGACTGAACAACCATAGGAGACAGTTGCCTGTCTAATAGACAGGAATAGACTGCATCTGAACTAGAGCTTCTTCATGGACAATAAAAGCTTGGGGCATTTTATTGTTAGACATTATTACTTTTCATTTTGACTGTCTTCATCATTCATTCTTATTGCTTTAAATACAATCTTACATCTGGAGCTTGCTGTATGGATAATCCCTGTCTCTGAAGTTTCTGCTGTAGTGCTATTGTAGTGCTAGTGTGTTAACACCCCTATTTATCTCTCTCCATCTGTTACACACAATGCAACACTTAAACACACATGAATACTTCCTGGTGGAACAGGCCAAAACACCTGCTATTCAAGCTGAGCTCAACAGCAAGACACAGTGGCAGAATAGAAAAGGAAACAATTACTATCAATGCACAATGATCCTGCAGAAGTGGGTAAACGCTTTAGATTTAGAAAGTAACGTTTTATTCTTTTACCAAAAAATAAAGTGTCTCGTGTCACCTCTGACCATTTTTAAATCATTATTTAATTTGTATCCCTAATGTTTTGATTTGTTGTTTTCCTGCTTCAGAACACTTCTACACAACAGATACTTATAACTTTGTTAATGTATTTGTTAATGTATTCCTGACATTTTGGCAATTTTAATTCAATTCAACTTTATTTATATAGTGCAAGATACAACAAAGTAATCTCAAACTCAAAGTGCTGAACAAAATATAAAGTCCATAGTAAAAAAAAAGAACCTAACAAGATCCACATGAACAAGCACTTAGCAACAGTGGGAAGAAATCTCCAGCAGAATCAGGTTAAATGGTAAATGGTAAATGGACTTGATTTTATATAGTGCTTTATCACCACACTGAAGCAGTCTCAAAGCGCTTTACATATCAGCTCATTCACCCAATCACTCTCACATTCACACACCAGTGGGACAGGACTGCCATGCAAGGTGCTAGTCGACCACTGGGAGCAACTTAGGGTTCAGTGTCTTGCCCAAGGACACTTCGACACATAGTCAGGTACTGGGATCGAACCCCCAACCTCTCGATCAGAAGATGACCCACTACCACCTGAGCCACGGTCAGGTTCCGAGGTGGCAGCCATCCGCATCGACTGGTTGGGGTTAGTGAACAGAAGGGCAAACAGAATAGGATAGGATAGTCCATCCGAATAGAGCCGCGAACCATTTCCTCATATTCACCTTTACAGAGGCATATTAACTTTATGCCTTTTCTAATAGTGCCAATGATTGTATAACAATCAGAGTTGCATGAGTTTGGTCCTCGCAAGCTCCTACCCAGCATGTTTTAGATGTCTCCCTTCACTAACACCACCTTAATCTAATATTTGTGTCATCATGCAGCTCTCCAGAAAGCCCGATAATGATCTATTCTTTAGAATTAGGTGTAGTGGACCAGAAACAAAAACAAACTAAAACATGCAAATGATGTACAGTACCGGGTTTGAAGAAGGCTTATACAATTACTTATTGTTTGTCTTGGAAACAAATTGATTAATGCTTCCATATAACAACCTCACTGTAGTCAAGTAACCCAAGGGGTACATGTATCCCTGGTTACTGGTCTTAGTGGCTTTTTAGCTGAGGTTTAGATAGTGTTTGATATAACCACTTTGAATGGACAACCCTAGCCTATCGAATAAAGATTATATTATTTGTCATACACACAAATATACACAGTACAATGCACAGTGAAAGGTATTTGTACTGGATGTAAAAAAAAGACGAAAGTAAGACATACCTAGATAAAAAAAAAAAACTTTATAAAGACATTTTTATGAATACAAAACTCCTGTTAGTTTTGTTTATTCAGAGATTGAGATGTGGAAAAAAAATAAAAAAAATGTATATATGTTTTTTTTTATTATTATTATAAAATGCTACCTTTTTTGCTTAGCTGGCATGAGGGACAATATACTTCCTAATTTGTCACAGTTTTTAGAGTGAAAGTGTAATATTGTGGGTTTTTTTTTTTTACCAATGCAGACTATTGCTGATAAAGGTTAGACTATGATTAATGTCAGAGCGCCACAAGCAGACATAACTACTGTTTATCTATACAAACATGTGCTCAAACACAACCATGTTTTCATTTCATTATCCACATTCCAATTAACATCAAGCAGTAAATCTTAACTTGCCGTGTGCTAGAAGATAAAGAACAGTGGACCCATTAAACATCAAACACACACTTATTATAAGGCCTTCTCCCCTGTCAAGCACTACACGCATCGCGCACCATAATAAGGTCACGCACACACATGACTGCTCACACACATTTATCTGCAAAAGGGCACACATTCACTCAAGTGTGCATCTTTCAGGTGCAGCGATAAAGCTAACTGGTTTACCATGTTAAAGTATCACACTCGGACCAGATATTCACGCATTATTAATCCAATGAAACAGATTTAGGGCGAATGAACTGGTGAGATAACGTAAGCTTTAGCATTAGCCAGTCAAGGCAAATCTGACTTGGAATAAATTATTAAAATTCAGTTGAAAAATCCCCAGTTGTATGTTGAACTAGCATAATAAATGAAAACATGTCTTTTTTCTTACCATTAAAAATTGAGTGCTTCTTCTATTTTGCATGAGAAACACACCCAGGGGTGATCATTTACTAGGCTAAAAATGAGCTCTAGATTCTGATTGGCCTGCAAACTCCAATAGTAAAGGTTCAGACACTGGAAATGAGTGCATCGTCCATGTTAATGCACCATGTATATGTAATTTCTTTACAATAAGTTGGATATAACATTGTCGAGTTCTGCTATTAAAAATGTGATTTTTACAACATTTTTATATACTTTATGCACACTTTACAGTAATTGTGTGTGTGTGGATATTTTCGTGTGTAAACAAGAAAGCATCCCACTTTGCCTCAGTCTTGTTTAGCAAATTTCTACTCATTACAAGCCAAGATCAAAATATTCAAACAGCCTGAAATATGGATGATCTAACCTAGAAACAAAAGCCACAGGGGAGTAGTACGGTAGTTGAAGCCTAGCACACGCACACTGTGTCATACACGCACACACATACACACATGTTGAAAAATTATACATTAACACCTACTCGTGAATATATGAGGGAAATTATTAATTTTTTGACAAATACATTATCTCTTTTTCACACGCGCACACACACACACACACACACACACACGCACGCACACACACACACAAATAAACTATGTTTTCACCAAATGTAAGGCATGTCAAAGAGAATAGAATAGAGCAATATGTTTTTACAAAGTGATACATTTTGGCTGAAAACTGGTTTATTCATTCAATCATTTATTGATCAAAGATAATTTAACTGTCCTTTTTGAAAAAAATAACAAATACAGTCCTCCATCTCAACCACTTCGTCAATAACTTGCTGATGCAAAATGTCCCACAGGCACATTTATTAACAAACAGTTAACAGGCTTTTTCTCCTATAAAGGACAGCATGTATGATTTGAAGAAACCTCAAACACAGTAAAAAAAAAAAGCGGCACAACGGAAATGACTCCAGACAAGATACTTGCGCACATCTCATTTTCGAACTCCATCAAGGTATTGATACCCTGAAGCCACACACCGAAATTGGTTATCCTATCTTAAACAGTTTCTATGAGAAGCTGTCCCCTTTGAAGATACCTCAAACAGAGTCCAAAGAACGGAACAAGGGCAATAACTCGAGAAAAATATAACTGTGCGCTTCTCATTTTCAAACTCCATCAAGGTATTGATACCCTGAAGCCACACACTGAATGTGGTTATCCTATCTTAAACAGTTTCTGATAAAAGCTGTCCCTTTTAACTCAAATGGACCGACGGACGGACAGAGCTCAAACTTATAACTCTATTCCACACTATGAAAAATCTATATATCGATATAGGCAGTATTGTAATTTTCTATATTGCCAAAATACAATACTCGATATATCTTGAATCTCGATATATCGCCCAGCCCTAATTACCACAGTCATTTTATCTCTTACATGACTATTAAGGATATATTTAAGGGAAGAGTTGCACACATTAAGAGCAGGAAAAAAAGTCTAAACATTTCTTGTTGTGTTTTTTTTTAGTTGTTGTTGAAAAAGCAGTGGGGTTGAAGTCCTACCATGATAGAGTCCCTCCATTGAAAAGAGAACAGAAGAGAAGTAAAGTCCTTCTTTGAGAAGCAGCTAAATTAGGCAAAACCTCAGATCCTGAGGTCTACCCAGTAATGATGGCTAATGGTTTAAGCTCACAGACCAGTCTGCTCCTCCTCCTCCTGCTACTACAACTACTACTACTGCTGCTGCTGCTGCTATCACACTGACACACATATACAAACAGAGAGCAGCATGTGTGGTGGGAGTAGTGAAGGGATGAGGGGGGGAAAGGAGGGAGGGAAGCAAAAAGCAGCAGTAGGCTGCTGATGAGGAGAGAAAGGGGGAGGTAAGAGGAAGGAAGGAGAGGGGGTTTTGTCCCCCCCAAGAGGATAATGGGGGGTGTGGGGGTTAACCAGATGTAGAGGAGGCAGGGGGGGTACACAAGTGAGGATGGACATACTTAAGGCAAGAGATGTGATGCAACGACTGCTCAATTAGAAATGATGAATATAGAAGAGGAGGAGACACTGGAAAATGGAAAATATATATGATTAGAGATCGAGTGCATTCATTTAATCAACGTACGTGGAAGTGGATCTGCTATTCTGTCCCAAAGAAACACAGAGTTCCCCTGAGGCACTGCTCAATCAGTCATAATTTAATCATCTCAACTCAACGCTGCCAGAAATACAATCCATCATGTATAGAAATAAAACAAATGAGAGAAAAAAAAATCATCTATCATGGAAGAAAAAAAGCAGTTCTGCTGAATTTACACATTTAATTGAATTATAAAGTAATCAAATTAATTACCAGCAGAATGAAATTAGGGGGAGAAACTTGCTTATTTAGTTATAGATGGATGCATTCCAAGTTTTTGTCTTTACACTAAAGGTGACATGAAAATCTTCGCTGACTGCAGCCAAATATACTAAGTTTAAACCCAGACAATTCAGTGGCTAGCAATTAAGCTGGTGTTAACTTACAAAAAAAACCACTCAATTTTCTCAATTTTTATTAATAAACTAGCAAATTTCTTCCAAGTTTGAAGAACCTATAACTAGAGGTTCTCATCAGTACATCTGCAGCTGTGAAATGATCAGATTTGGGACTATCCAGAGAACATTGTGCACTAGGAATCATTTCTTTTTAGTTGATGATAATACAGCAGAAAACTCTTAACTACTGATATAATATAACATGCAGGTTATCCACAATACTACAGCATATCCCAGTCTATGTACAAGGCATGGGGCAGTAAAGGCCAGTAGAGGACAAGCTCTATTCTTTCTGAAGGAAAGAAGATTAATAGGTCACAGGATTACTAGGACAAGATGAAACACGCACATACACACGTGCACACGCACACACATAAGCAGATACACTTTGCTTGTCTTCTTAAGCTGTGTTTTGTGTTTGAGATAACATCGCCCTCTAGTGGAATCCATTGATAAAACTTTTTTTTTGTATAAAGTGTTATATTTATTGTTCCATGAAGCCATCAACACAACTTTTGTGGTGTTAAACTTCCACAAATAAGGTGTTACTTACAAAGGTTTAACTATAAAGTCTTGTTCACCAGTCTTTCTACTCAAATTTCAATCCTCTTCAAATTTTATAGTGTATCGATTGCTCAGTGTTTCCCAAACTTTTTTGGATCACGACCTCATTTTGCAATCACAAATTTCTGGCGACCCTAAAGACATTTTCTTTTCTAGAATTAGTTGTTTTTTTTAATATCATGTTTGTTATACTATGTTACAAATATAGAGTAGCTAGGATAAGTGCACAAAGTGACAAGATGCACCAGCTCAGATATTTTAGTATCGTTATTTAAGATTGTATGTCATGTTGTAATTTGAAAAACAATATTAAAAAAAAAAGAAAAGTAATAAGTATTTTTTTCGACAACCCCGTTTAAATTCCAGGTGACCCCATGGATCAAGACCCCAAGGTTGAAAAACACTGTGATAGCCGATCCATCTAGTAACAGTATTAAAGAGTTTGCCATTAAAAAATAAAATAAAATAAAAGTGTTTTAAATGAGTTTTATTTTAAAGGAGCATAGGGTAGGATTTAGAAATCAGACTCCATAGTGACACCACGATGGTTGGTGTAACTGCCGTCATCAGCCATGGAGCGCGCATTCACTGTTTGCTTATCACCGACAGGTGAAGTCGGTCACATAGTGTCGTTTGCGCGCAAATAAGGACAATTATAAAGGAATACACCGTTGAAACATTCCTTTTTCTGCACAATAACATGGATTATCCTTACCTTTGATACATGGCTTATATAAATAGATCCAATGGGTCTTTTGCGTGTACTGTCTGTGTTTCATTTTCTCTTGTTACCAGTGCGCTGATCTGATGTTGACATTAACAGTTTTGTTTATAAAATCGGTGCTTACCACTAAAACAAATGTAAATATGTCATTTCTTTGAGGAAAAAAAAATAGGTTTTCACTTTTGGGTCGGACTCGGACGAGAAAATGCGGCCCATCGGCACTCCAACTGTGACACGGTTATTTATTTACTCGCCATTCACGTGACTGCTTACTGCAAGACCTGTGCACATGCCTCTGTGGAACCAAACAATAGTTTAGTCAACTGTGATAGTCTTCTTTCAGTCTCATAGCCGTCTTCTTCTCATTCTTTTTTATTTCCGGTATTGGGACACCTCTCCAAGCCGTCGAAAATGCGCACGAGCGTCTTTTGACTTCATGTACGCAGAACTGCGTGGGGAAATCGGTACCGTAACAGCAGTACAAAATGTATCACACACTCTTTTCAAGGCAATAGGTAGAAATATGTCTGGACTCATTCTCTTTGATTTGGAGCGTATCATCACCCATTAGCATTAAAAAAACTTAAAATTAATGTTTATTTTTTTCTCAAATCCTGCCCTATGCTCCTTCAACTAAACCTCATTCAATAACTATATGATGTGTACAATTAGAAGCTTTGAAAAACTATTGTTGGATACTGTCAGATCATATCCATTGAAATATATGATCTTGTATTCATGTGTTTGAGAGTGCACACTGCTGACATTAAATCACACACACACAAAGTCATTGCATAAGAAGAAGAGTGATAGACAGTTTCCAAACAATTGTCCAATGAACCTTTGTTACAGGAGCAATCACAGACATTTAGACAGGCACACACAGGGACACACTGTGACGCGACATGCACATGTTCCCTCAAGACTCAACAGTGTATGGCAGCACACCCACTGTCTGTCAGTGTGATGTCATACCTGTGGCTTGAGTCCAGGTGTTCCACTGACTGTGCAGATCACTACTTGCTCCCCTTTGTAATGCATCACTAGTCTGCCTTTGTGCGTGTCTCTACCCATACAGTGTTGTGTGTCTGTGATGGATCTAAAGAAGATATGAGGTCATATGTTTGGTGCAGCAGACACTGACCATGACTGGGTGAAATATGACTCTTTCTCTTTGCGTCTCTTTACAGTCGGTAAAATCCCAGACGCGTGCAATCCAGATTACAACACATTATAAATGTTAACCTTCACTCGACTCCTGGTCCTGGAAGGTCACTACCTGGGATAAATGTAAGTATGTTTATCACCATCCAGCTTTCTTGATGTCCTGAACCTATTTTTTCAGATGCCAATTAATATAATGAAAGACAGCAACAACCTTCAAAGCCAAAGCTGAAAACCGTACTTTGACGTGTTTACATTTATACTGGCCTCACTATATTTAAATAGAAAACCAAGTCTGCAACATACACAAACAAAATGCTTTCTCTTGTTATTCCAGCTCTGATTCAATTTAATTCCAAGCAGATTAAAATATTATGATGTGCAACTGTTAATATGACAAATCCCATAATCAATAGCCACAAACACAAGATATGATTAAATGTGAATATGAACAATTGACTCAAAACACATTACTACATAATAATCACATCACATTTACAGATGAACACTGTGTTTTACAATTTGAACTATTCTGTTATTATTTAATGTAAAGTACGATTTATGCCTATAATTTTCTGTGAATTATCTATTAACCTTATTTTGGACTGGAAACCTGTCCAAGGTCTGCCTACCTTTCTTAGCGTTCTAGATCAGGACAGAACGACAACATTAAAATAAATAAAGGTTGACCAATATGACCTTTTTTTTATTAATTTTTATTTTTTCTTATGGCCGATACTGATACCAATTATTAATAATCAAAGAAACCCGATAACGGATATTTTTTTGCTGTAAAAATTATAATTTTGGTGCCAAAATTTTGAATAACATACCTCGGACGAGACTGAATAGACTAGAGTATACTGTTGTTTGTTTGTTTGTTTGTTTTTGTACACAAAGACCTTGAACTCTGTAAGAATAAACTCTGTCACAAATCTTGGTTCAAAAGGTTTAAACATGTTCTTGTTAACTAGTAACTGGACAACAGAAAACGTTGTCATGTTGCTAGATTTGTCTCTAGTTGTTTTATGGGTTTTTTTCTTCAAAAAGGGGGTCTGAAAAGTTGCTAATTATTGCAGATATTAAGCTAAGCTGGCAACGGTGCTCTGCCCTTGGCTTTGATCTGCCAATGAGGCTATTGTGAAAAAATTGTGAAGAGGGATCACTTCATGACGAGAATAAGCAAAAGAAAACGTGTTTTCCAGTAATTATCTCATGTGTGAACAGTGAAGGTCCCCTGCTACATACTGTATTTATTAACCATTCTTTACATTGAGTTGTGCCTTTGTGATTTCCTCCAACATCAAACTCTTTTTTCCACTACTAATGTAACTAAAAACAAAAGAGTCTGGGACATACAATGATTGAACAGACCAGCACAGATGAAGATAAATCACAACTGGTTAATGGCCAGAAACGAATGACATGTTTCACCCACACATGTACACACACTCCAGCAGCCAGATATCTCACCCTCCCAGCTCTTTATGACAATTACTTCTTTCTCTCCCTGTGACTCACTACAGTGTAATTACACACAGACTGTACGACACGCGAAATGAGGAGCCACTCGTTCATAGTAATCAGAAATAAATCTGCACAGTGTTCAAAATGTGGAACAGAGAGACAAAGTTTAGATTTTAGTGGGAAAAGTTCTCTTATATGAAGAAAATATATTCACCGCGTCTTAAGATTTTTGTCACCAAATGGACTTATGACCTCTAGTCTAACCAATCACATTTCACTTTGGACTTGGAAAAAGTGTGTATCTTTGTGTGTGTGTGCATGGCCCAAGATGGGACAAGTCATTAACAATGATGTCATTTCCTTCCATTGTAGCAAATTTGAGTTTCCACAGTGAGAACTCAAGCCAAATCAGAGGGCCCGTCATTGGACACAGACTGAAAAACTTAGCAAGCTCAGTTCAAATGTTTGCATTATTGTTATATTACAATAAATGAACACCAGTGTCTGGACTCTGGAGAGTAAATAGTTTACTTATATTACACAGCTATAACACAGAGTAACAGACAGTTACAGCAAAACACACTGTATTCCGGTTAATAAACAGCATCAAAACACAGTCACAGAAAAAAAAGTTATGTATCTGCATGGTGATTCTGTGGCTCTGTACTGTGTTTTCTGCATGATCAATTAATTAATTAAACGTTATTTATATAGCCCCTTCTAAAGTGCTTCACATAATTTTGCTAACATAATTGACAAAAGTTAAAAATGCCTTTGTTTGAACCCCTGATGACCCTCTTAAACTAAATAACAACTATTTGTGGCTTTAAATTCCTTGACAAAAAACAACACCTATGACCAATATCAAATATGATGATATAATGTATTACTGGTATGGATGTATGTATCCCTGGTTAATTGAGTCAGTAGCGCACACAAAAAAAACATGAACAATTTAACACAAGGTTTTTGAGTTGCTGGACAATAATAAGTGTGAGAAGTCGATGCTGCTGCAGAGGAAGAAGGCGTTTTCCTCTGAGCCCCTGAGGGACACAGCATTTTGGAGGATGCACAAGGGGTGAGGGTTGACTTCCTGAATGCAACTAATCTGGAAGCATAAGGAATGGATGTCCCCCGTTCCCAAATCCAAAACGCACACGCACACGCACGCACCGCGCGCACACACGCACACACGCACACACACAGCTTTTCCTTCGCAGCTGTAAACACAATCAGGATGCATGGAAATACGATCCATGAAAAGGAAAATCTGAGTTTAGCACACATTTATAATGTACGTGTTCTAGACTGGATCGATTGATTCGAGGCTGACACACAAAGCGTTCGCTGTTGATTTTTAAGGGTAATTACCAAAAAGCAGTTTTAGATTTTGTGCAAGATGTGGAAAAACAGCTCAAACCTGACCACAGCTGTACATGTTTACATAATAGGTACAAAGTAGTAGACTATCCACCCTTAGCTTGGGAAATGGTGCAAAACAAGTCCCTTTACACACAGGGCTGCTTTCTCCTTATCGGACAAATGACATCATTAAGTATATCATATACTCCTCGTGAGACTCATGCATACTTAAGGCATACAGTAACAGTATTATCCAGAGCTTTACCAAACTTTCCAATGTACAATTAATGTGAGAAAACCTGCTGTGGGCCCTACTTCAGTCACACTACATACTACATTAAAAACAGTCTATGTTACCGACTGTCATGTTTTACTCTTCATTTTTAGAGCTAAAGTGGTAAAAAAAAAAAGGAAAAAAAAGGTGATTTGTGGTATACAAATGAACAAAGTGACCAAGCAGAAAGCGACCCTGGAGAGAACAAACAGCAGCCAACAACTTCTCTGCAGTGTGGTGGACTGCTCCTGCAAGATCTAAGTGCAGTGAAGTGTTTCTATAAATACAGGCCTCCTGCACCACTGTGCAATTCGCGCACACACACACACACACGAGCACAAGCACACACGGTCACGCTTGTATTGGCTTGTTGTAGCCCAGTCATGGAAAGAGTCGAATCAAATAGTGTGTGGAGCAACTTATTAGAAAGGAAGTGGACTTGTTTGGTTCTGCAACTTGATTTATATTGACCAGTTAAAACCTTTTATGTAGCCTAATTTTGTCCATAGACAACAATTTATTTATTTTCTCTTAATAAAATGTGCTTTATTTTTTACATAATTCTTCAATAATATTGGAATTGTGAATATTATGATTATACTTACTGATTAAAAGCTCTGTATTGTATCTTAAACTATTGTCATGTCCATGGCTGGATCACATCAGTATGCAATGTAAATTCTTCATAAGTAGAGAAGTGACTGCACTCTTATTAGTATACTGTAGGGGCTGTAGCCTCAGTGCCCTCAGGATGGTGCACTTGATTAGCATTACTTTGCATCTAGAATATGAAGTAGATATCAGCCACTCTGCTCCTTCCTGGGGCCTTTGACGCATCGTAATAATCACAGCAGAGAAGACATTTGAATTATTGGACTGTGAGATTTTTCAGCAACCAGTTGTAATATAGAAATCCCCCATATAAGAAAATATAAAGAGGGATGTTGGTGAAGTAATGTTGCTTGCACAACAAGGTTTTAGGAATTGCCAACATACAGGAGTTGTTATTGACTTGTAACGGCAACTTTTCATCATAGTTTTGGTCGATTCATTTTTTTTTTAAGTGACGATAACTAGACTATGACTCTTTCAAATCTTTATCATGTGCAATATTATTTATTTATTCATTTTCATTGTTAAATATTACGTGGCCTTTTTTGTGTGTCTATACCTTCTTCTGTAAAATCCCTGTTTGCATATGTCATACCTCCCTCTATGGTTTATTTTATATTGTTAAAATATTTAACTGCAAAGGGTATATTGTGTAGTTGCTTTTTTTAATTTTTTTATTTCTTCACTGCGTTCCCAAACACAATCGGCTTACTTCCTATTGGATCCATTACCGGCTTGTCCCACCTTCCACGCAACAAAAGTAGCCTTGGTTGGTTGGATACCTTCCAAACCTGTGTTTTGAACCATGTGAACATGATAGTTTAATTTTTATTAGTTGACAAAAATGTCAATAAGTTTTCTCTCAGTTGAATTTTTAAACATTAGTCACGGTCTGTAGTTATTTAACGTGTTCGAAATTGCATGATAACATACTACTCATAATAAGTTTGACGTCAAAATTAGCATGTAGTGCATTCACATTAGATAGTATGGAAAAACTGAGTACGCGAGAAGTATTACTATAGTAATACTCGATATAGTAATATAGTATTACTATATCGGGACATTTTTTAAAGTATGCACGGTGCGCACACTAGTCATATACTCAACCACCCCATGATGCATTGCGAGGGGAACGTAAAATCGTCCTGGGGCCTGTTTCAATCTAAAAATCAAACATCCACTTTTCAAAACAAAAGCATCTCTTCTTATCGTCCATCAGTTTTTTTTACGCTTTTGTAAATAGGGCGCTCATTTTGAAGTTAATGATACCGAAAGCATTGTCAGTAGCACCATGCCAGGTCTCCAAAAATCTCCAAGATGTCAGCATGAAATGAGTTTTCGTGACTTTTTATGGATCAAATGAGCACATGTTGATATTCTCCTTGGTAACTTTCCTACTTATAATGTTTTCAGAACTTTTAAAGGTGGCAAATAAATGGAGATATTTAGCCTCAGTGTGCGTCAGGTTTTTGTCGTTGTAGGTTCGAAATGCAAATTGGGAAACTTTGAAGTATACTTCAGTGGGAACGGTAATCACATACTATATAGTATATATACATATAGTACATAGACAGTATGTACTCATTGAGTTTGTTGTGTATAGTACGGAGTGCGCCATTTCGATCACGGCCATTGTCACTTTAGAAAAATGTAGTCAACCAAAAACTATCCTGACGAAAATTTGTAGAAAGTGTCTATTCGTATGGTTGCCCCACGATGCTATTGGTACATTTACCGAAGTAATCGTACGTAGCGTCTTAGGGTTAAGTTTAGGGTTAGGGTTAAGTTATAACCTTATATTGCAACATTTTTAGGGTTAGAATTAATGTTAGGTTTACGATTAGGTTTAGGCTTAGTCACGTGACCTAAACTGGCCAATGAGGGGCGCTGCATACGGATAGAAAGTCGATATGTCGGTATATTGATACGGCAACCATATGGATAGCCACTGCCAAATTTGTAATGGACAAAACTAAGTTAACACTGGAATTGTCCCCCATGTGTGAATAATAAAGTGCAATCAAATCTAATCACTAACACCTGATTTTAATCATGTATTCTAATCCATTCAGAAATAAACGAAAAAAATGTATTTGTTTGGCTGTTTCATGACTCAACTTTTAGCCAAACATGAAATGGTGCTTGTTATCTACAATGAAATGTAAAAAGTACATTAAATCTGAACTGGAGCAGATAAAATGTGTTTTTAATTAGATGTTCATACATGTTAAATTATCAGTGGTTCTGCAGTGTAGAAAGTCTGACAAAGAGCCAAGGTGGCTGACTACAGCCTTGAATCCAAGAGACACGACGAAGGCACATTTTGAGGCTCAGATAGGGTCATCGTGTTCCACCATTGTTACATTATATTAGCATTTAAAGTTCACCCACATTGGCTCCATGTGTCTGCGCCTTTAGGTGGTAGTGGCTCGTCTCTGTTCCAACTACTGCAAGTTATACTTAAAGCAAAACTATCTCCCAGTCACTGAGCTGTAGAGCTGACAGGACTTATCTGGAATTACCACGGAGTTACTAAGTAATACACTCCGCATATTTACCAAAGGAAACCGCTAACAAACAGCGGTACACACAAGTGAAACAACCCCATCCTGTAGTTTCTTTTATGTGTTGAAATGAACCAAAACAGCTCATCACTCACGGTGAGTCGGTCCAGGTGACGTCCCGGAGGTTAGCGTTGACTTAACCGCTCAGAGTCGCTAAAATCATCCGCAATTCGACTTCCAGAGCTGGGAGTAGTTTCCCTCTGAATGTTTCCTCGCTTCGGTATGTGTCTGTAGGTGTGTGTATGTGTGTGAGAGAGTGTGTCCCCTCTCTCTCCCTCTCGTCGCCTGCTCCTGCTTCCCCTCCACATCCAGCATTCCAACATGGCTGCTGCAGGGACTCACACAGGGAGCAGGAGAGGAGCTGTGGGAGGGCCAGCCTGAGAGCCTCAGTCCGGCTACTCATGAATGAATGGATACCTTTGGGAGCACTGGAGCCACAAAATTAGGAACAGGCCTCAGAAATATACATTTACCCTGAAATAATCCGAGGTGTAAAGAGTACTAATATATCTTACTCAAGTAGAAGTAGTTACTTGAATTAAATTGTACTCAAGTACAAGTAAAAGTAAGTCATACATAAAAAACTGAAGTAAAAAGTACTTGAGTAAAAACTAAAGTATAAAGTACTGAAGTAAAATGTACTGAAGTAAAAAGTACTTAAGTAAAAACTGAAGTAAAAAGTACTTAAGTAAAATCTGAAGTAAAAAGTACGGCAGTAAAAATTACTGAAGTAAAATCTGAAGTAAAAAGTACGGAAGTAAAAAGTACTGAAGTAAAAAAGTACTGAAGTAAAAAGTACTTAAGTTAAAAAGTACTGAAGTAAAAAGTACTTAAGTAAAAACTGAAGTAAAAAGTACTTAAGTAAAAACTGAAGTAAAAAGTACTGAAGAAAAAAGTATTGAAGTAAAAAGTACTGAAGTAAAAAGTACTGAAGTAAAAAGTATTGAAGTAAAAAGTACTGAAGTAAAAAGTAATTAAGTAAAAACTGAAGTAAAAAGTAATTAAGTAAAAACTGAAGTAAAAAGTACTGAAGTAAAAAGTACTGAAGTGAAAATATGGATTATTATTCATGGTTTCTTTTTTATTAACATACTCTAATTAAATGTTCAATAGCTCTTATTTAACAATAATAAAACATATTCAGTTCAACTTTCTCAACGCCTATTATTTGTTGGAACAAACAGTTTCAGAACATCCGATTTCAACTTAACCTAAATCTAACAATTACACAAGCAAGTACGTACTGTAGGCGATGAGACAAATCAGATATAAATAACTAGGACACTCAGATTAATACACACAAAAAAAGACAGTTTGACCAAAGCGCACAAAATCTAAATCATTAACAAATACGAATAATTATATTTTAAATATTAAACTTAATACACATTAAACAACTCATATACATATACCTAATAAATCAAATAAACAGACACAATAAACCCCTAAATGATAAATAATAATGAATATTTAACTAACTAATAGTTTAACTATACTACTATAATACTGTAATAAAATATCGTTTTATTTCTAAATGTAAAACATCATCTAATTAAAATAATACTGTTAGATTTAAACTTTTTTTCATATCTGATGATCTCATGTTTAACTCTAACAATCCCAAATGTACTAGTATCATAACAAAATAGAATAAAAATGATGAGAGAATATACGGTGGAGGCCCAGAAGTGAGCCGACCCTGACACCCACAGCTGTGTATTAGTTGTTTGCCTGTTCTATATTGACTTGATATTGTTGTTGATTCATTTTCTGTTCATCTGTAATAGATTGACTTATTGATTCAGCAAAACAAAACCTCTGACTACGTCTCTCTGTATGCAATCGTTACTACTGAATACAAGAGTATCTCAAAACTCGAACAGAAGTCAAATGTAGCTCAAATAAATAGTACTCAAAGTAAAAGTTAGTTACTTTCACCCCTCAAGTTTTTATTTTTGATAATAAATCTTGCCATGCAGTGAACGGATCCATCTACAACTCAATGTGACAAAGACTAAGGAGCTGATTGTGGACCTGAGGAGAACCAAGAGGCCGGTCAGCCCTGCCTCCATCCAGGGGGTCAGTGTGGACTAGTGATAGACCGATTCAACGGCCGGCCGATACTATCGGCCGATTTTTGCGGTTTTTACGTGTCGGCATCGGCCGATGAGGGCTGCTGGTTCGCCGATTCACATTGTTTAATATTTGTTAAATATTTTTTACTTGTTCTTGTTCTACATCAGTGATTCTCAGCTGGTGGGTCGGGACCCAAAAGTCAGTCGTGGGCCTGTACTAGGTGGGCCGTGGACAGCTGGTCAAAAATAAGTAAAACCTTAATGTCTCTCATGTTGGACCTGTATTTTATTTGGAAAGAAACTTTTATTTTGACAGGCACGCTGTGAAATGCGTGTTGCACAGAAACACATATAGATTTATGTTTAAAAAAAGATTATATACCGTACGTGTTTTTTCAACAGCTATTTTTGAAAAACTAAATTTGGTTGTTTGAGTTCTAAAAAAAAAAAGAAAGAAAGTGGGTCGCGATTTAATGACCTTGGCAAAATGTGGGTCCCAGGGTGAGACTAGTTGAGAACCCCTGTTCTACATTCATCTGTTTTTAATATTTGTTAAATATTTTTTACTTGTTCTTGTTCTACATCACCTGTTTTTAACATTTGTTAAATATTTTTTACTTGTTCTTGTTCTACATCACCTGTTTTTAATATTTGTTAAATATTTTTTACTTGTTCTTGTTCTACATCACCTGTTTTTAACATTTGTTAAATATTTTTTACTTGTTCTTGTTCTACATCACCTGTTTTTAACATTTGTTAAATGTTTTTTACTTGTTCTTGTTCTACATCACCTGTTTTTAACATTTGTTAAATATTTTTTACTTGTTCTTGTTCCACAACACCTGTTTTTAATATTTGTTAAATATTTTTTACTTGGTGTCGTTCTAAATCACCTTTGTTATTTCAATAAATGTTCTTTTTAAAAATTTGTTTTCATCATCGTGTAATTTTTATGATGAAAACTGAGGGAGTAAAAGTAGTATCGGCTCCAAATATCGCCCCAAGAAAATCGGCAGTCCGTATCGGACATCGGCTAAAACTGATGGGAAAAAAAAAATCGGTATCGGCATCTGCTCTAAAAAATCCATATGGGTCTATCCTTAGTGTGGACATTGTGGAGGACTAGTGATTGACAATAAACTAGACTGGGGGAAGAACAGTGACTCCCTTTACAGGAAGGCCCAAAAGGCCGCCTCCATTTTCTGAGACGGCTGAGGTCCTCCAACATCTGCAGGAAAATGCTGAGGATGTTTTATTTAGGATGTCTGTGGTGGCGAGTGCGATCCTCTACTACGCTGTTGTTTGCTGGCGGAGCGGACTGAGGGTCGCAGACGCCAACAGAATCATCCGCAAGGCCGGTGACGTTGTGGGTGTAAAAATGGACTCTCTGACGTTCCCTTGCATTAAGTAAACATCTCATGTATAAACTTAAAAAGGAAGAGACCAAATCTTACACAATTCATTTATTTTCCACAAAGGCATATGTATAAAACAAAAGGTTTGTCAAATTGTACAATTGCCATGTGGGTAACAACATGGTAGAAACCCCAACCTGAACCGAGGAAAGTGGCAAATGACTAAAAAACTGACTAAAGCACCAATAATATTGTGATCATCACTCAATACTAGTTGATACATGTAACATAGCTTCAAGAGTAAAAGCTTTGGTATAGGGAACTACAACTTAAAAATGTGTTTCTACTTTAATAAATTCAGTTATGCTGATTTCATTTCATATATTAGCATCATGACTCTTCTGGGTATTTTCCCAAAGTTCTTCTATCAACGAGGAAATGTCCATAACAAAGGAAAGAGAAGAGTAAACAACCAATATCATTTTTATCTGATTACTGACTGACTAATCATAAACAGATGAGCTTTACTGAATATTTAGAAAAACTAATTAATTTCCTCTACAGTAATTCAAGAAAAAAAAAACCCATGTTGAAGAATATCCATTTGAACGTGAAGCAAACTCAACCCATTGACCATTCTGTGATGGTTTTATTATAATTTACAATTGTGCAATCTAGCAAAAAAAAAAAAAAAAAAATAATAATAATAATCTTATCTAAAAATGATATTTTGCAAAACTCGACTCCTGAATGTAAATTAGTCTACATAAATGTTTTATCTGCAAAGTCTTTTATATCAAAGCCTCCTGAATTATACATCAAACATTACATCATTAGTGGTCATTGCTTATCTCATTCATACCAAGGGCAGGAACACTTCAATTAAATATTGATGTTATTTCAGGTTTGAAGACGACATCTGGTGGTGTATTTCTGTTATTACAGCAAAACATGAAGCAAAACTATTACTGAGTGACCAGGGGCTTGTGTGATAATAATAATACTTTTTTTTTTTTAAAGAATAAAAGTTGAACTAGTTGGAGAAATGATTAATTGAATTAAGCTACTACTCCTCCTACGCTCAATGTGAGCTGGAAACATCCAACAACAGTTCCCTGTAAGTGTATGAAGAAGTGGTTATAGGCAATGGATTGATACTTAGTATGGTTAAAAAAACAAAACTGTATAAAAAAACCCCCCACTAAAATGCACGAGTTATAAATAACTTACATGAACAAAAACCAGTGAAGTCATACATATTACAGTTTGAGAAATATGGACCAAAACTCATACCCCAATATTTTTTTGAAAAAAAAAAAAAAAACGTTATTAATCTTGTTGTTTTTAACTCAATAAATGATGACCAGAAACACAATTCAGGTTCAAATTTAATGATTTAAAATGCCACAGAGGCACATTTATTACCAAACAGCTGCACAGTATGTTTCACTTTTAGCTTTTTCTCCTCTGAGGGACAGCATGTGTGAGTGAGTTCTGTAGTGAAATGCTCGAGTCCTAAAACAAGTTGTTTAATAGAAAATAATAGAAAATAAGCTATAAAATAACACACACACACACACACACACACACACATACATATATATATATATATATATAGTTGTATATTGTTATAGGCAATAATGTAATTGTAATTGTAATCACCAAAATAGAAATCTTGAAATATCTTGAATCTCGTTATATAGCCCAGGCCTACATACAGTTTTAAATAATGCTTGGTCACTCATTTAATATGCTAGAAAGTGAAAACTTTGCCTCACCTCCTAATCTAATGTGCACTTCTACTTATAAATTATATGTAAAGTATGCAAGGCAGCGACAATAACCAAGCAATAAGTGACAGATAACCACCCTGCAGGGTCCTTACTTTACATTTCCTTGATTTTGTGACCAATGTTTATATAATTTGGTGCAATTTTTGTGAAACATATTGGGGAAAATTAAAGGAATTGGGGAAAAATTTGATATTATAAAATAAACGACTGCTGTCGTGGGGAAACCGTGAGCCCTACAAATATTGTGGAGAGTCTAGTGGTTTGATGTATTTGGCGGGGATGAGATATCTACATCTAAATTAGTTGGTAATATACAAAATGATTCATGTTTTTTTTTTACTTTCTCCTGCGGGGCCAAATTGGATGTACTAAAAGGCTGGATTTGGTCCCCGGGCCTTTAGTTTGACACGTGGAATAAAAGGAAGGCACTGAAGATTTAACCATAAAAATGTGTTAACAAATATGCGTAAATAACTACATTATTTCGTATTTGTATTGTTAACTTGGTCTTGGAGAGGATCAAACCTGCCAAAATGTAAATTGAATGAATAAATACATTAACGTGAAAAAATAAAAAAGGAAAATTTTAAATTAAATACAATAAAATAAATATAAGTGGGAAAAAATACAAAAGTTAAAATATACATACAAATATGAATACATAATGAAATAAATACGGAAAAGGATTGATTTTGATGGAGAAAATGTTATTAATAAAGTAGAAATTTCGAAATTAAAATCTAAATATAACTGTTGCTCTTCCGTAAATAAATAAATGCAAGAAATGCCAAAACATTTAAAATAAACTGTAAACAAAACAAAAACAAAAATATTTTTATATGTATAAAATACAAATTTAAATGACTAAAAGTAAAAATAAATTTAAAAAAAATTAAAATAAATTAGATTATTTTTTTCTTTTTATTTCCACTTATTTAATTTTTAGAAAACATTTTTTGATTTTTCCATTTTTTCCACTTACATTTATTTATTTGTATTTAATTTTCACGTTTACATAGTTATTCATTTATTTTGTATTTGGACTGGTGCAAAAGGTAGCAGCAGGTGGCGCTAATTAGCGGTTAAATGCCCCCTACAAAGTCAAAACTTTTACTTTGAAAAACGGTCTCAGAGGACGTCGAAGTGAACGAGAGGTTTGCTGAAGTTTGACAGGTCAGCGGCAAAAAAAAAAAAAAAAAAAAAACCCTCAGCAATGTGTGTCAGAGTCAGACAGAAATACCAGAATATCCGCAGACTTTGGGTTTGGATTCATTAAAGTAGCTGCTGTCGCTCTGTGTGAGACACAAAGAGGGAACTCGGGGCATTCCGTCCACGTTTCCAGTGGAAATGGTCGAATAATAAAGGTGAGTGTACACACTTCGGTTTATCTACAAAGCTCACAATCTCAACATGTTTCCACTGCACGACCAGTGGTTGTTGAACTTCTTTACTGGTAAATTCCACTGTTTTTAATGCTAGTTTACCTGATATTCATGATACAAACTCCATGCATTTAAAATATAATTCACCATAAAATGCAAATTAATGTTTTTTTGTTTTTTTTTTTCAAGATGCCATGTTGTGTGTGTGTGTGTGTGTGTGTGTGTGTGTGTGTGTGTGTGTGTGTGTGTGTGTGTGTGTGTGTGTGTGTGTGTGTCCCTCCCTCTTTGTTGTTGTTGTGATGTTAAAATCATGAAATAGTCCTGATCTATTTTGTCACACCACCTTGTTGAACCGTGTTCTTCGGAAACGTATGAATAGACTTGTGCCCCTCCTTCGCCAGTTTAGGTGAGGTGATAGGTGCACCACGTGACTTACAGTTCCGTCAGTTGTATTTTAGCTCATATTTATTTTTTAGCTACCCTGCTAACCCTTTTATTTTAGCCCTAACCCTAAACCTAACCCAGGAAATACCCTAAAATGTATATTTATTTATTTTTGTATATGTATTTTTAACCCTAACTCAGGAAATACCCTAAAATGTTGATTTTTTTTTTTTTTTGTATATGTATTTTTAAAGGTGGAATTTGCGGCGTAAAATGAAAAAATATATATGACAAAAGTGGGACGTTTCTGTATCAATAGACACTGCGTTTAAGGCCGATCCTTTTTCTGTTTGACATACCAGGTCAGAATTATCATTGCATTTGTTGTGGTGGAGAAAAATTGGCACATCTGCTTCTAAAAACAAAGAATTGTCTTAATAGGCATGATTAGAAGGTGAATATATTGATAATTTTAAATATTTATGGTACCATAGCTGAAATCAAACCCTGATTTGTCTGTAGAAGTGGTTCAGACTAGTTATTGACCCATTAAGAAGTGACAGTAGTTTAGAAAGAGTTATTATTATTTTTTAACGTGGACGCTGTGCATTTATTATCAGATGTCACATATGATACAAATTCCTTCACAGGATATGTGAACACGACACTAGGTAATCACTTGCAGTCCATGTTGTTTCCATAAAATAGTTTCAGTGCGTGTTGGGTTTTTTTGAAGGAACAGCAAAGCAAAGCAAAGGCCTGACTGAAAGTTATGAGGTTAAACTAGTTTGGTGAAGTAAAAGCAGCTTAGTCTAAGACGCAGATGTCTTCTTTTCTCACAGCGTGGGGTTACCTCCTCTGAGCTCACAGCAGTCTAGTACATTATTGTGCTCGCACTTGTTTCTGTAGTTTAAGTGTGTAGTTTAAAAGGGAAAAAAAAATCACACAAATGGTTGTTTTAATATAAAGTTGTGTACTGTACGCGGTACTAAGGGTTGAGGCAGAGATTTGTGTGTGAAAATGGGCGAAAAAAGTTGAAAAGCGTAAAGGCGCTCCCGCCTCTTCACCACAAGGTTTCCTAAATTAGAGGTTTTCAGGGGAATAAATGAGTTAAATGTGTGCGTTTTTTGTTTCCATGACACAGCAGGGCTCTTAGTCAGAGGCCGGAATGGCCTGAAGACTGTCAGTACGGGAGTAAAAAAGGAAAAACAGATGGTAGAGATACAAAGGTACAGCAAATATAAAAACAAAGACAAATGATCTAAATAAGCAGAGGAGAGGAAGTACAGTAAAGAAAAAAGAGGAGAGTTGCTGCTGTGAATGCATGTATAACCTGGCCTTTTACCACCATCCTGATGGAGGAGAGCGACAACAACCCAAAGGAGTATTTCATGCAAGTCTTTAATTGTGTGTTCCTGGCAGTGTGTAATGGCAGAGCTCCCATCCGGACTGCTGGAAGCATGTGTAGTGCTTGGAGCTCCCAGTGATAAGCTAAGAGACATATACCAGGTATGCACAAACATTGACTTCTGGTGTAAGGGCATACTGTAACCACGTTTGAAACAAGAGCAGCACTTTGTCAGATTTTAACAGTAACCTGGATCACTGTTAAAATCTAATCTGGATCACATGGTACCATTTAAAGCTGAGGTTAAAGCTGAGGTTCTCAACTGGTTTCACCATTTTTTTTTTGAATTCTTCAGACCAAGTTTTGTTTTTCAAAAAACAAACATACATAATCTTTTTTTTTTTTTTTTTTTTTAAACGGAAATCTATATATTTTCGTGTGCAACATGCATTTCGCAACATGCCTGTCAAAAAAAGTTTCTTTCAAAATAAAAGACGAGTCCAACACGAGACGTTCATTTTTGACCATCTGTCCGCTACTCATCTAGTACTGGTCCACGACCCACTTTTGGGTCCCGACCCACTAGTTGAGAATCACTGATTTAAAGCACGTGTCAAACTCACGGTCTGAGGGCCTAATCCGGCCCTTTAGACTATCCAATTCGGCCCGCAGCAGAAAGTCAAAAAGACAGAAAAAACAAGGGATGTCCCGATACAACTTTTTCCACTTCCGATACGATACCGATTTTGCAGCCTTGCGTATTGTCCGATATCTATATCGATCCGATGCGATCTCAGCATGAATCATACATACATTTATTACTTATTTTGTAGTGTGGAATGTTAAAGTCTTGATCAAGTGATATCACTCAAACAGAGAACAATAGTCATCAACAGTAGGGATGAGAAAAACTGACCCATTTATTATTAACCAATTGGTTCAATACATTTTAACCTTCAACATAAAATCTAAAGTATTCTACAATTGAATAAATTAAAATAAACTATAAGACCCTGAAAAATAACCTAAATAAATCCAATAAAAACAAATTATGCTTTTAAAGTGCAAACAACTCACGTTTTTCAGTTATTTTTACTGTCAGTATATGGTGGGAACAACTGTGGATGGGGACAAAAACAACAAAAAGTTATTGGAGCACTTATATTGGAGATTTTAGATGCAGTCCAATAAAATCCCATATTCATTTTCTGGCTGATATCGGACCGATATCAATATCGGATTGGGACAACCCTAGAAAAAACAAAAAATTATTTACGAAATGACCAAATAATTCAGTTGTATATATCACAAATTCAGATTGTTCAAAGAACTACATTTTCCTGAATATATTTCTCATAATTTCCCCCCAAAAAATGGTGACAAAATCAATGAAATTTAAAAGAGAAAATCCTGAAGGAACTGATATCTGTCACTTATTGCCTGGATATTGTAATTGTCTTACATCGTTTATGTATGATTTATATGTCGTGTAAAGTACAAACTTGGTGACAGTAATGTTGGAATTGCTCGTTTTCCTGGTTAAAATCTGCGGCTCAATTAATATCAAACTACTTTGTATTTGGTCCCTGAACTAAAATGAGTTTGACGCCCCTGCTTTATAAGCTTGAAGGAAATGTATATCTTCATTAATAATGACACAGTAGATCGAAATGGTCAAAAATCACAATCAAATGGCCAATAAATCCGGATGAGTCCCAATATTTGAATTATTGGTATTTGATATTTCGAAATTTTGCCAATGATGAGAGATAAGGATTTTTTAAATTTTTTTAAAGCTGATCCAGAATCAGTACATTGATATCCCTCCCCCCCTCCTCCAAATGTAATGGAATTTTCCATGGTCTAAGGTCCATCTTTTGTCAATTTTGTCCAAAACTGGTCTGTACTTTTGACGTAATCCTGCTAACAGGCAAGCAAACAAATAAACACCAGTAAAAATATTAGCTCCTTGTTATAGGTAATAAATAAAACATTTGTATTATCATTCAGTGTATTGAGGTGGGATGCACAATGGAACGAAAGCAAGAGAGTTTCTTTTTAAATTTTAATTTAGAGCATATGCATTAACTTTTTACTTTATTTATTAGCAAATAAAAATAATAGTCAGGTTTTTCTTTTGTTATCGCTGATGTGTCTGAATATATTTCTTAATATTAATTCACGGTATCATTGCATTCCTTTCACGCAGCTTCAACTGCAGGATAAACTAAATGAGGTCCCGTTGCTGGAAGCTGAGGTACTGCAGGTCCACGCCCCGCCTTTTGTTTCTAAAGGAACTAATTCCAGCCAGGTGATTGGTCCAGCTTTCAGTCGTGTCCAGAGGAGGAGGAGCTTCATAAAGAAGGTTTTCTCTTTATTTTTTATTTAATGCAAGAGTATAACAAAAATTTTTAATGTACTTTTTTTTTTCACGTACCAGTCTCTCTCTCTCAATTGTGCGAAGATAAAAACACAATTTTAAAAATGTTTTTGAGACTTAGAGACTTACAGTATCTTATTGCAGAAGAGACGGGATCGTTCTACCGAGTCATCATCCAATGGAGAAGCCGGTCGTGCTGATGCGTCTCCAGCAACAGAAGATATCAGCGTTCCAAAGGATCTGGATCTCATTGCTTTGCCACAGCTCTGCTTTCCTGGTATTTTCACTTTTATCAAGCAGAACATTCCTCTACAGTAACGTCTTTAATACAAACAGCTGTATTCAGTCTGTTTGCTTCATCTGTTCCAACAAGATTTAACATTTGACGATTCCTCAGTTACTGAGTCAGGCTTTTACTTATTGTCATCAATAATCTCTTTTGGTTCTATGGGTAATGGTGTACAATGACGATCATGACCAATGTTCCATGTCCTGACACTGAGATTCACATGCTTTTTTTTTATGTGAAGCTATGGTGATTGCTAGCATACAACACTGCATTCATGACATTACAGGGATGAGAAGGATTCCAATGTGGCCCACTACACTCAATGGCTGCTCTGAGGTGCATCTTCCCAGTGTGTTTTTTTTTTTTAGAATTATTTTCATCCAACTCTAATCCCACATTATCCTTGTATTGTTTACATCCTCAGTGAAATGATAACGTCACACAGTTACTACATATTTTTTAGCTCCATGTCTGTGATGTGAAAGTTATGTTGCACCACATTCCATTGGCACCATGAAAGTATATTGTACTCATTGTTGTATTCTAGAAACCACTTTGAGAGGATTTGTGCTTACTTAACATGTTCATTAGCCACATTGCTAGACTCTCAGCCACCAGTTTTATGGGAAATATACAATGGAAATGTGTGATATGGTGTCAAAACATTATTTATGAAATAGTAATAATGAATAATGAAATCGGAGGTCTCATGCTTCTGCCGTGACGTGTCACCAGTTAAACTGATACACCATCAGCTAAACCTGTCTTTGTACCAGAGTCTTTTCAGATTTCAATGCAGTTATAATAATCAGAACTGTACA
Source organism: Gouania willdenowi (assembly GCF_900634775.1). Lineage (NCBI taxonomy): Eukaryota > Metazoa > Chordata > Actinopteri > Blenniiformes > Gobiesocidae > Gouania > Gouania willdenowi. Next base: position 8,868,135 of record NC_041054.1, on the reverse strand, counting down.
CATTAAAAACACACTTCAGATGAGCAAAAATCAGTGTATAAATGTGTGGTATTGTCCCAAAACATGCATTTTAAATAAAGAGAGGGACAAACAATTGCAAACCAAGTGTTTATGATTAATTTGGTGTAATGCTGGCTGTTTTTGTGCAGGAGGGCTACAGTTGGCCACTGAGCAGAGAGAAGACACATACCACTTCCTAGTGTTCACTGACCTTTTTGGAAACCGAACCCATGGCGTTGTTGTGCAGTACTACAGAACCATACAGGTACAAACGCACTCTGAACACATTTAGAAACACTTTTTTAGGATACCAGAGTCTCATTGGCTCTCTGTTCTGTCAGTCCTGTCAGGAAGGTCACGTCCAGAACGGTCACAGGTGGAACAGCACCAAGTCCCGCCTCTACACACCCTTTGTTGTGTGCATCATTTCTAAGTTTCCGTACTACAATGCCCTGAGAGACTGCTTGTCTTGGTGAGCTTTTTAAACTGCTGCTTGATTATTGTCCTGATCCTTAACGCCTTCGTGCTCTCAGCCTTCTGGTTCAACTTCGACCTGCAAGACAAGCGGACTTTGAGGAGACGGTAAAGGAGTTCTCAGCTAAGCTGTCTCTGGTACCTTTGCCGCCTCCTGGACAACTCCATGTGGTCAGAACCCTTTTTTATATCAATCCATCAGCTGGCTGAATGAAATAATCCTCTGTATCCAACAACTTCACCCTTTTTTTGTAGATCCTTATGTATAGAGTAACTCTGTGTGTTAGTCTTTCAGCCTTCGCCCGCTCCAATTGGTTCTTCCATCCAGAGAGGATAAAGACAGCCCTGTTATTGACATTGACCTGCATTTGCCATTTCTGTGTTTTACCCACAAAGCACTGCTGCAGGTAACGTTCAACAGGGAACTATTTTGTTTTTAAGGTGCATAGAATCAAGTAATGTCTTTCCTTTTCTAGGTGCTGTCCTGTCTGCTCCAGGAGCAGAGGCTGGTTTTCTTCTCTTCTGATTGGGCCAAACTCACTCTGGTTGCAGAGTGTCTGCTGTCATACCTGCAGGTTGGAGTAGGGCACATTTTCTCCACGTGAGATCAAATGATCTCAACACTGACATCTTTCCTGTTTTTTTTAATTTTCCTAACACTCACAGCCTCTGTCCTGGCAGCAACCTTATGTTCCTGTTCTAGCCAGAGGAATGCTTGACTTCCTCATGGCTCCAACTGCCTTTCTGATGGGCTGTCACATCAATCATTTCCAGGAGGTTGCAGCTGTACGTATGAAGTTCCATTATTAAGTTATTATAATGATGGATACATGTGGGGGTGGTTTTGAAAGTATTATGTGAAGAAGTTAAAAACATTCTTCATTAAATTCCTAGGTAGAAAATCTAATATTGCTCTGAGGTCATCAGCTAATGATGCTGCTGTTGATGAAGTTAATCTTGTTTGATTGTGTGCTTTTGTTGTGTTTTTTCAAAGAGGAACTTGTTGGAAACAAAGTGAGAGTTGAAGGACATCATAGTATGATACGAAAAGCAATTATTTGTCCTCAGTTGTTAAGTCGTAAAAGACAACAATGTTGACGATGTGAAACTTAAATCAAGCCTTGAGTTTGTGTTAAAATTGGGACTTTAAGGGTTGTTTCGTAATTTTTAAAGGGATCCTCCATTGTTTTTACAAATATGGCCTAAAATCTTTGAATTGTACTTATTAGAAGATCTATGCCTAACTAAATGCAATATTTTGCACCATATTTCTTTTTATTAATTTAAAAAAATAGGATTTTACAGTTTTAGGAGCCTGTGTTCTGCTATCTTGAAATTACGTGATTGACGACGTCACACAGCCCCATTTGCCTGTAAACGTCATTGTTTAATGTTGGAGTGAAGCATTCAACAAGCTTTATAGATCATTTAACAGCTTTTTTGGTAAAAATGCCAATTTGTGCTGCTTTTTGGTTGCTCAAAATAATCAGCCAAAGTTAAAGATGCCGATGTAAACCTCTTTTGTTTACCAAAAAGAGAATGAAAACAGTTTTGACCTGAAAATGGGCAACAATTCCAACTCTGTGGTTTCATAGTAGACGATGAAGCAGAGAGGAAGAGCTCTCCTAAGGGGCCTTTACTTCCCCTTAAACAGTGCGCGGCTGATGCTCTGATGGCTGAAGTTAAGCGAGTAATCACGGAGTGTTAAAGACGATCCTTTAGGGTTGGAGTCCTCCACATTAAGTTAATAAAACTAATATGGTGCAACATAATGTGTTTTCTTAGGTATAGATATTCTATAAAGTGTATTTCAAACAGTGGAGTATCCCTTTAAAATTATTGTTATAATTCTTTATCTTTATTGCTTAGTTGTTTAGCTATTGTTTCTAATTAAAACTCTTGTAGAAACAAATGATTGTACAAGAGGATTTGCAGAGTTTTTTGTATTCATTCATATGTTTAATATTCTTGTAATACTTTCTCAATCTCTGACAGTGCAACCTTGAACAAAGCATCTTTGTTTTTTTCTGCAAACAATGACAAAGCGTGTAAACACTAGGATCTGCTGCAAGTTAAAACGTCACGGCTGAGTTCACTGTGACCGTTTACCCTTCTCTGCCGTCATCTTTATTCAATGGTTACTGCAGAAAGCGGACTTCACATCTTTTACAGTAGCCTTCTGTTTCGCACTGGCAGCCCTTACTCTGTCGTCATGAATAATAGCCATTGTTCTCTCGTGTATGTCTGTTGATCTTTGTTTTATAGGAGACGGAGGACCTAATCCTTGTGAACATCGATGATGGATTCATACAGTCATCATTGTCTGACAACATTGACCTGCCTTCTATTCCTCTAGCTGTAGCCGAGAGCTTTGTTTCAAGGTAGCCCAACAATTATTAAATGCAGAGTTGGAAGTAACTGATCACAAGTACTCACATTAGTGTAATTGAGTTGCTTTTATGGGTACTTTATATAGTATAGTATATTTCTAAATCAGTCATTTTACTTGTACGTAAAGTCTGTGTAAAGCAGAAATACATTTGTGTCATGAGTTTGTCACACAACTAAAAAAAACATGTCATTGACCACTGAGCCAATTTTTAAAGATGAAAAAAATTGCTAAGTTTTTAAAATTAGGTCTCAAAATCATGGAAAAGCAAGCGCTTCTCTCTGCTCTGAGATGCTGGAAGCGTGTCAGTTAGAGGCGCTGGAACCACGCCCACGCGCGGGAAGGACGCTGGCTCCGTGTATTAACCCTAACCCTATGGGAGAGGGCAGTGTGAAAAAAAAACTTAGGAAAAATCCAAAAGTACTTGGATCGGGCCAAACAAGGTGTCAGCGGAAAGGTGTATTTTTTCAGTTTTAGATTATATAAATATAGCTATACTTAGAGCCTGAGAATCTTTTTTTTTTTTTTTAATTGAATTCATTGAAGTTATTTTATTTTAAAAAGAATGATACATTTTGACAAGTCTTATTTTATACAGATGCCTTTGTGGAAAATAAATTCCAATTGTGCAAGATTTCATCTCTTCCTTTTTAGGTTTATACATGAGTTGTTTATTGTGTACAATTGAACCGTGGCAAGATTTATTACCAAAAATAAACATGGGGGGATGCAAGTAACTAGTAACTTTAAATTTGAATACTATTTAATTTAGCTACTTTTTATTTGTACTTGAGTATTTTATGTATGACTTACTGGTACTTGAGTAAAATTTAAATCAAGTAACCGTACTTCTACTAAAGTACAATAAAATGTAAAAATTACATATTCAGCAAAGAAAGAGATGTTGTCATACAGCCTGAATGTGGTGTCTCTGTAAAGGGCCGAGTGTTTGCAGCTTCACTATGACTTGGAGATGTGTCATCTCGGAGTTAGCACGGATGCTAACGTCCTGCGAGCTCAACGTAGAGACTGGCAGCGACGGCTTAACTCACAGATACAAAACATCGCTTTGGAGCTCGTGGTCAACATCTTCAAGTAGGGCTCCGCTTTACCCACGTTAATTCATCTTTACATATATAATCGTACTTTTAATGATATTGTTTCTGTGTCACGTTTTCAGAGGCGTTCAGGACTTTCTAAACCACGAGCATCGAGTTTTCAACAGTGAGGAGTTTCTGAGAACACGGGAACCTGCTGATGTGCTGTTTTATAAAAAGGTGCTTTTGTGCACAACACATGCACAGCACACAAACAAAAATACAGTCCTGAGTTGAATGTTTTTCTTTGTTGTGGTCTCCAGGTATTAGACACGCACATCTTTCACTCCTTCCTGCGGGACAGGCTCAACAGGAAACGAGACACCTTCAGCCACATGGAGCAACGTATGCGAAACCATGTGAACAGGTGTGATGCCCGCTGTGATGTTACTGCTGAATCAGAGCGTGACAATAATGTTTACTATGAATCTGGTTACACTTCCTTTAACGCAGTGTTTTTCATGTGGGGTTGCCTGGAATGTGTTGAAATAATTACTGATTTAAAAAATATATGTTTTTTATTTTTAATTATGATTCCTTTTCAAAGTGAAAGGCAACACAATCTTAAACAACTGTATGCTCTACTTTCTCAAATATAAATCTAATTCAAATAAAATTCAGTATAAAGAGAAGAAAAAAAAAGTGAAAGGAAGAGAAAAAAACAAATAAACTCACTGTATAACAAACATGACCAAAAATCAAATTCTCGAAAAAAAAAAAAAAAAACTCTTTGGTGTCGCCAGAAATTTGAGATATAAAAATGGGGTCACGATCCAAAAATGGTTGGGAACCACTGCTTTAACAGGTCATATTTTAGCATATGTGAAATAATTATTAATTAATGTATACTTTTTCTTTATTAATTGAATAACTATTTTTGGATTTAAAAAAAGCTATTAATATTATTATCATTTAATAATCTAATAAAAACTAATTCCTAATCTTCAGTTAGCTGTTTTCTCTGTAAAATGTGACTGAAATGTCCAAGTGGAATCAAACTGAACAGATCGAGATGTTGCTTTAAAAAAACAAAGCTAAGCTCAACTTTACCACAAAATGATATACGCATAATGTGTGAATCATTGAACAATAACCATGTACAGAAGTGAAAGTCCAACACTTGTGAAACAGTAGCTGTAACTAAAAAGAAAAAGAGATTTTAATAATTAAAAAACAACAAAAGTTTGAAAACAAAAGCAATGTGACGTGCACGAATGTTTGTCATTGATTAATGATGCATGCTTTGAGTGACTAATCTTTGAATCTGTATCCTAAAATAGGGAACAAACGTTGCATATTTTCCTCTGAGTTAAGGAAATGCGTGAACCTGTTACACTTGGACTTTGTTACCACTGAATTACACAGATATACAACAAAAAGAAAATTACCTTGTTCGTTTTAGAACAAAAAATAGAATCTATCTATTGTATGTCTTTTTAGAGCAGTGTATAGCTGGCCTTTTTATTTCACCTTCTCTTGTGATTTCTTGGTGCAGGAATCGCGCCGTGACAGAGTTTCCTCGTCGACCTCCGATGTCGGAGCTCTCCAGGACGGGCTACAGTAGCTACACCAGCCCTGAAAGCAGACTGAGCAAGAGGCTCGGAGCCAGTCTGCCCAACCTAGACCAACATCCTAGTGATACAGCCACTGCCATCAGCCCCACCAGGCCCACCTCGCTCAGAAAGATGACTCCTGATATTGGTTAGCAGCAGCAGAGCTGAAAGATAATGGTCGATGAAAGTTTCCTCATCTCATTCTGTTATTTTTTAATTATTTTCCTTTTTTTTTAGGAATAAAGTCTCCAAAGAAAGCAGTGAAGGTTTTTCATCTCCCAGACTTCCCTCCTCCCCTGGCTTATCAATATGTCCAGAACTATTACTCCGACATGGTTTCCTCACTGGGGAAGGTTATTAATGCGACACCGCCTGAGGAGTCTGCATTGCTGGCCAGGTACTCAGCTGAGAGACAGAGATAAGGAAAACTTTTTCAAATGAAAAAAAAGGGTATTTTTAAGTACAATAGGAATTATGCCATTTACAGGGTAACAATGCTAATGAAAAAACATAAGTATTTCAATTCAAACTAGGAAATCTAGCATAGATGAGCTGTTTTCCTATTAATGCACACAATTGCATTGTGCTACACATTTAACCATTCATTGTGAATCTGTGCAGATATCATTATCTGCGTGGGCTGGTGAACACTGTGACCAACAGGCGCCTGGACGCATTAGAGGACTTCCAGAGTCTCTACAAGACTGACTCTGATATCTTCCCCACTCAGATGGTGAAGACGTTGGTCGACTCCTTACCGGAAGTTGAGCGGTTACAGGTATTGGCTTTTAGGTCATGTTGAAATAAAAACATTATGCTCGACGGTGTATATTTTAGGACATCCTCAGGTCTCAGAGTGATGTAACAGGAAAACCTCTGTCACTTGTCAAACCAAACGCCATCAGATGAACCGGCCACAGGCTTCAAAATAAAAGTCATCAAACTAAACTGCCTCAAATAAAACCGCCTCAGGCCGTGAAACACGACATGACGTATTTTGAAGGAACCGGAAATACACATGACGTCATCAATATAACTATGTACAGTATTTATTAATCAAACTATACGTTGATACTGTATATGTTAACTTAAGGAAAGAACAGATTTTCAACTTACATGGACTTCCGGGTCCTTCAAAATAAAATGCCATATTGTGTTTTACAGCCTGATGCCATTGAGTCTGACTTTTATTTTTAGGCCTGAGGCCGTTTCATTTGACGGCAAGTGACGCAGTTTCATCTGACGGAGGTTTTGTTGAGTCATAGGTCCGTCTGGTCTGACAAATGACAGGTTTTGCTGATACCTGATACCTCTGAGACCTGAGAATGTCCTAAAATGTACACCATAGTGCTGTCATTTCTTCACTTTTAAACTGAAATTGTCCTTCACAACATTGCTTTGACAAGTATGACACAGCATTCTTGCTTCACTAAAAAGCTGTTTTACTTCATGGATTCCTTTTTATCAGTTGTTGATGCTTCAATGACTTTAATATATAAAAAAAATACGTCCCAACAGGCAGACAGACGACCGGAGCTCAAACGTCTCATCAGTCGGGTGAAGAGGGATCAGGAGCGGGAACGTGCGTGTCACGGTAACGGGCAGGAGGACGGTGCCGTGAAGCACTTTCAGCTGCCCAAAAAATACATGCAGCTGCAGGAGTTTGTGAAGTGTGTGCAGGAGTCCGGCATTGTAAAAGACCAAGGAACCATTTACAGACTGTTTGATGCTCTCACTGTAGGTAAGAAGTGCGTACAAGCATTTGATTGAAACATGTTTATGTTTAAAAAAAAAGGTCCTTGAAAGTAAAGTAAAAGTGGCACAAATACAGATTAATGAAATCTTTTGTCCGACACGTTGACTGCAGAGCTCCAGCTCACAAATGTTTCCACCTCGTAGCTCCCCAGTCCCTTCACTCAGGCAAACATTTATTTTCTGGGTTAATCATTAGCTCACTCCTTCCAGGAGACTTTGTCATGTAGCTTGGACGGTTCACTACTGCTTTCCTGAAGTGAAAACAAAGTGTTCTTAAGTCTTTATGGATGGATGGACTTGATTTTTATATAGCGCTTTATCAGAAGACGACCCACTACCACCTGAGCCACGGTCGCCCTGACAGTTTAGAATGAAATGAGTTGTGTTTGTTGTGAGTTTAGTCATTGTCGGAGTTCTGCATCAAAGTAAGAATCACAGACTTTGGGAAGACAGGAATCATCAGTCTTTACGCAAACACCCACATGTTTCTGCAGATGAAGAAATACTCTTAGCCATCACTCTTTGAGGGTTTTTGGTTTACATGCATGGATTTGTCATTTAAATTTGGTATCACAAGTCACATGGATGCACATAATGTGTGTATGTGTGTGTTTTGTTGCAGGCAACCAGAAGCAGGTTGGTCCCGATTTATTCCGAGTGTTTTACACAATCTGGAAGGAAACTGAGGCAGAGGCACAAGAGGTCAGCATTCTGTGCACCTTGCACATTACAATGAACCATCGGTGAAATAATGTGCTAAAGAGCTAAAATGTAGCATCACTTTAAACTCTAAAGGTGTGTGTGCCAGCGTCTGTGCTGGAGCACATTGACAGCAGTGAGTGCGTGTTCAAGCTCTCCTCTTCAGTCAAAACAAGTCGCGGCGTGGGGAAGATTGCCATGACTCAGCGCCGACTCTTCCTGCTGACTGACGGACGGCCGGGCTACGTGGAGGTGGCTCAGTATCGAGATCTCGAGGTGACGTCATCTTGGTCTTTTCCTCCGAACTAAGAAAAGGCAAACGTGACAAAGTTACTGATAAGAGCATTTCCTGTGGAAGAAACTTTCTCTGGTGCATAGTCATTGCTTCATTGAGCCACTTCATACAATGTGGAACTTTTTCTTTCTTGTTGTTTCTTTTTTTCTGTCATTCTTTATTATTTCTGTCTTTATTTTTTCTTTCTACCTTTATTTTTTTCTTTTTGTCTATTTATTTATGTCTTTCTTCCTGTCTTTATATTTTTTAATAAGATGTAGACAAAAACCACCTAGAGATGAAGATAACATTTTTTGCATTGTTTTATTTTTATTTTCTTGTGTGTGTTTATATTCAGAAAAACATTACTTTAGAATGTTTCTCGAAATACTTCATTTTACCCAAAGTGGGATGTAATCTGTGTATAAAGTTATTGCCTGTAATACATGACATTTTATTATGATGTAATATAAATGCAGACATCTAATTGCTTTCACAAACAAACAAAACCTGTTTTTTTGTATTCAGGCAAAAACCAGGATGATAATGTAGTGTCATGTTTTCCCTGTAGGAAGTCAAAGTGTCCTCTGCCCCCTTCCTGCTGCTGAGGATTCCCAGCCTGAAGCTGCGTATTCGAGGAAGGAAGGAGGCGTTCGAGGCTAATCTGAAAACAGAGACTGAACTCTGGAACCTGATGGTTAAAGAGATGTGGGCGGGGCGAATCGTATCTGACCAACATAAGGTAACGCTGCAGTAATGTCAGAGTACATGTAAAATGCAGAAATGCATACATTTTAAAGTTGGCTGGTTTTATTATTAAAATTATATGTTTAATTTTATTTAGTCTTTCTTTTCCCCACATTTTTGGTTTGCTTTGCTTTTTTTTTTCATTTCTTTACTAACACTCTGACTTCCCATTTCTGCCTCTTGCAGGACCCACAGTACATGCAACAGGCTCTGACGAATGCTTTGTTGATGGATGCTGTTGTGGGAAGCCTTCAGAGCAGCAAGGCCATCTATGCTGCGTCCAAGCTGGCCCACTTTGAGCGTATTAAAATGGAAGGTAAAGAAAAATCAATAACTGGATGTTTATTTTTGAGCAAGATTACTCTCAATTTTACACCGTAGCTTTGGTTCAGGTTGGCTTTACTTGACTTTGCATTCTATTTTACCAAAACTTTATTCATATAACTGCAGTACACTTGTTTGGCACAATTAATTATAGATTTTTAATGATCTTACATGTTTAGGACATTTATATTTGTTTCAGACGCTTCATTTACATTTTCAATCCTTGCTCAAAGGTTCTCTTATTGTTCAAAGCTTGTTAGCTTCTTGTGTGATTTGGGTCTTCTAGTCCCAATGATGGTCCCCAAGACAACTGCAGAGACACTAAAGCACAAAATTAACCCTTCGCTGGAGCTTGCTGCACCTCAGGCAGTGGATGTACTTTTGTACACACCAGGTAAACACACACCCACACTCTCACCTGGTCAGCGTGTCCTGTATCTAAGCAACCTTAGTAGAGTTGTTATTAATGCTGAGAAAGCGAGTGTCAGGTTCTTACTTGCTGTAATTGTCACCTTGGCTGTTTGGAGAAGTAGAAAATGTTTCTTGTGTAACATTATTGCTCAGAATTACAAATAAATGCAAACTTCACATTTATTGTGTCACTGCCTTTGGCTCAGTCAGGCTGCTCCTATGATTTCATCTGTAGTGTGAAAACTAAAATAGAAAGAGGAAATTATGATATATTTACAGAATAAATTTTTTTTTAAAAATGCATTGGTTCTTACAGCTACAATACAAAGTTTGGTAGTTTACCAATAATAAATGGACGAATCAGGATTAAGGGAAGTAAGAAAGTGCGTGATGCACACATCTACTTCCTCCTTGTATATGAGCATTGGGATATTTCTCAGGGCTACTCTCTCTAAACATGCATCATCGCACTAGCACACCAGACTGCAAGTTGTTACTGCACATTTTACTAACACTATACTGCCTCTCTCCTCCTGTTTTCCAGAACCTCCTACATTTTTCCCCCTCACTAAGGGTGTAGCACTTCCTTATTGTTATCCAGTACATATTTTGCACGACAAAACTCTTTTATATCCTACCTCAGGGAGGGCGAGTGATGGTCACAATTATTACTCTTCACTGAAAAAGTGGCATAACATGTTATGTCAACCTAAGATGGCAAACGTTTAGAAAAACAAGGAAGAAAGGACCTGAATTTTCTACGTTCTGCATACATTTTTATTTTAGTTTTTACTTAAGTTTGTATTGGCTGTTTCTGACAACATTATTAGTCCCAATTCCCCCTTAACTTTACTTTACTTTACTTTACTTTACTTTACTTTGCTGTATAATGGTCTGATTTTCATGCAGGAAGAATGGGCATTACGAGGCAGGAAGGGAACAGGAAAACATGCTAAGCTTTGGCCTTTAGTGGGCGACCATCTGAGTCTACTTGGATACATGCTGGTGGCAGCTTTGCCGCAAACCCTCACACACTCATGCACACTCATACTCTGTGATTCAGACGTATACAAACACAGCTCAGTTCCCCTGTAGCAGTCCACTCATTTGGATTTCTGTTGGTGAAAAGAAACAAATGCAGCCTTTCATTCGTTCTCTCTCTACACTGTCAACTCTTTCAATCTCTGCCTAGAATATAGGTCACACAACTCAATTCCTGGATTCAATCCAGTTTCCCCTCTCTCTCTCTCTGTCTCTCTCTCTCTCCTCCCCACTGCTTTTTATGTCCAGTTTCTAATCAAAGTCTCACCATCCTCTTCTAAACTTTGTGTGGAATTTAGGGTGTTACCGTTTCCACCAGCGGGGATTTCAAATAGCAATGAATTCGCTGGAGGAAGTCTGGCCGTTTGGGTGGAGTCACGCTGCTCAAATATAGATTTGATTCAGTCTTTTCATGAGTCAAGTCGTTAGTAAGTAATAAAGTTATTGTAGTTAGCAAGGTAAAAGTCAATGTTGGCTTTTTAGTGAAAACAAGTCAAAACACAAATACACTCTTTATTAGACAGTCTCTTGTTCATTGGGAAGGGGCTTCTTACCAGTTTTTAGCAAATCCCCACTGAGGGGTGTGTGGGTGCGTGCGTGCGTGTGTGCGTGCGTGCGTGCGTGTGTGTGTGTGTGTGTGTGTGTGTGTGTGTGTGTGCGCGCTTTCAGGGCAACTGTGGGTGTCAGTGAGTGCGGGAAAGGTGATGGTGTTTGATGTCTCCAGCTGGTCCCTCACACACACCTGCCATGTTGGGAATGCCAGATTGGTAAGACTCACACACAAACTCTGTACTCGTAAGTACATCTCTGTTCTTGATGATTGTGAACTTTTACATACACAAAAAGGCTGTGATATTTGCAATATCAGGCAGAACACACACACAAACACACAATAACCTTTAAAGTGAGATTAATCTATCTTTTTCTTAACACAACAAAATCTGGATACTGCAATAAAAGGCTTGCAGCAACACTTCACCAGCTATCTATTAAGTTTTCACAAATTATTTTTCAAAATGTATTACGTTTGTTTCAGTTTTATAACTGCTTAAGTTCATTTGACAAACATATTGGACTTTGTTGATCTTCTACAAAAAAAATAAAAAAACACCCACCCTGCCAGATGTGACTCCTCGCTGAACAGCAGATCAAACAGTTTTTGTGCCAGTGGCTAACATCTGATCCAGATGTTTTGCTGCTGCTGCTGCCTCCATCTCAGCCCAGTGCAGTATCATTTCCAGACTTCAAAGCAGATGTTTTAGGGTGTAGTACCAGTAACTGGAACAAACCAAAAAGTCAATCTTCTTCCTTAAGCCTTTCTATAGTAGAAAAATATCCTGTTAGAAGTTAAAGATCACTGTGAAGTTTGTCAAGACTAAGCTAATCGCTATCTGCGCGACACAGTCACATGAAGCGTGTTAACCTGTTTGTGTGTATGTTGGAGACAGAGTGTATTTTCTTGTGCACGGTTCACTGTGAGTTCAACTATGCGACACTTGCAGTAGATTATGCCGTCATAGATCTACAGCGGTATGACCACTGATTAAATTGGTGAGAGATAAGAAAACGTCAGTGACAGGCTGCAAACAAGACAATATTTTCTGTTTTTTATTCATATACATATTCCATCTCAAAGCCACTAGTATGATGTGATCTCAGTATATGTCTATATCAAGAGCTCAGTGTCTTTAACTTATGTTAGGATTGAACAGTTTGGCCTTTAATGTGTTGCACTGATATCTAGAGTGGAAATAAGGTTGAAAAGAGTCACTCAAGATTAGTTGGTAATTAGTGTTTGACTGAATGTGATAAGTACTAACATCTTTAAATGTATTCTTGAGAATAAGCCTAATGTCTTTAGAATAAGGCAACGGCATACAATCCTAAGTGAAATTTTAAGGAATTATGAAAATATGCCAAATTATTTTATGCAGTTATATAGGGAAGCTATAAGTCTTGTTCTGTTTAAATGTGTTTAATGCAGGCTGAATAAGTTAAATAGAAAGACTCAGTCATCTAGTGGAAAAGCTAGGTATTGCATGTTGAAATGCTCAGGGTAATGCATTAAATGTGATCCTCTCTGCAGACCATGGGTTTAAAAGTTCAGTAATCTCTTGTTAAAAATTACAACTGTCACATTCATTTGTTACGTACGGCCACGCACAGCTGTGAAGTTACAGCACAGGAGCATGCTTCTGCCCCACAGTTAGAAAACCAAAAAAAAAACATAATAAAAAATCTTCTTATTGGAAAATCCTAGTCAACTAACAATAATTAATTGAATATGGTGAGTGATGCATGTTCTCATTCACCATCTGCATCATTTTAGAGTTCATTATTTGTTTTTTAATCATTTGACCATGTACGAGGTGGCCTTTTTATTGTGTTGAACAGTGACTCCTGATCTTTGTGCTGTTTGTGTTCAGAACTGTATGCTGGGAGTGGACACGGATCAGGTGTGGATGGGCTCTGAGGATTCTGTTATTTACATCATCAGCATGGTGGCCATGGTGTGCAACAGACAGCTGACTGAACACAGGGCCGAGGTCACGGGACTCGCACTGGACACGGATAAATACAGGTAAGTGAGACGATTATGTTTTGATTGAAACTGAAACTAAATTGTATTTTGGCACGAAATTCACAACCATGTTAGCAGTGAATGGTTGCAAGTACCATCCCAGCCTTTTTTGAAGGAAACCACACAGGAAGTGAGAGTTTTGATGTAGAAAACAGGCAGAAGATTTGGTTTATATCTGTTTTTTGTCGGGTGAACGGATGAGTAAAAGTTGACTTTATCACATTTCCTATTGTATGTGAATACAATTAGCAGCAAATTAAGATACTTGTTATATGAATTAAATCCTTAGAATTGGGAAACACTATTTAACCCTAACAGAAATCCTTACTTTCTTAACATCTCTTTTTAAATTAATCTGCGTTAATGTGGTTTTCAGCATTTATTTTTTAATACGTTTCAATTATTCAGACAACTTTTTCTTCAGGAAAATTATTTTGAAATTTACTTCCTCAAAGGCATCTACTGATCGCTTTTATGTAAATTTCAAAGTAAATTTCCTGAATTAAACAGTTGTCTGAATAAATGAAACCTTAACATTGTTATCACTATACTTTGTTTAAGATGTGCATACAGTATTTATTTCATCAATTAATATTTTCATTACAGTTATGATCTCGTCACTATTATAAGACTAAACGCTAAAGGACACAATGACTAACACTGTGATTCACATTATCGCCAACAAATAAGAAATGAGATGAAAATCCCACAATAAAAGTTTTTTGATCTGATTTGAAAAGAGCCAATTATAAGTAAGCTCTGTGAGGTTACAAGAAGATATGAAGGGAGTGTTTGTGGTTTTAAACTGAAAATGGAAAAAAAAAAAAACATTATTAATCTGAAGACTAATTCATATTTTGCTGTGAAAACACTAATTACTTGTGTATTATGTTTCCTAGCCAAAAGGTGGCGTACTCCTGCAGTGCAGAGGGAACTGTAATGGTGTGGGACGTCTCTACACTGCAGGTTGGTTTAATACAAGCTTTAAAATGACTCTCTCACCTCTCTGCACTTCTGTCAATATCGCATCGATAAATGTTTGCAATCCTTCAGGTGAGAAGACACTTCCGACTCTCCTGCAATTGTCTGCAGTCTATCTACAGCGCTCATGGAATGCTGTGGTGTTGTAAGTTAAACGTTGTGCTGAAAGTTAGAAACCTGTAAGAGTTCATGTGAAAGTCCAAGCTCTATTTGTCCCCGACGGTTTTCAGGCTCCAGAGACAGTATAATGGAGGTGTGGAGGAACGGTTCAACGAAGCAGCGCTTGCATTTGCCAGAGCAGCGTAAAGGCTCCACAGCTACGTTCAGCTCCATACTGATCCTACCTGAGGTCACACACACACACACACACACACACACTATTTTATTTCTTTTTTTAATTGGATTACACTCAAGTCAGACTTATTGATTGTTTTCGTGTGTGTGTGTTAGTGGGACGAGCTGTGGAGTGTGTGCACAGACTCTGGAGATGTTTGCATTTGGCACCTTAAAGATGCGACCAAACCTTTCCACCACGTGACTCTTCAGGACTGCTGTGGATGTCACTGCATGATTAAAGTTAAAAACCAGGTTAGTCTTTATTTAGCACTTACCCAACTTTATGAGAAACAACCATTTAAAGAAATGATCAACATTACTGGAAGTAATCCTCTTTGTTTCTTGTCGATTCGTATATTCTGCACTGTGTACACTGCACTCGCTTAGTATGTTAATATTCTATTATTCTGATATTTTGTGCAACTTTTGGGTAATTTTGTGTGTTTCTGTTCACATTTTAGATTTTGTTTTGTGTATGTTGTTTTTTTTGTGGTTTTCTCTGTTTTTTTATGTTTTTTGAGTCAATTAGTGTATTTTTGTTGTTATTTTTATAAATTTCTCTGTCATTTTTGCGTTTTATATTTTTGAGTATGTTTCTTTTAATCATTTTCCTTTACTTTGGAGGCCACACAAAATTAGACTGTGGGCCACATGTACCCCCTGAGCCTCCCTTTGCCCATGTCTGAATTGGAGGTGATAAAAAGAGCAATATATATAGATTTTTTATTTTTTTAATCAGTAATTACTAGCTATTTTAGGCAACCCCATTTAAATTACGTCACCAAGGTTGAAAAACACTGCTCTAACCACAGTTAATTTCAGTTCCTTTTTGCACTGAGTGGGTTTTAAATTCAGTTTTGCTGCCAGCACATAAAATACACACTGACTGGCTGTTGCATGAATTTACACTTCTCTACTTTGTTGCTTTGCAGTGTGTTTCTTCAATTAGAGCCATGGAGAAGACATCCATAACTCTACAAATTATGTTTACAAATGCATGTTTTTCTTTCCTAGGTTTGGATTGGTGGTCTAGGGCGCAGTTCAACCAAAGGCAAGATTTACATTGTTGACATAGAGCACCACCAAGTCTCAAAGGAGCTTCACGGCCACAATGATAAAGTGACGGCGCTCTGTTCTGCCGAGGATCGCTACGTCCTGAGCGGCGCAGGAAAGCATGATGGGAAGATTGCCATCTGGAAGGTGGAGTAGCTGTTTTAAAAGAGTGAGGTAATATGAAGGAATCAAATGGGAGTCATGGTAGCAAACGTGCTTACATGAAGAAGTGTAGCCTTTCCTCATTATTTGGTTAAAGAAACTCTACGTTTTTTAAGCTTAAGGGCATATGACGACTGAACAAAGAAACTAGCATTTTACACAATTACATGTCTGATTACTTTATACAAGGTTCATCATCTGTTAGTATTAATAACACAGATGTTGTGGATAACATTGTGTTTCTGAGCCTGACCTCAAGCTGTGACTTTGGGTACATTTGTGTAGCTCTAAAGAATCAAATTACACGGAAAACAAAGCAGTGTTTTGAGATTTGTGGGAAAGACCCTCTTACGTTTACTTTCACGGAAGTTATGTTTTATAGAACAAAACATATACAGCACAAAGAACACCTGATGATGGGAACTGGACTCGTGATGCTGGTGAGCGTTGAGAAAAGTACATTTAATCCCGTAAGTTTGGGAAAGTGTTGAAACGTGAGAAATTTCACAGTATAAGTCCAGAAACCTCCCACAATGAGCCAAAATCCAACTGATAGTCATACATTTAAAGGTATATTTAATGAAGGATTCACCCTCATTTATTTTTTTTTTACATTCATTTTATTTTGAATATTGTTTTTCTAAGACACCAAACTAAACAAATTGCCAGTTTACTGCTTCATTATCAACGTCATTATTAACATTTATTTATCTATATGGCTTACTGAAGTTTAGTTACAATATGAAGATATGTTTAAGTCTCTTTTTTGCCATCTGTTTACTGTATTTATACACTGTATATAAGAGGGAATTAATTTTTTTTTTTGATGAAAATGTAACTGCTTCACATTTGTATTCATACGTGTTGTTACTGTTGTTAAACCTGTAAGTATTGAGTCTTCAAAGCTTTTTTTTTTGTAACCAGACAATACAATTTTAATGAAGTTTCTATTTGTCTTTATTTCACCTGATCTCTGTCTTTAGTCTTTAGACAAATAGCTAATAACATATATTACAGTCAAACCACTTTACATTGAAACTGGTTTCTTATTTGTGCAGTAGGTCGAGTTTTTCAAAAGATGGCGCTGCTTTAACACTAAAGATATGGTGAAAAATTGTTCCAACCAATTCGTAATTCAATTTAAAAATCAAAATTTCCTTTCATATTTTCCTCTTATATTGTAAGTCATAACTTTACTGGATCTTTAAAAAAAGAAAGAAAAAAAAGATGTTTGTAAGGATTGTCTGAAATATATTAAAAGTAGAAGTTTGAAAATGCTTTTTCTTTTTTAGCTTTTTCCAAAAAACACTAGAAATTTTGTCAAAGAGTAAAAGGAAATACAGTATATGTTAGTATTTTGTTTTTTAAATGCAAAATCAATAGTTTTGTCTCCAATTGTACAGACCAGGGGTTCTCAACTCTGGGGTTGCGAGACACATTTTTTGAACAATTTCAGCAAATATTTTTTTTAAATGTAATGTAAAATAAAATAACTTTTTCTGCGACTACACCAAACTTTCCATATTTTAACTTATTTTCATCACCTTTTCTGTCCATATTTTGGCTCCTTTTAATGCATTTTTGCTACATTACTCCCATTTCTGCCACTTCTTCATCAAATTCTAATACCTTTTCTGCGCATTTTTTCTGCTTTCAATATATTTTGGCATTTATAAAACCTTTCCACCACTTTTCCCACCTAATGTCACATATGTTGACCCCATTATTGTCAGTTTTAACCTCTTTTCACCATATTTCAAACTTAATTTTACCCATTTAACCACAATCACAATTTGTCATGCCCATTATTTTCCATTGTTCTGACTTTTTTCTGCCACTTTTAAGCTAATATTGACACTTTTAACCCTTTTTAACCCTTTCTCTGTCAGTTTTATGGCCATTCTAATTTGCAAATTTTAACCAATTTCTGTGCTTTTCAAAATTAAATTTCACCACTTTTTCCACCGTTTTTGGTCACTTTAACTCCTTTTATTTCTGATTGAAACAAGGATTTACATATTTAAGATGACTATATGCTATGGTGCAAATAATAATAATAATCTATTTTCCTGTTTCCACATGACTGTGGTCGCAGGCTGAAAAGGTTGAGATTGAGAACCATTGGTATAGACTAGGTTTATTAAAACAAAAAGTAAGGCTTGAATAGATTAAAAAAAATTAAAAAAAACATGTGAATTTGATTGAATACCATGACCTGTGGAGATGTCTGAGGTATTTTAGATTGTGTGTGTGTGTGTGTGTGTGTTTTGTCTCATTAATGCCACAATCAGCTGTTAATCTGTCAGCGGGCAGGTTCACTCATGCTCAGCTGCTGTTAAAGATAAATGATTTTCTGTCTCCTGCAGCTATTATGCTTTTCCTCCATGCAACCATACAGCAAGCTTTCACTGACAGGAAGTGACACTGTTGCTGTTTGTTCTACTGTAACACTGTGTGAACCCAGCTCAGTTACCTCTGGTTTCCCCTCAGCTTAAGTTAAGAGCAATTGTCATTTTCTTTAAAACTTTTAGTGCGTAAGCACAGCGGAGACATGTCTTTGGTCTATTTCTGAATCTGTGGGGTGTATGTGAGAAAAAAAAACAAAACAAAAGACTGTTGTGGTTATAAAGGGTTTGGTGTGCCTCATTATGGTGTGAGTCACACATAAATGACACAAGGTATTGTTCTATAAATATGTTTGGTGTGTCTCCGAACAGTAAATACAGCAAAACACTTTGCAACTTTATTGTCTAAGAGTCATTTGACTATAAGGTCATCTCGTTTTGTCCCTTCAATTTTTCAAACAAATAGTGCATGCTCAAATATTGTTAAAAAAAAATACTTTCCATGCATTTAATGCTTACAAAGTGCACAGCCAGGAGGAAACACCTAGTTCATCACAACACGGGACTGCATTTAAACCTTTTTGTTAATACGCAATCAACCAAACAATGCAATCATACTTTGTCCATTTAAATGAATAAAAGCAGCTTTTACCAAGTGAGCAAGTATAGGAGCCGTTGGCATAATGAATGTTTATCATTCGTGGTAAATAATCCACATTTACTGTGTATAGAACACACAATTATCAAAAACTAACAACAAAACTATCCATGTCAGACTATTACAAAAGTGTAAAACTACATATGGGGGAACAATACACCAATAAAACATTTTACAGGTACAGTAAAGGACATGATGCACTGCTGTGAAGTGTAAAGGTGGTTTATTCAAATGCAAATAAGCTCTTCAGTTGTTTTTTTTGTAATAAATGTGCACATTTTATTCTTTGGTATATACATTAAAACCCATTTGTTATATACATGTCTAGTACAGGTACTTTTAGGTCTATTCTTTCTACAAGAAATATCTTAAATATTAATGTTGAATGTTAAAATATGGGAGAAAACAGAGAGAAAAAGCACAGACCACGATGTTTAATCGATCGTCTTCTTTCTAGACAATATGCAGCCAAAAAAATTGCTTTTTGATTGTTGTATTTTCATAATGAGATATTATGAGTCAGAGTTTTGAGGTCTTGCATTAAACATATACGCTTTTAAAACTTTATTTTTTTATTTATACTGTCTGTAAGTCAATGCAGGAGAAAAGGACACAACTTGCTAAAATATTAAAGCACTGCATAATTGCTTAGATTTCCATCTTTTCATACACAAGGGTCCACTTTGGCATATATCCACAAATACCTCAGTGTGAATGAGCATATCAGAGCATATATACATATACAGAACGCATCTGATCCTTGTAGTCAATTTGAAAAAACTCCAAACATATACTTGTATTGTTTCTTTATTTTATTTATTTTTTTGCTCTGATTTTTTTTTTTTTAAATGAATGCTTATTTAATTTGCAAATATTTTCTGATTCTGATATATGACTTAGTATCTTATAATTATGAGACATTATGTCATAATTATGAGATACTATCTCATAATTGTATTATTAATATACAGTAATTATCATTTTACTTTTCCTAGTTTTTTTTTTTTTTTTTTTACTGGTCTGAATTTCCAACCTAACATGGTGTATATTTTTTTATTTTTACGATGAAAAATAAATATTTTACAAGTGCATTCAAAATAGCTTTTACCTCTGTCCCGCCCTTTTATGCAAACGAGCTGTGACGTCGGCGGAAGTCAGCGCTCTGTCTGATCTTCCGACAGCTTCCTTTAAAGGCGTATTTAAAGCCCTGGCTGCGGTAGTAGAGCGGCGGACAACCTATGCAACAAAAGCTGCTGCAAAGCCGAGCGAAGGTCCGACCGCTCAGCGGACAATACACAACACCGGGGCCAGCGGCTGACAAGAGCCGGAGAGGTGAGCTCCGGGGACGGGTTATTGCAGTGTTTACCCGCGGTGTGTCCTCCACCTCCCAGTGGGGCAAACACTACAGCATCTCAGGTTGTTGCTGCTGCTGGTGCAGAGATGATGGTAAACAGAGCACAGTAGTTTCTGTCGTCCTGTAGTGTAAAAATGTAAAATATTCAGAGCCTGGAGCACTGGACTCCTACGGGAAGGTCAGGTTGTTGCATAATTGGGCTGCGCTAATTATAAAGTGTGTATAATTAGGACTCAGTGTTGGTGTTTACATGCAGAGCAGGTAAGGAAGGTTTAAAAAAACCCAGCAGAATCAGGGTTATTGTTGTTGTGTTAGACGGTCCTTATGGCCTCCTCTATCTCTACTCTGTGTGTAGTAATGCAGGAACTAACGCAAACAAGCAAAACAAAGCAGCTGCAATGTTAGATGTTGCTGCTGCAAATCACTGTCATCATTTCTCCAACAGGCTCCTTGCTTCTGCTTTTGTACACAAGAACATTTTATCACTCCTTTTATTTTATACAATGTATTTATAAAAATGTGCAGTTATTTGCTACTTTAGGAACACACACACACCCAAGGAGTATATCTCTGCAACCAGAAACATTTTCAATAAGTTTGCACTTAAAATAAATTCCAGTGTATTAAGTTATAATAAAGGTCGGAAACAGCATCTCAGAATCAGACCTAATTAAATGTGCACAGGGGAAAATTACTTTTGTTGCAGTGGCTCCAAGTAGAAATGATAACAAGGTGGAATAAAAATAAGGATTAAATATTAAAGGAAAAAAATATCCAGGTGGTATTTACAATTTTGTGTGTTTGATCATTTGAGTGGCGAAGTCTGTAGAATAAAGTAAACATTGTGGCTTTAGACGACAGGACTTTAGCTTAGATTTCATTGACTATACAGATTCTAAGCATGCCGTAACTAATGTAATTCATATTTAATACAAGTTGACCTGTTTACCACCAAAAAAAAAAGCCCTTTCATACCTTTTATTTTTGTCTTGTAATCTCGAAAGTGATTTAGTCACAGGCGCATCATCATCATCATCATCTCCAGGCTTTGAACGGCTTTAAATAATGTAGCAGGTTTTTTTTCACTTTGGTCACTTGTTGAAAATGTTTTTAAGTCTAGTAGTGACTGTGTTGTTCAATGTTATTGTTTCAGGAAACTCAAATAATAGAATATAATTAACTTCTGACTGGATTCTTACTTTAAAAGATATTTACAGTTTTAAAAATGTTTTTTTTTTGTTATATGTATATATTGTCCATAACACTGTAAATATGTGTTGTAAATGTGCCCATTGCATCGAGAGCTTGTATTTGCCATGTATTTGGCTCTAGATTTTGACACACAAGAGCAGCGTTTTTTTTGCATCAAATAATGCATTTATGAGTGTTGTGTCACAAATACAGCAAACACCCAGCTACAGTTGGATCATAACTGTTTGTGTTTCTCAGGTACGGCAGCAGGGCTTTACATTGCACCCTCGACCAATCAACGACGTCTTGACGACATTTATGAAGCTTTCAGGGCCTTTTAGTGAGTCTCTCTCTCACACACACACACACACACACACACACACTCAGACTGTGATTGTGCTGTTGTCTTGTGAGGCTGCTTTCACATAGAGAGAGTCCCGCATTTTGGTCAAATGGGCGGGGGAAAAAAAAAGCTGATGATTTTTCACATTTTGATTTAACTCGGTTTGTATTAACAATGTACTTTTGGAATTGCTACAGACTGACTGGAAAACCCCGTCTGATACAAGAGTTGCTTGTTTTTGATACACTATAACTCAAGTTGTGCACTGTGGGTTTGATTTCCAGCAATAAAATGAAGTAGGGCCAACCATCAGATATCACAGTATGCGATCATGTTAAACCTGTTAAAACCTCCTCATTCCTGTGAATCTGGAACAACATCCTCACACGCCTGCCGTCTCCTCACTGCTTCACGTCTGTTTAAAGGTCCCATGTCATGCTATTTTTCGCCTATTTCCATTTGTTGGGTGAAAAATATTATTAGTTTCACAATAGTTTTATTGTGAAACTAATAAACTGAACTGAACTGTTCTAAGAACCCCAAAAACATAGTATTTGAGGTTTATTTTCCCAATTTCACCTGTTTTCGAGAGTTTTAGCCTCTGAAAAGTCACTTTCTGAGCAACTCTACACAAACAGGCTGATTTGTGGCCTAGTTATGCACATTCATGAGTAGGCGTGTCTATAGACAGGACATAGGGCCAGAGGACGGACCTCCCTCCTCCCACCCACTCCGTAGCTGAGCTCATGCTGCTTTATAAACGCGAGACAGAGCGTGGGGGCGGGGCGTTCGCCGGTACATACATAGACTGTAGAAAATACATACATAGCACTGCGCGAAGGACGCTGAAATGCTCACCTTCATGGGCGTGTCTGTTTACATGTCAGTCATGGCAGAGAGCTTCCTGGAGGTGCGGCTTCTCCTGCTCAGTGCCGCGTTAAATTCGTCATTAAAGTGGAAATGCGTCATCAAATTGGAGCGAGGTGTTATGGCTCACCCTGCAGTAAGAAAGGAGCAAATCACCCTCTCACTAACGATTGATGGAAGCCCTAATAGCACTTTTATGATGTTTAAAGCACAGAATGGTCGATTTAGAGTAACATGGGCCCTTTAAGAGCCGTTTTTAATGTTTTACCGTGTTGTTTTTTTGTAACTTTACCTGCTCTGTCTGTCAGTCATTGCTCTGTTAGAGCTGTGAATTTGATTGGAAATGCTCCAAGATAGATTAATTCAATTCAAGTGTTTTGCTTCTCTAGATTTTAGTTTTGTGTTCAGTTCACACGGGGCCAAACGAAGCCTCGAGTAGTTAAAGAGCTAATTTGCTGGCATGCAGAAGTACTGGTTCTGGTGTACAGTACAATACAATACTGAATTCATATTAATATGATGTGACCTTAGCTCACACTGAGCAGTTCGACTTGATTTGTAAAAAAAAAAAATAACAAAAAAACCCATGAACCCAAATGAATGGTTGAAGAGTTTATCAGGGTTCACTCTTAAACTCTGACTGAAGTGAAATAAATGAACTTCCTCTGGGTGCCATATTTGCTGACTATCAACAGCTGCTTTGTCAGCATCAGGTTATACGAATGTGCACACACGCAGATACATACACACACACACGCACATACTCTCGCACACAAAGGTGGTCACGCGCAGACGGCCACATGAACGCTCACTTCTCATACACATTGACGTGTGGCATGTTGTGTAAACTCAGCAAACACCCCCATACTTTCATACAGGAAGCCTTTTATCAGCTGACCACACATAAAGACAGCATGCAGACATGGTTGTCTGAACAAAGTTGCCCTCTACTTTGTAGGGCATGATGCTTGAATATGGGTTCTAACTGTTTTTGTTGCATTGCCTTGCTTGACTCGTACAAAATCAAAGTACCAGGATGTACTCTTTTCCCAGCAAACTATGGCTGTGTTGAGAATTGCTTACTAACATACTACTCATACTAAGTTTGATGTCATAATTAGTATGTAGTACTTACAAATTAGATAGTATGGAAAGGTTGAGTATGTGCGAAATGCCCAGCTGTATACAAGATCAGGACATTTTTGAAGTATGCACAGTGGGCACACTCGTCATATTCAACCGCCCCATGATGCATTGTGAGCAGAATGTAAAATTGACCTGGGACTGGCTTCAAGCTAGAAATCAAACATCCTCTTTTCAAAACAAAAGCATCTCTTCTTGTCTTTCATTAGTTTTTTAATGCTTTTGTAAATAGGGCTCTTGTTTTGAAGTTGAAATGAAATAAATGAACTTCCTCTGGGTGCCATATTTGCTGACTATCAACAGCTGCTTTGTCAGCATCAGGTTATACGAATGTGCACACACGCAGATACATACACGCACATACTCTCGCACACAAACGTGGTCAGGCGCAGACGGTCACATGAACGCTCACTTCTCATACACATTGACGTGTGGCATGTTGTGTAAACTCAGCAAACACCCCCATACTTTCATACAGGAAGCCTTTTATCAGCTGACCACACATAAAGACAGCATGCAGACATGGTTGTCTGAACAAAGTTGCCCTCTACTTTGTAGGGCATTATGCTTGAATATGGGTTCTAACTGTTTTTGTTGCATTGCCTTGCTTGAGTCATACAAAATCAAAGTACCAGGATGTACTCTTTTCCCAGCAAACTATGGCTGTGTTGAGAATTGTTTACTAACATACTACTCATACTAAGTTTGATGTCATAATTAGTATGTAGTACATACAAATTAGATAGTATGGAAAGGTTGAGTATGTGTGAAATGCTCAGATGTATACAAGATCAGGACATTTTTGAAGTATGCACAGTGGGCACACTCGTCATACTCAACCGCCCCATGATGCATTGCGAGCAGAATGTAAAATTGACCTGGGACCGGCTTCAAGCTAGAAATCATACATCCTCTTTTCAAAACAAAAGCATCTCTTCTTGTCTTTCATTAGTTTTTTAAGGCTTTTGTAAATAGGGCTCTTGTTTTGAAGTTAACCGGAAGTTTTGCCAGTAGCATAATGGTGGGTCTCCGAAATGATGGCATGAAATGTGTTTCCGCGAGTTTTATGGATCAAATGAGCACATGTTGATATTCTACTTGGTTGTGGGGAATGCATCTTGGGAAACTTGGAAGTATACTTCAGTGGGAATGCTCATAATCGCAACAATACTTATAATATATAGTAGACAGTATATACTCATTGAGTTTGTAGTGTAAAGTATGGAGTGTGCCATTTCAAACACAGCCAATGAGAATCTTTTGTCTTTTGCCTTCAAATGTATTTTAACTCCTATTCATGCCACACTAAGTCTGGTGCAGTTGTATTTCCCTACAAAACTTGTCTGTGTTTGTTTTTAAAATTGCTGCTGAGCACATCAGTACACTAGATGGGATTAGAGATCTCGGTGTTTGTTGGTTTTTCACACCACTGAGAGCCCTGAGGGAAACCTCAACAGAAACTAGAAAAGTTTCCTGCTGCAAAGCGTCGTTGGGCATTTATTTTTTAACTTTGTTTACATGTTGTGTCCGGATCACAAAACTGCTTTTCCAGTTAGTGGGGTATGCTCCAGGTTGAATCTCGGTGTTTCTGTGCTACGGAGGTGGATTGGATAACTTTTAACCACAGTGACTGGAGGCCCGAACCGCTCCATAGACATAGTTCACCATTGTGGTTGTGTTGCATACAGACAAACATAGATTCTTAAAACTGCTACCCACAATACATTTCAATCAGATAAAAACATGGTGTGGGCCTTGTTGATCAATTAATCAAAGATCATTTGCCCATAAAAAGATGTAAAAGATCAAAATTGCTGCTATAACTAAGTTTGTTTTCATCTCGATTGTAAACACTCTCTTTGTTGACATTCCACTGCGGGATGTGAAGTCACGGAGACAAGTGCATAGAAGTGTTTTTGCTTCACTCTGATATCACAGGGAATACCAGGAACAAACTTGAACAAAAATGGTGCCATCAATCACTGCCCTCTTTGTCTGGCAAAGAAACACCAGAAATCACA
Organism: Gouania willdenowi; assembly: GCF_900634775.1. Lineage (NCBI taxonomy): Eukaryota > Metazoa > Chordata > Actinopteri > Blenniiformes > Gobiesocidae > Gouania > Gouania willdenowi. Next base: position 8,842,336 of record NC_041054.1, on the reverse strand, counting down.
GTAACAATGAAGCAAAAACACTTCTATGCATCCATCTACAGGACTCCACATCCCACAATGCACTGTGTGATAAGGTCAACAAACGTGTGTTTACGGTGGAGATGAAAACAAATTTTCAAGTGGCAATTTTGACCTTTTATTCATTTTCGTTCATTACTCTGAGGCATACACTATGATTTATTCTCATTTAAAAATAATTTTGGGTTGCAGCTTTCAATGATCTTGCATAACGATATTGATTATCGGTTTCCTTGATTACTAATAATCGGTATCAGTATCGGCCCCTAAAAAAAAAAAAAACCATATCAGTCGACCTTTATTTGTTGCAATCGAAAGGTAGGTACACCCTGGACAGCGGTTAATAGTTAATACACCGAAAATCATACACATCAGTCGATCCTTAATCTTGCATGACCATAACATGCTACTTTAATACATTAGATCTGAACGTGCTTTGCCTCTAAAAAAAAAAAAAATTGTTTTAGCAATAAAGAAATGGTGAGTATAAAAAATTTCTCAGCTTTCTAGCAAAAAGGAACAAGTCACATCCTAAACAATTCCTCTTTGATTAGCCACTTGTTGGAGTCAAATAGGCCTCTTTGTAAGTGTATTTTAATACACCCATTGATGTTTCGGGGATGATGTTTCTATATTGTGTGTATTTTTTTTTAATCTAGATGTTGGATGCAGATAAGCCATTTACTATTGGTGTGAACACACACAAACTTAAAAGAAGTTGCGCTTTCAATAGCACATTTTTATCTTCAATCTCACACTTTTTGCCTCCCGAGATGTTTTCATTTGTGGTTTTTGTTGCTGAAGGGAATAAATGCAAACCGATGTTTGCTGAGTGTCCTGAATGTGATCTGCATGCTGTTGTGTTTTTGTGGGGGTGGAGCTTATCAGCAACGCACGCACGGCTGGTTGGTTTTTTTAAAGTGTTGGCAGGACTGTTGTCAAAGTCAATATCAGATGGCTGTACAGTTCAGTTTTAGCCCTGGCTTTGAGTTAGAGGACACACGGACAGATCCTCTGTGGAGCTGGAGAGATTGTCAATAATAGAACATGTCGTCTAAGAATAGAGACTTTCCACTTTGTTAGCATGTTCTCCTGTCAGCTCCTCATTTCCTGCTCGGCCTTGTCTACACTCTCTTCTTTGCTTCTTCATGCTTTGTGTTTGTCATGAGAGATTTATCCGTTTTGGATGTAGGTTTCTATTTGATATTTTCATCCATCCATCCATCCATCTTCTCCCGCTTAGCCGTTTCCGGGTCGCGGGGGCAGCATCCTCAGTAGGGAGGCCCAGACTTCCCTCTCCCCGGCCACTTCCTCCAGCTCTTCCGGGGGGACCCCGAGACGTTCCCAGGCCAGCCGAGAGACATAGTCTCTCCAGCGTGTCCTGGGTCTTCCCCAGGGCCTCCTTCCGGAGGGACGTGCATCCTAATTAGGTGCCAGAGCCACCTCATCTGGCTCTTCTCGATGCGGAGGAGCAGCGACTCTACTTTGAGCCCCTCCCAAATGACTGAGCTTCTCACCCTATCTCTAAGGGAGAGCCCAGCCACCCTACGGAGGAAGCTCATTTCGGCCGCTTGTACCCGTGATCTTGTTCTTTCGGTCATGACCCAAAGTTCATGACCATAGGTGAGGGTTGGAACGTAGACCGACCTGTAAATCGAGAGCTTCGCTTTTTGGCTCAGCTCCCTTTTTACAATGACGGACTGGTGCAGACTCCGCATCACTGCAGACGCCGCACCAATCCGCCTGTCGATCTCTCGCTCCATCCTTCCCTCACTCGTGAACAAGACCCCGAGGTACTTGAACTCCTCCACCTGGGGCAGAACCTCATCTCCAACCCGGAGAAGGCACTCCACCTTTTTCCGGTCGAGAACCATGGACTCGGATTTGGAGGTGCTGATTCTCATTCTGGCCGCTTCACACTCGGCTGTGAACCGATCCAGTGAGAGTTGAAGGTCACGGTATGTTGGAGCCAACAGGACCACATCATCTGCAAAAAGCAGTGATGCAATACTGAGGCCCCCGAACCGGACCCCCTCAACGCCCTGACTGCGCCTAGAAATTCTGTCCATAAAAGTTATGAACAGAATCGGTGACAAAGGGCAGCCCGGGGGGAGTCCAACCCTCACCGGAAACGATTTCGACTTACTGCCGGCAATGCGGACCAGACTCTGACTTCGGTCATACAGGGAATGAACAGCTCCTATCAGGAGGTTCGATACCCCATACTCCCGGAGGACCCCCCACAGGAATCCCCGAGGGACACGGTCAAATGCCTTTTCCAGGTCCACAAAACACATGTGGACTGGTTGGGCAAATTCCCATGACCCCTCAAGGACCTTGCTGAGGGTGTAGAGCTGGTCCACAGTTCCACGGCCAGGACAAAAACCACATTGCTCCTCCTGAATCCGAGGTTCAACTATCAGGCGGACCCTCCTCTCCAGTACCCCTGAATAGACTTTACCGGGGAGGCTGAGGAGTGTGATCCCTCTATAATTGGAACACACCCTCCGGTCCCCCTTTTTAAAAAGGGGGACCACCACCCCGGTCTGCCAATCCAGAGGCACTGCCCCTGATGTCCACGCGATGTTGCAGAGTCGTGTCAGCCATGACAGCCCCACAACATCCAGGGCCTTGAGGAACTCCGGGCGGATCTCATCCACCCCCGGAGCCCTGCCACCGAGGAGCTTTTTAACCACCTCGGCAACCTCAGCCCCAGAGATAGGAGAGCTTACTCTCGGGTCCCTGGGCCCTGCTTCCTGATTGGAAGGCGTGTCGGTGGGATTGAGGAGGTCTTCGAAGTATTCCCCCCACCGATCCACAACGTCTCGAGTCGAGGTCAGCAGCGCACCATCATCATACATAGTGTTGACGGTGCACTGCTATCTTCTTGCAGCCCTCCCCGGCATTGTGGGCATCAATTACTTTCATTTTTTCTGTCTTACACAGCTTCTTAGAGGAACCCATGGTTGCTGAGTGTTTGTACAAGGTTTGTGGAGTCGCCGTATTTAAGAAACCCTCAAATTGGCACCAGCTGGCACTCCCTAATGACAATTGTTGACACATGCTTCAGGACCAATGAGCTGGTAGAGGTCTGAGCTTGTAAAAAGAATCTGACACTTTGAAACTCTCAGGGTGCCCCGACTTTTGCACATGCCAAAATTATGTTTTTCATTTTTGTAATTTTGTTCAATTTATAAAATAAAATGTAACTATGCATTAATGTTTCCTGACAATATTGTCTTTTTTCCCATATGCCAGAGAGACAGTAAATATGAATATAACTTTTTAAATATATAAAATATGCTGTTTTTAAAGGGGTGCCCTGACTTTCGCACACAACTGTATATGTACTGTACATATTTACAGATTTTGCAAGAAGAGATGCCAAACATACCCGGGGCGGACACCCGCAAAACAGAGTCCGCGCAGATTCCGCCAGGCCAATTAAATGCAAAGCTCATTTTTTACGGCCGCGTTTACTTCTCTGCGTAGTTGGTGTCGCACAAAACAGTGATCGGCATTGTATCGACCCATATTAAATCTAACACCAACCTGCATTTCACCGCCTGGTGAAACAGAGCAGGAGAGATGAACACAAGTTTAGCGGAGAGACTGGCAGACGAACTACGACAGTAGTGACTCCTTTAAAACACTTCCCAGGAGTACAAGGACGACAGAGAAGTGCTAAGAATTAGGGGTGTCTCGATCCGGTATTGATATCAAAGTAAAAAAGTTGTATCGGAACATCCCTACTAAGAATCATGGGACATGTAGGATTTTAATGGAAACTACTAGGCAGTGGTGCGCAGTATGTAAGCTCTGAGGAGAGCGGACAGTCCGCGCTGAGTCCGTTGAGTATATTTGAGCCTTTAGACTGTTTTGTTTTACAATCAGACAGCAGAAGTTGTCAATATTATTCAATATGAGCTGGAAATCAATTAGGTTTAAAAATCATTGCTGTAAAACTGTTAAGTCTTATTTTAAACCAAAGTAGCTTTTAAACTGTAAAACTATTAGATCTTAATAAAGGAGCAAAGCTTTAAAAACAGTTGTCAGATTGTTGTCAAATTTTCTATAATCTATAGCACTTGATAGTTACTGGCTGAGACATTTTTTTTCCCCAGAATGCTCCTGGTTTTTTTCCTTTAAAAAAACAAAAACAAAAATGGATATGCCCAAAACTTGCAGAAAAAAACAGTTGACTTCCTCTTTTGTATCGTCACCTTCATGTGGCGGAAGAGTTGGAGAGTCCTAATGATCCTAGGAGCTATGTTGTAGGGTCACCCAAGGCAAATAGGTCCTAGGTGAAGGATCAGACAAAAGATGGTATGAAGACCCTGTTGTGTGATGAACCCCAGTGGACCCACTACCCACAGGGTGAGGCAGAAGTGTCTGGTGCTTTGTAAGTAAGCTAGCTTTAATAGAAGTTTAAATAACGCATACCATCAAGGTCTGCTAAAAACATGTTTTTTTCCCTGTTGGAACAGTTGTGTAACAAACTTTATATGAATCATCATTGGCTACGAGCCTATTGTTTGCCACTCCCATTGGTTACAAATGCAGGTTTTATCTTTCACTTTGTGTGTGTTGGTGTTAGTTTTTGTGAAAATGATGGTAAGTTTGTTTTTTTAAATGAACAAAAACTATAAATATTTCTCAATTTAGTATCATCAAAGCAATGTAGCAACTCCATGGCTAAATAAGCAGTGTGGGTTTGGGATTTGAATGGTTGTGGATCATTAAACCTTTCGTGTTCATGTAAGGTGGGGCCGCAGATAAAGTTGAAGTATCACTCCGCTAACAACAACAACAACAATAATTGAGTTGAACCACAAGCCCAGCGGCATAGTTTTCAGTTAAGTCTGAGTTGTTATTTTTTATTTTAAGAGTGTGTTTTATTTTTAGGTTGGGCACAGTTCAGCTTCATCATTCCAAACAACAACAACAAGAGAAACAAAAAGAAAAACCTTGCATTTTCAAACTCAGTGTCCTAGCTTGAACTACATAACAGCTGTGGAATGAGGGTTTGAGGTCTCCATTATTTATCAGCATTATCCCAATGTGTACTTCTGAGTTTGATTGGGTAGTATTAGCGCTATCTTGGGTAAAGAAGTTTGGCGTGTGTTTCAGTTGTATGGTGAGGGTACACTACATGTAACATTCCCCTGTGTGCGTTTGTGTTTGTGTGTGCAGTAGAAGATTACAGTGCCTGTGTGGGTGGAGTCAAAATGGCTATCTTGAGGTTTCACGCATTCCTAAATAGGTCTGTGCAGGTCTTAGCATGTCATCAGATGCAATGATACCAAACAAATAAAGTGATTGCGAGACAAAAACAAACACAAAGTTGTTGCTGAACCAGGTGCGCTTGTGCTATAAACTTGAGTGGTTAATGTGGTGAGCTCGGGTATTTTTTTTTACAAGGTTGAACAAAGGCAGTAGTTGTGTTTTTATTCATAGTCAAGTGCAGAAAAGAGAGGCCCAACTCTAGATTGTGAAACCAGTGGCTGCAGCAACACGGGAGAGATTCTATGTCATCCTATCACTTCTTTGCATGCATGTTTTCTCTTTTCCTGTGCCTTTTTTTTCTCTTAACTTACCCTCTGTTTGTCTAGCAGCTCCCTTGAGGGTGATATGGGGGGGGGGGGGGGGGGGGGGGGGGGGGGGGGGGGGGGGGGGGTAAGGGGGGGAGGTCACATCTACCAACAACACCACCACCACTGAGATACACTGGCATAGGGTCTATTGAAAAGAGGACAGGCCCCTCGGGTCAGAAAGACAGGATACAGGTGGGGGGTTGCAGTAATGTGATGTTTGGTAGGGGGTACTGTACTTAAATGGGACACAGATGGGGTGTAAGGTGCTGAGTTAATGGTGCGTGTGGTTTTATGGTGGGGGGGGGGTAACAGGAGTAGCATGACTGTGGCACATACACATCATGTACTGCCAGAACCTCAAAATATTTAGCCTGTTGGATACATGCACGGGCTTTTTTCCGACAATCTTGGTGTCTTTTCTTACTGTTGATTAAAATCAATTAAATAAAAAAATATGTTAAAAAGGTTCAAAAAGGATTTTTTTGTGGCTAGCATATGCCCCAAAGCTATTAATATAGATTTGTTACGAATGAAATCAATTGTTTACAAAAGCATCAGGCAATTCAATTGTTTTTTTTAAACTTTATTTATTTATTGATGGAATTATTTTTATTTTCAGAATTTTTTTAAAATTATATCAATCATTTTTCATATACACAGTTTACTGTTGGTTTTAAATGACATCTGTAGCTACAAAACTGTTAATAGATAAAGGGCTGTGGTGTGTCTTAGGAAAGCTAATTTACAAGGATTTGCTTAAAATAAATAAATAAATAAAAATAGTTGGCTACACTGTGCTGAGTGTGCTCCTTCCTGGGAGTGTGTGAACTTATCTTTTTAGCTCATATAGGCTAACCAGAATGCTAGCTAGCTGGCTAAAAATAGGGATGAGCATGAGTGTGCAGTTTGGCCTCGCAACTATATCTTGCAGTGAAAAGTACAGTAATTTCCAGGCTATAAAGCAAACTGTTTTATTGGCTGCATTACAATAATTTAGCAATTTTCTAGGAAAAATCCACATAAATGCCGCAGCCTAACATAGGTTGCACTTTGTTGACTGATGAGGTTGCCCTTCAGACAACTCGGCCAATCAGAACGGGCAGGTAGGCGGGCTGCTGTAATCAAGTTAGGTTTCACAGAAATTTCCGTGTTTCAACTGATACGTTTTACTACATGAAGTCTCCTCCTCACTGCCCCACGTCTACATATCATAGCTCAATTTTATGGTGGCATGACGCTTATACAACCGGGAAAAATCCATAATTTAATCGCGTCATTGTTTAAGCCGCAGGGTTCAAAGCGTGAGAAAAAGTAGCGGCTTATGGTCCGGAAATTACGGTACTTTCACTTTTGGGACGTGGTATGTTACGTGGTAAGTTAATGGTTGTCTGTGTCCTGTCTAGTACTTGTTATTAGCAGACCGCTTCAAACCCTCAACAGGAATCAGAGTCTGTGAAGATGAATGAATGAAGCTTGTTATGGTATAAATAAATGCATAAATAAGAGGCCAGGAGTAGTATCCCATCTGTCTCCTGACTACGGCATTGAGGCTGAAGTTGGAAAAGGTCAACAGTTGCTTCTCTATTGTGTGTGCAGCAGGTGAACCGACATTGGCTGCAAAGAAGTCACAAACAAGCTGTACGTGTGCTGAAATCCTTTTTGTAATGGGTTTTAAGAAAATCTGCTTCATGTTCATAGCAGTTTGATCACAATTACTTAAACCTTGTGTGTGGATATCTATTATCATAGTCTTTTTACTTTTTAGTATAAAAACTGATGGATTTAGTGGCCCCTTTAAGGGACAAATTGCATGAAGCACATCTGCTTTTGTAAAAACCAGCATGAAAAAGTGAATAATATGAAGTGAATATATGTGGAGTATCTCCTTAGACCAATAAAATATTTTGATCTTAAATCTTGTGTTAATTAAACCGCTTCTGCTTCACAAACAGGCAAACTGTTGTGCATCATTTAGTAACAGAAGAACAACACATTCAAACACACTGCTCTCCCCCAGGTCAACACATTAAAGAAAAACTTAATGGTGTACTTGTGCTTTTATCCCTTATCATACCTAATACTTGAAACAATACAATAAGGCAGGAACAACAGCAGGCTGCAACTTTATTTGTCCCTGAGAGGCAATTCAATTCTGTGTCTCTGGCAATTTGAAATATTTTGTTTAGTGCGTGCACTGTATATTTGTGTTTTTAGTCTTTACTTCACATCAACTTTAAGTCTAATGCATCTACAATTTCCTTTCAGTTACTTATGTAGATTATTGAGTTACATTCATTGATTTGTTGAACCTGTTAGACTGACCCTGTAAACTTGATCGCACTGTAACTGGATGGAATGCTGTATTGACTGGAACTGAACCTGTGTTGATGTCGGGGCTCCTCATGTCACGTCATCACTACATGAATAAAGCCGGGGAAGTCATGTCTTATCTATTTTGAGTGAGTGCCTGCGGTGAGGTTCAGGTGAGGCTGAGTTTGTGAATCCTTTTAGAGCTTCACTTGAGATGAAATCTAATCATCGTGAGGTTTTAAAAAAAGGCTTTTATGATGCATATGTACGCTGCAGTGCATGTATGTGAGGAGCACTTAAATGACGTCACAGTCATACCAGCCGCTATGATGATATAAGCCCTGTGCTATGAGTGTTATGAGTAGGGGATTTGTCATTGACGCTGGTGCACGTTGATACACATGTGCCCCCCTTTGTGCTCTCTACTGCAGTAGCACTGCACCATAATGGACACATCCATTCTGTGTTTACCTCTCGCACCCAATACCCCTCCTGCTCGCTTATCCCTGCCATCTGCTTCCCAAAGCTGGGAACGTCGTTACTCATTGTAGGAAAATCAACTAAATGGGGATTTTAAGTGTTGGTATACATGCAGAGGAGTCATCCGTGCATTCCCATTTTGTTTTCTACTTGAAATGTGCATTATTTTGTGTGTGTGTGGCCTGTGCCTGAGTTTTTCCCCAATGGTTTTAGCCAGTCTTACATTTGTCATAGTAAGACAGAGTCCACAAAGTTGTCATAGGCACACTTTCTGGATTTAAATGTGAAACGTTTGAATCCAGTCCTAGAAAAACAGCGAATATATACAATTATTTATCAATTGTAAGAGACTTGCACAATCTGTTGTCCTCCCACACACCAATGAAGGTCTTTAGATTGGGAACAGTTCCTGAGGGCTAATGTAGGGCCTGTGCTTCAGGAGTGGGTTGAGTTTGGAAGTTCTAAAAGGAGAAAACAAACACGATATAGAAGGCATATCTGATTGCAGTGAGGACAATGACACAATCATGGGAGTAGGTGTGTGGAACACAAATCCCTAAAGGACCTGGAATGATAACCTGTTATCATCATTTATCTTGAATTGCCCAGTCTGATTATCATCAAGGTTTTTTTTTACTCATTTTATCATTACAAAACCAATTTGATGGTGTTCATGATTGAATTGTGAAAAACATTTGTATTTAAATATTGGTAGTAGCCTATCCTCTGTTTCAACATCTAATCCCAATTGAACTGGGATGAATTGGCCTGAGTCATTGACTGTGCACTAATGTACTTTTCCTTAAATTCCTGACTGTGTATTGACCTGGAAAGGTTTATTCTGGTCCTTCTTTCTACTAATGTGTTTTGTATATTTCTCCCTATCCAAGCTCAGAGACACACAAACATCCGTTTGCCTTGGCAGTATGTGAACCTGATCCTGTAGTCTGTAGCCCTGTAATCTATATCCAGCTCTATATGGGTCAACGTGGTGTCTTTTGCGATTTGTTCACGTGCTTCAACTGGTATGTGACACCTCTGGCACGATGGGGTTTCAATGGCCACGGTTACATGATGTTTTTTAATTCGGAATTAGTTATTCCGAATTAAATCATTGAGAATTAAAGTGTTCTGCTTCGTGTTTACATGGAAATAGTAATTCCCGAACTGAGGTTTACATGGAAAAACGGTTTATTCGACTTTAGTTAAATCCGCTTTAGGTCTGGGCGTTGGAAAGGCTCTGAATGGACGGGGGAGAACGTGACGTATCACGTCTATCGGGAAAAACACACAACAAACCTTTTTATTGTTGGCTGTCACACAGAAGACCTCACATGAGAATAGTTTTCACCTTTTTTTTGATTGTAGTTTTGAAGCAACAGCTCGACAAAAAGTTTCCCGCTTTGCTTTGACAAGTGTTAGTCTGTGAAAACACCAGAAAAGTGTTGGGAGTAAGAATGAAGTAAAAACACTTTTGTGCATCTGTTTACGAGACTCCACATCCCACAATGCCATGCGTGATACTTTTCAGAAAATGTTAATAAATGGTGTTTATTGTGGAGAATGATGAAAGACAAATTTTCGAGCGTCAATTTCAACCTTCCATGAGATACTCTGTGTATTTATCTGATAGAACAAATCATTGTCTCTAGCAGCTTTACTAAGTTAACCTCAACCTTTTTTTTCATCAATACTGATTCTGTCAAAAAGTTTATGAAATTGGGGAATGTCTTGACCATGCAGTCTAATATAATGAACCACAGCATTTACAACTATCCTTACCTTAGATTTAAATCACAACTGCAACTAACTAATTTATTGTCTCCCATGAAGTAGTTGTACCATAGGTATTATAATTCTCTTCTTTAAACAAGACTTGAGAGGTTGGCTTTGTTTGAACTAACCAAAGCACAATACAAAGAGACGCTAGAACATAAAAAAAGTTAAATTATTTGTTTGAATAGACATTGATAAACCAGTATGTCAGGTTCTTTGTTCCTGTACTCATGGATGACACTCCCCGGCATTATCTCAAGAAACACATGCAAAACCTTTGTTGTCTCATATACCAAGTTTGCATGTCTTCTACATGCAAGAAACAAAGATTCAGCAAGAAGCAAGGAGCAAGGCGTCATAGTTGCAGGTAGTGTAAACAGTGGCCTGGTTTCACGTCTCAGGTAATCTGGTTTACAGCACAAGAATAAACACTCACCGTAATAGACCTTGGTTATGCGTGTTTGCTGTGACCCCTTGAAGATTCAGAAAGCCTGCGTGTGTTGATCTGCGAGACACTGGAGATGACAACTCATGGGGTGGCTGTGACCTTGAACTTTACAGACATCTGCCGTCTCTAGTCATGTTTACTGTTACTCGTTTTTTCCTTTCGGTCCTTGTTTCTGTCTGGCTGTGGACAAAAGACGTTTTTGTTAAATGTGCTGTAGATGTCATTGCTGTCTTTCCTAGAATTTCATATCTTTGCCCTGGATCCCCTTTTGTCTCACCTTTCCCTGTGCTTTCACCTCAGGTGTTTTTTTGTTGATTTTTCAATCCAAGCAATGCTCATGTTACACACTCACATATGCACAAACGCAGAGGTAAAATGTGCTACAGACATGAAAAAACAATATAAAACAGATATTGAGTGTTAGAAAATGTTGATTTTATATTTTGAGAAACCTGAGCCACAGCTTTTGATTAGGGTTTATCTTATTCTTGTGTCCTGGATTTATTTTCACGCATATTAAGGATAAAAGTACAGGTACATTTCATTCTCCTCAGGTGAAGCTTTAGACTCAGCTTTGGGACCCCTATTGGTTTATGTGGCCCTCCGCAAACACATAGTCCGCATATAGCCAGAAACGGACCTGGAAATCCACTTAGGCTTGAACTCACATCTTCTTGCTGGGCTACCATGAGTCAGTAGTAGAGTGGGTCGTCCAATAACTGAAGGGTTGAGGGTATGAATCCTTCTCTATCCAAGTCATTGTTGTTGTGTCCTTGGGCAAGGCACTTTACCCACATTGCCTCGTAGAAATAAGTATGAATTGTGCACGAAAGTTGGTGGTGGTTAGAGGGGCCGTAAGCGCGAAATCCTGTCAATGTGCCCAAGGGCAGCTGTGGCTACAGTGTAGCTTGTCACTACTGGTGTGAATGAATAATGGTTTCTGTAAGGCGCTTTGTGTCTCCTCGAAAAACTCACAATATAAATCCAAGTTGTTATTAATATTATAATAAAGATACCCACTCCTGAAAAAACTAAAAACTTAAATATACTGCAAAGCCAACTTTTATTGACTAAATGGGTCATTTGGGATAAATCTTAAAGTACGTATTTGAGCTGTAGCGTGGGTCCCACAGTGATTTGCAATAAATAAGTAGGGGTTTGCTCTCCATATTTAATTATAGCAAGTTTCAAGTCCTTTGATACATCTTGCTATACAATCAGTCATTTCATGTTACCCTTAATTGTTTTTTGTTGCTAATGGTGGATTTGTGAAATGTTTCTGACTTCTTTAAGGTCACTTTGCAGAGCAATTAGTCAAACATCATTGTGAGATTTTAATTGAGAACCAGTGACCTTGTGAAATGTTACATAATTTTCTGCAATGTGTGTGAGGTCAGGTGAGAAGGGAGGGGTGTGTGTGTGTGTGTTTGAGAGTGGATGAAATATTCATGACCAACTTGAGTGCATCATGAATCTTAATGAGGACACGTGAGAGAGCTGGAAATGTTGAGAACAGATGAATCAGGAGCAGAAGAACTAACAGTTTAAGGACCAAACATTTTGCTCCCATCCTTCTTTGGCTGTACATCACTTTGTTTTCAGTCTGCTTGTTGTTCCCTCTCGAGCCCAAATTCTGCCATTCATTTTTTCCTTCCTCCCACCACCCACCTGTTCAAACTCCACATTCCCACGTTTCCTCCTCGCCTTAAGGCTTTTTCGATCGCTCTAGTCGTTTTGCTTTCCTCCTTCACATCTCTCTAAGAGGCTAGAGGAGGTCCTTGGCACTAGTGCGATATGTGTGTTGTTCATGTGGTCTGCTTGAGTGTGTGCTTCCTCACAGGGTTATAATTCAGCAGACCGCTGTGCATAAAAACACACACTTGGGTATATACTCAGTGTGGAATGAAATGGAAGCCTCAAGGCTGACTGTTTTTGTTTCTCTCTTTCCCTCACAGATGAGGAATCCGTCGTTTTCGTCCCTCCACACACACACATACCCATGGTGTAGCTCAGTTTAAAAATATTGTCATAATCTGCTGTTGATTGCGATAAATCATGTTGTTGATGCAATTATGCGGTTGTCTATGTTGTGGTGTATCTGTTAATAGCCTCTGGTGCCATTAAGCCATAACTTATTCAGGTTATATTGTCAGAATGTGAACTGTTTGTTTAAATGCTGGTGTTTTGTAACAGGCCAATTTAAAGGGTACCTGTGGTGAATTTAAATAGCAAGCTCCATCAAAAGATCATATAATACTAGAGGTTTTGTTGGGTTATTTTTTTTAAATGCCCTTGTAGAACAGAAATGAGTTAAGAAACAGTTTCTGCTGCTTTCAAAAGGGATCTAGGTTGTTGAACTTACTCACAGGTCTTAAATTCTTTTTGTCATTTTGTGTTTTAGTCTTGGGATGCATTCACACAGGTTAGGTCCCGGACTCGATCGAATGGGCGGAGGACAGGTGATAATTTTATCACCTTGGTTTTGCTCTGTTTGCGTTCAGAGCGCAACTTCTGATCCGCGCCAAACAGCCTCTGGTGGAGTTGCATGAGCTAACTGCTTGAGTTTTTTTTTTTTACTGGAGTAGAGTCTTCTCTAGGCAGTAAAACATAAACCCGAAGAAGAGGCTCTCAACAATGGGTCAGAGCGAGCGCTTAAGCGTGCGCAGAGACTTCTGTCTTCTCCGTTTGTTCTTTCACAACATTCAACAATGGAGTAGCAACAAGTGGTTGTGCTTTTGGTGGTTTTAAAGCCCTGTTTTGCACCGGCTCTCCCACCATCTAGTGCGCTCTTTGTCATTGCCGATACATCCTGTGCTGAATCTGCCCCCAGAGCGGTTGGGATCATGGCGCTCCTCATCGCTCTAGGCTTTGATTGGAAACGCTCTGAGACTAACAAAAACAATCGCTCTAGAATTTGCCTGTTTGGTCTGCTTTAGACTTTGTTTGCGGGTTCACATCGCCCAAACGAGGCAGACTATCCGTGCAAACAAATCCTAGAGCGTTTTAACAGCTCTAAGATTCGTCAGTATAAATGCACCATTAAAACCAGTTGTTGGGCTAACCAAAAATACTACCTCACCCTTATATGAGAAGGAAAGTATGCTATGAGTGTCCTAGTTTGCAAAAATCTTATGTCAACAGACATGACTGCCTGGCACCAAACCAGAAACGGTTGAGGTTAACAATAACCTGAACAGTTAGAGGTGCAAAGTTGGGACCACAAATGAAATCAATGTTTGAATACTTAAAGCTGCAGTTTTTAATTAGCCAATTGATAATGTGTGTGTGTGAAACTCGTTTAATGTATTTTTCTCTTATTTTACCTCACAGAGTGATCAGCCAATCGATGGGGATTTTCAGAGGAGTTCCGCCGACCGTCGCCGCCTGCCCTCCACCTCCGTCCCCCTCCCCCCGCAGCCTTCTTCTTGCCCCCACCCAGTCAATCATCCAGCTCTCTATCCAGCCCTCTATAGACAAAATGACTCTGAAACTCACTGAATGGTCTTCTATATGGACTTTTGCCTCATCGAATAGACGGTAAAAAAATTAGGGGCACACCCCATGACACAAAAGCCATAAACAAACACGCGGCACATACACACACACACACACACACACACACACACACACACACACACACACACACACACACACACACACACACACACACACACACACACAAACATACCATCATACCAAATAAAGCGGAGTTTTCCAGGAAGTATCTAGCACACCTGACAAACGCACAGATACTACTGCACATAGTTGCTTTTTGGAATGTAAACTCTTCCTGTGAAAGTCAACTGCTTCCCATTTGATTTTTTTAATTTTATTTGTTTTCTGAACTTTTCTACAAGCCTTGAGAAAGGTCATTTTGGATTTTTTTTTTTTTTTTAACTTTTTTGGGGAAAAGAAGAAGGATTAAAAGGTGTTGAACTTGGAGGTGCTAGGAGAAAAATCATCTATTTGTTTATCTAATTTTTCTTCACTTTAATTTTTATTTCTGTTCAAGCCGTATATAGCGAAATAGATAGCTTTTGGATACTTAGGACTCAGGCTTAGATACATTTTAATACCTCAGAAGCTGAAAAGTGATCTGTTACAGCTTAGCCATTTTTCTTTTAATGTTTACCACCACTGGCTTCTGCCGGGCATTGAATTTAATGAATGTAATGAAGTTACTTCCTGGAATTCATTACTAGTTTTTTTTTAAGAAAGTTTGCTCGCTACCTGTTATTGAGTATCTGTCAGTCACAGAGGGTGCAGTTATTATTCTCGTGTGCATGCCCTTCGCCATGCCTCCCCAGAACACGGAGGCTGACGCCATGCAGGTCAGATCTCTTGTGGGCGGGGTTAACACCAAAGACTCTGTCGCATGTGACATGGACGAAGAGACGGGAGGAGGCAAAACGGATGGATCGGGAGGTAAAGAGGGCAGAGCAGGAGAAGGTCAAGGAGGAGAGGAATCAGCGAGCGATGGTTCGATTGAAGGCATTCCCTTGAAGAGATGGGTGATGCACGGCGCCGTGATGTTTGGCCGGGAGTTCTGCTACGCCATGGAGACGGCGCTAGTGACGCCCGTCCTGCTGCAGATTGGTGAGTAGTGTGTACATGTATCTTTTTCGGAACTTTGCCCTTTAAAACGCACACTTTTAAATGCAACAGTTGTAAAAAAAAAAAAAAAAAAAAAAAATGAAATGGTGTCTTTTGATGTGAGCAGGCTTGCTTTGAAGTGGAATCAATCTGCAAAAAGTTTGGAGGAGGAGTCTGAATTAATTCAGAAGTAAATGATTTCAAAAGACACCAAAACATTAGATAAATCTACTGAATTTTGTGAATGTTTTGGCACCCTAATCGTTACAATTGGGTGAAAACTGTGGGAGGGGTTATGCATTCAAAATAGTGCTGTACGATTTGGAGAAAGTTTGCAATTGCGATTGTGGTAAACAATATTTCGATTAGATAAATGGGGTAATGAGACTTCTTGCCTGGAGATTATAGATGCAGGCTGATATAATTCATTTAGATTATTTCTGTTGTTGCTGATATGAGACCAATATCCATTATTAACATTGGATCGGGACACCCCTAAATGAATGATGATCTGGTTTGATGTTAAGTAACATCTGAAGGGACATTTGTTCACAATAGACACCAGCTCTGATTGGCAAGAGACTGATGTGCTCACCCCCACTGCACACATGCATTTAGACACACACGTACACTGAGGGCCAGGATGTCAGTTGCATTGGACACGCCATACTGTCATTTACACCTAGTCTCATCTTTGACAGCCTTTGAAAATGCGCCAAACCGGATTATGTCTAAAGAGCGTGAGGATGAGATGGGTGAGAAACCGGAGAGGAAGAAGGGAAGGAATGAAAAAAATAAAATAAAGGCTGAAGCAGCTATAACCATATTTATACATCAGTCATTTCCCATGAAATGGGAATCTGTTATGTTTTTCCTTCCAATCTCCCAATCTCTTCTTCTTCCACTGTGACGTAGGTCGATCTCCTAGCTTACATAATTGAGGCAACTCTGTGCACCGTGGCTCAGTTGGATGACAAATGATGACTCGCCACAATGTGTATTACAGTGTTTGTATGTGCTAAGAGTTTGGAATTGATATATTTTAAAACTGATGGTTAGAGATTACACTTCCAGGTATGTCTGCTTTTGTTGCTTCAGACCCTCTAGTTACAGCTCGACTTCTAAATTTAGCCCTAAATTTGCAGTGTTTTCACTTTTTTTCCCCCTTGGATCAGCAACTGTCTGAGCACCTCTTAGAGGATCTTTAAAATTGATAGAGAGAACAAGCACTTGCAGAACATTCTGTTTTCGAGCAGACATTCACTATACTGACAGGGTATTATGCCAGCCACAATGTAGTACATTTTATTTTTACGCTAATGAAATGCTTTTCACATTGACATTTTGCTCATAAAGATGAGAGGTCACCTTTTAACCATATTAATTATAAAGTAGGATGCACTTGGCAGCAAATGGAGCTGTGCAACAACCCCAGTGTAACTTTATTAAGAGAACAATGAGCCAAAAGCAGCTTCCATTAGAACAATTAGATAATTAAGTACCGGTAAATCTTATCTGACTGATGAATCAGCAGTGTTAATTTTCAAAAATGCTGTTCAGTTTTAGTTTTTGCCTAATTTCAGCTGAGTAACTCGCAAAACTATACTATAAAGAGCACAAACTATGCATTTGTTTTATATTTCTCCTATGTATTTCTATAAATCACTGTAAATCTTTAACAGATGCATCATGTTTACCTTTTTTTTTTTGCTATTTAAACAGTGTGGCCTGAACTAACATGTCAAAAAATAGTCAAATATTACAATGTATTATTTTTTTCTTTATTATTTCATTTATTCATTAATAATTTAACAGGTAACAAAGTTTTGATTAGTAAAAAAAAACAAAAAACTGACAAATTAATGCTCAAAATACATTGTTAAACAAATATACAAAAAACTTAATAAATACGTAAGTATGTTGATTTACAGGTGAGACACTTATCTGCTGTCTTTATATTTCATTTTCCGTATTAATTTCATTTATTCAGTTGAATTTGAAAGCACATTTTCAAGCCATTTTTATTATTTATTATTTTTCCAATAGTTTTTTTTAAATTTACGAAATCGTTGCACTAAACTCTTGATGGAGACACACTTGGAGATGTTTCTCCTCTGTCTGGCACACCAAATGTCAATTGTTTAAATGTGGCTTTGTGTCGTCACAACACTTTCACTCAGCTGTCTGTGAGAATCACAATAGTCTCCTGTGGAATTTAGCTATTTTCCCAATGAAACACTATACAAAGGTGTCGACAGGGCCATTGTGATGGAGATGAAAAACTGCTGACAGAATAAACAACCTGGGAGAAAAGCAGAAACTAGTGTGGGAGCAGATACTACCTAAAGACATCTGTATTGTGAAGGTTTTTTTTGTCTAAGAAAAACACATTGGAGTTTCTCTGCTTCCAGTGCAATCAGTCAATGTGTTTACATGCAACACAGCTATCGAGCTATGCTAACAAGTCGTTTAAGGATCTCTTGTTTGGTTTGAATATACATGCATGAGAAAAAAACCCACCAAACTCCTGATAAACTCTGTCTGCTTGTGCCTCGACAGGTTCTCACTGGCAATGCTGTTTTCTGATTTTTTTAGAAGTTACGCAATCTCATTCTAGTTCCGTTTTTGGATTATACTTGGATACTTATATTCCCATGCATATTTACTCACAATTAATTTTCTATGTTAATATAATTGTTGTTTTTGTCTTTGTGTTTACATTTAAATCATCTGTGTGTCTTGTTACCTTTGCTGTCATTTTTTCCACTTTGGGAGCCATTGTAATTTTCCCCTGGGAATATTAAATTAATTATGATTGATAGTTGCAAGATAAAAAATGTTAGCCGAGCTAACCTCAATTACTTTTTTCAGTTACAATTCCGTCTTCAATTATCCATGTTCAATTACAATCCAATTATGATTACATTGACCAGCATTCTTTTTTTATTACAATTAAATTACGATTATTCAAAGGTGATTGCTATGTATATGTTAGAGTTTTTATTGAATATCCATACCAATTACAATTACAAAGTCAATTATCTGAATTAAATTGTGATTACAACGGCAACACATTTTTCCCAAGTACAATTCCAGCTATACTTATGGCATAATTGTAATTAATTGTAAATTACCCGGTTGCAATTATAATTGATCGCAACCCTGTGTTCTCAAAAACAGTATTTTGAATTACTTTATTTTCCAGCCTTTTATTTGTTTTTCTAAAGCTGCATTTAAACCCACTAAGTGAGAGTCTGTGCCATTGGAATTTCTTTTACACTTGCAAAAATAATAATAATGTTGTTCTTGGAAAACAAACCTAACGTGAGCTCAGAGCAGACTTTTAAGTTTTTGGTTAACAAATATTGACTCCCCCCCCACCACCCCCCGTATAGCTAATGCGCTACGCATGCTTATGACTGATGGAATTAGCTGGATAGCTGCTAAGCTGGCCACTTGGCTTTCCCTGACTGAGTCCATTGTGTAAACGTGACCCTACAACACAGGGAGTAAGGCTAAAAAACAAAAGTAGAAAGTGTGAGTGTGGGCATGCAACGGATAAAGTTTGTTCAAGGAGTTCTTATTTACACGAGGCAAAGTACGAATAAGAAATCTCTACTTTGAAAGGTCAGGTGTTGAGAGCGTGTTGAGCCCTTTTCTATTCACATGCAATAAGCCTGGATTTCAAAATGGATTATTAAACCACTTTAATTCATTAGGAGTTAAACTTTGGAACTATTGAAGCTTTTAATGAGCCGAGCTTGAACATGTTTTGGATTTTTCTGCCAGAAGAAAGGATCGTACCTGCAAGAAAACGTTGAATGTCAGAGAAAAAAAGTATTTATTATGAAATAATTCACAAAAACCTACAGAATGAAAAAAAATAATAGACGTATTTGCTAATGTCTCTTCATTCTCCATTTATTTATTTATTTATTTTTAACCAAACTCTAGTTTTCACCTGATCATTATGCCCTTATAATCCCAACCTTAATGGGCTTTATTGCAATACTAAACAATATAAAGATGGAGCTAATTGTCTCGTCATTTTTCAGTGCCAGCAGCAAGTAGTAATGGTATTACCCTCTTCTTATTGTAGTTCTTTGTAAACAAATTCAGACAAAGCTACTATTCCAACTTGAATGCCATTTGGAGAGTCAATATTAGTTAAGTTAATAACACATCACTGTTTATCTTGTAGTTTCTTGAAAAATCTATTACCCACGACAACAAAAACCTGCAAAAAATAATTGAAAACACTTGTGATTATGTAAAAAAAAAAATTGAGGAGTTAATGCAGGATATAATAGAGAAATTAAAAAAGAAATAATTGATAGTCAGAAATGTCAAGCAGATGGTACTCTTTGTCTTGTTTTAGCGCTTTGAGATGACTATTGTTGTAATTTGCACTATATAAATAAAGCTGAATTAAATTGATTTGTTTTTCCCATCATATAACTATGACTAAAACCTGTTCCCTAGTTTTTGCATTTTTAAATTAAAAAGAAAGTAAAGCAAAATGCACAAAATGACCTTTTCTTCTAACACCATGCTTAAAACAATGTGCATTCAAAAGAACAAGTATACCATATTATTATCCCCCACCACAAAGTGTGAACGGGTATATAGGTTTGAGCTCCGTCTGTTTGTCCGTCTGTACAAGTTAAAGGGGACAGCTTTTCTCAGAAACCATTTAAGATACAATAGCCAAATTTGGTGTGTGGCTTCAGGGTATCAATACCTTGATGGAGTTTGAAAATGAGAAGTGCGCAATTTTTTTTTTCTGGAGTTATTGCCCTTTTTACATTGTTTTTACTCTGTTTGAGGTATCTTCAAAGGGGACAGCTTTTCTCAGAATCCGTTTAAGATCCAATAACCAAATTTGATGCATTGCTTCAGGGTATAAATACCTTGATGGAGTTTGAAAATGAGACACACACAATTATTTTTTTCGGAGGTATTGCCCTTGTTCCGTTTTTTGGACTCTGTTCAAGGTATCGTCAAAGGTTTGCAGCTTTTCTTAGAAATTGTTTAAGATATGATAACCAAATTTGGTGTGTGGCTTCAGGGTATCAACACCTTGATGGAGTTCCAAAATGAGAAGTGCACAAATTTTTTTTCCGAAGTTATTTCCCTTTGCTGTTTTTTTACTCTGTTCGAGGTATCTTCAAAGGGGACCGAAATCGTTTAAGATGGTTAGTAATTTTATATTCTGATGTGATAATACATCTAAGTTCTTAGATTTAGGACATTTAGGAAAAGGTTGTGAGTTATAATGAGAACCAATCTGGCAGGGGATGTTGATGACTGTCATTTTGTTGACAGTACTGTTGAATGTCTTCACCACTTTGTACAAGATTGTTTCTTTTCTATTGAGGAGATAAATACCTTTGTCGATGCACTTTTTGCAGGTCCAACCCACCTGCTTGATTGTGAAATTAGTTTTTAAGGGATTACTGTAAAGCTGCGATTGTGATTCTCTTTCTTGAGCCCTGCCTGCAACGCTCTGTCTTTGCTCAGTGGTGCTTCGTAAGAGTCGGGGTATGATGTTACCTGGATAACAAAAAGCACAGAGGTCTATTCAAGCTTCAACAGAGTTTTACTGTAAGCCCATGAATAGATAAATAATGGGCAAGTACTTGTGAAAAGCTAAAAAAGTTACATAAAGACAGAAGCAAAACAATGCAAGGAAAAATATATCTTTACGATTCGCAAATTATAATGTAAGAGGTGATGTTTCCATAAGTTTTTTTTATTTGTAACAAAATACAGCAGAAGTCAATCAAGAGTTCATAAGGGCCATTAATAAGGTGAAGAGGTAAATACATAGAGATAAGAGGAGCAGGAACAGGCAGTAACACAAAAAACCTTTTAAAAGTTTTAAAGTTAGGAGACTTTCTTCTGCAATAACAGACAGTTTTGAGGTCATCAGGGCTTAAACAAGCCAATATTTCTGTACTACGTGGTGAATATTAATAAAATAATTCACATAACAATTGACAGACACAATCTTCACAAAAAACACACTGTAAATGCCAATTTCAGTCTCAAGCAGATATAGGAAACTGTGGCCCTTAGTCTAATTCTGTGCAGGCCCCAAAACAAATCCCCAAAATTGTATTTTGAGAAGTTGGAAGGAATATCAAGCCCAACATTACATAATACACAAAATAACTCCCAAAACACACAAATTGACAGCAAAATGCACAAAGTACACAAAAACACACAAAAAATTCCCAAGGTACCACAAGGTAAACCCCCCCCCCCCCCGTATTAATGCTCAGATCCATCTATATTTTAAATGCTGACATAAATGTTGATAATGTGGCCCTCGGGTCAGATGCAATCACTTTTTTGGCTCCCGCTGTGATAGTGTTGCTCATCTCTGGTCTAAAGTGTGGCCTTTCAAGCAGTTGTACCTGTTGCATTCTAAGGTTTGTTTGTCATGCAAATAGATTTGTTTTACTTTGATTATCCATGAGATGTTCTTACAGTGATGCTCATTGAAAGTCACCTACGGCAGGGTCACTATTTAATGATTTAATCCAGCTAAAATAGGGGTGGAAACTCTTTGGCGTCAGTGGGATTAGGTTAGAGAGGGAAGGTGGGAAGAACTGAAGTGAAAGGATCAAGTAGGATGGAAAAAAAACATTGAAAGTAAAAGGAGTGAGAGTGATAATGAGGAGGAGGAGGAGGAGGAGGTGCGAGTCCAGACAACATGTGCCGAAGTACTTTTTGGTCGAGGGCTTGGTACTTTACGTAACGTTCTTTCTCAGAAGTGAGATCAAGGTGACACAGAAGAGCTGTTAAAGCATCGTGGCCACAAGTCAGAGGAGAGAAAAGAGAATCTGTTAACAACACGCTAACAAAATACTCAGCTGGTATCAGAGTTTTATAACTTCAGCTGCTGCTGCTGCAGGCTCATGATGAGTCATGGGCATAATTACAATACTGACAGATCAGGGCTAGTATTAGAACCTGAAGGGCTGAAATAGTGCAAAATACAGGCAGTTCCTTAAGTAAGGCATGTAAGGTTACTTATTAATGCAGATTTACTTGAATGTATGATGTGAAAGTGAATTGATACACTGCAGAGCACAACATTGAATAATTAGTTTAAAAAGTCAGTTTGGTTGCGTCACATTGTTAACCTGGCAAGAGCCAGATTGATGTCTAGCCCCACCCTCTAACTCGAGTTCTCCACATTGATCTGGGTCTGTGTCTGGCAAATTCTTTCGGAACCAGGGAGGGACATGAACAATATGCTTGAAGCTGATTGGGCGAAGCGCCTGTCCACCATGATTTTGTTTTAGCCAATCACACGGTAACAAATGATGATGTCGTGACCGGCATGCGCCGCAGAGACGCTGCTACAACAACAACAAGGCTCCGCTTTGCCGTCTTTGTCATCCAAAAATGCACACAGCGCCTCTCGCTGTTGCGCTTTCAAAAAGGAAACACTGGATTCTTCTAAAACTGAGTTTATAGCAGCTTCCACGCATTCATCCTCCTGCGTCGACATCTTTCTGTTTTGTTTCGGAGCCATGCTAATAGCGGTAGCCCAGCTAGTTACTCTCCCCGCAACTGTGCATTTGCCAGTTTTGCTTCGGCGCTTCTGCCTTCGTCACACCCAGATATCCCACCGTCAACTACAACACTGCCTCATGATTGGTTCTCACAGTTTCGGTTTGGTTTTGAAAGGCAAAGGTGGGAACAACACAAGATGGATTCTGGTGTTTGTGAACACCAGGAGAATCCATCAAGCAGGCAAGGTTATCACATTGTTCAAACTCTCAGGCTCAGCAGTGCTAAAGTGAGCTGGAGACTTCCTTTAACTTTTTATAGCTGCTCATTCATTATCTGTTGATTCACCTGATTGACTTTGGATGTTGCCATGTCACCACAGCGCTATCCAAGCTTGTCCGTGCCTGGCAGTGCATCAGCACTGATGTCCTTCCTTTGAGGCCTTTTATGGCTTTACTAAAGGAGATTACAGCAATCCAACTAGAAGTGTTCTTCCATTCTTATTGACAGACAAGGCTTACTGCACCAGGCTCTTGTTGCTCAAATCTTTGCAGTGTGTTGGTCCAACTTTCTGAGATTCTACCTTGTAGAACCTTTTGAGATACTCAATGTAATTTAATGTGATTTCAAACAAGCTTGATCTTGACTTGTTTATGTCTGCCTGCCTGGTAACCTAATCCAACAGTGATCCCATCATGCTGTTTGAGCTAATCTAGCTGATGTCCTTGCAGACAGTGTAATACAGGGTTATATAAATGACTGGCTTGATGTCATGGTGACTAATCGCCATAATCTGTCAAACTTGTTCATGGGCCAGGGTAGATGGACAAAGTGTGCAGACCAAAAGTAGGGTTTAAATTGTCTGAGGTAGACAAAAGTGAGGAGATTCCTAAATCTTTAGGAGCTAAATAATAATACCGATGAAGTCATTCGTAAAAGCAATTTAAGTAATTACTGCTGTTGACTGTGTTGAATTTTTTAACTTGTCATCGTCAACCTTATCTTGCACATCTGCACGCAGAAAACCGTGTTAGGCAAGAAAACAAGTTTTTAATGTGCTCATAATTGTATTAACAGGTTATTAGATCTTGTTGATGTAAATGACAGTTTTGGTCTTAGTTAATACAGATTCGTTGAAAGAGAAATGGCAAGATGATGGTAATGGTTTACAAACTGGGTTCTACGAACCAGGAGTGGGTCAACCTGAAGCACAGGTTTAACTTGAAGCTTCTAGTAAGTTCCATCAAGGAGATAATATTTATATCGCCGTTTATTTATTTGAACGAGAGGAGACATGGAAATAAGGCAACCAAGAGAACAACAGTTTTGAAACAAAATAATTAAAAATAATTGAACATCACTGCCATCAAGGATGTAATATTTTTGTTTCTGTTAATAGGATTACAACAAAAGTACTTAAAGGATTTTGACAAAATTTCAACCAAAGATAGACTTTACGCCATGGAAAATTCTATTACATTTCGGAGGGGATCCAGATCAATATATTGATTGTAGATCAGTTTCAAACATCCAAAAATCCCTATATCTCATAATTGGTGAAACTTCCAAAAATGTATGTCTGGGTTCCTGATTGACCAATCTTTATGAACTTTTACTCAGTTATGTTGAGTTGGTTCCTCAATTTCCCAACTGACTTTCATCTGGATCAGATCCAGATTTTTTGACAAAGTGGTGTTGCCTCTGCATTGGGAACCACTTCATGCATTACTGTAGTAGGGTGCTCTGTGATGACTTGATTTTTTTCATATTTCGGTTTTTAATTGGTTCCTCAATTATCCCACGAGGTAATCCTGATCGAATTGCGCATTTGATTTTGGATTTTTTTTTAAATAAATGGTTCCCTTGCATTTGGACCTATTGTATCATTATTAATGGGGATGGAAAATTCTTCCAAGCCTTTAAAGTGTGAATGATCATAGTACCATGATCAGGATCACTGATCCAGATTACTGGCACGATCTGGCAAAGCGGAGATTTGGCGCTTGATGGAGGTTTGCGCTCTTGTTTTTGTATGTGATGAGTGAGTGAGTGCAGAGTCAGTGGATACTATAGTTTTACGTACAAAGCTTTATGATCTAAGCTTGTCTGGCTTTGAGAGTTTTCCCCCATGCAGCAGGCGGTAAGCTAGGTATGTGTTCACTATTAGTGTAAGATATGCGAGGAATGCACAAGTGAAATATGTGAGTGTGTGAATGGGTTTGTCAGCACATTGTTTCCACCCCTCCCTTCCGAGGGAGGTGAAGTCCTCAAAAACAAACAGCCACACCAAGCTGACAGGTGAGGAGGAAGCACAAAAAAAAAAAAATCAAAACATTAGGGGAGGCTAGACTAGAACAGCAGCCAGATGAAAATGGTCACATGTAAGCTCCTAGATGTAAACAATTCCACATTGTGATCTTATTTATTATTGGGGTGATGTCATAAATTAGTCTTTGTCACATTTTGGAGACAGATTTGAATTGATTCATGCAAGCATTCTCCATAAAGTACTTTTGCAGATGTCAATGATCAATAAACAGGTTCTCTTCTCTTTAACTGTTTCCATGTTTTAGTGGTAAAACTCTGCACCTGTGAATCTTATTTACCACAACGCTCTAACTAAACCCTATTAAAAACCACATGCTCCAGATTTCCACTGATATTTTGCTGTTAAACTATAGTGTTCCTCAAACTGTGGCGTAAAAGAAGTCAGCATCTGATCGTCAAACTATATTTTAGTCCCGATATTTAAATTTGAGGGGGTTTCTTTACCTGCATTATGTGTCTGCACATTACAACGGTGAGCAACATATCTATAAAAACCACCAGCATGACATAAAACACAGACTCTCTCATAAAGGCTGTCCCTAGGGTAATTTCTTATGTTTGGCTGTTGGTTAGCATTATAAAAGAAGCTCTGTCTCTCTCTCTGACACATGAAGACGTATTCCAGGCGACGCAGTAGCCTCACTTGTTTTGTTGTAGCTTGTTATTGGATCCATTCATTTGTTACATTAAAAGGTTGATGTTCTCTATCT
Source organism: Gouania willdenowi (assembly GCF_900634775.1). Classification (NCBI taxonomy): domain Eukaryota; kingdom Metazoa; phylum Chordata; class Actinopteri; order Blenniiformes; family Gobiesocidae; genus Gouania; species Gouania willdenowi. The sequence goes on along the minus strand of NC_041054.1, from coordinate 8,816,555 downwards.
TTGCGCTCTGTTTTCATTTTGTGAGCTGACACTGATACAGAAAATTAACAAGGCCACATAAAGTGTGTAACTCCACCTACACATGCATTTTTTATATATTTTTTTGCCTTTAGCCACCTTAGCTAACCAGCTACTTTACCTCCTGATATTAATTTGTTAATTTAAGTCAGTAAACTGCATGAATTTATTATACTACACTGTACTTCTGACTGAGATTGTTCTCGACTCTCAATTCTTTATGATTAAATAAAGACTATAATAAAGTTGAAAGATTATAAAGAATTACGACTGATTTCAAAAGGCTGTTTGTTTAGTGTTCTGATGGATAGTTTAAGGGAGATTGTGTGTTTAAGCCTTGATGGTGCTTGTCCTTCTGTGCAGTTTGCAATAATTTTATTTTATATAGTGCTTTTCAAAAAACTGAGACACTTTACAATGAAAGTACAGACAATAAAAAGAAAAGAGTACATGTAATAATGACAGTTTAAAGAGCCATTGTAACATTAAAAGTAATATAAGTAATTTTAGCAGTTAAAAGCAAGTCTGAATAGATGAGTTTTGAGATGTCATTATTTTTGATCAGTGGTATTATGGCTGACCTAATGTTATGTAAGAGCACAGCCTGATAGCTGACTCGATTTATTGATCAGCTCTTTGCTTGTGAAAGGCTAATGAGTGGCTATGTTTCCTGTGTTGGACTAGGATAGGTCAGTCCCAGCCAGAGCCCGGCTCCCTGCTGTGATAGTCACATATCGCTGTGCATTCAGTTGTTTTAGCAGATGGAAGAATCATCAGTCAGTACTCCATGAATGCATGTAGAGGTTTGTAAATGTAAAATTAAAATTACACTTCAAAATGTACTTGGAGGGGAGTAAATTACATCGCATCTTTCTTTCTTTGCCCTTTGTTTCTGTCTCCCTCTGTCTCAGTAGAGGCAGCTTTTACTGCAGTGCTGTTACATAACTCTGCTGACTTGAAGCAGCTGTGTGTGTGTGTGTGTGTCTGTGGGTGTGTGTGCTCGCACAGGAATGTGTGCTAGCTTTAAGTCACCTTTTACATAGACAGGATTGTTGGTGGAGGGAGGGACGGAGCCACTAACTTCTACCAAGGTGGTGTTTTGTTTTTGTTGTTTTTTTTTTTTTTTTACATGGACAAATCAGTAATATTTGCAGCACTCCTCTACCTATTAAAGCTGGATGCATTTAATTCCACCAGACAATCTGTTCTCTTATCATGGTCTTGACTGTAAGGCTGATGCTCCAGTTATAGAATTGATTTTCTCATCATCTTTTGCAACCTAAAGCCCTATTAAACAACCCTTTGTTACATCCTTTTTCTGGTCCAATTTCTGGCTCAACATTAGCACCACACAGCTCAAGTACCTTTTACTGGATAAATGTTGGCTAAACATGTGCAGTGTCTATAAAACATCTGTGCTCAGCTTACACTTTAAGGCTTTTTAAATGAGAATTTTCTTAATGCTGTCACTGTGGGTTTCGTTTTTTTAAAAAACCTTAAAAATATTGGCAGCTATATATTTTTTTTGCCTTGTGCTAAATATGGCTAATGTGGTTAATCAAAGCCACATGTGTGAAACTCAAGGCCCAGGAGCCAAATCCAGCCCTTTAGACTAGAGAGTCCAAATCATAGCGTAAATCACCAAATAATTCAGTTGTAAATATCTCAATTCTCCTCCAAAGCCATAAATTCAATGAAACTCCACAATATTTTCAGGAGCTTGCTATTTTACAAGGCTTTATCACACAACTGCAGTCAAAATTATTAAAAAACGACTTGATTTTTCTTCAATCGGCAATTTTTAGATACGCATTACCCCCATTCTTTCAAGTTTTCGTTGGCTTCCAGTCAAATTTCGCATCCTGGTCAGGCCGCTCAGTATATCGCTGATTTATTGTTCCCCTACACCTCAGGGCGCACCCTTCGGTCTTCAGGCCAGGGTCTCTTAAAGATCCAGTAAAAAATATTATGAAACCCGGGGAGACCTGGCTGTAGCCCCCAGACTCCGTGAGCTTGACTGTGTGGACTCTTTTAAAAAGCATTTGAAGACTGTTTTTTGTACGGCACTTGTGATTTTTATAAATAAAATATACTTACTTACTTACAATCCCATTAAATCACCCTAAATTAAATTCACAAAATTAAGACATTTTTGAGGTGGAGATCCAACATGGACTAATATCTGTCATTTACTGCTTAATGTTGGAAATCCCATTGCTGGCTCCAAACCTATAGCAAGGTAAAATATTGATCGCAGCAGTTCAATTTTTCAAATCTGCCCTTGGAGACCATCTGCTACAGTTTGTGCCAAACTGAAGGCCTGAAAGCCAAATCCGGCCCTTTAGAGCATCCAATTTGGCCCGCAGGAGAAAGTGGAAATGTTCAAATGTAATAATATTAATTATAATAATAATAATAATTCAGTTTTAGTTTTCTAAATAAAAACATTTAATGAAAAAATATTTTTCAAGGTATATCACATGACGGCAGTCATTTTTAATCCAAAATTGTTGAACAAACTCTATTTAAAAAGAAATTCTGCCGTTTTCCTCAAAATGTTTCACAAAATTTCACAAAATTAAATACAAATTTGTTAAAAAAAAAAAATCAAGGGAGCCTAAGTGAAGAACCTACAGGGACATGATATCTGTCATTTATTGATATGGTCAGTGTCCTACATTTATTTTATTTTATTTATTCAGTTTATTTCCGACATGGTTACATTCACTTTTTTTTTTTTTTGTTTTTTTTTTTACATTTTTTGTACATGCCGAAAAAGGAGACGAGAGAAGCAGTTTGCTTATCTGGGTCCCGTCCCCTGTTTTACCATCGCGAATTTACATGGGTTTACATGTCTCCCTGGTCAAACATTCTTGAGTTGTTGAACAGTCCTTTCTTGTGTATTCTCATCTGTAGTCAGTGTTGTCTTGTTTTTATTCCTCTTCCTCTCTACATACTTTACATAATACTTATACGTGGAAGTGCAAACTAGGGCACAATAACATTGAAATTACTTGTTTTCGTGTCTAAAATATGCCTCCCACTTGAGAGCAAACTAGTCCGTATTTGGCCCCTGGACTAAAATGAGTTTGACACCCATGTGCCACACAAAAAAAAGCCCCAATATTTTCAGTCTGTCTTCCTCAGTTGGTATAACACGACACCTGACTCCTATGGTTTGTTTGTTCAAAAAACTTGCTTCCTCCTTTCTTCGGAAAGGGAGTTTATACAACATGGAGAGAAAGAAAAAGAGGACATTTCAGTTTTCATTTCATGTAGATTTAAAAATCAAGCATCAGTGTTTGTGGATTATTGTTGTCTTGCCAGATGCAAGATAATATCTCAGCTGTGTGAATAAACTTGTATACAAACTAGAACAGCAGAGAGAAATTGGTTAGAATTATGCAGATGGAGGGGAAAGGCGAGAGGAAAAACACAAAGAACACAGAAGATTAATGGGCGTGAAGATGGAGTTTGCTTTGATGAAGCAAGAGAAAAGACAAAAGGAGAGCGAGGCAAATGACTTGCTGTGGCGACCGCTACAGGGAACGCCTAAAAGAGGGTCATCAAATGAGTGATTCCAACTGTATACTTTTATTTATAAATGTGCTATCGTGCATGTATAATAAAAATAATTTAGAAAAAAAAGAAATTACAAAACGGTTAGTATCTTGACAATGCTAATGTTTTACAACCAAACATTTCCAGAAAATGAACCAATTCATTCCTAAAAATCACAAATTTTAAGATATTAAATAATAAGCCTGTGTGAATGCGCCATAAAAGCAAACATCCCTTAAAAAAACTCAAAGGTTTCCTTTAAAAATTAAAGAACACATTTACAATACAGTGATTTTACTGTGTTGCCCATTATTGAAACTACAGCAGTTGTGACCCGTTTTTGTACCTTTGATGTCAGTTTATTTTTACTATATTTTAGATAATTATTACATTTATTTGATAAATAAAGAAGTGACTCAGGATTAGACAAGAAATCATGTGCTCTATCAAGCGCTGTTTCCTTGTAGAAGTTTGCACTTTGTGTGCATTTTGATCCTTTAGCGGTTCATAAATAGTGAGGGAAATGAGAGAATGAGAAACACCTGAGTGGAAACAAGAGGAACTAACTCAATCTATTGGCAGTTGCACACTTGTTTATTTTTCCAATATTCTATATCACACTTTTTTTTTTAGGAATTGTGTTTTTCGGTGTTTTGTTGTTGTATGAGCGATGTCGAAGACCAGACATAAGAAACCGGCGGCCAGGGGGCCATATGCGGCCCCAAAAGTGAACGCAAATGACTACAAAAAAGAAAAGAAAAATTCTGATTCTGATACTAACCAGGCAGGGGGTGCGATACACGTGAAAGGAATACAACCCACAAACAGAAACTTAAGTGGAAAAAACACAAAATAAATTGTGAACTAAAATCAAACAAAACAAACCCTTAACTGAAAAAGAGCCTCACCAAGGCTTGAACTCACAAGTAAGAAATCCTTACACAAAACAAGCCCACTGATCCCTTTCATTCATTTTTGTGCATTTTATTTTTTTATTTAATTTTTTTGGTAGTTCACGAGATAAATAGGTTTAATTTATGTAAGGCAAGTCGAGGCAAATGTATTTATTTAGCGCATTTCATACACAAGACAATTCAATGTGCATTACACGATTAAAAAATGCAAGACCTAATTTTTTATACTTAGCGATTTTTCTTCATCTTTCAATTTTGGCTCAGTGGTCAATGACACATGTTTCTGTGGTGTGACAAACTCATGACACAAATTTATTTCTGTTTTACACGGACTTTAACAAAAAATGTTAAAAATGTGAGCACAAAAAAGGATTGTTGGGAAGTATTCATGATCAATTGCCAAGTTTCCTTTTAACAGGACACATAAGCTCAAGCAATGAGTGCATTATTTCAGGTTAACAGTAGAAGCCTAAACTTTACATAGAGTTTGTCATAATTTTTGACGACATGTTTTCCTAATTACGTTGGAACTTTACAGTAACCACACTCCGTCTAGCACACAAACTGGGCTAATTTTCTCTGCAGAGAGGTGACACACATGAAATTAACAGCCGCACACTGATGAATGAACATCTTGTTGTCCAACAGTCATGCATTAAACCTTGTGTGTGTCTTTGTGTGCATCTGTGTGTGTGTGTGTGTGTGTGTGTGTGTGTGTGTGTGTGTGTGTGTGTGTGTGTGTGTGTGTGTGTGTGTGTGTGTGTGTGTGTGTGTGTGTGTGTGTGTGTGTGTGTGTGTGTGTGTGTGTGTGTGTGTGTGTGTGTGTGTGTGTGTGTGTGTGTGTGTGTGTGTGTGTGTGTGTGTGTGTGTGTGTGTGGAGGAACCCAAATAAGCACTTTGATGAGGGATGGAGCAGATTGTCCTTTTGCTTTTCCCACGATCAATCAGCAACACGTTTTCTCTCCCTTCCTTTGTCCTTCCAGAACTTTCCCTCTCTGGTTTTGCTGCTGTTCACACCTTAACCTCGCAGCCCATCGTCCGCTTTTCTTTTCTTTTTTAGATCATAATGATTTCTCACACTCCTCTCTGTGTTTCCTTCCTTCTCACACTGAAATGCACTTTTCTTTTCCTCTTTCCTCCTAAAATACTTCCTGCATTTCCATTCTCTCAGTATTGTTCGCTGTGCGTTGGTGTGTGTGTGTGTTTGCATGTGTGGGAACTCGGCAACATTTTTTTGCATACGTAAGATTTGTTCTTGGGTCTGTCTGGGAAAATCAGATGGTCTACTTTCACTGTTTAGTGTTTTTGTGTTATTTGTGTGTGGGAACTGTTTACTAGGAAGGTTTACCTCGTTTGATGTTGACAAACCATCAGACGGTCCGATTCCTATCAGCCGGTTTATGACCGTGCTACTGTTTGACTTTTCACAGGTATTGTGTGTGTTTGGGCCCTTTGTGTGTGAAAGCATGAGTGTTCACAAGCTGTTTTTTGTGGCGCCTAGTGAGGATACTCAGTGTTTTGTTTCTCAAGGTTCTAAATGCGTTCTTAGGTGTTTGCGAATGTACGATAAACAGAGAGAGAAAGAAAATACTGAAACAGACTCACAACAGGAAGCTTAGTGGGAATGACACCTTTATATTAGGAGCCAGGAAATGAAGATGATGGAGTCTCTGTAATGTCAGAGTTCCCAAGACCTGATCACCATGACGACAGGGGGTCATACCCAGTTCAAGGCCAGTTGACATTTTGACGGGACAGCAGGAACACGACCTGTCGGGGTCTCTAGTGACGCCAAATGGCCAACCCGGCCCGCCTGCGTATCTTTGTGCCACTTAGACTTCCAGGAGTCAACATTTACGACACTGTCTGTCTGTGGGAAAACAAAGAGGGCTGTTCTGTTGTAACCGCTGTAAAAGCTGTGCATGAAATGATGAAAACTGGAACAGAGCCTCACACCGAGCTTCATCTGTCTTGTCAATGCAGAACTTAGTACTGATAACAAGTCATTTACTGCTTTTAGACGTTTTTGGAGACGATCCGCATTCAAAGCAGCGTTGCAGGACAAATCAATTTGAGTGGGTGTAAAAAGCCAACAATTTTCACACCTTCACATCCAATTTTTCACTTTCCTCTTCCTTTTCCCTATCAAAGTGGAACAAACTGCTAGCACAGCATTACACAATGGGCCTATGCAAGAAGCCATATAAGAAAAAAAATGTTGGTATCTTACATTTTTTATTTTATTCAGACAACTTTTCCTCAGGAAATCCACTTTGATCTCCTGACACGTTTCCACTGTCAACTGCCAGTTTTCGAAAGAGGCGTCTGCTGATTGCTCTGAAGTTTCCTTTACCTCCGCGTAATAATTTGAGCAAGATTTTTTTTTGTCTTGATGTTTCATTGTCAACTCATGCTAATTGCTAATTTCTTGCCACACATAACGCATGCATATTTAGCTGGCATGTTGGCAGTTAAATGAATTTGTCCCCACACAATTAAAATGTATATTTACTTCCAGAATAGACTTTTAGTTGATTGAGTTATCTTACCAGGGATTTAAAACTTAAGGTTGACCACAGGTGTTGGAGAAGTTAATGGTCTGTAGATGTTTCAGGAGGTGGCAGAGTTATTGCACAATGTGATGTATTTTTAGGTTGACAAATCATTGTCCCGTGATTTTATTTGGTGTCAAAATCATTAATCATTAATACCTTCTGTAAGAAAATAATTACTTATTTTAATATTTTTCAAAGCTATAGGGAGCCATTGCATAAGAGTCAAAGAGCCACACGAGGCTCCAGAGCCGCAGGTTGCAGACCCCTGAACTAGACCTAGTTTTACACATTGTATACTTCTTTGTCAAAATGGAAAATTATCCTCAAAACACATCTCACACCTCTGAGGAATATGATCCCACAGCATAAATCACTTGCTTCTTACAAGAATCTTCACATTTTCACATCGTTTGGATACAGGCTGAACTAAATGTCTGTTGACCTTTGCTGATTTTTCTGCATATTTCTGAATTTTAACAACAAATAAACTATTAATCGTTGGGTGAACTAAGACAAGCTACTTCTGTCATTCCCTCTGAAGTCAGAAGAGCAGCTGTGATATTAGGGGAAACGCTGAGATCTCTTTCAATCCCATGTGTTATCATTTCAGATGATCTCTGTTCAATTTGATATCTCAGCAAAAATGTCCTAATGTTATCGCTCAGGTTTCTCCATCTTCTCTGAGGAGGGAATTATCTCTGTACTTAGGCACGATCCATTTTCAGGGATGACGCTCATATTTCAAATCAGAGAGATTATGTTTGATTCATTTTCATGTTTCAAGTTAAACATTAAGTTTGTGTAATTGCTGATAAATATTATGTGCTCATGCACAGATTAAGGGCTCTGTCCATCACTTTTTATAAATTATCTTATCATTGTCTGAAGTGAATTTAATACTGGATATTGATTTATTTAATTTATCTAAATGCTGACCACTTTGTCTTTAACAATGCAATAAATGCAGATACCTAAGTGTTGACTTTTGCATTTGGATATATTTTTGGGACACGGTTTCATTTTCTTTTACTTACAATGCAGAACACTTGTCATTGTTTGGGCAATTACTTGTAACTTTTTGTTTAAACACCAAAAATATGTTATTCTTGTCTCGCGTTATAGACGTATTGAATATTTAGGTTTGCATTTTCACTGGTCTCAAATCTATACAACTCATTATTTGGCCCATGTTTTAATATAACGTTGTGATGTACAGACATAGAAGTCTTTAAATCACATTTACACAAAAGGATATTGTGGCCTTGAATGAAATGTATTAAAATATACCTGAACAAAGCCATTATAATTTGCTCTGTTATTTGAGCTGGTGTTGATAATGACCTCATGAGTCGCTCCCTCCACACTCTCTCTCTGCGTCTGTGCTGAAAGGACGACGTGACGGCTCGATGACATCTAATGTGTTTTTCAACGTGAGCGACACTTTGTCAGCGAGACAGTGATAAACTTGTGATCTGATTACGTTCAGTTCAGCTGTCTTCACTCTGGGTTTGTCCGTCTGCTTCCTCCCCATCTTCATCATCAGCTGGCTGATGTCATTAGCTTTAATATTGTTCTGTGACGTCTCTATTAATATGTTCATGGGATAACTTGGGGATCATTTCTTGTTTCTTTCACTGACTATATGCGTCCATTTCAGATATTGATTTTGGATATCGGCCTGCATCTAAGATCTCTTCTTCTTTTCTTTGTTATTGGCGTGTTGCAACCAACTTGCATATGGCCACCTACTGTACATGTTTTTATTTCATTACTTTCCCATTAAAGGATCCATCAGCAACTCTTTATAAACTCAACGTCATCTAAGATCTCTGATACAAGCACTCTATCATGCTACCCATGATCATTTGTATTAGGTAAAAATCATTGAATTAATGATACATAATAAGAATAATTTATGCCTCATAGATAAATAAGTCGAACATCATTTACTCCAAAGGTTGAAATTGTCAATGGAAAGTTTGTTTTCATCAGTTTTTTTTTGACATTTTCACATCGGGATTTTGAGTCCCGAAGATGTATGGATAGAAGTGTTCTTTGTGTGTTTTGTTTTGTTTGTTTTTTTTACTTTTGGGAGTAAAGGGTGTTTGATTCATTGATCTATGAGGTACACTATGATTTTATCTAATAAAAATATAGAGTGGCAGCTTTAAACTAGTACCGGTTGTTAGGCTTATACTTTGCACTTACAAATGTATTGCATTTATTGTGGTTATTTTCATTGATTTTCTCATTTCTGTGTTATTCATTTTATTAAATTGTAGAATAGTCTTATGTTCAAGGTTAAGATGTGTGTAAACCATTGGTTAATAATAAACGTCTCAGAGAAAAATAAAAGCCTTTAGAGGATTTTCCCACTATAAAGAACAGCCTGCCTTTTATTCAGGTGCATGGATTTATGTATTTTCACAGACTTCTACGTTCTCCCGATGCCACCATTGGCTCCATGTGGTTTTGGGTTTTTTTTTCTCAAGCGTCATTAACGGACCTCCGACCCTCGAGGAGGATACGTTGGATCACTAGACTCAGTGTGTGGGATTTTTGCTCTATCAAAGAAAAAACACACTCAAGTGCATGATCAAAGATTAAGACAGACTGTTTGTCTCCCGACTCACAGAATTTCTTTGGTTTTGCGACCGTGGATCAGGTGGCCGAGGGGGTTGAGCGTTCGATCCCAGTCTATACCTGTCTATGCGTCAAAGTGTCCTTGGGCAAGACACTGAACCCTAAGGGTGCTCTTTGCTCCGCACATGCTTATAAAAGCTCCCTAGAACTGTAGTGCGGAGCAAACAAGCAAACTCTAGTCCACTAAGAAAGGTGGGTCTCTGTTCGCCTCTGAGCAAAGCATGGTGTGGTTTTTCCGATGTTGCTCCCAGTGGTGGGCTAGCGCCTTGCATGGCAGCTCAGTCCCATTAGTGTGTGAATGTGAGCGTAAATGGGTGAATGAGCTGATACTGTAAAGAGCTTTGAGACAAGTTCAGTCTCATATATATATAAATCAAGTCTATTTACCATTTTACCATTTGACCCAAGACTTGCAGATTTAGACTTAATTTTAAATGTAGGACTAAAGATTTACCCTTCCTTCATTTTGAAGCCAATTAAGCTTTGTAAAAATAGATTAAATAAGTGATAATCATAACAAAGATTTAATTATAGGTGTCCAAGTATAGAAGGATAATGTTTCTCTGAGTCATGTTTCAGGAATGCTGGCATGGCGTCTAAGAGCAATAGACAGTGAATGAATTGAAATTGAATATTATTCATACCATTAAATTGGAATGGTGTCAGCAACTTAGCCTATATTTCAGGAAATCATCCCGCCGCTTGTCATGTGGGGTAATCTCATGCGGTGTGTCAATCCCCATCTGTCTCGCGACCTAATTCTGATTTTGTAACGTGTGTCCCTGCCACTCCACAAATTGTACATCTTACTCAGCAATTTGTTCATGTTATTAATGCCATAGAAAACTACTTGGATTCCTTTGATAGTTATGTTATTTGATGGCTGATTGAGAATTGTTTAAAATTGAAGATGGGACAATTTTCACATACGATGTATCTGGTGCCGCAGGGTCAATCAGGGCTGTCTAGACTGTTATATATATATATATATATATATATATATATATATATATATATATATATATATATATATAAAACCTTGTTATGCAAAGTTCACAGATAGGATTATTTATATGAAGAATCTCGTGATGATTTGGTTTTGAATTTAAATTGGCATGAATTGTCAGTCTCGGTTTTTGTGGCCATTATTTTTGCAGAAAATTGAAATAGGAAAAATGTTATCTAATTTATGTTTTTATATAAGTAAGTATGTATATCCAAAGTTAAAGTCAAATAAAAGCATGGTTATTTCTTTTTCCCCTTTTCAACCGCCAAAAAATGTGATTGTCTAGAAAAAAGACCAATCTAAGCATTAATGCAGGAAACCACATAGAGTTTGTTTATGGAGTTATTTTGTGTGTTATTGTAGTCATTTGGTATATTTTACTTTGATATTTTGTTTTTTTTTTTGTGTTCATTGGTCTGATTTTGGTTTCTTTGTGTTATTTGTGTTTATTTTTCTCTCATTTTGTGTATTTTTGTTGTGGTCAAAGTCATTTTGTATATTTTTTTTGTGTTAGGAGTCATTTTCTACATTTTTGTTGTCTTCATGTGTTTTTGTAGTCATCTTTGTGTATATTTGGTGTAAGTTTATGATTTACAGTCATTGTTGTGGTTGTTTAGTGTGTTTTTGTTGTCATTTTGTAAGTTTATCTATCATTTAGTATATTTTTTCTCATTTTGTGGTTGTTTTTTTCTTTGTTTAGTGTGTGTTTTGAGTCAAATGTGTGTATTTTCCTGTAATTTTGTATGTTTTCATTTTGTGCGTTTACTTAAAGAGTTACACAAAATTAGATCATGGGTCTCATGTGGCCTTGGTCTATTGTATCGTATGGAAAGCTCTTTCTATCGTCCCACCCTATTTTAAAATATTTTCACTAAGTTCGTCTGTCATTAACGGCTGATTTAGTGAAGGTTTTTATTGTTTGGTTTGTTGTCGACAAACTTGATTTATCAGTAGGTGTCGACTGATGTTATTTGGAGGCATTAAAAGCTCATGTGTATGTTCATAACTTGGCTGCATCTCGTTCGTGCTGCATGTTAAAGATTTTTCCACCCCAACATAATATCCGACGCTGTCGTGCGGTTACTGTTTGTAAAAGCCTCACCTTATCTCCGGTGGTGGAAAGTTTCTGTAGAGGTATAATGAAACATGTACCCATAACAAGGTCACACTCAGCATGTAACATTCCATGTCAGATTAACATCAATCCTTTCAATTAAGGTAGTAAATGTACACGTTGAAATGAAAATATAAGACAACACTTTTTTCTTTCTTGTTTTTTAATTAAATTAAAAATTTAAAAAGACGGATTGCTGCTTTTTAGGATTTTTGTTTGATTTGTTTATGTAACAGAAATGCTACATCATGTCACCTGCTGACAAACTCATTTACTCAAACTCATTTACTCTGCATTAGGTTTAATGAAAAAGATCTTTGCGTGCTCATACAGGATCAACGCCCTGGGAAGCATACATTACGTAGTTATTATCCCCGTTTAACCCGCAGTCATGTTGGTTTTTGTAAATGTTTTAATGCAATGTTTTTCAACTGAATGTAGGGTCACCTGGAGTATAAATGGGATCATCTGAAATGTCTAGTAGTTGATTAAAAAAAAAAAAAAAGATACATTTTTATGATTATTTTTCAAATTAAAACAACACAATCTAAAAACAACTGTATTCTATACTTTCACTTTCTCAAATATAAATCTTGTTGAAATAAAATTCAGTACAAAAAGAAAAGAAATCTTTGGGCCGCCATTTTGAAATTTCTGATTTAAAAATGGGAACACGATCCAGAAAAGTTTGGGAATCACTGTCCTAATGGCTCGTGTGTTTTTATTAATATTGTGATGCTCTGTGGTGTGTCGTTGAAATTAACACTGATACAGCGACCCCCAAAATAAAGGTCCCAGAGACTGGGGACCCCCACTGTACGTGAAGGTGGTTGAACACAGACATGATTATTCATGGGTCTTCTACAAGTATAAGGGGGGATAAAGGGCAGACTTTTTGGGGTCCATCTGTAAAGTCAGAAAAATGATGGTCTATTGTTCTATGAATCTGTGATAACCACATTTTTTTATTGATCTGATTAATATCCACTGTTATCCAGGAAGTTTAGTATTATTTGGGCTGTAGTATAGTCATCCTAAAGATGTATATCCTTGTTTTAATCAGAAATAAATTGGGTTAAAAGTGACCAAAAATGGTGAAGGATGGAAAAAGATTTTAAAAACCACATAAATTGGTTAAAAGTTGCAAATTGTGGATAATGGAATTTTAAAATGTAGGGAAAATTAGTTTAAACTGGCAAATAATGGGCATGGCAAATCGGGAATGTGGTTAAATTAGCAAAAATAAGCATGAAATACGGTGAAAAGAGGTTAAAGGGGCAATAATGGGTCAACATATGCGGCATTGCACCTCCATCACTGTCTGGTTTGGATCTACAACCAAACTAGACAGACACAGACTACAAAGGATAATCAGGACTGCAGAAAAGATCATTGGTGTTGATCTGCCCTCCATCCAAGACTTATACCTGTCCAGGGTCAGGAAACGGGCAGGTAGCATCACTGCAGACCCCTCACACCCTGCACACAATCTGTTTAAACTCCTCCCCTCTGGCAGACGCTACAGATCACTGTACGCCAAAACTACCCACCATAAAAACAGTTTCTTCCCCCAGGCTGTCACTCTGATCAACTCTAAACAGTCAAAGAGTGTCAGACCTGTTTCTGTTACTGTGAAATAACCTGGAACTAAACATAACAACCATGGATCAACCTGTCACTGCGAAATGTTCATGGACATAATTTTTTCATTTAAATGTTCACCTGCACTACTCATCAATGCACTACTGCACTATAATCTTATTATTATTATTATTGTATTTTTATTTTATTTCATTATTATTATTATTATTATTATTATTATTATTATTATTATCTTGCTATTTTTATTTAGTTTGCACATATTAGTCTAACTACTCTTATATTTATGTTTATATTTCTTTTTTTTATTTCTTTTTCTTTATTTTATTTCTTTTTCTTTATTCTAGTTGATTGTTATTATTTAATGTTACACTATCTGAGAGAGCACAGGTCACCAAAAGAAATTCCTCGTGTGTATTCATACACCCCTGGCCAATAAAGTTGATTCTGATTCTGACTCTGATTAGATGGGGAAAGTGGGTGAAAGGGTTTATAAGTGCCGAAAATGTCTTGAAAGTGTAAGAAATGTGCAGGAAAGGCATTGGAATTTGATGGAGAAGTGGCAGAAATGGAAGCAATGTAGCAAAAATGAATTAAAAGGGAGAACAAATATGGCAAGAAAAAGTTATGAAAAAAGGGTTAAAATATGGAATGTTTGGTGTCGTTGCAGAGAAGGGATAAAGACAAGCAAAAATGGGCTCAAATTGTTCAAAAAATATTCTTAGTTACTTGAAAGCATTTGGCGACCCCTCCCAGTGTCTAATGACCCCAAATGCGGTCCCGACCCCAAGGTTAAGAGTCCTGTTATACACTACAGATCATCGCTATGCAAAAAGTGAATTTCAAGTGAAACCTTGTTATTAAAGATTGTGCCGGTACTTGCTCCTCCTGCTGGATGTCTTACCACAGGTCACCAGTTCATCACAAAGCAAAACATGCAGTCATATGAATGCACACTTACACATAATCACATTTGGTGATAATGTGCATTTTAATCCTTTAACCTCCATCGATCACAAACACAGCTGTCTGTCTGACTGTTTGTTGTCACAGGTCTTCCAGAGCAGTACTATAGCCTGACATGGTTCCTCAGTCCAGTTCTGGGGCTCATGTTCACCCCTCTGATCGGCTCGGCCAGCGACCGCTGCACTCTGAAGTGGGGCAGGAGGAGGCCCTTCATCCTGGCTCTGTGTATAGGGACGCTGATCGGAGTGGCTCTGTTTCTCAATGGATCACTGATGGGTGGGTCAAAGAGATCAGCTCCTATATGCACAGATTGTGTAGGATTTTTGATGATACAACTGCAGAGTGAGTGGACACAATGTTCTTTGTCTCTGCATGTGCAGCAAAGAAGGTCAGTGAACAGAGAGTAACTGGAGCTTGTCCCGCTAATGAGAGTCATTGTTTTATTACCACTAGCTCACACTGCTGGTTGCATCACTTGGATGTTCATTACTAAATCCGTCCCACTCTAACCAATTGATCCGCCTTCAGTCGTGCAGCACAGATATTGATCGGTCAGGCTGTGTCGGCACAGTTTTGGTTCATCCCCTTGAGACAAATGCAGACTGTGCCATTATGGGCTGTTCATACAAAAACCAGCAGAGCCAATAAAAGTGTTTGTGTGATCTATATGAAACACAGCCTGACTTGCTGGTATTGATAAAACCACAGAAGCTGCGTTTATTTAGAATTATCTCCATTCCATTTCCTGCCTTGTAACATAATGTCAGACACATGCTGAATAATAAATTGACATTTTTTACTGGAGGTTAAGACACTAACGGCTGTAAAACAAACCTTATTTTCTCAGTTCATAAAAGAAACCTAAATAAAATGACCCGTTTATCTTTTACTTTTCATCCATTCAATCCAAATAAGAAGCAAACTAATTCCACAAGTTCATTGTGTCTTCTTCTTAAACAACATGTTATGGTTTTTATTATCAGACAGCTTTTTTTGTTGGAAATTTACTTTGATCTCCTGATGTGTTTCGACTGTCAACTGCCAGTCTCCCTCATAGGCGTCTGCTGATCACTTTGATGTGTCCTAAGGAGTTCTTTCTGTGCCAAAACACATATATAGAAGAAACAGGAAGAATGTTTAAGACAAGGAATAACGAACATCAGAAGGGATGTGAAAAGGCACAACAGGAAAAGCTAAAGACCACTGCAAAATACAAAATTGAATTTGAATTGATTGATTATTTAAAAAGGACAATGCACATTAATAAAGATACATGCTGTAAATGAGCCAGAGTTAGCCAAAATAGTCTACTTTTCATTTGGTGTCCCTGGCCAGATTTTAAAAGGGAAACCTAACATGCAAAATGTATTAAAATACAGAGAGAATACAACATGATAAAAGAGAACTGATAAAACAAAGCACCAAGCCTGGACTCTCACAATTACCACACAACAAAATAGTTAATCCATACTTGACACAAGAGAAACAAACAATGTACACAAATCAAAATAAAATAAAAGGCTGTGAACATAATTGGTGGTCAAGAAGCCATTTTTAGCTGCAGAGAAAAGAAGGTGTATATGTCGAGAAAACACATCAATGACCAGGACACATCAAAGCGATCAGCTTCTGAGGAAGACTTGCAATTGACAGTCGAAACATGTCAGGTGATCAAAGTACATTACCTGCAAAAAGTCATGTGGATAAAAGAAAACTTAACACAAAAAAACAAATGCTAAATGCATTTCATCAAAGTACCAAATGAGGAATTAATATAGAACTGTAGTGAATTAAATACTTAAATAGTGTTTAATTGTGACAAATATCAAAGGAGTCCACTCTCTCCTACTCTCTTCATCTCTCTCTCTCTCTCTCGCTCTCTCTCACACACACTTTTGCTGTGTGTGTGTGAAGAAAACTAGTGTGAGAGAGAGAAACAAAAGGACCAAATATAAATAAAATATAAAAAAGATCTCTGGGAACACAATGTGGCGTAGGAAAAACGGTAGTAACCCTTGTGTATGTGTGTGTGTGATGACATGGGAACTTGGGAGCAGGCAGTTCACAGGGAAATGCTTCCTGTTTGCTTCCCCCTTTTTCTTTTTAGTTCCTGTCTGGGTGCCGGACCACTGAGTACTGTGTCTGTGTTGTCTGTCTCTCTCGTACACACACACACACACACACACTTTCATTGAACGTTTAATGTCCCTTTTGTTAATGGATTTTAGTTTGTAAAGTAATACATCATCACACTGTTGTTGTTCTGGTTTTGTGTCGTCTCTGCACACAGACAAACACGCTCACACACCAACGTCATCCTTCTGTAGGTCATTACTATTTCTCTCTGACGCCTTCGGGTACCAACACACAATAATCGACTTGAAGGGACGACACGGTCACAGATGTATTGACACAAATGAGGTCGTATGCATGTGTGCACTGTAGTGTGGTGATCCTTTTGAACTGTTTTTCACTCATTCGTCAATAATTAATCACATCTGTAAATGTAAATACTAAACACACAAGGGTCAATTCATTTTTTTTTTTTTACCAATTGTTTCGTGTTTATTCAATTGGTTCAGTGTAAATTTTTAGTTTGATTGGATGAATGCTTTTTGAGATATAGACGATTTAGTGAGGGGGTTTGAGTTGATTTTCATCTGTCCCTTTTCTTTTTCTTCCATTTTCAGCTTCCGATATCTGAAAAACTACATCACATAGGAAACTGAAATTCGGTAAAGTAATAAACCTCCACCTACTTTCTGAGAATATACAAAAATATCTGCTATACATCCTATTTGGTTGACATGCTAGCCCATCAAAACAGAAGTAAGCTACAATGACCTCATGTAAAGGATTTTCAATATCGGCGAGTGGTGAAATAACCCAAAGTTGGGGTTCAAAATAAAACTGAAGAAGTCGCATGGAGAAAAATTGTTTTATATCCCAAGAAAGAGTAACCTTTATACCAGTGATTCTCAACTGGTGTGTCGGGACCCAAAAGTGGGTCGCAGACATGTACTGGTTGGGTCACGGACAGCTGGTCAAAAGTAAATTAATACTTAATGTCTCTCATGTTGGAAACTTTTCTTTTGACATGCATGCTGTGAAATGCATGTTACACAGGAAAATACAGAGAGTTATGTTTTTAAAAAGATTATATACGTGTTTTCAACAGCTAATTGAGAAAAAATTAATTTGTGATTGATTTCTAAAAAAAAACTGAGTCAAAATTTAATGACAGTGGTAAAATGTGGGTCCCAGGTTGAGACCAGTTGAGAACCCCTGCTTTATACTATAAACTAAAACATTCCCACATGCAGTTAATGGCCAATGAAAATAGTAAAAAAAAAAAATAAAATTCCCAGTCTATGTACATAGCTCAAAGCTGATAGAATAGAATAGAATCCAAGGAGCTGAGGCATCTGCAAAGTTATTTACTGAAGGCCCAAACATGTTCGAGCCCAAAACCCAGACAAACTTTTTTCCAATTTTGTGGGGCTGGTATGTCCACCAGATATGATGTATAGCAGGTATTTTCATATATTCTGAGAGGGTAGGTGAAGCTGTATTATTATACCAAATTTCTGTTTCCTATGTGGTGTAGTTCCTGAGATATTGGAAGCTGAAAATGGAAGAAAAAGAACTAAATTACTAAATCTCGAAAAGTCTTCATCTGATCAAACTAAAAATTTAAAATGTGCCTATTGCATCATTAACAAACAATTGGTACAAATTTCTTAACTTTTTGAGACCAAATTGCGTGGGCCATTTGTGAAATGACATGACAGTGTCACTGTGTGTTAATAGTCTGTTACCTGTTATATTTTTAATATTGTTGCTTTTGATTCTATCTTTGTTTTTTTTAATTAAGTGCATCATTAATTTTTACTTTGTCATATGCGCAAATGATATAAAATAAACTAAATGTACTTTCTACATCAGGTCTGTCATTAGGTGACGAGCAGGGGAGACAACCTATTGGAATAGTTCTTACTGTCCTCGGAGTGGTCGTGTTGGATTTCTGTGCAGACGCCACAGAGGGACCAATCAGAGCGTACCTGTTAGACGTAGCGGATCCAGATGAACAAGACATGGCGCTGAACATCCACGCAGCCTCTGCCGGTACGACTCGGAAATCATGTTGGGTGTTTCTCAATGAAAATGAAGAGTTGATTGAGCGTTGGAGGAACCACATCCTGATCGTCTTCTTGTCCGTGTGTCCATGCGTGCAGGTCTTGGTGGTGCTGTTGGCTACGCTCTAGGAGGTTTAGACTGGACACACACTTTCCTCAGTGCAGCCTTCCAGTCCCAGGAGCAGATCCTCTTCTTTTTTGCTGCCATTCTTTTCTCTGTGTCTGTGGTGCTGCATCTCTTCAGCATCGAGGAGCAGCATTACTCGCCTCAGAACGACAGGCTTCACCAGGTACTGAGCGACGAGTGATTCTGCTTTCTCTGAGGGGGGAAAAATACTTGTGATTTCTGATGAATGCTGATTTTAATGTTGTTTTACTAGGAGAGTCCTGAACTAGGCCGCGTGCAGCCATCAATTAATGGAAGGAATGGACTTCTCACTCCCAAACTGCAGATGATCGGTGAAGATGACACTTTGGAGAGTTATGATCTTTATGACCCGTATGGAGACGATCACTCAGACCACGAAGACATGGACATGGATTTCCTTGAGATGGAACTTGTAAGAAGTAAGTTCAGTCTTTTGTTTGTTACTATCAAAATTTCAAATCCTGCTTGTCTGTTATTCTAAACGTGTCTTTTTCTCTCTCCTCAGGTAAAAGTGACAGTGTCCTGGCCATGGCAGACTCCACTCTGGACCACCTGGACCACGACACCTTCTTCTTGTGCCACTTGGAGCCGTCCATCTTTGCCGACCGTCTCTCTCCCTATCACAGCTCTCCCCCTCTGAATGCCGCCCTCCTAAACACCAATCGCAGCGCTTCACCTTCACATCTCGCACCAATGCGACGCAGCAGCAGCGCAGGAAGCCAGGACCTGCTTCGTCCACAACACAACGCGCACCACTCACAGGCCGTCCCAGCGAGGATTTCCCGCCTTTCTGCTTTCCTACAAGAGATGGAGAACGATGACGGGCAGGAGGCGTTGCTGAACAATCAGCTTGATGAGCAACGGACACTGAACGGGAGGCTGATGGCAGGCATCACAGATGCTAATGCAGTCGGCTCTAACAGACTGAGCTCTAAAGGACAGGCACACAGAGTTGGAATGGTCAAAGGTGAGTAATGATACTTTAGGTTTGTTTTTTGACTTTGTTCGAAATGGCACACTCCGTACTATGCACTACAAACTCAATGAGTATGATTAGGATGATTTCCCAAGATGCATTTTGAACCTACAATGACAAAAACCATAAGCACACTGAGGCTAAATATCCCTAGATTCTCCACCTTTAAAAGTTCTAAAAACATTTTAGGCGAGTCACTGACCAAGTAAAACACAGGTGTCAAACTCAAGGCCCAGGGGCCAAATTGGACCCTTTAGAACATCCAATTTGGCCTGCAGGAGAAAGTAAACTCTCAATTTTTCAAAATCCTGCAATTTTCCTCAAATTATTTTCCAATTTTTTTTCAAAATAAAAAACTGTGAAATGTGAAGATCCTACAGGAACTGATCCCTGTTACTTATTACTTGGATATTGTTTGTGCTTTACACAATTTACATATTATTTATGTTTCCCCGCTCATAATGTGTAGCCTTTTGACCTCAAACTGGTCTCTATTTGGCCCATGAACTTCATGGGTTTAAAATCTCTGAAGTAGAATATCAACATGTGGTCATTTGATCCATAGAACTTGCATAAAACGAATTTCATGCCGATATTTCAAAGATTTTTGGAGACCTGCCATTGAGCTACTCTCTAACCTTGCGGTTAACTTCAAAATAAGAGCCCTATTTACAAAAGCGTTAAAAAAAACTAATGGAAGACAAGAAGAGACGCTTTTGTTTTGAAAAGGGAATGTTTGACTTTTTGCTTGAAGCTGGTATCAGGGCGATTTTACGTTCCCCTCGCAATGCATCATGGGGCGGTTGAGTATGACTAATGTGCTCACCGTGCATACTTAAAAAATGTCCCGATATTGTATACATCTGGGTATTTCTCTCAAGCATACTATCTAATGTGAACGCACTACATACTCATTTTGACCTCAGACTTAGTATGAGTATGTTAGTGTGACATTTCGAACGCCATTGACCCAGAATAACCAGCAACTCTGTGGGAATAGCGCCCTTTAGAACTCCACTACAATCCAGTAATCTCAGCTTTTAAAAATTTTAACGGTTCTAGGACCTAAACAAAATCCTGGACAAGCCCCCATTTATAACCACCTGGCTCAAAATGACAAGATGGGAGGTCACAGACACAGTCCATATATTCAACAAAATGGTTTTCTAATAACCTGCTACAAAGGGAGTTAGCTTGATATTTCAAACACAGCCATTGTTCATTTTCATAATCCAGTCTCAGTAAATTGACTTCCAGTTCACAGGGAATTAAAAATTAAATCCTAATCAATAGTTCTGATATCTGATCCAGCCGCCAGCACCGGAGCGCCCATGAGGCAGTTGCGCTATCGCCACATCTTCTATCGCCAGCCATCCTGCACTTTCTCCTACTACGGCCGTGTGGGAAGCCATCGTTATCGCCACCGCCGGGCCAACGCCGCTCTCCTGATCAAACCGTCTCGCAGCATGAACGACCTTTACGAGGTAGAGGCCAGACAGCGCAGGAGCAGCCATCGAAGGAATCGACACCGCAGCGGGAACACCAACTCGTCCAGTGGAGACACAGAGAGTGAGAGCGAGGTGAGAATATTCCACATATACTCTTAGCCAAGAAAAAAAAAAGTGTTTAAAAAAGAACAAAATGAGCAACTTGAGCCACAATCCAACTTGAAACCAACTTAACATCCATTTCCAGCTCACAACAGTGGCAAAAGTACAATTAGTCATTCACTTCTGTAAATTAATCAATCTTAAGTACAGTCGGTCATTTTGCTTGCATGGGTGTTAATGGGCTAATGAGTAGAGAGCAACATGTGAAAATCAGAAACCACCCGATTACAAAGGTTCATAACATCATTAAAAAGTGTAATATTAAAATAATATATTTTAACCCTTCTTTATCTCGTAGAGGATGTGAAGTGGACACAGATGCAGAGAGAGGAGGAGGCTGGACTAAACCCAAATTTTAGCAAATCAAATGACCAAAGTATGAAAATCAAAAACAAACAAAACCAAGATGATTTAATACATAGCGTAAAGTGTTTCATTTTGTTCCATCCACCTCTATGTTCCTGTATTTCTTCTATAATGTCCAAGGACCTGGATGGCATGGAACTACGTACTCGCTAGAATTTCAAATATTAAAAAGATTAAATCGAGGCTTTCGCCTTTATTGTTCATATATGTTTTTTACATATATGAAATCTGTCCTCTGCATTAAACCCATCCCTGAGGAGCAGTGGGCTGAGGTTAAGGTTTAAGGGAGTTGCTCAACATCCCACAGCGAGAAATATGGAATATAGGAGCAGAAATATGGAGAGTAGTGCTGACGTTGGCGCTGATTGGCTGAAATCTCCAAAATGGTGATGCCCACATATTAGGTGGTGATAATGTATAATCAGATTAAACACACACACACAACTTTGGTGTAACACATAATCAACTGAGGGCATTTTATGGAAAACTGAAAAAAAAGGAAAAACTCTCCCAGTTAAACATAGGCTGTATCAGTACAGCTTTACAGGGATGCTAACCAACATGTTCATGAGTATTTAGTCACAAATAATGGATAGAAACGGCATCAAGACAGCAGAAGTTTTCAGAGTCTGTTTTCTTTTTTTTTTATTATTATTATTATTAAGAAATGACAGAATTAGATTTGTTTACAATGCACTGTGAGGACTCTCATCTCCTGGTGCTCAGCCCAGTTTAAGGATCATTTCCTCACCAGGTGGAGACGACGGTGCGCCATCTTTGGCTCTCCATGCTGAAGATGCCTCCAGAGCTGCTGCGGCTGTGTGTGTGTCACCTGCTCACCTGGTTCTCCATCATCGCTGAGGCCGTCTTCTTCACCGACTTCATGGGACAAGTCATCTACCATGGAGACCCCACTGTACGAAAACCAGTCCATTCCTACCTTTATTTCAATGGTTAACAACACAAGAGTTTGAATGAGAAACGTTTGTCCGAATATTTGATGTCAGGTGAACACATTTCTCTGTTTCTGTGTCACTCAGGCTGCCATTAACTCCACCTCATTGGATAACTACCACAAAGGAGTTCAAATGGGATGCTGGGGATTGGTTATTTATGCTATGACTGCTGCCACATGCTCAGGTAACACACACACACACACACATCATCGCACACAGTTTATTTTACCTACCGCAATCCTTTGCTTTTATTTCCAGCTATTCTTCAGAAATATCTTGATAACTTTGACTTGAGCATTAAGATCATTTACATCATGGGAACACTGGGTTTCTCTATCGGTAAGTGGACGAGTCCAACAATAGCCATTAAAATATAAAGAAAATAATCGGACTAATAATCATTGACAAATCTTTGGTTATTCTTCGCAGGAACGGCTGTCATGGCAATCTTTCCTAATGTGTATGTTTCCATGGTGATGATCAGCAGCATGGGCATCATCTCCATGAGCATCTCCTACTGTCCATACGCTCTGCTAGGACAATATCACGAAATGAAAGGGGTAAAGATACATCAGTAATTGGTTATTATACATTTATTAGCTAAACAATATGTTTTGGTGCTGAACTGGATTTGGGTGGGGGTAGATGAGAGCGAATGAGTGGGAAATTAACTAATAAAAGCATGAAAAAGTAGAGGATTTTGTTAAAAAGGATAATCATTATGATGATAATGATGATCATTATTAGAAATTAATATAAAATGTAGCAGTCAGTCTTGGTTTTTTAATAATAAAAAATAGTAATAAAAGTAATACATTTGATTTTAAATTGTCTTTCTTAGCACTTTTGAACACGTTAAAGAAACCTCAACAAAATAACACAATAAAATAAGTAAAATCAAGAAACTCAAGCACAAAATGAAAACAGGTACAAAGTATGAAGCTTTTAGAGTTTTTGGTTTTCATTTGAAAAGTGGTAAAGATTCAGTGATTTTTATGTCTATTATTAATAGATGGAAAGCTGATGTTTAAAAATGCCAGTTTTACTGTGCTATTAAAGGCAAAATTCAAAATGCTGTAAAAAAAAATAAAAAATAAATGCAGTTTTTGGGATAAGATTCTGACCCCAAAATGTTATTTTTTTTAATGAACATTGAAAATGTATTTAGCAAGAATAGGATTTTTTTTTTACTGTTTTTGAAAAGAAAAGAAAAGAAAAAACCCTAGAGTGATTGACTTTATAATTGGCAGTAAGTTTAAATAAATATACAAAGGATTTTTTGGTATTTTTTTTACATCATGCTTTTATGTGTAACACAGTTACAAATGAGGTAAAATTGTTATTTGTAATACAATTTTTCACAGTTTGAAATAGTTAGAAAAAAATTCTAATGTTTTTAAAGCATACATATTTTCTGTTATACTGTATTGTTATTAGAAATAAATTTGTTCAGGAGGCACTAAATACTGATCATTCCAGTTATTTACAATGTTAAAATGTGTGTTATCATTCATTCATAGCATCATTATGTTCTATAGTTGTAGTTTGAACAAAATAAACAAAATATGCTGAATAAAATTTGTAGTTGTACAAAGATGGTATTTGGATTCAGAATGAAGAGAAAAGGGAGCCTAAAAAAGAAGCACTGATTCATCAATGCTTTGAATATCTATCAAGTCATTGCAAAAATGATTTATAATCATATTTATTATCATTTGGTATTAATTGCAATTGCCTTTAAATCAAAATGGATGGACAACTTGCTTTTGTATTAGAAACTGATATAGTCGTCATTGGAGGATTGTTTTTAGTGTAGTTCATCAGCTCTGGTAAATTTCACTGATGAATAAAAGCCTTGTTCTTTAGCTAATGAGAGTTTTATTGTGTGCATCCTGCAGTACATCCAGCACAGTCCTGGTAACTCCCGCAGAGGTTTTGGGATCGATTGTGCCATCCTCTCCTGTCAGGTGTGTATTTATGCGTGTGCAGCCAGAGCCAATCGCTGAAGAGCTTGAGTAGCTACTGTATGTGTGCACGTACAAGACGTGCACGCATACCGCCAAGTAGACACACGTGTGAGAGAGAGGAAAATAGTTTAAGGCTCTTTCACAGGTTTTGAGCTCCTGTGGACTTCTCTTTTGAGGAAACATACTTTTTGACTGTTCTTTATTTGGTTATTACGTTTCAAAATGTTTATTTTCATTTTATTTTGAAATCACCGTGGAATCAATGCGGGTTACACCGGACGGAGGGTTAGACCGGAGAGGGGGGTGGGCTGTCTGAGCAGCCGCATTCACACTGATATACTAGCAAAGCTCTCAAGTCTCATGCATTGGGTGTGAGACACACGCATTTCAACCTGATGTGAGTCACTGAGTGTGTGGTGTGTCCATGTGCGCGGCTAAAGCGCATGGAGGAGTAGCGAGACACACACACCCTGTTTCCTCTGGAAGTGTGAGCCACACACATGATTTATAGATGAACTTATTCTCAGTCTGCTTGCTAAATTACATCTGTTTGTATATTAATTACTAACCTTGGATGATAAGCACCCCTGCACTAAGAAATGTTAAATGCTAAATAAATACTTTTATTTGTCCTAATGCATGTGTCTTTTATCAGATTCTAACTAAACCCATAGAATTAAACCAGGCAAATCACACACTGTTTTACTTTGCACTTGAACACATACCCCTTAATACCACTACAGAGTACAGCGTATGTACACCTCTTTGTACATCCAACCTTCAAACACATACTCATTTGGCCATAATTGACAACTCTACTTAAGCTCTTCCCACTGTATGAATACATACTTCCGATGGGCACTGTACTAGTTTATCTAAAATGCTGAAGGAAAGTCAAATTCATTAACATCCCCCATGTGAAACTGCATAATATCATAATGTATGATGGTGTATTTGCAGGTGTACATCAGTCAGATTCTGGTGGCTTCCGCACTGGGAGCTGTGGTGAAGGCTGTTGGAAGTGTCCGTGTCATTCCCATGGTGGCCTCTGGGGGCTCCCTGCTTGGCTTTTTCACAGCTTTATTTCTGGTCATTTATCCCACTCCAAACAACGGGTGAGAAAACCACCCACCTGCCCGTGTGATTACAATTAGACTGAGTGAAATCACCTGATAATGATACCAGGGTTGGGGTCAATTATAATTGTAATTGCGTAATTATATTTGAAAAATATACATTTCTGTTGTAATCATAATTGGATTGCGTTTAGATAATTGACCTTGGAACTGTAATTGACATGGACATTCTATAAAAACTAGCAATTACAATTTAATCAAGCACAGCTGATTTAAGACATGAGTCAAAACTGACCCGTTATCATAAGAGATGCAAACAGAAAGCTAACACAAGAGGACGGTTTAAGTTTTATGGGTTTATTTTTATTAAAGGCTCATTAATTGTGATTAATTGAATTTGAAATGTAGTAATTTAGAACGTAAATGTAATTGACTTACAAGGGAAAAATAATGGTAATTTTAATTGTAATTTTAACAGTTTGTGTGTGGAAATAAAAATAAATGTCTGAATTTAAAGCAATATAAACATAAATACATACATTGTGTATATACTTATGTATGTGTATGTTTGGACAGATGAATGTATAGTGTATTACATGAGTTGTATAATTATATAGATATATTGTATATCAATGAATTACGTGTCATTTGGTAGTGTAGATAGGTGTATATTATAAGAAGATGAGTGTATAGAAATAAAGTATAATACTAGATATTACAAGGTGTAGGATCATATAAGTTTATACTGTTTTGTATATATTTTGTAACCATTTATGAAATAATAATAATAATAATTAAAAATAATGCATCAATTTTATGTAGTGCTTTTTTTTGGGACTCAAAGCCACTTTACAGAATACAGAGAAATAAAGAAATAAAAAAATAACAATAAAAGTAAAAGAAAGGTTAATAAAAAGCAAATATTTGCTTTGTTTGATTTGTTATTATTATTATTCAGATTTTCTCATTGTGGTAAATACACTGCTGTTGTGTTTGTGTTCGAAATAAAAGTGAAATCAAAATAAAAAAAAATCCGGTCACTAATCATAATTGAGTTGTAATTGAACATGGATAATTGAAGACTTAATTGTAATTTGAAAAATCTAATTGACCCCAAACTTGATCGATACACACAGTGATAATAAGTTGTATTTGTGATTCTTAGGGAGGGGGATTCGTCCAAAACCAACGAGAAACGCACTTTGAAAAAGGTGGAAGATCCCAACAGAGCTGAAGGAGCTGCTGCCACGCGGATAGAGAAACCAAGCTTCTTAAAACTGGACAAAGACGGCAAAGCCAAGACCACCACCACCATCACATGCTGTCACGTGGAGAACGAATCCGCTCTGTGATTGGCTGACGTGGCTGAGGATGATTAACAGTGGTAGTGTTGGAGATGGCCGGGGGTTTGGTTTCTGTTCTCGTTTTGACGAATGCTGAAGGAATCCACCACAGGAAGAACCAATGGTGCTGCAGCATCAACAATGACTCACTGACATCTGAGGAACCTCCAGAACCTTGTGGGTAAAGGTTGGTTGTGTCTCCCAGTGCCTGTAGGAGGTGCTACTGAGCTGGACTCTTGTGCTAATTTTACAACAGGATCGGAAAAAAAAACGAGCGCTGTTGATGAACATTCGTCCTGCAGTCGTTAAAACAAAATCCTGAAAATGGTTCTTCCGTGCGTCACCTGACTTCCTACAGTGACCTTGTTCACCAAAATAACGCCGTTTTGACTCTCACAGCGCTCTGCGTCAGTAGCTTTAAGACTCAAGCGATGTTTGGAAGTTGGCGTTTGTGGGGCTGGAGCTTCACGTCTTCTTCCTGAAATGGGGGGGGGGATGATTCTGCAAGTGTTTTTCCACTTTTTACGTTGCTTTTGCATTTGATTAAGAGCTCAACAGCTCCGAGCATGAGCTAATTATCATTAGCGGGACTGTATTATATACAGTAAGTTACTGGAATGTAACAAAGCAATTCCAAAACCATGACTTGTGAATTCATTGTGGGCATTACTATCTAAAAATCTCACTCATGGAATCATGAAAGGATGAAAACGGCAAGGATTGGGTGAAAAAAGCCTGTTAGCTTTGGTTTAAATTGGTACAATCATTGTACCATGTTACAATGTCCAAAGCTTTTTACAGCATTAGAAAGTAAATGTTTGACTATATCTGTAAGACTCTTGGGAATTAGTTTGGTTTTCAAATGTTAAAGGTGGACTTTTAGTCAACACTTTGTTACATGTTGGCATTGTAATGATGAGGCTGGCGTTTCTGCCTTTTTAAACAGCCGCACATGATGTCTGACAACCCTCGGAAACATTCACCATGATGATTGTAACGCAACTTGTCTTCAAATTTGTATTTATTCAGCGTGGTTTAAGATCTCATACTTTTCGAATGTTTCCCCAAGTCAACGATGCTGGGAAGTTTCAAACTTGAACGCAAGGATTTTTTAGCGTGTTTTCAAACACGCTTTGTGTCGCTGCCTTCTGTTGTCGTCGTCGTCACTCAGTGAGCTGGAGATGGAACTGTGTGATGTTTGCACGGGTAAAGCAGGGTTGGTTTTTGCCGCGAAAACCTTTGTAAAAATAGGTTTTCGTCGGCGAATGTGGGTCAGTTTTTTCCGGCTAGAATGGAAGCGTGTGGGAGTTGGTTTACAACTGAAAAGTTTATTTTGAGTGTGTAAAACATTTACGGTAGTCGAGGGGTTTTTTCAATTATCGGGATTGTTTCGAGGAGATTTCGCTCACTGGTGGTGATGTGCTTTGTTTTTTTTCTCTCACTCAACCTTGAGTGAAGTTTGGTGCAGAGCTAAAAAAAAAAAAAAAAAAAAAGATTGGGATTCCTTACACACGTTCAGGTACATTTTAGTCAGTGTTCAAGCAAAATCGGGGAATGTCGACGGAGGTTCACGACTCGCGCAATAAAATAAAGCATTCACATTTATAATATAAATGCATTTATATGACTTCACTTTAAAAAAGCGAAAATATGAACAGTAAATGTTCAAAAAGAACTTTGGTTTTTAGTGAGGTTTGCATGAAACAACAGCATTTATGCATGTGTGAAACACCAAAGTATTAGAAGTGCAAACCACTCATAGTTCAAGGTTGTGTTTGAGTGTTTTTATTCAAAACCAATCGTGTAAAAATGAAAAAAGGAGATAGTGACCTCGAAGTAAGCCGGAGAGGTTTCGTCTTTTAACACAACACAGAAGATGAAAAAGCGTTGGTCGTGTCAAAGAGTTCCTCGTTTAAAGGTGTGGACGGTAAACTCCACGCCGTGAATACTTGAAGAGCAAAAGTCTCTGATGTGTTTTTTTTTTTTTTATTATTATTATTTTAACGTCCCTGGCCTTCTTACGGAATGTTCCAACAGCACGGCTGCTTGCACGGCCTGCTGGGAAATTGAGTTCTTAATCTTTTTCTTTTTTTGATTCCATCTTGGTGACTTAATTTGTTTTGTTTTTTTTTAAGAAATGAGTCGATGAATGTGAGTTTTTTTCAGCTTCTTCTTTTTTTTTTGTTTTGTTTTAAAGTTGGATAAGCCAGGGTGGGGAAGGGTCCTCCTAATGTTTGCACAGAATTTGCACATAAGTAGAAAAAAAAACAGTAGAAATATGTTACAGAAAAAAAAACTGTTGATATTTATTTTATTTTATTTTTTTAGCTTTCTTGTCTTTTAATGACATGTTTCACTTGGTTTTTCCCCAAAAAAAGGTAAATCAAAGCTGTTTTATTTGCTGTTGAACTGGAAAGTTCAAAGGTCATCTCAGTTTTTTTTTAAGGTTTTTGGGATATGTGTCTCTGTTCTTTACAATCACCTGGTTTAAACCAGACGTTACTGTCCAGTCTTGTGTTCTGGTCTCTTCTATTTTTAGGCATGTGTTAAATCCTCAGGACGAAGCCACACGTCAGTGCTTCTTCTTGTTCTTCTTCTTTTTCTTCTTCTTCGCTGGTTGCCAGGTTTGCCTCCACAGTCCTGTTCACTGAATGAATGTGGAGACGTGATACTGTCCGAGCTCTGCCTCTAATAAACTGTGTGCGTTTCTGCGGGTGGAAGCTTAAGAGATGCTGAATACTTTTGATTTTCATAGAGATTAAAACAAGAGAAATATTTAAAGAATGGGAATAAAGATATATATACGCAGTATACTATTTTATTCTACGCCTTCTGGAAGTGAGATGTACATATACATAATATTTCTCTTTTAGTTTTTTCTTTTTTGCTGCTATGGAAAGATGATTATTTTTGTTAGTTTTCTTTTCTATCTAAAGTCTGTATATATATATCTATATATATCTCTGTTCTGTAAATATGCTTGAGCCTAAATAGGTAGGACTCTGGATGAACACTGTATGGAACTTACCTTTGAAATCTGTGCAGAAGTAAAAAGCAACGATGAATGCTCTCGTTGGTCGACTTATTTCTTCCCTCTACGATTTTATTATATTAAAAAAAAAGTGTCTTCAATCAATCAAATATTTTCAATGAAATCATTCTTCACTTCAATCAAAAAAAAAACCTTTTCAATCAAGGAAGAAAGTTGAAAAAAAATTTCATTTTAACACTTTTTTTTGATTGAAAAATGTTTTATTTTTATTTTTATTGAAGTCATCCTTTTGCTAAATGAGCCATAGTATGGATAGGACATTTGTGTTTTTATTATTCAATTCCCATAAATTATAGTTTCAGAAAAAGAAAAAAAAGGTCCAAATGTAAATAAAAATTTCACACCCAAATAAAAAAAACAAAACAATTTGAACACTTTATTTTCTTTGACTGAAAATGTTTTTTTATTTTTATTTTATTATTTTTAAGTGAGTTTTTTGATTAAAGCTATCTTGTTCCATATTATGGGTAGGACGTATGTGTCTGTAGTATTCAATCCCAAAAAATATAGCTTTAATCAAAAAAAAAAAAAAACAACTTTAATAAAAGACAACTTTCAATCAAAAAAAGTTGCATTTGAATGCTTTAAAAAAAAAATAAATAAAATTTCTTAATTCAAGTAGTTTTTTTTTTTTATTACAGTAACTTTTTTAACAAAGCAACTTTTTTTTGATTGAATAATAAATTCAAAAATGTGCCTCCATAGTTACAGGGCGAACACACTTTGGGGAAGTTTTATTCACTGTGCCTTTACGAATAACTGTTTTGTGCTGCCTGCTGCCACCTATGGACATGAATAAGTATTGCATTTCTTTTTCCAAACCTAGCATCCAGTGATGCTAATGTTGTTTTTCTGTTGCTTGTGTTTATACCAACAATTTAAAAACAATTGATGATAACTGCTTATGTCGGTCTCTTAGAAGAAGCAGGTTTCTAAGGAGAACAATTTAATATTAAGTAGTGTACAAGATGCTCATATAGCACCCAATGAAAACCCCTTGAAATGCTGAAACATTAAATAAAATGTGACTTTCAGTTAGAAAAGCTTAACCTGCTGTTGTGCAGAGATACAGCTGCTTTGACCTTTATTCCAGTTACTAAATAAATCCTCCCGACTCAGCATTTCTAAAGCAGCCGACCACATCTCTCAGCAGTCTGAACACACAAAGCGCATTTCCTTTGCTTTAAGTTCAAAATGCTGAAAGAGTGGAAATGGCAAAACTCCATTCTTGCAGAATCGGACTCGAGGTCACAAACTGGACTTTTTGAAAATCAAAATTCCAGAGTGGGAACAAGAAACGCCTGAACATCTAACAAAATTCCCAAATTTAACATTCAATATACGTTAAATAAGCAGTTATTTTGCACTCTAGTTGGTTTCATATCAGGGAAAAACTCACCTAAAAGTGACATTTCAGGCAGTTTGAGAATTAGGTTTTCCCTCAGCAACCACATGGGGGCGCTCACACTTTGACAATGTCAGTTTTCTTTCTTTCCTTTTATTTCAAAAATATATCAACAATGATGCAAGCAAGTATACATGTGTTAAGAAAACTCAAATGGTCAGAACGGACAAAGATTTTCTTGTAAGATGCACATAAATTGGAAAGAGAAAAAAACAACAGATGAGTTAAATAATAATAATAAATTAAAAAAATCCATGAACCTTAGATCATAAATGGTATTTTGAACTTTAACAGCATGTTTAGATTCTATGAAGCTAATTGAAAAGGGGGAAAAAAGGACAAAAGTAAGGAATAATGATTTGGTTTTTATGGGTCACTGAAGTGAATCTAATAAGTCTTTTTCATCAAATGTTGCCATTGTTGCTAAGTGTCCCTTTCTCTACTCTCTCAGCTAAAAAGCACCAAACTAACACTTCAGTTTATTGTATTAAAGTTGTCATGGTAACATCAATTGATTTATCTGTTGAATTACAGATCCAGCACAGCACAGCACAGGCAGTAATAGGTGAATTTATGATGTTGGAATTTATGGAGTCATGTAGAACATGGTGTGACTGTAAGCTAGTGGGATCTGGAGGTTTACATAACCACTGCTCAAATGCTCAGTGTCTTTGACATGAAACAGATTTCAGAGTTTCCTGTTTCTGGCTCTATGAGGAGTTCTGAAAGACTTTCACAATGTGTTCAGGTAAGAATCAGTCATGTTTAATGCATTTCTTTGTCTGGTTTTTATCTGTGAAACAATTGGAAAATACAAAAAGAAGACTTGACCTAATGACCTGCACATTCAGCTAATAACTTAGCATCCTCTCACTGCTGATATCAGTGCACCCTTAAAATAATGATAATAATGGTAATAACCACATATAAAAAAGCAAAATGTACTCTCTCACTTACACTTACAGAGACAGGGAACAGTGAGTTTAGGATGGGTCTGTTTAGTAAGAAAAAGAACTAATATTTTCCTTAAAGACTTTATTTAATAGACTATTCCGACATTTCACTTCACTTGTATTCTTTCTGAAAATATCGTGTTGTATCATTATCGTGAGCCTATTATCGTATATCGCATCAGATATTAGATACATTGAACTCAGCGTATCGTCCTATTTGTATTGGATATGTTTCCCTAACCCAGCAAGAGCCAGACTGATGTGTAGCCCCTCCCACTAACTCGAGTTCTCCACCTGGATCTGGGTCTGTGTCTGGCGAATCCTTTTGGAACATGAACGGAATGCTTGAAGCTGATTGGACGAAGCACCTGTCCACCATGATTTGCTTCAGCCAATCACACGGTAACAAACGATGATGAGACGCTGCTGCTATAACAACAACAACAAGGCTCCGCTCGTGAAAACTTTCTTATGGGATAATAATGCTGCGGTCAGTATGTTGTTTAGTGACTTTTGCCGTTTTTGCAACACGAGTATGCGAGTGAAGGGCACGTTAACCATCCTCCTGCATCCGGATTAATTTTGAAATTAGTATAACCTTTGATTTTAAAATAAAAATGTGTATACACATATACTAAGAGGAATTTTTAAATAGAATAGGTTTTTTGACAGTAAAGACGTCCTGTTGTCCGTGCCTTACATTTAGTCCTAACCTCACTAGATCCCTCCACCTCACCAAAAAAATGCCAACATAGCTCCAAAGGTGTCATCATTTAGCAAACAACAATTAATGGCAACCTTCATTTCACCTTATTCTAGCTAATAACAGCTAATGACGGCGTAATGTTGGTCTTATTTATAAAACTAAAATTCATCCTTTAGCTTGCAGATAAATATCAACTCTTGTTCTTTAAACTGCTGCACTTCCCAGGGCTTTGAATCCTCAATATTCGGTATTTCTTTAGTTTTGACTATTATTCAAAGCCGTATTTATGTTGCCGGGATCTTCGAACAATCCCACAATGCAGCTGAAATGTCGGATGGCTTTATTCAAGTTTCAATGGTACACGTGGTTCAATAACATGTGAAGGGCGTCCAGCCCGGAACGTCATGTTTTTTGGAGCGAACCACACAGTTGTGCTGACTTTTTGATCCAGCACACTGCTTTCAAAGGGATGTGCATGTTTTTTTGATTGTGCTACACGTGGTTCAGTAACCTTGGAAAGGTGGAGTCCTGAGAGTGTAGTGTTTTGTTCTCTTTATGTTGAAGGCGACGGTTTGTCTTTTCAAACACGTTCATGTCTCTATGTCTGTGTTTATACCAGTTGGAGGGTTTCCTTCTGCTCTGAAGGCCGTGCCGGTGACGGTGAGTGTTGCCACGCTGTGAGCGATTGCCATCGCTGCACCACATCTACGAACTGGTTTCCTCTCTCCATCGACTCCACTTGTATGTCTTATCTCCCATTCGACCTCCCTCGCTCTGCTCCTCCTCCACCTGGCCCTCCACATCCTCCTAAAGCTGTCCGTTACAAAGCAGTACACCACGGGGTCCAGGCAGCTGTTCAGGCTGCTGAGAGTCACCGTGATGTGATAGGCCAGCACGTGTTCAGTGCCTCGCCCTAAAGCTGCCCCGGCAAACCTGACCCGCACGTAAACCAGCACCTGACGCAAGTGAAAAGGCGTGAAACAAACGGTGAAGACCACCAGCACTGCGGCGAGTAGCCTGATGGCACGAGTCCTCCTGGCTCTGCTCTGCTGAGGCATCAGGCCGTGATTGGTGGAGAGGAAACATGTGACTCGCAGAGTGAAGCCCACCACAGCCAGGAGCGGGAAGAGGAACTCCAGGATGGTGAGGTAGAAGTGAGCTGGGAGGAGCACGCAGGAGGAGCTGAAACCCAACGTCGTCGTCTGAGAAGAAAGATCTGAATGTTTATTAACTCTACATCATTCTGTTAAACTTAAAGACAGGGTTGGACTGGGATAAAAACTCAGCCCTGGCATTTTCTATCCAGACCAGTCCACGACATTATCAGAGGACGCCATGTTATTAAGTCAGGGATGCTCAACATGTGGCTCTTTGTGTCTATTTCCTTAGTATTCCTCCAAAAAACCTTAAAAGGGGAAACTTTTTAACCCCTTTTTTCCTATTTTCTTTGGCCATTTTGCAACTTCCTTTGTCCCATTTCAAAAAGTTTTGACACTTTTTTCAGACTTTAGCTATGTAAATACCAATAAATACCACTTGATTCCTTTTCCACCAACATTTTGCATCTTTTTGTTCCACATTTTGCCCATTTAAGCTACCCTTTGACTTTACACACCACTTGGTTCCTCTTTATTTGGCCACTCTTGACTGATTTTCGCTCACTTTTCACTATTTTCTTGCCATGTTTTTGTCATTTTTGGCCCCTTTTACCATGACTGCCTCCACTTGTGCCTCGTCAAAAGAAAATTAGCAGACCGAACCAGCCCACTTTGGGTCAACGGCCCACCGAGACAATGCCCAGTATGCCAGATGACCTGTGGGCTCTGCAATCTGTGGTGAGTAGGGTGGATTGAGAGAAGAGTGAATATATTGAGTAATGAGTAGCGAGTGAACATAGCATAGATTGTTCGTTGGAGATTTTATAGGATAGACTGGGTGTGTCTTAGTTGCTCCAGCGGCCCCGCCCATAATCAAGGCATGTTTTGAATTTCCCTCCTAGTGGCAGGTCAGGAGAAAGCAGAGGTTTAGTTACTCTTTAAGTTAGAAACCTCAGATCGATAAAAACATTTTCCACACCTGTGCGTGCATCTACTTTGTATTCTCACCTGGAAAGAGTATGTGACCACGATGGCAGTGACCCACACAATGGCACAGACACACCTGGCTGCTCCTGTAGTCCTCCATCGATGGAGCGTACTGGATGAATGAACCACAGCGAGGTACCGATCGATACAGATACTGACAGTGTCGTGGAGAGATGAGATGTTAGTTCAAAGAAACTCAAAACTACAACTGTATCATTAATCCCATGTATGGAGGCCATTCATGATACGTTTACCTGTGCCTGTTACCTGAAATACAGAATGGCGTATGAGCATTAATTTGATACTAACCATAGTTAAGTTGGTACTCAAATTTGGTTTACTAGTACTCAAGCACATTTTACTTGTAAAGCAAAATGTGTCACCTGTAGAGTAGGCCAACTATAATTAAGTCTTATTTGCTAATGAGGGGGCGGGGAAAAGGAAATTCAGACTTCCTATTACAATCAGTCAGAGTACTGTATTTGGTTATGATTCCTCCTACTTCATTTGCATTAGGTCTGCTAGTACTACAAGGGAATTATTTGGCTTTACATGTAGTGTACTAGTAATACTTTTTTCAGGGTTGCGGGGCCTAGAAATACTAGTACACAAAAATTTTGTTTTACTAGTAAAGTATTTTGCATACTATTGCACAAGTAGAACTCACTGGTAAAGTAAAATAGTCTACTAGTAGACAATTTTGTGTTACTAGTAGTAAAGCACATTTTAAAGGCACACTATGTAACTTTTGGCCATTGGGGCACTAGACCTGTAACTTGTAACGTCAAGCACCCCCTAGTGGCCTCAAGCACTGCAGCACTGTCACAAAAACCAACAATCAGTCAGTCGGGCCAGACTCCCTTGTCTTTTGGTTGTGTATGCAGACAGTAGTTGACCGGTAACTTTGGGATAAGGATTGGTTCCAAGGGCTGGGACGGTTGGGCTGGGGTGCAAAGCGGCGCTGGGCTAGCGGCGGGGAGAGGAGGGCCACTGATGCGGCGGTGACGCTCCCCCTCACTCCCTGTCCTTGTTGATGACCGAACCAGCCCACTTTGGGTCAATGCCCAGTATGCCAGATGACCTGTGGGCTCTGCAATCTGTGGTGAGCAGGTTGGATTGAGAGAAGAGTGAATATATTGAGTAATGAGTAGCTAGTGAACATAGCATAGATTGTTCATTGGAGATTTTATAAGATAGACTGGGTGTGTCTTAGATGCTCCAGCAGCCCCGCCCATAATCAAGGCATGTTTTGAATTTCCCTCCTAGTGGCAGGTCAGGAGAAAGCAGAGGTTTAGTTACTCTTTAAGTTGGAAACCTCAGTTCCATATTTTAGATACAGACATTTTCCACACCTGTGCGTGCATCTACTTGGTTTTCTCACCTGGAAAGAGTATGTCCTTGTTGATGACGTGGCATTCTCTCCTACTCCCTGGCCTTGCCAATGATGTGGCGCTTCCCACCTACTCCCTGGCCTTGTTGACAACGTGGCGCTCCCCACCTACTCCGTGGCCTTGCCAGCGACATGGTGCTCCCCACCTACTCTCTGGCCTTGCCAATGACATGGCGCTCCCCACCTACTCCGTGGCCTTGCCAACGACATGGTGCTCCCCACCTACTCTCTGGCCTTGCCAATGACATGGCGCTCCCCACCTACTCCCTGGCCTTGCCGCCGTCATCAGCCGGGGTCGGAACGAACGTGGGACGGGCGACCCGGCGTATACGAGGAGGTGTCCAGCACCG
Source organism: Gouania willdenowi (assembly GCF_900634775.1). Lineage (NCBI taxonomy): Eukaryota > Metazoa > Chordata > Actinopteri > Blenniiformes > Gobiesocidae > Gouania > Gouania willdenowi. Next base: position 8,779,661 of record NC_041054.1, on the reverse strand, counting down.
GGCGGAAGGCGGGTCGACGGAGGGGGCCGGATCTCGGCGGAGTCTATTTAGCCTCCTCAGAAGCAGTTTTAAATATTTTGCTGGCCTCGATCATGACCAAGTAGCAAATGAAATAGTAGCAAAAGCCTTAGCCCAATGAGTATATCCGAGCCTGTGGTCACATGACTGCCGTAAAGTGATACGTTCTCCAGGCATGCTCCAGGTCATATGACCTGGCCAAAGACGGTGCGTCTCTCAAAACTTACATAGGCGGTATTTCAAGAGGGAAGCCCCGTTCGGAGCATTGATACTGTCAAGTTCTGTATATTGGCCTGAAGAGTCATTTAAAATAACTCATATGGGTTAACTCTTTAGGTCAAAAAGTATGCGGTGTGCCTTTAAGTCGATTAGTACTACTAGTAAAACAAAAATGTCTACTGGTCAACGATTTTGCTTTAATAGTAAGGTCTACTCACGCACTTTAGTAATAATATTTCTATTTACTCGTACTACTAGTATTACTAGTACTCTCAAAATTTCACTAGTAGTACGAGTATAGCTAATGCAATTGAAGTAGGAGGGATTATAACCAAATCCAGCACTCTGATTGGCTTTTTTAGCATATAGTGCTTACGTGACACTTTTGACTTGGAAAGTGTACTTGCACATTTGTAAACCAAAATTGAGTATGCATACTCCAAACTTGAGAACTTAACTATGGTTGATATTAGTGATATCATATTTATGCTCAAGCATATTTCCATACCAGTGTAATCTGTGACAATGGCTGATTATAATCCTCATCAGACCATGACGAAGAGGATGGCTCAGCACTCACCTGGTCAGAAACAGGATGCTACAGTACATGTTGACAAAGTAGCTGAAGGTGTGAACATAGGAGCAGGCGATGCAGGTCCCTCTGCTGTGATACAAGGCGATGCGAGCTGGAAGCGACAGAGCCACCAGTAGGTCTGCCACAGCCAGGTTGATGGTGAAGACCAGGGAGGAGGAGGAGCAGGAGGAGGAGGAAGGGTGGGTGGAGGCTCCACAGAACACAAACAGAGCCAGACTGTTGAGGGCTACGCCAACCAGCAGCATCAGACAGTTGGACACCTGTAGACAGAGGAGGAACTCGTAGTTCAGGAGCTGCATTGGAACAACTTATATATAGGACAAAGTTTTTATTAATTAGAGCAGATAGGTAACTTTTGTTACAGTGGGGGCCAAAAAAAATGTGATTGATCTCTGGGGTACAGTATCAACATTTATATCAGCTTTTAGAATAATGACCATGCAATCTGAGCATTAATACAGGAAAGAACATAGAGTTTGTTTTGTCTTTTTGTTGTTGCTTTATTAATTTTTTGAGTCCTTGTGAGTATTTTTGCTGTCATTTTCTGAGTTTTTGGAGTTATGTCGGTCTATTTTTTCTTGTATAGTTGTCTGTATTTTTCTCATCTTGTGTATTTTTGAAGTAATTTATTTTGTATTTTTGTTGTGTATTTTTTGAGAATTTTTTTGTGTATTTTTTGAGTAATGTACATTTTGTTGCCTTCGTATATTTTTATTGTCTTTTTGTGTATGTCTTTTGTAATTTTGTATGTTTTTTGGAGTGATTTTGTGTATTTTTGTTGTTTTTTGTAATTTTGTGGTGTTTCTGGAATGTTTTTTTTTTGTGCTATTTTTGGAGTAATGTTGTGTTCTTGATGTATTTTTGTATATTTTGTTGTCCTTCTGTATATTTTTATTGTCTTTTTGTGTATTTCTGTTGATTTTGTGTATTTTTTGTAATTTTGTGGCAGTTTTGGAGTCATTTTGTGACTTTGGGGGCCGCACAAAATCACAGGCAGCAGACTAATATATAAAAAAGGCTAATTGTCCACTCACAATAGATGATATAGTTATTATCCATCCATCTATTACTAATACAGTAGCCTAATCCAGCTTATACAGGTCATCGCCAACATGTAAAAGCAACATTCAAAGTGCCATAACTTTATGATGGTTTTTTCTCTCACCATCAGACAAACCCATACAGTGTAGAAATCATGGTAGAACTGCACATCGAGGTGGGCTATTCGGTGCAGGTATGGTGTTCCCCACCGTTGGTCCCAGCTGCTACAGTTGGTCAGGTATGGAGCAAAGAGTGGGAGGAAGGGCTCTTCAGTGGGACTGGAGTTAGTGCTGGTGGTAAGGCCCTTCATTGTTTGGTTTACCTAAAAGACAAGTTTTTATATTAGTAATTTTACTTCTGTAAAAATCCTACTTAATGGGATTAAAATCATGTAAGCACAAATTTTGCGATTACTTTTTATCTGTGGTAGAAAATGGAAATAACTGCATTTTGATTCCTAATGTATGGCCATGGGCTAAACCTGCGTTCTTAACACTAACCAATTAAGTTCACTGATATCTCAATCACTTCCTTCTTTGCAACAATACTGTTTAATGTGTTTTCAAATCCGAATAAGGCAAAATGTCTCAATGTGTGGATGAAATCAACAATAACTGACAAGTTAACATACAAGGAAATATGTCAATTGAATAGAATCATATCATCTGCATATAGAAAATGAGTGTGGTGTTAATCAAACTGGGAATATTTGGTGTGATTATGAAAAAAAAAAAAAAAAACAGAGTCACAAGCCTCTGTTTGCTTTGGGTTTCACTTCTTTTTACATTACTTTTCTGTACCTTCTTGTAACAATTATGTATTTTGTGCAACATTACAGATTTCTATAAATCTAGCTTGAATCAAATCCACAGTAATGTTGACTGGTGCATTTTAATTGAGTCCAGTCTTCACAGGCATCTATGTTGTCATGTTTAATGTACGAATGTGATATCATCAAAGCCCAGTACATGAACTTGTGTTTTAAACAGTACAGCCCTAATATGTGGCAGCTATTTAACTCATTAAGGGCCTATTTCCCTTAAAGTGGTCCATGTTTAATGTTTCACAGGGATCCTAAAATAGATTTGGTAAAAGGTGTTTTATGGATGTGGAGCTACATGACATTGTGTAAAGGAAGGCTTGATGGACACACTGCAAAGCATCATGGGATTCTTTGAACTTTTTAACATGTTAGTTAACACAAAACCCATTCACGAGTTTTCCTTGAACTGTAGATTTGAAAAATATGTATATTTTAAAAGAGGTTCATAATTTGTTCACTTGTTGTGTAGAAAACCCGATGGCGGGTAAATATGTGATTTGCAAACACAAAACGTCATTCACAAACTAATGTCTTTGTTTTGCAAATATGAAACATACCTATCAAACAGATACAGCCTGTTTCACACACAAAGAAACATGTCGTCAACTCCTGTACAAACGAAAAATATTTCAAGTACATAAACAAAAAGTTAATAAATAATACAAAACAGGGCATGTGTGTGATTCTGACGGAATTTGTGTGGATCTGCAAGGTGAAAAATCACACGGGAAAAAACACCTCACATCAACAAAAAACTGTTGGATAACATGACACATACATGCCAGTAAACTTTTAAAGAAATGTCCTTTTTTTTTTTTTTGTGCTTGAAAGATTTTAGTTTCTAGTTCAAGAGATGTTTTTTTTTCTACCTGCGAAACAGGCTGTATTTGTTTGATGGGTACATTTCTTATTGGCAAAACAAAACGCATTAGTTTGTGAATTATGTTTTATATTTGCAAGCCTCTCCAAGTTTTTTTATTAAGAATTTTTGCACATGAGTAAAACATGTTTTGTGTGTTTATGAGGTTTTGGCATCATTTTAACTCCCTTTAAGACATTATAGGATTCCAGTATCACAGTGTAGGAAATACACGTATTAATTGCTGATTGTCATTGTTCACCATATGCAAGACTGTCTTTTAGTTTACTCTGAAAATGAAGCAAAGATTAATTATTAAAAGATTAAAACAGAGATTATAATTTGGTGTAAATATTTAAGCGAAACACTTTAGCTAATATGTACTTTATGTTTAATATTTTCTTTTCAGTTCAATGCAACCATGCACACACATATTTAATGTGTGCATTGTTTTACATATAGTTAAAAAGTCAACATGAGCTTTGCCAGCTGTGGTTGATTCTTATTTAAGATATTGAAACGTACGCAGTAGGAGGTGGAGATAAAGACTAAACTGCTTTTTAATGATAATATTGTGAATTTAGAACGTGTGAGTTACGTACCTGATGAAGGCAGAAAAGACGTAAAGAAGACAACCTGTAGTCAATAAAGATGGAACTTCCTAAAAGTTTGAGTCGGAGTGAATTAACTCATGTCCTCTGGGTCACTTCTGTTAAAGTAAGGGAGGCAGTGAGAACTTAAGGCAGGACGTGGATTCAAACGTCTCCTCCTACTTTCCTCCATTAGTTTCATCTTTATTCTCATCTTCATCCAAACTGATCCTCTGTGGTAATGTTTTTCACCATTGTTTATTAATTTATCGAAAATACTTTTGACAAAACTTTGACCAAATATAGACCTCACACCATGGAAGATTCAATTACATTCTAAAGGGGAATCAGATCAATGATCAATATACTGATTCTGGATCAGTTTCAACAATCAAAAAATCACAATCTTTCATCCTAATTGACAGCATTTCATCACGATTTCACCAAATATTTGGGTGCCCACACATTTGGACCTACTGTACTGTATCATTATTAATGGGGATTTAAATGTATTTCTTCCAAGCCTTTAAAGTGTGAATGGTCATATTTCCATGATCAGGATCATTGATCTAGATTATAGATTTTAGATAACTACCAGTATCTGGCAGAGAGTATATTTGGTGTTTGGCGGTGGTTTGCGCTCTCTGAGTGCTCTTGCTTATCTCAATTTTCTCGTCATAGCAACGCTATTTTCTCCCTTTCTTCGTGATCACATTTTAGACTTAAGTTATTTCCTGGTTGAGAATGGTTCAGTAGATCACAAACTGGGATTATTGTCCAAAAATACAGATGTTTTTTGGTTGTTTGTGTAATATTTTTCTTTAAAGCACACGTGTCAAACTCAAAGAATCCGGCCTTTCAGAGCATCCGATTCGACCTGCAAGAGAAAGTGAAAATAACAGAGAAAACGTGAATTATTGTGTAAACTACCAATTTACATTTCACTTGTTAAGAGGATTCTAAATGTTTCAAAAACCCTGCAATTTATCTCACATTACTCCCGAATCTCCCCAAATTAAACAAAAATTGGTCAAAAAAATCTAAAATTTAGGGACATTTAAGTATCTGTCACTTATTGCTAAGATACTGTTGATACCTTTCATATTTCAGTTATAATTTATAAGTGGAAGTGCAAGCTTGGGTACATTAATGTTGACATTTTTCATTTTTCTTTCTTTCTTTCTTTTCTTCTTTAAAAACCATTCGAAAAATATATATTGCTGTTTCTTAGGTGGTCCAGCACTGAAACACTCCAAGGAACCATGCATACACTTTGTTTGTCTTTGTGTATATCCGACTCAATAAGACAAGAGAGGAGGAGGAGAAACATAAACTATGCCTGTAGATGTGTTTGCAAACCTGCCCGGCTGACGTAACTTCACCATAGCGTGGAGAACATTTGCACTAATGGAGAGAAAGACGGTACACATGTAGGAAAAAACAAATGAAGCAGAGCTGTTGAGGGACGTATGAAGTTATTTGGAGATAAAAGTGCACCTCTTAAAGCAGCCTCAGATAAACAGGCTGGATGGACTTGTTCCTGTCAAACAGTCAAACTGTTGTAGTGCAGAAGAAGAAGTGACCTGCTGCACACCAGTTAACTAGAACCTACCATCAGGTTTTTATAAATCTTAAGCAGGACATTTGGAATTTACAGGCTGCTTGAGACGATGTGTTTGAGTTGCCCGTTAAATGTTTGACTGAGTGTTCCTGCAGGGCCCATTCAAACATTCAAAACCTTTATTATATGTTTAATTTTGTTTAAAGTGCTGGGGTCGGAGAAGATTTACGTCCCTCCTAAATCTTCAGTTGTGTTGAAAGTTTTTATACACAATATTTAACACAAATGTGGTATTATTCCACCTTTAAGTCAATTAGAACCAACTTTTTACTTATTTTTCTTGACTTTTCCCTGAGAATTCCTTAAGAAAGAGGTGTTTGTTTAGGTCCTCGTCAAACGCGTCTGCCGTATTTTAACAATGACTGAGGCGAATATGCAGCCTTTGCTAATAAAGCTATCAAAACAAAGCTTTAATTTATCATTTCAAGCACTTTAAACCGCGCCACACAGGGTGCTAACTATAACTAACATATAATAAATTCATGAGCGAGTTACGTCAGTGTTCTCTGTGTGTTCTAACTTGATTTACTTCTGCAGACTGAAACAAGTTCCTACATTTGCCACCATTCCTTTCTGCTCTCGTCAGGTCAGAAAATGAATGGATGATGTATTATAGTGTTGTGGTTCATTTTAATTTCCATCCATCCATTTTCATACCCGCTTATTCCCATTTAACAGGGTCGCGGGGGTCTGCCGGTGCCAATCTCCGGCTCTCATAGGGCGCTGGGCGGGGGTACACCCTGGACAGGGCGCCAGTCCATCACTGGGCAACACAGACACAGACAACCATTCACTCTCTCATTCACTCCTATGGGCAATTTAGAGACTCCAATCAACCTTACAGTCATGTTTTTGGATTGTGGGAGGAAGCCCACACAGAAAGGACCCAAGTGTCCACCCCAGGGCTTGTGGGGCGGAAGTGCTAACCACTAAGCCACCGTGCGTCATTTTAATGTTGTTCAAACTGTGCATGTGTTAAACTGCACGCGTTGAATGTTCTATAGTAAACAAAGTTAAGATGGGAATACTGTCTACGATCATATGCATGTGAACAATCACACACATCAGTGACATGTACGCTGTGTTTATCACATAATGTATAATGTATATATTAATCGTTGAGAGATGTGCTCTCATTTTTTGCCCCAGTGTTTTTATTTCAGTTTGTTCTAATGAGGATCAATGAGGATTTTAGATGTTGTTGCAATCATTAGATAATTTACAGTTTCTCGTAGACCAGATATGGGCAACTGGCCACATGCGTGCGGCCCCCAAAGTAAATGTACAAAATGACAGAAAAATACACAAAACAAAAGTAAGAATATATTTAAAAAAATACAAAAAAAATGACAACATTGCAGGAAAATACAACAAAAGACAAGACGAGAGACATATTTCCCAGCTGTATCTGACAGTCTGTTTAAAGTCTGTAGAAATTATTACATATACGTATCGTACATCCCTAATTCTGATTTTTTCTTCAAGCTGAGAAGGAGCAATCTTGGTCTTTTTGTTGTGCCTCCAAGGTTTATAAAAAAAACACAAAGATTGGTCTTAAAAAATGTAAAAGATTACTGTGAAAACAGATGTTACTGATAAAAAGATGCTGGATCTGTTATTTGATCGTTACTCTTTTTTTTTTTTTTTTAGAAATAAATCAAAAGCAGCAAAAAGTGCAGTGTTTTGTGTCACGCATGTTATTGTTTGGCTGCTGAATTATTTTTTGATATAAAAGAACAAATGTAAAAATACGAACCTATTTATTTCAAATGTTAAAATACAGAAGAGGCAGATGCTTGTTTTGGTGATACACTGTTTCCCCACTGGGTGGCAGTAAAGCTTTCCTTCACCAATAATGAGCAGAGGAAGACTTCACGAAAACGAGATACATTTAAAAAAAAATAATAATAATTTAACATTTAAAAAAAAAAAAAAATACAAACTCTCGATGAGGATAATAAACTCCACTTTTAACATCCTCAGAAGCAAAAAATAAATAATAATAAAATAAATAAAAGTAAAAAGGGGGTACAATAAAGGAAAACAAAAGAGCTATAGAAATATATACATATGAATATGAATATAAAAATATTAATCGAAGTTTCTCCAAGGCGGAAAAAAACAAAACAGTTTGAAATCATTTGATAAATCCAGAAAAGGATGGCTTGTTTTTTTTCTCCATTTTGCACAATGAATATGATAGAATCCAAATTGTCCTTGTGGTAATATGTTATATTTCGAAGTTTGGAAGTTAATTTTAGTGAAATCCAATAATTCATATTTGACCAAAAAGATTGAGAGAAAGCTGGACACAGAAAAAAAAAAAGTTCTATAGTTTAATCTACATTTTACAGAAAGAGCATATATAACTCCACATTTCAATTTTTTTTTAAAATAATATGTATCCTGTGTCAAATTTCCTTAAAAAGGGAAACGATATACATGTCACTACCCAATCCTTTCACGGACCAGATCCTTTCAACGCATGCGCGCTACAACAGCAGGCTTTCAACCTTTTACATAGTACACGAACTATTTAAAAATAATTAGAAATGTATGATTTGATAGAATTCCGATTTATTTTGGTTTCTTATCTTATTTTCTGTTTGGTTTTTGGATGTCAATGTTGTATATTGTATTTTTATCTGTTTTTTTTTTTTTTTTTTTAAATAAACAAATAAAAACACCGCAAAACAGTCCTGTATTTAAATGTGTACTATTAAAAATATTTAACAAACGTCGTATGGTCAGTTTACGTTCAAATATATCGTCCCAGCAGCTCTGTCGTAAGAATTGCGAGTGAAGGAAGTGACGTAGTCTGCGCGCATGCTTTGAGGATCTGAAAGGATCCGGTCCATGAAAAGATTAGGCAAACAGATGAGTTGTTAGCATAGCAACCATATATCTATGTTAGCAACCGTGTGTCAAACTCTCGTAGCAACGCGTTTTCTGGACTCAAACAAACGAGCTCGGACTCTCCGTGACTCTGCTGAGCCGCAAACATGTTTAAAAACACGTTCCAAAGCGGATTTCTCTCCATTCTTTATAGCATTGGAAGTAAACCGCTCCAAATATGGGACAAGAAGGTAAGCAGAGACCGAAACTGTGGAACAGTGTCCACTTTAGCTCTTTTAGCTAGCTTAAAACTATGCTGCCTCCCTCAGCTTTTCCACATAATTATATCGATAAATTCACGTCTCGTGTTATGAGTGATGTCTCAACGAGCCTGAATAAATACTGTCTTGTATTTACAAGTTGTTTTGTGTGTGTGTGTGTATGTGTTATAAACGTCCCTGTATTAATAAATGGGGCTAATATGCAAGTTAATCTCTGTTATAATTATCATGCTAAGTGAGCTCGTGTGACGTTGTGCTGTAGCTAAGCTAATGTTAGCTAAAAATTACACACAGGTGACAGAAGAAGAAGAAAAATACACTGTAGCTAATTAATTAGATAAAAAAAATATACATGTTGGTCTCTTTAGACTTCAACATGTTTATAGACCTTGGTAACAAAAAGTGAAAACTTTGCAACCCCAGTTAAAATGTTTTATAATTATTATTGTTATTTACATTTTTTATTTCTATAAATATTTCGTTTGGATATGATGCAGTTATTGAAAATGAGTCCTAATTTCTGGTTAATTCCAATAAATCGTTTCTATGAACAATTTATATTTTTGAATATTTTATTTTATTTATTTATTTTTGAACGTGTAAAACATAAACAATACATATAATAATAATAATAATAATAATAATACTATTAAAATGAATGTCCCAAAACAAGGTAATTTCCAAAACAAGCCAAAAACACAAAGTAAGAGGATTTTAATAAAACATTTACACGTTTTCGAAAAGGAAGACGTCTGACTTATTTAATCATATCCCTCTTATAACTAATGAATTTATTTGTGAGCTACTTATATATATATATATATGCATGCATGCATACATTTATTAACAAACAATGTACATATATTGATATTGTATAACACCCATATATAAGTTATAATTACCTGTATACATATGAACACAGGCAATAATTGTATTATTAATAAAGGTGGAGACTTCAACTATATTGTACATATTGCCAAATTTCTATCCATTGCTGTACCCAACGTTTCACAGCTTAAATTCCAAACAAATTTTCTCCTAAAATCTTTGAGCTGTTGTTAAGCATTCGTCATCATTTCTCCACTGACTGTTAAACAAAGCTCTGGCACGCCACTTCAGATTGTTAGCAAACCTCAACCTATTTTGATTTATTTATTTTATTTTTCCTACAGGTGAGAAATGGTCACATCAAGAAAGTGACTGACAACGACATTCACTCTATGGTTCTGGAGGTGGAAGGAGCGAACGTAAGGTGGGTCCACAAAAACTGGATGAAAACTGAATGTTTGACCTGATGGTGGCGCTGTAGGAAAGATCATATCATCACCACCAATAGGGTTTAGTAAATTTGAGAAGTTTTGTATGAAAACTATTCATAACAGGTCAAGGTTTTATTATCAAGGGGTTATTTATGTATGTAAAAATCATTTTCTGGAGCCAAATATCCCAGGGGTCAGATTGACCCCAAGGCTAAAATGTGTTATATTTAAGAACAATAGGAGGGTTAACGAATCTCACTTCACCTTCGTTTCACCAACAGCACGACATACATCACGTGTCCCGCCGACCCGAAAAAGACCCTTGGAATAAAGCTTCCGTTCTTGGTTATGATCATAAAGAACCTGAAGAAATATTTTACATTTGAAGTTCAGGTAGGGAAGCAGGCGCGTCGTACATGGTGTTGATCCATCAGGGTTCTTCTTAACCAACCGTGTCTTTACTGAACACCAGGTGTTAGATGACAAAAATGTACGGCGGCGATTCCGTGCCAGTAATTATCAGAGCACGACGCGAGTGAAGCCGTTCATCTGTACGATGCCGATGAGGCTGGACGACGGATGGAACCAGATCCAGTTCAACCTGTCAGACTTCACCCGGCGGGCTTATGGGACCAATTACACAGAGACTCTACGAGTGCAGGTTGGTGCACTACTATTAGGGTTGGGGTCAATTACATCTTCAATTATCCGTGTTCAATTACACCTCAATCATGATTACGTTGACCCGCATTTTTTACAATTACAATTAAAATTACAATGATTATTTATCCCCAGAATTATGTTGATTACAATTAATCACAATTACTGAGCTTTTAAATGAATAAATAACCCTATAAAACTAAACCATCCTCCTGTGTTAGCTTTCTGCAGGGTTGGGGTCAATTACATTTTTCAGTTACAATTATGTTTTCAATCATCCATGTTCAATTACAATACAATTACAATCACAGTTACCTGCATTTTCCCCCAATTTCAATTCAATTACAATATTAATTTATCCTCAGCAAGACAATTACATTTTCAGTTACAATTAATTACAATTACTGAGCCTGAAATAAATAACCTAATAAAAGTTAACCTTCGTCTTGTGTTAGCTTTCTGTTAGCATCTCTTATGATAACGGGTCCTAAATCAGCTGTAAAATACACTAAAAAGAAATATTTATCATCTAATTTCTTTCCTATCTATTGGTTACGTTGTTTGGCTTCCTAATCAATATATAGGTTTTCATATTGTTTTTTTTTTAATGTTAAAATGTGGGAACGCTTGATATGAAACATTTTAATAATTGTTAACTACATATGTTTAGAACTGTACATTGAACTGTAACGTGGTTCCGTAGTTTTGCGTTAAATTATAAGTGAACATTTTTATAGAAGTTTCATGGAAATTACAATTACAAAGTGAATTATCTAAACTCAATTATGATTACAACAGCAACAGGTTTTTAAAATTACCATTACAAATATGAATACGCCATAATTGTAATTATTTATTAATTTTGCGATAACTATTATAATTGACCTCAACCCTGACTACTATAACACATTAGATGTAGTTTTTCTTCCTGCTGTTGCACATGACTGATGGGTTTCTCCATCAGATTCACGCAAACTGTCGCATTCGGAGGGTCTATTTCTCAGACCGGCTCTACTCAGAGGACGAGCTGCCAGCTGAGTTCAAACTCTACCTGCCAGTTCAGAACCAAAAGGCAAAGGTGAGTGTAGCATCAGCGTTCATGAACGAGCCGTTAACCTCCGTGTAACGCTTCTCTCTTTGCTGTTTGCAGTAAAAGCCTCTGGACCTTTTCTCCTGCTGTGACCCTAGAATTTAGTGATTATGGAGCTTCGAGTGCCGCTTTGTGTCTTTTTCTGCACAATAAAGTGTTTTGTATTGAAGAAACGTGACCTAACACATACTAGTACAGAGTATACCATTTCTAACACAGCCGTTGCTTTAACTCACTGAGTTGGAAATATCACAAATCGACTACGTCTGCCACCTGTGTGCAAGACGGCAGCTGTTAGCGTTTAAAGGCAGATTTTAAATGGCTGTCAAAAATTCAGTCATCAAGACAAAAATTCTAAATTGCAAAAAATGCACCTAGACAGCATGGAGATGTTGGTCATTGGTTTTTAACAATGATATATTAGCTTCATAAGTAGGAACACTTTTTGCTTCGACTCCAATTGTTTGCATGAGAGCGGAATTCAATCATGATGCTGCAAAAAAACATATTTTGTTCTTTAGATAAATAAATTCAGATGTTTTCCAAACGTCATCTACCACGCCTCCAAAACTGTCGTCATTGAATTAGAAAGTATATGTTTACAAAACCATCTACAGTCAAACATTTTGATGCACCGCTGGTTCAATCTTTGACAAAAAATAAAAAATCTGTGTGGATCGGAGAGTCTGAAGATGTGCTGTAGCAAGTTTGGTGTCAATTGAGCAAAATTTGTGGGAGGAGATACGTTTTAGTTTAAAAAAATACTGTAAATAATAATATTGCAATAGGTCTGAATGTACAAAGCTTTCTTGAGTGTTCAGGCTACATTTTGGTAAAAGTTGCAAATCTGTAGCGCACATGGTTGATTTAATGGTTTTAAATTTTAACTAATTGTGAACTTTAGAGCCTGGGTGCCCAAAGTGGGGTACGCAAATTGTCATGGGGGGTGGTACGTGAATGAAAATGAAAAACAATGACAACATTGGAAACTAGAATATGAATAGAGCAGTTAAATGTTAATGCTCGGCTAATGGTAATGCTAGGTTATTGTGATTGCTAGGTCAATGTTAATGTTAGGCTAATGCTATTGCTAGGCTAATTCTTTTTCTATGTTATGCCATTGCTAGGTCAACGCTATTTCTAGGTTAATGCAAATGCTAGGCTAATGATAATGTTATGTTAAAGCTAATACTAAGTCAATATTAATGCTAGGCTAATGCTATGCTAATGTTAATGATGATGCAAGGTTTATGCTAATGATAATGCTATGTTAAAGCTCATACTTGGTCATTAATGTTAGGTAAATGTTATTGCTATGTTAATGATGATGCTAGGTTAATGCTATAGCGAGGCTAACGCTAATGTTAGATGATACAAATGCTAATGATAAGCTAATGCAGTGCGACGCAGGCCAGCACCTGCATCCTCATTTGCATTTTCTTCAGGAAATGCAAATATTTTAGTTAATATATATTATTCCTCCACAGGATAGGCAAAATTCACTGTAGGGCTACATTGTATATGACATTACATTATTATGTTTTTTTTAAGTGTGCAGGAGTAGGGGGTACATGGCTTCAGGTTAAATGTCTGAAGGGGTATGTGACATGAAAAGTGTGGGAACTACTGTTTTAGAGGTTTGCTGTAGCGCCATCTTGAGCATTATTGGCCTGTTTCTGCATCCATGGGACTGGAACACATGTTCAACTAATAAGAAAAGTCACAAATGTGATACCAACATCTTTATTGAAAATATGCAAAATTTTACCAGTCTACACAGTATGACAAAAGCTAGTGATAAACATATGTCGCATGTTCCACCAAATACCTACAAAAAATAATTGTTGACCGACACAAGTTTATGTCTCATAGGAAATGGGATGCAACTATAACAAGCATTAAAAAGATCTTACGAATGCAAAAACATCTATGTATATTAATATTATAGATTCACTCTCAATATGTATGTAAAGAAATAGTTTTTTAAAATTATATTTAAGCTTCAGGTTCTCCTTCAGTAATGGACTGCTAAGTATTAAAATCTTTTTTTTTTTGTGTATATTGGTTTAAACTTCCAACATTTTTGCTGCAGGCACTTATTTTCAATCAGGAATGCAAAAGCAAAGTCTGACTACGAGTGTCACAGTTTTAACAACAAACGCGTGTTTTCCCTGGAATGTCATCAGTGAGGAAACAAAAGACAAACACACACACACACACCTCAAAATCTCCAAAGGCTTCGTATGATGGCGTCCACTTTTTTATGTGCACGTCACAACAAAATGTAAAACTAAATATCTTCCTACTTTTCAGTACACGGCAACACACCCAGATTGGCACTATAGTGTTCAGCTGTCATCTTAATTAAAGAGAATCCTCAGTGTAACCACATCAAACAAAATAAACCTGAGCAAAAGAAACAAATCATAAAACATTGTAATAATTTAAACAAGACGCATTCTGTTCACATGATTTAGACAACTTAAACTAGTCGTACATTCATAGTAATCTGTTACTTTAATCAAGAGCATGCAACTCTTTAAAGTGCAGAAATCATTGGACAAAAAAAAAAAACCCTCAAGTTACTAATTCCAAACCAAATAATAGATAATCTAAAAATGTCTGTATTTTAGTGCCGTCAGTCATAAATACTAATATAATAGGATTGGTTTACAAGTCAATGCAGAACTAAGGACAATAACACAATGGCAGCATGTTGTGTTTCACAGAGAGTGTTAGTGAATTTAATGTGTGTAATACTTAGAACTGGAATGCTTCATATAGAGACACACAAACCAAAGTTTCAGTTGTAAACTGAATTTTAAAAGGTGTTCCTTTGAGAAACTTTGACTTTTAGATTCTTCTGTTGTCACTGAATCTTGTTCTAGCGTCGGTTCACTTAGGTCCGTATGTGTGTTTGTGTTCAAAACCACAACTTGGAGTGTGTGGTTGAAATTAAAGCTTTTATTTTTCTACCTTTTAGTCTTTAAGTTCACACTTTGTCCATAAATCCAACCTGAGCGTCATATTTAACATAACACATTGAAGTGGAAAACAAACATTAATGTTCTCCGTTCTTGTTGAGATCCACACACACACACACACACACACACACACACACACACACACACACACACACACACACACACACACACACACACACACACACAAATACAAAATGTTGTTCAACAATAGTCATTTAACACATAATGTGGGTTTGGCATATGTTTAAGTGCAAGTACAGAAAGGTCGGCCTTTCCTGGTTCTACAGAGAGAGCGTCACATTAATCCCACAGTCTGACACTATGCAGAGCTGCCGTAGTGAAGCACGTAGTAGTCATGGACGTACATCAGCACGGCAACGGGCTGTCCAATGATCAGAGAGATCCACACAGCTGCGTTGCCATAGTTTCCGTTCAGGAAGCGACTCACGAACAAAGCCAGAGGGACCTGTAGTGATGCACGTACCGTACAGATCAGTGAAAGTGTAGATTCCTGGAGGATGGAAGAGAATGTGTGAGTCTGTCTTACCTGAGCCATCATTCCCATAAAGGCCCACAGTCTGAACATCCTCAGAGGGATACTCACCAAGTACTGCACCAATAAGACATAATACATCAGACAAGCATGGGTTAAACTTTACTTTTCAACAGTTTGAGGCACACGTGGTCAATATTTATTAGACAAATCCTAAAATCATCATTTGACTCTTTTGTCTTGCTTCTAGTTACCCTCGGCCGAAGGGTATTGTCATCAGTTCGTCATCTGTATGTGTGTGTAGAGTGGTGTAGGTTTTTTTAAAACAATACCCACCAACCATTCTCACACCAAAACATTGGTACCAACGGGGAGATTCCAGGTAGTGGAAAAAAAAATTCAGTTCAGTCGATTTTTGGCGAAAAAACAGCATTTTTGAGGATTTTGAAAAAAAACTTTGTGGTTTACTGATTATAAAGAAGGAAAGGAGGTGGACCATTGATACCTTACTGTAAGGTGACATTCACTCAGGGCTCTTAATTAGTGGCAACATTTTTTATCTTTGTGTTTGTCACAGAAACTACTACGTAATAAAATTCTATTCATAAAGTAATCATATTTAATCATGTTTTATTCCTCTACTGGCATTATAAATGTAGTGGATGAACTATGAATTCACTGAAGTACTTAGCTTGGTCACAATAAATCAATGTAAATTATTTTTTCGAGAGTTAGTATTTTGAGGATTTTTCAAATGTCAGGCCGAGGGTTTTCAAGTGCGGGCACGTTATGTTTTTTTTTAGTCTTCATAATTCCTGCCATAAAAACTACATCTTACAACGTAATAGGGGTGTACTGTGCATTGTCATGAATCTGGACAATACGATACAAAACAGTACAATATATATCACAATATCAATAATTACACATTTCACCTTTACAAGTACAAATTGGTATGAAATACAATTTGTTTTTTATTTTTTTAACTTGCGAGAATTAAATTGTTTTTCCGTTAAAAAACATGAATAAAAAAAATCCATGTGGACTTTTTTTTTTTGGATCCAAACAATAATCCTGTGGTGAAATATTAAGTTATAACTCTGAAGCTTTACTAGTACTACTACAAAATGGTCTACTTGTAGAGGATTTTTCCTTACTAACACGTGCATATGTATATACGTATATGTGACTGTACCTATAATTTTGTACTAATGTTTGCTGACATTTCCAAATAATAAATACCTAAATATCTAAAAAAAAAAAATGGTTGAATTTACTTAGTTGAAATTTAGGTAAATCTGATTTGGCTTTTTTTATGCATTTAAATGTCAAATAAAAGTGTCCGTTTACCTCATGAAAAAAGGCAGAAACCAAGAACACGGCAGACTGAGCCAAGAACTTATTGGTCCCCTTCCTCAGCATGGGTTTATAAAAATGTCTGCAAGCCATAAAGGAAAATGAATGCATTCAACTGCAGGTCTCTCTTATGAATATGAAACATAGATATATATAT